>NC_138107.1:61441919-62041919 GCF_964146895.1 Miniopterus schreibersii
AGGAGCCATTATCCTGTGCCTGAGTTTTGAATGGGGAGGAAATGCCTCCGGGCAGAATGCCTCAGGACAGATAGTTTTGAGGAAACACAGACATCCTGGTTCACAGCCATTTTCTGCTTTCTCTTCCTTTGCACATGTGGCTTAGAGGATATAGAGCCATGCAGGGGCTCGTGGCCAGGACTATGCACAGCTGGAGGAAAGGCTCACACCAGGCTGTTCTTTAAATCCTCAGTCCCTCTTTACACTTCATAATGGCCTCATGGGTAAGACAGAACTGCAGAAGGGCTATCCAAGAGAAAAATGGAAATAAAAGATTTGCACCTAACTGGGCTATTGACATTTGGCCTTCTTGAATTTTTCCAAAAACAGGGTTTAAAAGGGTATTCTTCCATTCTTGAAGAAGGTCGTCAGGCACCATTCTTCAAGGGTGTCTGAGAAAGAGAAGCCATCTCTGGCTGTCCCTTCTGAGTTAATGCCTGTTTTTGGTCCAATGGGAGTAGGTTCTGTTTGACTCTCTAAGGGTTCTGGAGACATCATAGGCTGCCTGGCTTCAACTTTACTCAGGGCAGTGTTTCTAACTTCCCAACAGGGCTGGCTTCAAAGGCATGTGGCCCATGTAGTCACTTAGGGGCCTGCACTTAGAAGGGCCTGACTCTTGGTTTAGCACTTTGCTGTTGCCATGTTGAAATTATTATTTTTGAATAAGAGGCCCAGCTTTTCATTTTGCACTGGGATCCACAAATTATATAGTCAGTCCTGCTCCCCAGACCGTTTGCCTCAGATACACCTGGTATATGCATATAAGTCAGATTCCTACTGACCGACACTCTAGGGCTAAGACCCCCGAATCAACATTTTAACAGAAATTCTCCCACTACGTTCGCAAAGCCAGGGAACCACTGGCATAGAAATTCGAGATATCATATTCTTGGGCAGCTCCTCTTGTTAAAAGATTCAAAACAAAATTCTTGGCTGTTATTTCAAGTAGGGGGAAAAAAGAAGGATCCATAATTTAGAATGTTTTATATAAAATATATTAGGTAGTTTTGTGTTATCACCAAGGAAAATGTTTAAAAATATGCCTGAAAATATTGATTTAAGAATTCTCATGTTCTTTGTTCGTTCTAGCATACTTATTTATTTTATTTCTTTTAGTCTCCCATGAAGTCTGAGCAATGCATCCCCTATTTGTTAACTAATTAGACCTGCTAAAAGGGAGTAATTTTGTTCTGAAAATAGTTTTAATTTCCTCCAATTCCCTCAACACACTGACAAATCAGAAAAGATGGAGTCCTCACATGTACTGTAGGTTTTTGAGAAGTGCTAGTTGACAGTCTTGTAGGTGAATATATTTAATTTTTATTCCAAACTAATTTCACAACCAGAAACAGCCTCAGCCTCCCAGATGACCTTATCGACAGATGTTAACCTGGCTGGAAGCAAGGCCCTGGATTGAGGGTGACTGGAGACTGTTGTCTTCTTGTGGCTCTTTTTTGGGGGACTGTGAACATGAAGATAATTAGTATCAGTTGCACTAAGATTGTAGCATTAAATATTTAATCTAGTCTAAATCACCATAGAGCCATTAGAAGGAAGCAGCTTTTCATTACAGTGTACAGAACACAATTTTAACCAGCCCTCTAGTGATGAAAAGTCTACCTGATACCAGAAAGCTGTTGACTCATCTGATTGCAGCCCTGTCTGATGTCTGGGCATGAAGTTTCATTCTTTCTAACCACAAGCTCAATCTGTAAACATGGAGTGTTTTTCTAACCTGTACTTTTAGACACTTGATGGTCAATAGATTGTTTTGACTGATTTTCTGTGTATTTAAAAAATAATATTTATTATATTTTCCCCTTATGAAAATAAAAAAATTTCATGGTAGAAAATTTGAGGAAACAAATGTTCATGTATTCTTGGACAGATATTTTGATGCCTTTTGAAATTTCATTTTACTGAATCTATTTCACTTGATACTTAGAACTATTTATAATATACAGGGTGGGGCAAAAGTAAGTTAAACAGTCGTTTGTAAGGAAAATAATACAATAATAAAGAAATAATAATACAAGAATAAACTCTGTGTTTTGTTCACAACCATAAACCTACTTTTGCCCCAATCTGTATAGCTGTTATCTTTGATTCAAACACGTGAGTAAGAAGTTTTGGAAGTTAACTAGCAGCACTATTAATTTAGACACTTACTGTTTTTCTCTCAATGTATGAGTTTAGATTTAAAATGAAAATCTTTCAGGATGGAGTTTATTATTATTTTTTAAATAAACTATTTTTAACCTGAACTTTCTACTGACTTTTGATAAATTCTTTAGAGAAGATTGAGAAAATACCTATGTATAAGTCAGATCCTACAGACGAACAGTAGAAATGATTTTCTGGGAACCTCTTCTCATCTTTCTGTGTTTCCCTCTTGATTCATCTGCCTCCAAGCTCTGGGTGGTGGCAGCCTCTCAGCCCTGCTGCTCATAATCAGCCTGTAATGCAAGCCACATCCGAACCTTTCCCAGAATGGCATTCAGGCATCTGCTCGGCCAGGATTAAAGGCCAGAGAAACAAATTGAACGGCACTAACTGCCTTGATTGCTAAAGCGAGTCAAACAACTGGTCCAGGGCCTTAAGAAATTCACACAAACACAACCTCACAAATATTTGGGATGTTCTTTTTGCTTTTGATGTTGTTGCCCACTTAAATAGTGAACATGGTTTGTGTGCACAGTTATTCATAATTTTGTTTGGGCCCTTTCTCTATGAAAGATCTGTCTGGTTATTAAAGAATAAATACAATGTTCTGTGTTTTATAAACAAATGTTATGTAGGTTATAATTGTTTGGTTAAAAAAGGGAAACACTAGCCAGATCTCAAAGAGATATCTGTGTATCCAGGTTCATAATGATGTTATTTATAATAGCCAAGAGGTGGAAGCCAACTAAATGTCCATCAAGGCGTACATGGATAAAGAAAATGTGGTCTATGCACACAATAAAATGCTTTCAGCCTTAAAAAAGAAGAAAGTCATGTCACATGTTACAACATGGATGAGCTTTAAGGGCATTATGCTGCGTGAAATAAGCAGTCATAAAAAGACAGATAATGTATGATTCCACTGACATGAGATGGCTGGTCAAACTCAAAGAAAGAGAGTACAGTCGTGGTTGTCAGGGCTTGGGGTGGGGGAGAAATGGGGAGTTGTTGCTTAATAGGTACACATTTTAGTTTTATAAGATGAAAAAGTTCTAGAGATCTGTTGCGCAACAGATTGAATGTACTTAACACTATTGAACTATCCACTTAAAAATAGTAAATTTTTAATGTTTGTGTGTTTTTTTTAATTTTTACCACAATTAAACAAAAAATTTAAAAAGTAAACATTGTATGATGGTTGATTAGTTCAATTAGTTAGAACAGACAATAAGGTGTAAGCCTGATCTTAAACATAATTTTAATCCAAAACTGAACAAACAGTAATTGCCTTTCTTTAAACCAGTTAACTCTCCCTCTGTTGTATGTTCTGATGCTACATGAGTTAGCTTGGCCAGCAACTTCCTGAGTGTTTGCCCAGTGTTTCATGGCACAGCTACCAGGCAGAAGCTTTAAATGGGGTGCCTTTACAACAGCTTTATAAACACAAAGGAGAGCACATTTGCTAAATACTTTACAGTTAGTGTTACATAACAGTCCTAAAACATAACTCCTTAATCTTACATTTAAAGGCTGAGAAAACACTCAAATTAAACTCCCATCCTCTTTTCATTTTTGCTTTCAAATTTTTAAAATGATTGTTTTGACATTAAATAAAGTATCTTACATTTATAAATAATAAAAGCTAGGGAGTAAAAATGGAATTTTAATTGAAATTAACCATTCTGTTTAAACTCTGCATTAGTACTTAATAGGTAAAGTTCATCAACAAATTGCTCATTTTACAATTACAAATTTATTTCCTATTATCAGGCACTGAACTATAATTAGGAGATTACATGTGTAGGCTTTCTATTCAACAATTTAATACACTTCTTGTAAACACCAGAAAGAGGCCCTGGGTTAATTGTTTAAAAATTTTTGCCAGTGACTAATCCTTGACTGTTGTAAAATGAAAATGGCTTAAACTCAAGTTTGACGTAGTCCAGTTACAGAAGCGCTTGGGAGGGGTGGTACCAAAACAAGATTATGTATCTAACAGCAGACTTTGCTCGGCGCAGCTATGTTATTCTGTAGCAGCATTAGACTGATTGACTGATCTTCTGTCATTCTCAGTAGCCATTTGTCCTTTATAGGAAGGAAACAGATTATAAAACAAATATATTGAGCAAACTTTTACTTTGAGAAATGTCCAGCTCAATCTTTGCAGGCAATATAAATTTACAGTTCATTGCATTTACATTCTCAATGAATTATTAGGAGACTTCCCCCAAAAGTTTTTGTTCAGATTTAGATCATTACTTTTGGCTTAGGAATACGACTCCATAGGATTTCAGCTATTAACCACATATGAAATACAGGCTTTTTTTGTTTGTTTTTAAAAAAATCTCACTCATGTAGCATATTTCAATTACCGCAGTTATACAGCATCAATCTGAAATCTAAGCTAAACTCTTGCTGTGTCTAAATCATTGTGTCATTTATTTTTACTCTTTGCTTTCAGATAATCAAAAATGCAGTTAAAGTGGAATTAGAACAATGACAGGATAAGAGAAAAAGGTTACAAGTGAAAGTTTATTATAACATAGCTCTTTGTTAAGGATTTAGGTACACTGTGGTTACGTTGTATTTTCTTCATGTAAAAACTAAATTTACACAGTTTTCCTACTAAAATAGCCTTTGACCTGTCTCTCAACACTAGTATTAGAAAGGAATTCCTCCATCTTGGAAATATATGGAATTTATGATAAATGTAAACATAAGGTAAATATATTGGGACAATAATTTTTTCGGGTTGTTACAACAGTGTTGCAATTTGCCTAATAGAAAGCATATTGCTGGTTGTGTAGAATATCCTTCTGGTGCTGGTGCCACTTACTGGCAGGAAACAACCATTCAAATGCACTTAAGAAACAAATCTTATGGAAGTGAAAATATAGTTTTTAACTCTTTCATTTTGACAAAAGTTTTTAATTGTGAAATTATTATTATTTTTCTAGTAAGCTATTGACCAATATGCAAACAATCCCATCCATAAATATATAAGTGATTTCAGGCCTTTAAAATTCTTCCCTAGGCCTATGGGCTTCCCCATAGCTCTCAGCGGATGATTTCATCTCCTAAACCACAGAAAGTCTATCAGGAGGCAACTTCCTCAGCATCTTAGTTCTTTCCCCGCCCCTAGCTCTCTCTAGACCAGCATGTAAGTTACTCCTTCCATGTTAGAAGAATTATTTTTTCTACTGTCAGAAACTTAACCTCCATCCGTTCTGTTGATGCCACTCCTCCTGCGTAGTTGAGCATCTTGTACCAGTGATGCTCCTATATCTGTGTCCTCTTAAGATTTCCTCCTCAGCATATAAACCCACTGGTGTCTCTATCAAACAAAACAGGGGAGAAATAAACACATGCACAAACCCGCACCCCCACCAAGCCCCCATGGACTCTCCAGGGTCCTCTATCTACTAGGTAACTTTTCGAATTCATTTATAGCTGAAATCCTCCCCAGAAGACCCCTGGCTCCACCTCTTCATCTCTTTTTTTGTGCCTAAATTTATTATAACCTACTCCCATCACTGAACTAAAATTTCTCTTTCCAAATCATCAGGGTCCTGATTGCTAACTGCAACAATGTTCAGTCTTGTCTTTCCCTCAGTGTTCAGTATTATCGTCCATTCTGTCTATGGAACATCCTTGATCTCCGTTGTCTTAATCTTTTGTGGTTTTCAGGGGATCCGTCTGGCACCCTTCTTCCTTTACCTCTCCTTGGTACTCCCTAGTAGACTACGCTCAGAACTTTTTACTTCTTGATCTACACGCTTCCTATGAAAGGCCTTTTAACTTTGCTGGCTTCAGGCTGGTGAACCTCAGACCCACATTCCACCCCAGATTTCTCCCCTGGACTTTGCCCTTGTCTGTGTCACAGGCACCTTAAAGGCATTTGGTTAAACTGGAATCTCTACAGAGTCTGGTTTTCTTCTGTGTGCTCTCTTGTTCATTGGACCAGCGGATATCCGTTATCCAAGATAAACTCGTACACAGTCTAGGTTTCAACTTTTTCTCTAAGTCATGTCTAAGCAGTGGCAGAGTTTTATCAATTTTACATCTTTAATAGCTTCTGAATTCTTTCCCTTCTCTTGTCGCTGATTGGATTTTGACCATTGTTATCCCTGGCTAATAGTCACCACACTACTCTTTCTAAATCCAGTTCCGATCTAATGAAATCCATTCTTCATCTTAACATATAGTAATTTTTAAACACACAAACCAGATCATGTAGTTCTCAGTTTAACATCTTTAATAGTTCTTCCGTGTCTTCAGAAATAAAGAAGGTCCTCTATTTGGCCCCTCTCTGACTCTCCAAACCCTTCTTTTAGTACATACAATCTGCCATGTATTTCTCACCATCTTTACTCAAATCATATTAAACATTGCTCAGTTCGGGACATCTTTCCTATCCCTTTCATACCCATGCATCCTTCAGAAATCAGCTCCTCAAAAGACATTTCTCAGTGGTTTAGTTTTCTGACCTGAGAGCTCATTTTAAATCCTGTGCTTAGCTCATATAATTTTTTCATTTATATTGAAATTATTTTCCTCTTCAAACTCTTGGAGGTCAGGGGACCTTTATCTCTGATTTTTCAGTGTCTGGAAATACAGTAACTGATAGAGAGTTGGTGCTCAATAAATGGAAAAAGAATGGATGAAGATGGAAAGAAAGTTAGCTGTTTTCTTAGAGCCAAGTAAATAACTCTGAGAATCTGTTCTAGCCTAGACTCAGATTTGAGAGAGCCACTCAATTTCATTATCTAGAAAATAGAATAAATCGTGATGATGATTTCTCATTTTCTTTCTGAAAGGTTTTGACAATAGAATTTCCTAAGTATAGCATTTTAGGTCCAGGATATACTTTAGAAATTAAGGCTGTGTCTACTAGCCACACATATTTCAAATAGATATGTAAGTGTGTCAACACTATTACAAGATGCAAGATCCTCTGATAATTACATACAAAGCAATCTTGCTTATTAAAGTATTTTCAGTGCTATAATGTACATAAAAGTTGATTTATTGTAATGTACCTTTTTCTAAGATATTCTTTTAGAGAAATTAGCATTTCCCTGGCTTTATTGTAACCTGCAGTGTTTTTCTAATATTACTGTCATATATATTCTCTATTAATAAAGAACAAAATAAGCATCTTTGAAGCTATATAGTTTCAAAATCCAAAGGGAGAACATACTCTCTTACTATTATATGTTTTCTGAAATTCTTTACTAAGTTTATCAACCACAAAGAAGTTTCTATTGCCATTTTAATATTGTCCCTACCTTGTCAAATGTAATGGTTGAAAATGAAACCAATTCAGTCACCCAAATGTTTTGTCTACTTAGTCTAAGACAATGGGTTTGACTTTTGCCTCTATTACCTGGAATTGTAAATAAATCGGCCAGTAATTTTGATATCCTGCAATTATTAGAGGTCTAAAAACATATAGCTGGGTGCTACAGTTTATGCATTCATATATCTGTTCTTTAAACATTATTAGACTTCTGTGGAATGGCAAAAACTTCTTATAATTCAAAGTGCATTTGAAAAACAGATAAATAAACTGATATGCTTAATGATGCTTTAATCTAAAAAGTCAAAAGTAAACAAGTGACAAAAATATAAGCAACAACCAAAGCATGCACAAATCCTCTAAAATCCACCACCCAACTATTTCTCTTGCTTCTGAGAATTTCCGTCTGTAACCTTGTCCTTGGTCATGCAGGAGTCTGGCCTTGTATCAATTCCTCTTCACCAAGAATTTCATGTGTGTATATATATATTTCATATAAAAATAATGCAATAAGTAATAATACAAGAATAAACAATGTGTTTTGTGTATTCACCACTGTAAACCTAATTTTTCCCCACCCTGTGTACACAGAAGCAAGTCTCATCAATGAATGAGAAGCCTCCCTCTCCCTCTCTCATGTCCTTCCACCTCTGTTTTTCCTTCTAACTCTGCTGCACTTCCCAGCTTTGTCTTCTGTAAGCCAGTTTGGGGAGACACCCTCTCTTTATTTGGATGTAATACTCTGTTAGAAAGTTGCCAAAGTACCACTGCCTTGTGACTCAATGTTTAAAAGAGATTTTAGGGCAACCAGCTCTTTAACCACTGAAGATGGGCCTAGAAACAATCCGTCTTCCCTGTTGTCCCTGTCTTACGGGTTATCAGCCAAAATGCAAGCCTCTCCACGTAGCAATAATTCTTAAACAGAGGTACTTACATTCTGATTGTTTGAGGCAAAGTCAGAATTAGTCTTGAAAATCCTTTAAATTATATCCATACAAAATGGTTTACATGGCTTCGAGGGTACAATTCTCTACAGCAATTCTTTGAGAACTGCCGAGGTAGACTGAAGGAAGGAACAAAGGGAAATAGGCAGGAAATAGAATATAGGCCGGTGTGTGTGACTTGTCTGTCAGGGTAACCGTACATTCCCAGCAGTAAACAGGGTGGAGGATTCTGAAACATTCTGGCCTATCTGCTGAGTAATCTGCTCTATGTTAATACTGTAAAGGCTTAATAACTTTACAATCTTAATATAGTTTAATTTTTGGTGGTGAGGGTTAAGTGAGAGCATAAACATGAGTGTACCTAGCTCAGGCTTTGGCATCTAGTAAACACTCAAAAAATGTTTGCTGGATTCAAGGCTAAATCTTGCTCGGTCATATTAACACATGCACTGTTCTTTGAAAACAGGCCACCTGTTTCCTGTTTTTCAAAGTTGCTTTTCCTCTTTGGACGGCTGTCATTTTTATGGGCATTGGTCTCATTACCAATGTGACCAAAGTGAAGTCAGCTTCCTCAAGGGTTAAAATCTGAAGTCAGCCTGTTGGATGTGTGCGTGTGTGTGCGTGTGTGTGTGTGTGTGTGTGTGTGTGAGGGAGAGAGATGAGGTTCCCTGGACTCAGCCCCGCCCGCACTCCCTGGCCCATTTCTGTTCCAGCCCAGCACCCTCCACCACCCTCACTCTTGCTCCGCCTCTAAAACGCCTCTTCCTTGTGCAGCAAACTCTCCGACATTCTTAGCCTCCTCCCCTGACTCCTTTCTCTGGTTCCTGTCATTGCCTGACAGCTAGCTGGATACTCACAGCCAGAATTTTATTCTTATTTGACCTGTTTGTTGTTTCATGTCCCACATTCTTCAAGGCCAGAAGCGGGTGGGCGTCCCTGCTTCCCAATGGTGCTCTGGGGGCATTATCTCATCTTACGGAAGCTCCGCTCCTTGGAGACTAATCCTTTACTTCTCATCTAACGATATCAGTTAACATTTATTGAACACTTCTGCTGGGCCAGGCAGTATGCTAATCGCTTTGTACAGATTATTCCACTGAACACACACAATAACTCCATAAGGTAGAAACTATCATTATCATATCATTATTAGCTTTACAGAAGCCAAGAAACTGGTTCACATCTGTATATGTGGATATGAGTGCCTAACTCATTGGGTTATTGAGAGGCATAAATATATGTAAAGTGCTCAGTAAATACCATGTAAGTGTTTGCTGTTATTTCTGTTGTCCAAGGGAGCTGTGTGAAGTGGGAAAGCTAGGATTCACACCCTGGCAGTCTGACACTAGACCACATATTCTTAATCATTACCAGGTGGCATGGCCAGGTGGCACTCTACTGACCACTCTTCATTCAGCAATAATATCCTCAGCTCACAGCTTTTGAAGCCAATTCTGCTTCAGTTCTCCTTGGCTTTTTCATAGTGCGTGGGGTGGCTCATTGTTCACTTACTCTTATGTCCTTTGTCTCCTCTGCCGAGACTCCTTCTGCCTATTCACGTTGCCTCGGCCACCCACTACCCCAACACATCCTGCTTCCTTTACTACTCATATCTCACTATTTCACCACAGCCCACTGCCGCTTTGGTGCATCCTCACTGAGACATCCACTCCATAATCACCACCACAATTTCAGGAGCTACCAACTCTCTTCCACTTGTATTTTTTCCCAGCTTAGATTTTATGGTTCAAATCATATCATGTCCCTGTAGAGAATCTCAATTCCCTTATTCACTTCTAAGCGTCTCACACTCACCTGGAGAACTTTAACACTGGTTGAACCCAACTCTCTACCTTCTTTGTCCCTACATATGAGCAACTGTGTATGGCTGGAGAAAAATCAATAATCAGGCTGCTTGGTTTTCATCAATGGATAAATTAATCATCATATTTAAGTGCCTTAAGTACGCACTTGGCACTCACTGTATGACAGAATAGTGCTTCCCTAGCAAACTTAACTACTCTCAAAATAATTTTTTTATATTTTCTCCCTTCACCTCCCATCTTGCACACCTTCCCTTAGCACTTGCTCTTACTGATGACCTTGTTTCTTTTTTTTTTTTGATACTGTGCTATTTATTATTTATTTATTTATTTATTTAATTTATCTTTATTGTTGAGAGTATTACAGATATCCCATTTTTCCCCCCCAATTGACCCATCCACTTCACTCCCACCCCCTCCCCAGGCCTTCACCTCATTATTGACTGTGTCCATGGGTTATGCACATATGCATATAACTTTGGTTAATCTCTTCCCACCCTCCACCCCCTTCCCTCTTTCCTCTGAAATATGATCATCTGTTGCATATGTCAGTGTCTCTGGATCTATTTAGTTCATCGGCTTCTTTTATTAGCTTCTTCTTAAAGAAGACCCTTCAACTTTTCCTGTAGTGCTGGTTTGGTGGTGATAAACTCCTTTAGCTTTTTCTTATCTGTGAAGCTCTTTATCTGACCTTCAGTTCTAATCTATAGCTTTGCTGGGTAGAGTAATCTTGGCTGTAGTTCCACATTTTTCATCACTTTGAATATTTCTTGCCACTCCCTTCTGGTCTGCAAGATTTCTGTTGAGAAATCAGCTGACAGTCGTATGGGTGCTCCCTTGTAGGTAACTAATTGCTTTTCTCTTGCTGCTTTTAAGATTCTCTCTTTGTCTTTAACCTTTGGCATTTTAATGATGATGTGTCTTGCTGTGGGCCTCTTTGGGTTCCTCTTCTTTGGGATCCTCTGTGCTTCCTGGACTTGTAAGTTTATTTCTTTCCCCAGGTAGGGGAAGTTTTCTGTATTTATTTTTTCAAATAGATTTTCAATTTCTTGCTCTCTTTTCTCTCCTTCTGGCACCCCAATAATATGAATGGTGGGCCTCTTGAAGTTGTCCCAGAGGCTCCTTATGCTATCTTCATATTTCTGGATTCTTTTTTCTTTTTGCTCTTCCGGTTGGGTGTTTTTTGTTTCTTCAGATTCCAAATTGCTGATTTGATTCTCAGCGTCCTCTACTCTACTGTTGACTCCCTGTAAATTATTCTTCATTTCAGTTCATGTAGCCTTCATTTCAAATTGGTACTTTATTATGTCATCGATTTTCTCAGTGTTTTTGTAATACTCTTACTAATATGCTTAAACATCCTTATAAACAAAATTCTGAACTCTGTATCTGTTAGCTTGCTTGGATCTATTTCATTTAGTTCCTCTTCTAGAGATTTTTTCTGTTCTTTCCTTTGTGACATGTTTCTTTGCCTCTGCATTTTGGCTGCTTCCAGGTGTTTGTTTCTATGTATTAGGTAGAGCTGCTATGTCTCCTGGAATTGGTAGAGTGGCTTTATGTAGTAGGTGTCTTGTGGGGCCCAGTGGCTCAGCCTCCCCAGTCACCTGAGCTGGGCCTTCTAGGTGCTCCCCTGTGTGGGCTGTGTGCACTGTCCTGTTGTAGTTGAGCCTTGGTTGCTGTTGGTGTCATTGGAAGGAATTGACCCCCAGGCCAATCAGCTGTGAGGACCAGCTGCAGCTACAGCCAAAGAGCTGCTGTGCTGGAGACACCCCTATGGAGCAGGATTTACTTCAGTGGGGCTTTGGTGTTCACCAAGTGCGCCCCTTGAGTGTGTCACTTGTGGATGTGGTAGGGTTGTAATCCAGCGTGGTCGAGTCTGACCATCAGGTGCACTGTCTCTGGGGCCTCCCGGGAGGTGCAAAGTCAGCCTCTGCCAGTGCCTTGCCCAGGGCCACCCAGCATGAGCCACACAGCAAAACCTAGTTGGCTGCTACTTGTGCTGGGCTTGGAGGTGCCCAGGAGAGGCCAAGCTATGAGCCAGTGCAGCTGCCGCTAGTGCCAGGCCTGGGGCCGCTTATCAAGCCCTATGGGGCCCGCTGCTGTTTGTTTGAGAGATTTTAGGAAAGTCCTAAGCATGAGGCTCCAGAGGCCACTTGCACAGAAAAGCCCCTGGAAATGGCCTGGATGAGCCGCAGGTGGGGAGGGGCGGGGCCTCCGGGAATCACGGGGCGGGGCCAAAGGTGAGTCAGGTGCTGGCGACTCAAACATGGCGCCTGCCTGCGGGCTATGCGGGGAGGACTCGCCAAGGAGCCATGGCCTCCGCCAGCCCTTCTGCCGGGGAGGAAGCCGCCCTCCGCCTCTCGCCCGGATCTCAGGCAGGTTAGTTCCTCCCCGAGTGTCCCGGGTCCTTTCAGGCTGCTCCCGGCGCTGGGCTCAGAGGGAGCGTCCGAGTGAGTCCGTGCCGGGCCCTTTAGAGGAGCTGCTGGGGCTCCCGCAGCCTCCGCGACCCTCAGGGACAGTCCCCGCTGGTTTCACAGCCCGGAGTTGTGGGGACGTCTCTTCCCAGTCCTGGAGCCCTGGGCTGGGGGCCTGCTGTGGGGCTGGGACCCCCTCCCTCCTCCGGGAAACCCCCACCGCCGAGATGTCCTCCCGGGTTTAACCCTTGGCACGGGGTGTGGGCCCGCGGCTGTCTCTGGGATTCGGCCCCGATCTGCCTGCGTCTCCGCCCCTCCTCCCCCCGGTCTCAGTGCTTCTTTGGTTCCTTGGTTGTAGGACTTCTGTTCAGCCGGATTTCAGGAGGCTCTGAGTGATGGTTGTTCTTTGTTTTAGTTGTGATTTTTATGTGGTTGCGGGAGGCTGCTGGTGCAGCTGTTACCTACGCACCATCTTCTTTCTCTCCCCTGATGACCTTGTTTCTTATGTCATTAAGAAAATAGAGGTAATGAGCCCTCGCTGGTTTGGTTCAGTGGTTAGAGCGTCAGCCTGTGGGCTGAAGGGCCCTGGGTTTGATTCTGGCCAAGGGCACGTGCCTTGTTTGCAGACTCGACACCTGTCCCCAGTTGGGGCAGGTTCGGGAGGCAACCAAATCGATGTGTCTCACTCACTCTCTCTCTCTCCCTTCCACTCTCTCTGAAAAGCAATGGAAAAATATCCTCGACCGAGGATTAAACAAAAGAAAATAGAGGCAATGAGATGAAAACCCCTTCAACTTCCCATTGTCAGACACGTGAAGCCAGCTCTGCATTAGTCCCCTCCTTTCCTCTCTTCCTGTTGGTACAGAGGAAGTGTCCCTTTTCTTGTCAAAGCCCAGCCTCTATATGTGTTCTGGACCTGGTTCTGTTTTTGTAAGAACTTTCCTGCTGTTTCCTGCATGTCTCACTGTCCCTCTCAGCAATGTTCCAGGGTGGAACTCGCCTGCGGTTGCTCAGATCCTTTCCATTTCTAGGAAGCTTAGCTCCCAAGTAGACCATTATCTGCAATCTCTGTCGCTACTTCCTCACCCCACATTTACTGTATCCACACTCAGCATCCCACTCCTGCTTAGCATCTACACCACTTCTCTAATGAAACTGCTTTTGTAAGGTCAATGAATTCCTTGCTGTCAAATCCAATGGAGGCTATTTTATCTTTAATTGATCTCGCTCACAGGATGGCTCCCTTTTTCATTCGGATTGCATCTCTTTAGAGAGACCTTCCGTGATGACTCCAGCTGAAATAGTCTCTCCCTTCCCCCACATGGTGCCATTGCATCACCCTGCTTTATTTTCCTCATAGCACTTATCTGAATTTATCTTGTACATTTATTTGTTCATTTGTTGGCTGCATGTCTCCTGCCCCCATCTAGAACAGTGCCTGGCACATCACAGATGCTCAATAAGGATGTCTTGAGTGACAGACACAATGCTATATTTAGAATCTTCCCTCCCCTCCAACAACAAAGCTTTTGTTAACTGGATGATGTTTGTCAGTCTGACTCTCTCATATTCCTATAACTATCTAGTCCCTCAATTAAGGGCCTTCCTGGTTGGCTGCCCTCATTCTTGGGCAGATCTGAGTCCCACGTAGGACCAGCCTCATTTTGAGTCTAGCTTCCCGTTACTCTTCTCCTTCTTTTCTTCCCACCCGTTCATACCATTCTGGTACACATTTCTAGTCTTTTCTTTTTCAACATGATCCTCAGTTTTAAAATCTCCTTCTTGAACCCCAGTTACAGGTTACTATGTTGGTGGTGATTGGTGGCACCTCTGAGCCAGTTTAGGAATATCGCCGTCTTGTGCTTGCTTTATAAGTCTGGAAAATTTCCCTGTTTGGGGCCAGCTGGCTAAGTTCCAGATCTTGTCTCCAGTTTTCTGAAACCTTAAGTATTTGGGTCACAGTTATTTGCAGACTTGACTTTTGTCATCTAGCCACTAAGCTATTGTGGTCACCCAGTGAAGCTTACTGATAGTAAAAAGTAAAAGGAGTGTCCGTGTGAGAATCTCAACCTTTGTGTTTTTCTAGGGTGGGTTCCGCAAGTCTGACAGGACAGATTAGCAATAGTGCCATAAAGAATATCCATTTTAAAAAAATCACCACTGCCAGCCAGACAATGTTATTCTCCACTCTCCCCCCTGTTAAACAAACATGAAAACAAAACAAAGCCACACAAGTATTATTGGGAAACATTTTGAGTTTTAATTTTTTATTATGTTTTTTTGAGTGGTCATAAATTCCTTTAAATCATGGTTTAATGATAATAAAAATATTGCCATATACACATAGGCATAAACATCTGCTTGAGACCTGAACTCAGCATGGGTGTATGCTAGAAACCTAACACTCAAAAAGACCCAGAGGGGTGATCAAATGACACTGGGTATGCAATTTCACCACTGCTCTGACCATGCCCAAGGTAGAGACCATGTGTGGGGTGATCATTAACTTACCACCCAAACTTGGGTACTATTAGTAATTATGCTGGGATAACATGAGTAAGCTGGGGCTGCCCTGAGAAAATGGGAACATATAGTCATTCCAACCATAGTTCTTATGATAACTGTGGACCAGACCAGTCTCCTGCAAGCCAAACAGAGGCTCTAGACCCTGCAGCTGTAACTCATCACTGCCCTTGGTCCCCAGACTTAAAGGTGCAAAGAAGGCATCGTTAGTCATGAACTGGGGACTTATTTAATTGTTACAAGGACATTTTACTAATCCCACAAGTTTGTGATAACAAAGACCATAACCTTTGTTGTGTTTTCCACCCTACCTCTCACAAAATAAAGCAGGGCCTCAATAAATTTACTTTAAGAGGGAACTGAGAGAGAGGCATGAGTGAACTGACTTCCCTTTTCCAGCTCAACCACTTGTTTAATTCAACCCTAGTCTCCTACAGCAAGTAAAATCAAGTCCTTTGTAGAGTATGTTACTTGTAATGCAGTTTTTAGCAGAAGAAAAATATAAATGTGAGTGTGTGTGCATGTGTTAGGCATAATGGGGTGGGTGAAAAAACAGACTGAAAAAGAACTGAGGTTGAAATTAGAGCTAAATTTTCCTTCCCTCGCCCTTAAACTGTGTAAATATGTGCGTGTACATGTATATAAACATTTATATGAAATGCATAAATAACCTTCTTAGAGAAAGGTATTAGATAGATGCCAAAAACAAACCAATAATTAATTTGATAATGCTTCTATTCCAGTGAGAGTTTGAAAAGGCCAGGACACCAGGATGCTATGTCCCCTTCCTGGTAGCTTCTGTGAGTGATCCTGGCTGGCCCTGGGCTGGCACCAGTGCTATTCTTCCAACTGGCTTCAGGCTGTGAGCAGTCAACCATGAGTAGAAAATAAGAATGCTAAGAATATGAGGCATGTCTGAAAATAAAGAAACTCTTTTTCTTGCTGGATCATGGAATTTATCTCCTCATTTCACATATGCCTTATGAAGTCCTGGATTCCATAGATGGGTTTGTTTTGGAAAGTCTTCAACTCTCACCTTTAATTGTCAGCCTCATGCTGAGCTGAGCTGGAGTGTCTCCAGTGAGAGCAAACTTGTTACCTCCCATTGGACAGCTGTGACTGTTATAAGGTGTCTTCCTTTAATTAAACTGAAATCTGTCATCCCAAGTGACCGACTGTTCTTGTTTGCCCAGCAATGTCCTGGATTTACGAAAAAATTCCTCATCCTGGGGTGCCCCTCAGTCCTGGCAAACCAGGGCAGTTGGTCGCTCTGTCTTTCATTTTCACCCGTTGGCCCTTTCCCAGTTTGAGCTATGCAAAGAAATGCTACTTTTTCCCCCAAACAACATCCATTTTGACACTTTTAAGGTGCATTTCTCTTGCTCCGAAAATTCTCAGCTGACAGTTTTAGATTCTGTATTTTCTACTTCATCTGTTCGGACCGCGCTGTCCTTTGTTGGGGGAGGAGCTTCCCTTTCTTACCCAGAAGTTTCTATACAGAAGGAGACTATTCCTTCTCTGTGGGGGGTGAGGGGAGGGTGGGTGTGAACACTTCTGTTTTCTCTTAATCCTTACTGAGAGGAAGAGCTGCAGCTATTCTGATCCTTGAGAATCACAACTGTTGGGCCAAGGTTCTCACAGTGACCAGGATTACTTTACCTCAAAGGTGATAAACAGGCTCTGCTCTGTCTCTTTCTCTATCTCAGCCTTATGGATCACACAGCTTCATTCCCCACTACTTATTCCCAGGACGTCAGCACAGTGGGGGCCAGATGGAGCCTGTCTTCTAGAAGTAGCCAGAAAGTTCCATGATTTTGCTTTAATTTCCAATTTTCCTAATCCTGGGTGAGTAGGCCAGGTCAGCCATACCCTGCAAGCCTGGCTGTGTTTAATTTAGAGTGGTTGAGAGGGAGGAGGCTCTGCCACTTTCTCCTATTTCTCTAGAGAGCCCACCACTTGTCTAACAATAAGTCCAACTCTTGGTTTTTCTTTTGGCTTAATCCCTGACACTTTTTCTTCACCATTGCAGTGGTGATGGAAAGGAGGGGCAAACCTTTGAACCCGGAGTCCATTAAGCTGGAATTTAAGGCACGATGCCCAGAACTGAGTTTAATACTCCACGTGTGAATTATTTTTTTGTTCCAGATATAGCACTTCTTTAATCCTGTGATCGCATCAGTTATTTTACTGACTTCATTTTAGATTCCTAGTTTTCTTAGTGATGTGACTAAAATCCCCAAGAAGGAGCACATTTCTCCCTGTATTTCTGCACTGGTTGTATTAAAGTCCAAAGGTTTGACAACTTCTGTACCTGTCACTTGCTCCTTAACTCATGGCTATGAGCCTCCTGCCCCCAATACTCCAGTACAATGGCTACCATTAAGGTTACTGATGATTTTCTAGCAGACGGCGATCTTCATTCCTGGCTCTCTGCCTTATCTCTATTCACTTACTCTGGATGACCTCCTGTAAACCAATGGCCTCTACTTACCATTTATGTGTTGATGATTCTCAAATCTATACTCATAGCCCAGATTTCTTTCCCAACCTCCATATGCATGCAACCCAGTTGCCGGTAAGATAGCTCTACCTGGATACCTTACCTGGACTTCCACTTCAGTATGTCCCAAATCAAATGCATGACCTTGGTATAAGATTCTCATTTTACTCTGTTATGCCCTATTTCAGAAACTGGCACCACCATTCATACAATTTCCCAAGCCAGAAACCTGAGTACCGTCCTTAATTCTATTCTCTTTTTCTGCCTCTTCCTTCAGTTTGTCTGGTAATCCTGACAAATACATTTGCATCCCTCAGTTGCCCTTTGTTGTCATTGTCACTGCCTTCCTGTGCCCTTTCTCCTTGGTATTGCTTCAAGAGCTTCTGAACTGCTCTCTCTGCCTTCAGTGTTACCTGCCTTCATTCTCCACACTGTTGCCAGAATAACCTTGGCTTTTAAAATACTTGAATGAGCTCCCCTATTCTTCAGAATAAAGATCAGGCATTTTGGTTTAATGCAGAATGTCCTTCATGGCTTGTCTCCTGACCACAGTTTAGCCTTATTCTATGCCACCCTCCCATTTCTGGCACCCTCATTCCTACCATTCTCAACAGTATGCAAATTCTGTTTCAACATGCTGCTCCCTTGACCTGGAGCACCATTCCTCCCTTTTCCCTATCAAGCTCCTGCCCACTTGTCCTTCAGAATCATATCAGGGGTCATATTCTCTAGAAATCTCTCCTAATCTCATCTCCCTCCATTATCAGCCCGTCTCATTTCTGATGCTCCTATTGGAATCTAAACTAAAACTCATGCCTGAAGATCAAAAGATCTTTGGGTTGGGCATAGAATTTTCTGTAGGAAGCCCCTCTACATCCACTGACAAAAACAAATTATCAATGTTTTGAAGCTCTATACTATAGAATGTGGTGGATATAATATATCCTGGAATATTTCCAAAGGAGGAGTTGCCAGCTGCCTGTCAGTCAGAGAGTTTTCAGTAGTTTGCTCAAGAAACATCTGGTTTGGCAAAAGAGCTTCCCACTGAAACTGCCAGGTGCAGAGTAACCACAGGAATAATTTGTTAGATGGCATTATTAAATATAAACTAATTGAACCAGGGAATAGCTGTCATAAATAATGATCTTTACCTTTAGAATTATTGGCCATAACCTATTCTTTTAAGCAATCACTAGACAGCTAAACCAATTAATTGTCTGTTGCTGCTATTAGCTCATGACAATGACACTATGTCATCAATATATGGGAGGGATATTTTTCTTTCTCTTTATACCTGTAGAATCATCCTAAGGGGGCTTAATTTTGTTATAATGTTTTTAAAAGTTTAAATTATGGTTTGACCTTTTAGGGAGCTTTCTACAGATCCCAGGTCTGATGGTGGTGCTAAAGAGAAGGTTTTGTGTAAGAGTTGCCAGCCTGGGGACATAGGCTTAACCTATAATTGCTCCTGGTCTGCAGAGTTAAAGGCCAAGGATAGCATTTTAGCACAAAAAGTCTTACTTTTTGTGCTAAAATGACTGCTTGTGTGACCGATACTGTGTTGTGCTTTTCTCTTGGGAAACACTTTCACAAGATGATTAGAGAAGGAATGATAAAGATTATAAACTCTAGTTATGCTCTGTTAGCCTAAAAATTAGAATTGAATAATCTTAAGGGTTATATGGCCTGTCTAACAACAAATGTGGCTGTGGTTCTGGATTAGTAAACAAGCGCTTATTTTAACAATGAGATAAGAATTATTCCACACTCAGCCAGATAGTATCACCCCTCAACTTAATAAAGACAAATAAATGTTTTCAAGAACTAGAACCCATCAGTGAGAGTGAACAAATCCGTACATCAATATTAAACATTGATAATAGGACAGAGGAAAATAAGTCTCCTTGGTGCAAGGTGGAAACTGGACTTCTGTTGGCTTTATCAGATCCATGCCACAGATGAATTTGCCCTCAATTACACCTAAATGTTTAATGCTAATTAAATCAATAAATGTCAAAAAAGCTCTTAAAGAATATATAATTACTATAATTATTATCAGAGAACATTTAATAAAAAATAAAATATGTAAGTGAAAAAGTTTAACAAAGCATATGTAGTATGATCTTAAATTTAAAAAAATGCACAGATATGCCTATAAAAACATTGAAGAATTTTTCACAAAGGCATTTTGTTTGTTCATTTTGAAGAGTTAAAGTGTGGGGAAATGACCGAAACCATTTGACCATGTTTCAAACCCACCCTAAGAGGTATGGTAAGCACATCTGGACAAACCTGTGCTGTGGACCACCAAGGATGGGTGTGTGAACAAGCGTTCTCAGAGTCTTCTCATTTGTGGTATCAGTTTCTGGTTTTGGCTATTTTTAACAAGAAGTTTTCGACATGAGTTGACGCAGCTAATCCTGGAAGAAGGGCATGGGGAAGAAGGGCGTGGGGGAGACAGCTCCCTCCTGCCACACTGACCCTGGCAGAGCATGGTACTCTGTGGATAATCAGGCTGCACAGAGCAGTTTCAACTGTACTGCGATTGTTCATCTGCACTCTCTACTGTACAGCTGTGGTCATTATTGTTTGATGGGCATGTGTCTGGGAAAGCACAGGGCTCTGCTCCTGCGTGGAAGACCCCATGCAGAAATCTGTGCCCTTTCCACTGAAGAAAGGGCATTGGGATTGGTTTGGGGAGATGAAGTAATTTTGCATCCTTGTTGCTGTCTCTGTCACAGGGTATGTGGGCATGTGGAGGGAACGGTGCCACCCTGAAGTCGTTGTGAGCATGTGCTTGCACTTGTGGGTGAGCTCATGGGTATGGAGAGGATGCAGGTGGTTTGGTCTATAGGATCATAAGGCTTGAGCACTGAGGGTGCAGATGGCCCACCATGATCCTATTTGAAAAGGGATAGAAAAAGGCAGGCTTTTTTTGTTTTTGTTTCTGGAGGCAGATTTTGGGCTCATTTGAGCCTCCTGATGCTTCCACAAATCATGCAGCACAGGGAACAGAGCTGGCTCCAGGCTGAGTCCCGAGAGTCCTGAGCGAAGCAGTGAGGCAGGGTGTGAGTGTGTGTGTGTGTGTCCAGCTTCTATTGTGAGAATCCCTTGCTAACAGGCCTTCAGTAGGAACTCTACCAGGAATTGTAGTCCAGAATCCTTTTTAGATACTCATGAGGAGAAATACCTGTGAAGAACACATCAGCTGGCACAGTGCCTTTCCTCTACTGATCGATCAGACCTGCTGAAAGCCAGCTCTACAGCACAGCACAGTACAGCATCTAAGGCACTTTAGGCTGTGGCTTTGAAGCTTTGCCTCATTTCAGCTATTCATAGAGGAGCTAATTTTTATAAGAACAAAAACATGTATTCTTGAGGTCAGGATTTCCTTTTTGTTTTTAAGATTTCTTGCAAAGACTTAAGGTTAAACAGTTGTGACATGACCAAACCCTCAAAGGCACAATACTATTTAGAGTAAATAAAGGAGCCTTTATGAAAACACCATGATGCATGTATGGTGGTTTGTGCATGAATCAAATCATATGCTTTCAAAACATAATTGATATTCTTAGGCAGGGTGATGGCGTGGCTCCCGTCTGCACTGAATGGACCAGTGCAAGCCTGTAAGAGATAATGATTAAATAGAAAGAAATGCCACCAGCAGAGGAGTGCAAATAATCTACATTAAACTACCAGCACGCACTTGAGTTTGGGAATTATTTATAACCTTGAAATTCAAAAGGAATTGCCAGGGTGCACACATGAGCACAGATGATTTATCTCAGCATCTAATGAAAACCTGGCTTTTCACTGGTTTAGGAAAATAGTACTTCTTAGGTGGAATTGTATATCTCTGTTAAGAAAATTATGATGATTTGCCTGGTCTTGGAAAGAGTATAGATAAACAGTATGAATAAAAAAGAACAATTCATAAATGGAGGCCCTCTTTTTTCCCTTTCACTTTTTCGTAGCATGTATATTTTAAAAGTAACTATTTCAGAAAGTGAAACGGATACAATTTATTGATAGAGTGTGTTGCAGAAGAATCTTTCTTTTTGAGTTTACGGTTCCTATGGGAAGGCATGCAAAATTCTTTCAGCTACTGAGAAGCACTGGCGTGTAATGGCAGAACCTAAATAATGCTGTTTTTAGTCAGGGAGGGGGGTTCCATACGTTCCTTGTGTACCACGGTAAGAATAAATGTCCAGATACTTCCATGACATTGGGCTGTCTTCCTCTAGATGTTTTTGTTCTGTCAGTGGTGTGAAGGAAAAAACACACCCCTGTAACTCATAAAAATCACATTCTCCATTTCCTTTCAAGTGCAAGTTTTGTTCCAGAGACATATTTAAAATGGAGAATAGGACAAAATATGTTTTATGTTCCCATTCATCTTTAAAATAGCCTCACAACACTGTGAACTTGAGACCGGACAATCACTTGGCACATAACCCATGCAGACACCAACCTTGACAGAATCGAAGGGAATCCTTCTCCAAGGGTGAGGTGTTCTTGAACAATTCACTGGAAACAGTAGGTACAAATGTGCTCTTTCTACATCTCATGTGTGCCAACTTTCTTGCCTGCCTGTTTTCGTGTGTTATAAATGGTTTTGTTTGTTTCCTGTTTTGTTTCCACATTGTCCCTTCCCTGTGACTCACATCAGTTAAGCAGACATGGGACTATTATTCCACATATGTGTAATTCAAGTCCCCTCACAGCATTTTTCTTAGTTTTTTAGAAATATTTGAAAAATAAGAAATATTTCTTATTCTTTAGAAATATTTTTTAGAAATATTAGGTGCTTATTTGACATTAACAATAACCTACATAATTCTTCAAATGTCACAAGCTGTGTAGAAAAAGAGCCCTTATTTCTCACTTTTCTGCTCTTGCTGGACAAAACACATTTTTCTGAGCATGAATTACTGATGCGAAGAACAACATTTATTTCAGCCCAACACTGGGCCTTATTTTATGTTCAAGTAATAGAATTAATGGCTTGCCTACTTGGGGAGACTGTTAATTGCCATTGTGAATCCTTATGGGACCAGGTAGAAACATCCTTCTTAATATACACACAGGCGCACGCGCGCACACACACACACACACACACACACACACTCTTCATGTGCTTCATTATTTATCAGTATGTAAAGAACTGGGAGTATGATCCTACAAATGTTCCGACAAACATGATGCCCTTTAACTGCTCCCCAAACTTCTGCCAAAAGAAAACATATGACTCTCATACCCTTTTCCTGCAGCACTGCGTCAGGGGACCTTTTTAGGGCTCAGTCTCCTGACGTCACTCTCTTGGTCTTGCCATTCTTTTAGATAGACTTCCAGCTTCGGGTCCCATTTTTCTCTCTGGCCTTGGTCCTGATGCTTTAGAGCTCCTCCTGGTTTCCAGCATGTCTGTATGTGATATTGTGATTTGTAGTAAGAAAGTCATATTTGGATCTTCATCCCCATTCCTGGCACATAACTCCCAAAACTCTTAGAATTTCCTGAGTATAGACAGTGATCAAGGTGCATTTTGTCATGTAAATAAAGTGAATTTAGGAAAGCCCCTAGGTAAGCTAAGAATGGAGGCTGGTTGCCCTGTGATTAGATGGTTGGAACTTTCAATACCTCCCCCTATCCTCCCAGGAAGGGGAGAGGGCCTAGAGATCGAAATCAATCACCAATGGCGCATGATTTAGTCATATCTCCATAAAGAAGCTTCCATGAAAACCCCACAGGACGGGGTTCAGAGAGCTTCTGGGTGGGTGAACTAGTGGAGATGCAGGGAGAGGGAGGCACTGGGAGAGAGTGGGTGGGGGTCTGAGCCCTTTCCCCGCACTTTGGCCTGTGCATCTCTTCCTCTGGCTGTTCCTGAGTTACAGTCTTTTATAATAAACTGGTAGTCTGGCAATAAGTGAGTGTTTCTCTAAGTTCTATGAGGCAATTAATCAAACTCTAGCAAATTAATCAAACCCAAGTTGGGGGTTGTTGGGACCCCTGATCTATAGCTGGTGGGGTCAGAGCATAGGAAACAGCCTGGACTTGCAGTTGGCCTCTGAAGCGGAGGGCAGTCTGGCAGGACTGAGACCTTAATCAGTGGGATCTGAGGCTGTCTCCAAGCAGATGGCATCAGAATTGCATTGAACTGTGGGACACACAGCTGTTATTCAAGAATTACTTGGTGGGTGTGAGCGAGCCCCCGCACACCGGAATTGGTGTCAGAATCATACCGTGTCTAGGATGAGTGCTCCCGTTTGGCCATATGACTTGCATTCAGGGGGACCTTCACCTTTGCTTAGCATCAGAGTTCATTTCTATTAGTTCTTCATCCAGTAGCATGCTAACTGCCCACTCCCACAACCAGCCACAGCCCAAAGGGTTAAAGCTAAGGGAAAGGGAGTTGGTAGAGAAAATGCTTTTTCTCTTCTCTCCTTTGTTCCAATCATGGTCATGACCATCTGTATGCTAAGTGTAGAATTCTAGCATTTTGTGGGTACCTGGAAAGAAATTTAGAGAGACGCGCTTTCTCACTCATTTACTTAGGACCCATTTTAAGTCCTTTTTCTTTTCACCCTATAAAGTAGAATGCTTCAAAATGATTTCTATGCATTTAGCTTTTATTGTCACCCACTCAAATGCAGCCTCGATGGCTTGTGTGTCTCAGTGACAATTTGAGAAAGATTGAACAAAGGTGCTGCTCCCCATTTGCTGCATTTCATGGCCTTTCCTTGAGCTCAGCTTTTTCAACAGCAGGGGCATGGCCACCAGGTTATTACCCCCAAAGCAAGCCAACAGCAGGAGAGAATCTCAGAAAAGCTCGTCCATCCATGGGGAAGGAGTTCTTGAGCCCTCACCCTTTGCCATACCTCCTGGTGGTTCACTCTGTGCCCACCATCTCCGCAGAGGGCCAGACGAGGGTGGAGGTCGGGACCAGGCAAACCAGCACAGAAAGTGCTCAGTGTTCTTACAAAACTGGGGTTCAAATATTCACATTTTAAAGTTACAGAAAGTTGGATATTAGGGTTCTATGGCTGCAAAAATTATCAAATGAAAACACCTTACTCAAAAGGGTTATCAAAAGCAGAAATCTTTTTAACCCAATGGGAAGACTTCAACATAATTGATAATAGTGGGGCCATTACTCTGATGGGAATTGTAGCTTAGAATTGGAGAACTGTCAAATTATTATACAGTTCAGATAGGTATGGAATCTATTCATTTTTGCAGCACAACATTTAAAAAAAAGCCCATTAATGCCTTTCAAAAGGCTCCCACTAGTCACAATTTTAAACCAGGGTGAAACTATATTTAATAGTGTCATCTAAGGTTTCAAATTAAATTTGTTTAGGAAAAAACTTTCAAAAAAGTAATTGTTTGTTTGAAATGTGTAGTTGGTTTAGACTTATATAGAATGTAGGCTTGGTATTTCTGCCATAGCATCTCTGCCGTAGACACCTTTCTCACAAGTATTTTTGCTGCAAACATTTTTACCACATAACTAATTGGCTGTAAGGCAATTTCACTGTAAAAAAGATAAGTACCTGGTTGACAGCTGGATTTTCTTTTGTTTGGTCGGTTTCATTTCTGCACTGACAGATCAACTGCTTTGGCAGAGTTAATGTATTTAAGATAGCCGTCAGTTTGGTTTCAATTCTCCATTGACGAAGTTCTCAAAGTTACTTCCATTTTTATATTGTACATAAATCTCAGCTAACCTCATAATGGTCTACAGAGTGAAAGTAGACGCGGTAGTGGTCTTCAATTAGTTAGCATTTCTTCCAGATGAGGAGGATTTGCCCCAAGAATTGGTTTCTTATTTTGAAACACACTACATTGGGAGGAGAGAGCCCAAGGGCCCTCTTTGAAGGTGTAGAGCGGTTGTTATACCGCCTCTTTCATTTCTGATTTTATTTATTTGGGTCCTCTCTCTTTGTTTCTTAGTGAGTCTGGCTAAAGGTGCATCAATCTTATTTATCTTTTCAAAGAACCAGCTCTTGGTTTCATTGATTTTTTGTATTGTTTTTTTAGTCTCTATGTCATTAATTTCTACTCTGATCTTTATTATTTCCTTCCTTCTACTTCCTCGGGGCTTTTCTTGCTGTTCTCATTCTAGTTCTTTGAGTCGTTGTGTTAGATGGTTTATTAGAGCTTTTTCTTGCCTTTTGAGACAGGCCTGTACTGCTATGAACTTTCCTCTCAGGACTGCTTTCGCCGTGTCCCATAGGTTTTGGGTTGTTGTCTGTTCATTTTCGTTTTTTTCCAAGAAGTGTTTGATTTCTTCCTTGATCTCCTTAGTAACCCATTCATCCTTTAATAGCATGCTATTTAGCCTCCATGTGTTTGAATATTTTTGAGGTTTTTTTAGTGGTTGATTTCTAGTTTCATAGCATTGTGATCTGAGAAGATGCTTGATATGATTTTAATCTTCTTGTATTTGTGGAGACTTGCCTTGTGCCCTAACATATGGTCTATTTTTGAGAATGTTCCATGTGCACTTGAGAGGAATGTGTATTCTGCTGCTTTGGGGTGAAATGTTCCATAAATGTCAATTAAATCCATTAGGTCTAGTGAGTCATTTAAGGTCTGTGTTTCCCTGTTGATTTTTTGTCTTGATGACCTGTCCAATGCTGACAGTGGGGTGCTAAAGTCCCCCCCTATGATTGTGTTGCTGTCAATCTCCCCCTTAGAGTCCCCCAAGAAATTTTTTATATATTTAGGTGCTCCTATATTGGGTGCATAAAAGTTTATAAGGGTTATTTCCTCCTGTTGGATTGATCCCTTTAGTATTATATAGTGACCATCTTTGTCTCTAGATATGGTCTTTATTTTGAAGTCTATTTTGTCAGAAATAAGTATTGCTACTTTAGCTTTTTTTCCCTTTCCATTTGCATGGAATATTTTATTCCATCCCTTCACTTTTAGCCTGTGTGAGTCTTTTGCTCTCAGGTGGGTGTCTTGTAGACAGCATACATTTGGGTCCTGCTTTCTTATCCATTCAGCTACTCTATGTCTCTTGTTTGGACCATTTATTTTGTTTAAATTTAAGGTTACTATTGATATAAACGTATTTAATGCCATTTTCCCCCTTACGCTGATGTACCTTTCTCTCACTATTTTTTCTTTTTCTTAGAGGAGCCCTTTTAGCATTTCTTGCAATGCTGGTTTTGTGGTACTTAACTCCTTTAGCCTTTTTTGTCTGGGAAGCTCTTTATTTTACCTTCAATTTTAAATGATAGCCTTGCTGGATAAAGCAATCTTGGTTGCATGCTCTTGCTTTTTATTACTTTGAGAACTTCATGCCACTCCCTTCTGGCCTGAAGAGTTTCTGTTGAGAGATCAGATGTCAGCCTTATGGGGTTTCCTTTGTAGGTCACTGCTTGTCTCTCTCTTGCAGCCCTTAATATTCTCACTTTGTCCTTGACATTTGCCATTTTAATTATGATGTGTCTTGGAGTGGGTCTCTTTGGGTCCTCTTGTTTGGAACACTCTGTGTTTCCTAAACTTGTGTGGCTTTCTCCCTCGCCAGCCTAGAAAAGTTTTCTGTCATTATTTCCTCCACCAAGTTCTCTGTCCCTTGCTCTCTTTCCTCCCCCTCTGGTATTCCTTTAATGTGAATGTTGTTTCACTTCATGTTGTCCCAAAGCTCCCTTAGACTGTCCTCATGCTTTTTAAGTGTTTTTTCTTTTTGCTGCTCTGATTGTTTTTTTCTGCCTTATCTTCTAAGTCAGTTATTCTATCCTCTGCTTCATTGAGCCTGCTTTTAAATCCTTCCAGTGTTATCTTGATATCAGGTATAGTATTCTTTATTTCTGCCTGATTCTTGTTTATGATATGTATCTTTTTTTTCATGTTTTCACTAAGTTCCTTGACCTTACCATCAAGTGCCTTGTTGTTCTCATTAATTTCCTTGAGCCTCTTTATAACCATTACTCTGAACTCTATCTCTGATAACTTGCTTAACTCCATCTCATCGAAGTCTTTTTCTAGCAATTTTTCCTTTTCTTTAGTTTGGGGGTTGTTTCTTTGTCTCCCCATTTTGATGGCTCTTAGTGCTTATATCTATATATTAGGCATATTTGCTGTCTCCCAGTCTTGTGGGGTGGGATTTTTGTCTTGTGAGTCCAGTGGAGCCCAGAGGTGTGTTTTTCTTATACTTCTGCATCTTTGCTCTAGGTATGTTTCTTTCCTGTGTGTCCCTTTTGTAGGTTCTTTGGGCTCTCCTGTTGTGGTTGGGTCTAGATTGTTGTTGACTAGTCCTTGGGAGGACTCTCCTCTCAGTTTGGCGAACTGTGTATCTCAGCCCCAACCACATCATGTAAGCTGTTTTATGGGTGCTGGCAAGGTAGGACAATACACAAACAAACTTCCAGGAAACAAGGGGTATCTTACAAAATATCTTGACAGTCACAATGAAAACAACCCAAGTGAAAAATAGAACTGGGAGAGTGAAGGGAGAATACAAATTCTAAAGCAAAAAAAAAAAAAAAAAAAAGGTAAAAAAAAGAGAGAAAGAAAAGTAAAGCTAGAGAGAGAAAATATATAGTTGTTAATCATGATGAAAATTTAAATAATAATAATACACTAAACTAAATGTAAAAAATAGAGAAGTTACTGGGAGATAAAAGGGGCAGAGAAAAAAGGGTAAGCAAAAAGTTAAGGGAGAGAATAGGAGTAGAATAATAGTTGAAAATGAAAAAATAAAAATACAATAAAGAGAATAACAGAAACTAACAATCAAACAAAAAGACAGGAAAACAGAAGGGAGAAAAACAAAAGAAAGAAAGAAAAGAAGAAGAAAAAAATTATGCCAATGGATTGAGAGGAGAGAGAGAGATAAAGCCTGGGCAGGGAGGGAGTCCAATAAGAGATATGAAAGAAACTTTAGAGAAAAGCAGTAAAATTATTGGTTATAATAATAAAGTCCCAGCAATTAAGCAGAGAATATTAAGAAAGTCTTGATAGTAGAAGCAAAGATAAAATAAAACAAAGTAAATAAACAAAACAAAAGAAACAAAACAAAAAACAAGCTAAGCAAAACAAAATTCTTTTATATAAAAAAATTAATTAAAAAATTTAAAAAATTTAAAAAGAAAAAAATATATAAAATTTAAAAAGAACTTTTTTTTTTTCCTCCTTTTTCTTTTTCCTAAGTGGGGGAGGAAGAAAGTCAATCAGGTGGGTTTCTTCTGGGTGACTTACGCTGTCTGCCACTCACTGTTTTGTGTGCTGATTTCAGTTCTGGAAGGTACTTGTGCATCAGCCAATGTGAGGAGCCGTCTAGGTTTGGCTCTGGTGCCCTTAGGTAGATGGTTGATCTGAGGCTCTCCGTGGACCACCTCCTCTGGTCAGCTATTTTGCAACCCTGTAGTTGCCTGGTCTTACTCCAGAGTCTTCTGTAGAGTCTTTAGGGGGCAGGGTGGCTAGTGTAGCCAAGGGTATCACTCCCCTTAGAGGTGTCGCTGTGAGGCGCTCACTCTGCGGGAGTTAGTCTCTGCTCCACTGCCAGCTCCTCAGCCCCTACCCTGTCCGCTGATTCTAGTCCCCCAGGCTCTGTCCTTCTGCAGGTTCACATTGATTTCAGCCTGTTGCCTTTTCTGTTCAGGCCATTTCAGCAGCCTGGGCTCAGTGGGTTTGATTAAAGAACATTCCAGTGAGCTCTTTGCCTGCCCAGCCCCCAGCAGGGTTTTCAGCGTTTCCTCCAGTTCCCAAACAACAGTCCCTGAGAGTCTTATTCTTGTGATGTCCTCCTGTGAGCTGCTCTCCCCTCCCCCTCAGGACGGTGCCCTGCGGGGTGTCTGGGGCCTCAGTGAGGGGGACCCACCCCTTTCCTGTTGGGGGCTGTGCTCCCGGCTGCAGGAGAGGCCGGCGGGCTCCGCCCCTCCCTGCTCAGCTCTGGCTGGCTGGTCGCACCAGGCCCGCCCCTCAGACCGTCTACTGTGCAGACCCCAGTCCCAGCCTCCGCTGGTCTGTCCAGGCAGTGCTCGAAGGGAAAGTGGGAGCCAGTTCCGTGATCAGAGGCAAAAACACACAAAGTAACATAGGCAGAGAGTCCGCCCTGCAGGGTCCCGCTGCTTGTGCACCAAGGCACCCAGCGGGAGGGGACCCAGAGTCAGCTCCCCGCAGCTCCCCGCACCACTGGTCTCAGCAAAGCTGGGGCGGCTTCACACTCCACCCTGGCACCCCTCAGGGCTGGTCACAGATCCCAGCCTCTCGGCACAGGGAGCTCAGGGCCGGAGGACACCCTCAGGGCTGGTCGCAGAACCTAGCCTCCCGGCACCGGGAGCTCAGGGCGGGAGGGCTCCTCCCCTCCCCCTGCGCCCCGCAGATTCAGTGCTTTCTGGGGCTCAACACAGTGCCCCACAGGGAGGCAGAGGGTTCCCGTGTGTGGCTGCTCAGCGCAGTCTTTTGGTCCCTTACCACTCGGATGCCACACACTTTGGGACAGCCTTTCCTATGGTCTGCACCCTGAGCATTAGGCGCTGGTCGTGTCCGCCACTAGAAGCTTTGTTTCCTAGGAAGGCGCCGTCCCACCTTGGGGACTCACCACTCCCCTGGGCCCCTCTGCCCTGTGCGCAGAGGGCGCTCCTTCCCCTCGCCTCTGCTCCGGGTGTGGGATCCCCACTTTTGGAGGCCAGTCCACACTCCCGAGGGGGGGAGCTTTGCAGCCTCCAAACCTTGGGGCTCGGAGCCCAGCGCAGGCTTCAGGGGGGATCCCCCTTCCTATGGCCCCCCTCTCTTACCGGACTCCGTGATGTGTCTTCAGTGCTCCCCACTTGCACTCCGTCCACTCAGGTATGTTTCTCTGGTTTTTCCAAGCTGCCTACGTAGGATTTTAGGAGTAAATCCAGTCGGCTGGGAGCATGGGGTGCTCTGCTGCTTCTCACAGTGCCACCATCTTCTCTCTCTGCTCAAGCTATTTTCGTATTTGCTTTTAAAAAAAATAACTCTTGGCTCCACACGTAAAGTTGGTTTCCATCATCTGGGAAGCACGTCATGTTTGATGTTTTGCGCACTCCCCTCCAGGCATTTGGAGTCTTTACATACCTCCCCGCCTCCAGTTTTGCTCTCTCTTTGACTTCTGCCTTTCCCATTGCTTCTGGTTAGGACTGAATGCTGGTGACGATGGCCCTAAGAAACCTGCCTAAGATACCCATTTTCACTGCCCATGCCATGGCAGGTACAGAGACCAAGAGGCCTCCTGGGTCTCCTTGGTGGTGTGGACTGCACGGTGATGACTCGGGATCATGGTCTGCTGGGAAGTGTTGTGGATCTGTTTCTACTTCTGTAATCTCTGGTGGGGCAGTAGATGGAAACATGTTGGGGGACTGTAGTTGAAACCTCATTGTCACAGATTTTCAAATATAAGACAATGACGACAATAAATTGGAAGAAGAACATCCAAGAATACTTCACTTGCCCTCCTGACAGTTTCATTTCTTAGAAGTAGAAAGGGGAACTGCTGCTCTGGACTTAACTCTGATGAATATGGGACAATTAATTGCTGAAGTGGAAGTGGCTATGCTATGATATATGTAATAGCCACGGGGAAGAACCCTGACTTCTAGGAAGAGGCAGAGTTTTCAAAAACCATAATCCCCAAACCTGAGATTCTAGAAGGGACTCAAGAGGCATGAGTATCTATCAAAAAATGAAAAACGAGGGGGGGGGATAAAATTGGACAGTCCTGTAACAAATGGTTTTTATCTTTATGCTAGATAAAATTAAACTTTCTAAAGAAATAAGGAGGTCTTGCCTGACTGGCATGGCTCAGCAGTTGACCATCGACCTATGATCCAGGAGATTGAGGTTTGATTTCCGGTCAGGGCACATGCCCGGGTTGTGGGCTCGATCCCCAGTGGGGGGTGTGCAGGAGGCAGCCGACCAGTGACTCATCATTGATGTTTCTCTCTCTCTCTCCCTCTCCCTTCCTCTCTCTGAAATTAATGAAGACATTAAAAAGAAATAGGGAGGTCTCAGGGGTAAGTACGTATTTCAAAAGGATGTGTTCCAAGCATCACAACTTGGAGAATACTGATCCCATTCTTGGAATCTGAAGTGAGTGTAGATAATGAGCACTTGTTTTTATCACAACCTTGTCTTTCCTACTCACTTTTGTTCTGTTTTAATGTTTCCTCTGGCTTTTGATCTCCTTTTGTCTATAAAATCACCTGTGTTTACATTAACCTCTCTCTCTCCTCTCCCTCTCTCTCCTTTCTTTCTCTCTCTCTCTCTCCTGTAATTTTTCCTAGGAGCTTCTTCTTAGATTTTAGGCTACACTTACATAGGTTCTCCTTCTCCCCCAAGGTCCTGGTGTATTCCTAATCCTGTACTATCACCTCTTTGCTTTCTTTCCCCTTCCCTTCCCTCACCCTCCCTCTCAGCTATGATGGTCGAGGAACCTCCACAAAAAGACTACCCCCAGTTGGAATTAGAGGGGGGGGCGCACAAAATATTTAACCTCCACTATCCCCAGTCCCAGGTTTTTTTCACACTAGTAGCAGAATGAAAATCAGAAGATAAATTCAAAAGTAAATTCATTCATTTAACAAAGTACAGAGGGATTAAGAAGCGCTCTAAGTAGCATCTTCTCAAGTATTTGTTTACAGATCATTAAATACTTAACTTTGTAAGAAACTAAAAGTTGATATGTTCCAAACCAATGCTGATTAAATAGCAATCTGGAATTAAGATAAGGCAAATCTGAAATTAAAATAAAAACAAATTGGAAATGTTCATGTTTTCAGATAAGAAGCTAAAATACTTGACTGCCTGGTTCAACAGGAGACATCTGGCCAGCCCAGGGCTTGTTTTTTTTGTTACTGAGACCTGATGCTCAAAACCTGTGTCCTTCTGATACCAGTCTGTGCTGCTTGTACTACATTGACCTCCCCAGGGCAGGGGACACCTGCTCCATTCTCAGCCTGGCTCCCTACCTACCCCCTCCCATCTCTTCACCCTGACCTCCTTTGGCCAGGATACACAAGATTGAAGGAGGGGCTCATTGTCAAGAATGTATGTTCCTTAAGTGGCTAAAAATGCAAGAATGTAATCAGCAAGTCTAAATGTCATGATAAAAATGCTACAGATAGAAAAGGACATTGAAAATATATTTTGAACCAAAGAATCAGGAGGAGGTAAAGTCTTGATCGAGTAGGGATGGGAGGTGTAAGGCTAAATGACCCAGAGAACAAAACTACTCAACTTTGATTTCACCTCCGTCTTTCCTATCAAGGAGAATAATCTTTAAACTGAAAACAGTGAACAAACATAGTTAAAAAGGAACAGAAATCCCAGTTAAACAATAGTGAGAAAACACTTCACTGCTGACAGGTATTCAAGTCTCTGAGTAAACTGTGTTGTAGCAGAACTTAGGTGCTTACTGGTGTGATGATGAAACTACTCTTGGTAACTTTGTAAGATTTATGAAGAGAGGTATCCAAAGTCTGGAATGGGTAAATATCTTAATTATTAATAAGAGGGAAAGGTGGATTTCAGGCACTAATGACTGGTGAATTTGAAGTCAGGATCTAGAAGAAGAAGTGATGACTCCAACTAACTGTGTATTTAGGAAGTAATTCATTTCCTTTTCTATGAGAGTTTTTAATTTCTTTTTATAAAAGTTACTAAATAATATGACATAATTCACTTTGTTGATTTATGCATTCAATAAATACATACATTATTAAGTGCTTAACTGGCTCTGAGGTCTGGTATGGGAGATCAGAGATAGTCAGACCCTGATTGACCTCAAGAGCTCCTGGTCTGTCTGGGAACATAAAGAATTGAGAAAGAGAAACAGAGCTGGAGGCACACAATGAATTTGGTCTTTGGGTTGTGTTGACTTTGAGGTGCCATGGGTCTTCAGAGTTGGGATATCTAGTTGTCATTTGAAGATGTCTAGAGTTCCAGAGAGCTCTTGTTTGGGAATGAGGATAGGTGGTAGGTAAAGCTGTGGCCACAGGTGAGAGGAAACAAAAGTCAATCATGAAGAATAGTAGTTGGGGGAGGAGCCATTTAAAGAGACTGAGACAGAATTAGCAGGAAGGTAGGAGCATCATCATGCAAGGTGCCTATATAAAAACCAAGGAAAGAGAGAATGTCACAAAGCAAAGAAGACAGGGATTAGGAACATGAGACTTGAAGAGCCCCTTACCTTCAGAATTTGATCATTGATGATCTTAGCAAGGCCAGTGGAGTGGAGTGTTGAGGACAGAAACCAGTTGTGGCAACTTAATGAGTGATGAGATGTAAGAAAGTAGAGACAGAGAATGGAGACTTTTTACGGGGTTGGCTATGAAGGATAGAGTAGGACATGGGGTAGAGGGAAGGACTATTTTTTTTTTTTTTACATGATAGAGATTTAGGCATTTTCTAATAGATTGAGCAAATATTGCTTCCATTTATTGAATAGTTAGGCATTGTGCTGAGTGAGTGCTTTACCTACATTATCTCATTTAATCTTCATTACCATCCACAGAAATGGGTATTGTCATTCCCAATTTATAGATTAAAATATTGAGGCTTAAGGATAGTAAGTCATGTGAACTCAGTACACAGATGGGAAGGGAGACAGCAGGGATCTGGACTCAAATTTCCCTGGTGGTAAATCTCTGTTTCTGTTTTCATTCCATAAACTGACCAGTGATTCTCAGACTTTAGTGTGCATGAGACTCAGCTGGAGGGGTGATTAAAACACAGATTGCTGGGCTCTATCTAGCTCCCCAGTTTTTGATTCAGTAGGTCCAGAGTGGGACCTGAGAATGTGCATGTCTATCCAGTTCCCAGATAGTGCTGATGCTACTGGTCCAAGGGCCACATGTTAGAACCACTGGAATTTGTTAGAAATGCAAATTCTTGGGCTCCAGCAATCTGTGATTTAATAACCCTTCCAGGAGATTCTGATGCATGCTAAAAATTTGAGAATCACTGTGCTAGGCTAAGTAAGAAGCTGGTAAAAAGGAGAAGATGGAGCTCGGCCCGGCGTGGCTCAGCGGTTGAGTGTCAACCTAGGATCCAGGCAATCGGGGTTCGATTCCCGGTCAGGGCACGTGCCCAGGTTGCGGGCTCGATCAATGACTCTCTCATCATTGATGTTTCTGTCTCTCTCTCTCCCTCTCCTTTCCTCTCTCTGAAATCAATAAAGATATGTTTTTTTAAAAAAGGAGGAGATGGATAACAATAGAGGAGAGATTAGGGGATAGATTAGCAATCTCTTTGAGGACATTAGAGGGGCTGGGATTCACCACGCAGGTGAAGGGAGAGGACCTTGGCAGAAAGAGTGACTATGATTTTGCAGTGGGAGGAGGTTGGGGAGCAGGTGAGCATGTGTGCAGAGGTAGCGAACTGTGGGAGAGGGGAGTGGAGCATGGAAAATCGAGGGCAGAGCTATGACTTCAGTGTCTTGGGCTTTTAGAAAGATATTTGACAGTCCTCTTTTGATGCTCTTGCTGGAAGGTGAAGCAATGGGGCTCACTGAGGGTGTCTTAAGTGGCTTTGAAGCTGGCTCTGTCCTAGAGGAAGTTTTTAGGAATGTGCCACAGGGCTCTATCGAACTTTCATTAACCAGCAGCAAAGCGCAAAAAACCCACTCATCAAATCTGAGGATGACATGAAGCTGGGAGCAACAACTAATTACTTGGATGACGGTGTCAACGATTCAAAAAGATACTTACAGACTGGATGGATGGACCAGAAGAAACAAGACGACACTTAATAGGTATAAATTTAACTTCCTGCACTTAAGTTTAAAAATACATCCACCTCACCAGCTGAGGGGAAATATCCAGAAGCTTAAGCCAGTGACTCAGGCAGCTCAGCATTGTATTATTTTTATGGCTGCATGGCTCACCTCTGAAATTCTGGTTCCATAACAAAATTGTTGCCTTGTTCCTTATGTCAAATTATTTCCTTGTAACCCATCTCTGGTAACACAGCTCTCTCTGGTTTTGTCTTTGTGCCTATGATCCTATCTTGGTTTTTCTGTATCTAAGTTTCTCTGAAATTGGGGTCTGGATTCACCCTGGCAAATCCTCCCTGGCCTGACTCCAGGATTCTAGCACTCAATGCCTGATCTTCCAGATACCCAGCCCATTTCCCCAAGTCTTGATGTGTTTCCTGTTTGTCATGTGTCATGGCTGTTGTTTGTCAGACTTGCCTAGCGTCCTATTTTTAATTCTTACCTGAGGATACGTTTTTTTAAAATTGATTTGAGAGAGAGAGGAAGGGAGAGAGAAAGAGAAACATTGATGTGAGAGAGAAACATCAATCAGTTGTCTTCCTTAAGTGCCCCACGACCAGGGATTGAACCTACAACTTTGGTATGTGCCCTGACCAGGAATCAAACCCATAACCTTTTGGTGTGTGGGACCATGTTCCAACCAACCAGACCCCCAGGGCTGGGGTCCTATTCTTGATTGACAGTATTTCTGAGATTACCTGCTTGCCTGATGCCACTTCCTCCCATTTTCTCCTGCAGGCGCACCCCAATACCTGCAGGAAATAAGTAATCATATATATTTTTTACGAAGTTTTGTTTTGAAGGAGTGAGAGCTTTAGTTTTAATTTATGTATAATAGACCACAAAAATAAGATTCTGCATTCACATTGCATTGTAAAATGTATGAAGTACTTTCATGTATTTTTTTTTTTTTTTCATTTAAATTTGGCCGTAATCTTGTAGATTAGAAGGCACTGTAAACTTCATTTTACAGCTGAGGATATTGAAGTTCAGAATGGTGAAAAAAAAAATTGCTTGAAACCACACAGCTTCTAATTGGTAGACCCAGGATCAAAATCCAGGCCTTCCCAGTTGTACCTGTTTATCAGCTCATAATGAAAACTTGAGTTTTCTCCCAAGCACTTGCTTTTTAAAAAGACATGTAGGAATATTGTCAAGAAGATAATGGCTCCAGTGTATTAAAGAGAAAAAAATGACAAGGATTTGATAAGAAAATATTAAGTGTAATATATCAGGGTTTTTTTTTGTTTTTTGTTTTTTGTTTTCATTATTAAACACATGAACAACTACATCACCATTTAAGCTCTCTAATAATTTAAACAGATAATTGTCTTAATGAAGCATAATGCAGCTTAGTTCAGTGTTGAGATATCATTGCTGTTTCTTTCTGGACTCCCTGTCTGAGCCCTCTTTAGTTCATTTCCATATCATTCGTTGGCTGGTGCATCTGCTTCCATTCTCTTTCCAGCTGTGGTTCATCCTGCACCATACTGTGAGGGGGGCATCTTTCTGAAATGTTGTTTTTCTTATTGCCATACAGCTAATCAAATATCTTTATTGGCTTCCTCTTGCCTGAAACATCAAGTTTAAACTACTTGCGTGGCTTTCAGCGTTCTTCCTAATCTGATCACATTCTACCTGGAAAACCTATTCCTCAGAACAGACTAGTCTCTTCTCTCTGTTTTATCCATGCTGGTTACTCCTCATGCTCCCTGAACTCCCAGATCCAATTCACCTCTTCACACATTTTTCATATCTACTATGGGCAGTGCCCTGTGCTCAGCCCGGTGTATTTGAGTGAGAAATAGTATGGTGTCTGATTTAGGTAGAGAAAGCATTTGATATACAAAACAAGTAACCATAGTGGAAAGCAAGGTTCTTAAGCATGAGCTGAGAAAATTTTTTTTCTGGAGCTTAATCTGGGAGATTAAAACTAACTTGAATACAGATATCTGACAAAGAACAGGATATTGTTTGAAATTTATAAAAATAGCCATTTTATAGAGATTGATCATGGAGTCTCTTAATTTTAGGAAGGGACACGAAAGGTTAATTGTTTTAAATGAGAAATATAGTGTGGTAGAAAGAATATGGGATTTGGTGTCAAAATCTCATCTCTAACATTTATCAATTTGCTAACTTGGAACAATTATTGCCCCCCCCCGCCTCATTTTTTTTAATCTCTAGAATAGAAATAATGATACTTACATATATATAAGTATCATTTTATATATATATATATATATACACACACATATGTGTGTGTGTGTGTGTGTATATATATATATATATATATATATATATATATATATAGTAGTTGAGAGGATTAATGAGTAAGTGAATGACATAAGCATGTAATTCTTATTGCCACACAGCTAATCAAATATCTGCTTATGAATTTGCTAATGAGCATAAGCATATCATTCACTTCACTCATTAATAATTACCACATAGTACATACTAGTTTGAGATGAGGTTATAGTGTTTGGGAACCTAGATCCTGATCACCCTAATCCTGTCTTTGTCTTTGAGAAATATCTGTACTAAATAAACAACCCAGGAAATCCATGCACAGGGCCATTGCCCTCAAACCCAATGAGCAGGCTTTCCTTGGGGAGTCCTAAGTCCTTCCACTAAGACATTGAGGAAGCCAGAGAATGAGGCACTTGCCTTACTATGGGCAAATTCTTCACCTCCTAATGATATTCATTTCAAATCCAGCACACCCCTTTTTGGGCTATTGTGATGTGTAAGAACAAGGTGGTGTATGTCTCATTGCCTGGTCTAGAGAGCTTCTAGCTTCAGCAAATCATACTATTAACTTTTTCCCATAGACCCAAATTACATAGTTTTTCTCTGAATTCAAGGAAGAAAGAAGCCTAGTCTTCTTGGGAACAAAACTTTAGAAAGCAGGACTTCAAAATGTCTTATGTGGAATCTATTTATTTTAATAAGTCTTTGATCTATAGGGTAAAAATAATTTCAAACAATGGATATGCAAAGAACAAACTTTATTTTAAAGGAGGGAAAAAATACAAATTTTAAATTCATTGTTTTTTTAAAAACAGAAAATAGAACATATTATTTGATCTAACACATAAAAACAATTAAAAATGTATATTATGGCCTTTTGAGAAAGAATGAAAGGAATGAGAGGAAACATTGAGGGTAAAAGAGGGAGAGATAAAGGGAGAGAAGAAGCTTGGCTGAGCGTGGCTCAGCAGTTGAGCATCTACCTGGGATCCAGGAGATAGAGTTTTGACTCCCAGTCAGGGCACATGCCCAGGTTGCGGGCTCCATTCCCAGTTGGAGGTGTGCAGGAGGCAGCCGATCAATGACTCTCTCTCATCATTGATGTTTCAATTCTCTCTCTCCCTCTCCCTTCCTCTCTCTGAAATCAATAAAGATATATTTTCAAAAACCAAAAACCAACCAACCAAACAAAAAAAAACAAAGGGAGAGGAGATAGTTTTCTATCTGGAGAGATGCATGGAAAGAGGGAGACACAATTAGAAAGAGAGAAGGGAGTGGGCTGTGGGAAGAAAAAAGGGAAAGGAAATACCAGAATGTTCTCCTTATTCCATCTTCTGCAGGCCACGCTTCAGGCCTCACAGTGTTGTTTGCCTGCAGTTAGGCTCTTGTTCAGAACACACTTCTAGATGTGTGCAGAAACTGTGTCAACCCTTTGCTTTCCATGTTTACAGGCCCTGAGAACACTGTCACCTCTTCCTGGCCCTTCCTCCCTCACTGTCTTGTCCCGTCCACTTCCTACACAGTCTACCCCAATTCCTGGCCCAGCACCTGGAGAGAGGCCTTCTGCTCCAAGAAACACTCAGGACACAACATCCAGAGGAGAAAGGATCTGGTGGGGTGTCAGAACCACCATGTGCACTCTGGGATATGAAGACAACTGCACTGATGAACTTTCTTTAAGGGTATTAGGAGATATCCAGTTGATGCTTAATTATAGGAAATTTTCTATAGAGTTGATGCTTAATTTTAGGATGTGCTTGATTTGGTTATGAGCCAGGGAGGGGTTCCACACCCTGACAAACAACAGAGATAGTCCAACTGCTTTACACATGAGCAAAATAAGGTCCTCTACTTGATGTTGATAAGTCAAGTCCTGGCCAAGCCAAGGAGAGCCAGGTGTCTGCACTCCCAGTTCAGTGCTTTCTCTTCTATCTCATGCTGCCTCCTTGCAGGGGCAAAGGCTGTGTATTTACATGTTTTCATTTCATTTACTCATCTATCAATTATGTGTTGACCACAAAATATGGGCACTCTTCTAGGTATTAAAGAAAGGACAAAAATATATATTCTTTTCTTTATAGTATATTTTAGCATGTGTGTGAGTGCATGTTGGTAGGGAGGAAATGGTAGAAGTGAGAAAAAGCACACAACACACACACACACACACAAACACATTTTCAAACTGTTATGAAGAGGCATCTAAGGTCCATGCATAGTTGCCTACACAGAGAAGATGCTCAGACAATTGTTTATTAGTATTTATTTACTTAAGTTCTCTACCTCAAAATCCTGAGGAAACTTCAAGATCCTTTTTAACTCTAGGAATTTATATTCTACAGCTCCAGACATATTTTCTTCATGCATGTCTGTGGTTTCTTGAAAATGGTTCCTTTAAAGCAATATTTATATTACATCTTAAAAATGTACCACTGGCATTTTTAAGTCCAAAGACAAATGTAGTCTCCTTGGACCCACCCATTATATCAACAATGATCACATTCACAATGCGGGAATCATGCCACACACATGCTTGGTAAAGTAATAGTCTTAATATGATTGCAATTTAATTAACAACATTCTGAATCATATGTACCTAGGCATTGCACTTAATTTTAAGGTGTTTTTTTTATAGTGGTTAAATATTCTCTGACATGTTATGTTTTATATCTTAGTCATTCTAAACAAACTTTGGTTATGCTGGTGTCTTGATAACGGAATACACAATATTTCAGCTTTCTTAACACCACTTCTAACAAAATTGTCAGTTAACCTACTTATACTTGTAATTAGCATACTTCACTTTTTCTTCTTTCTGTTAGAACAGAGTTATATTAGTATCTCTAATAGATTTCAAAAGAGTTCCAGTTTAATCTACTAAAGTCTGTCAACATTACTTGGACAAGAAGCTTATTGTATTTCTTATGTAGACAAATAATGAGACACCAGGAGTGCTTGAGACTGACTTGCAGGCTGTGACTACATGACTGCAAATGCTTAAATGAAAATTGTTTATCAAGCTAATTTCTGATTACGTGGATGCTTGCCAGCTTTTGGATGGTTTATATGACATAGAGTTTAAAATGTTCTAAACACCCTTCTTTTGTGTGAGCATCATAAAAACAGGGACAAAATCATTAATATCTATCAGTGTGACTTCAAAACATTACTTACCTTTTTGGTGTCTCAGTTTCCTAATCTGTAAAATTAGGATAACACAGTATGTACATCCGAGTTGTTGGTGAAGACTGAATGACATGCAGATGCAGAGGAAAGGGAACGCTGCACTTGGCATCTGCTCTTTATTGTCATTGTCATACCTGCTGCTGTGCCCGATGATAGGAGCACAGGAGGTGCTTAAGAAGTGTTTGTGAATGAGTATGGACAGTGACAGACACAGGGGGAAGCACCCGCAGAGACCCCCGGCAGAGGATGGCTTACACACACATTTACAAATGTATTGTGTTTCTTTATCCTAACACAGCAGATATATTTTTTTCCTTCCCACCATCTGGTTTTTAGACCCTACGTGGCTAGGGGGCAGACTCAGGAAAATTTACAAATTAACCTTGTAATCTCTTAACCACTCTCAGGGCAAAAGTGTCAAGCGGGTAAAGTTTATGGGTTCCCCTCCCATCTGCTGGTTTAGTGTCCCCCTAGGTCATTCAGTGTTCCTGTAAGAGTCACTGCTAGAGTGTTAGCAGGCTAGGGTTGAAATAAAAATTGCTAGCATGTATTGAGTATACATGATGTTTCAGGCACTATATTGTTTTACCTCATTTAAACTTCACGCCAAAAAAGAGGAAGTTACTATTTATTACTTTGATCACTTTATAGAAGAAAAGACAGAGGTTTAGAGACTAACTGACTTGCTCAAGAATATATAATTAAAAATTAGCAATGAATGGTCTTCAGCCCACTCTAGGCCACTACAATATTTACTGGGTATCCCGTGTATGGATGGCAGCCCATGACCTTGCACTCAAGAAAGCTGGGATCTCACCCAATTTTTCTCCTTAGGTTTAGGGATCAGGAGCAGGTTATCATGTACTCAGGGTTAGCTGTGAATACACTTATGCTTACTGTCCCCATTTCACTCAGTGCGGCTAAGTGCTTTGTTCTAGAAAATGAGATGGATGAGTCCCCAAAGGAGTATTAAGTTCAAATATCTTAATTTTTGTGTGTGATTGAAATGCATTGTTATCACAGTTAGAAGGTAGAGTAATTGAAGTTCAGAGAAATATAACAAAGCTAGTTTTTTGGTGCTTATGTAAAGAAATAATATATTTTACACCATATTCTCAATGATTTCAATTCATTAAAATGTGTTAATATCTACTTTATAACACATCATATAATCAATTTGGATAAATGTTGGATACACACTTGAAAATAATATGTGTGGTTATATTAGTAAGGGTCGGGTTCCATATATGCTGATTAGGAGCATCAGAGAAAGAAATGCAATAACAGCAGCAGAGGTGGGAGTGATGTGATTGCTGAAATGGGGCCACAAGCCAAGGAATGCAGGTCGCCTCCAGAAGCTGCAAAAGGCAAGGAATGGATTCTCCCCTGGAGCCTCCAGAAGGAACACAGACCTGCTGACACCTCAATTTTGCCCCATAAGATTCATTTCAGACTTCTTTTCTCCAGAATTGTAAGATAATTTGTGCTGTTCTCTTCCCTGTTAATATGTCTTTGGCCATTCTTTTACTTTTAGGGTTTATGCATTCTTATATCTAAGTTATGTTTCTTGTAAGAAAGAGTTGTTTGTTTTTCTAATATATCTCACAAGCTTTGCCTTTTAATTGGAGTTTTAGATCTTTTTTGTTTACTACAGTTTACTGTGTACTTAAGTTTATAACTATCATGTAACCATTTGTTTGTTATTTGTTCCATCTGTTTCTCTCCCCTTTCTTTCATTTCTTGCTTTTTATAAGATTTATCCAGTGTTATTTAATAATACCATTTGTTGTCCTCTGTTAACTATTTTCACTTTCTAGACCATACTGCTGATTTTTATATTTTACCCAGCCTTTCTAGCCATTCTCATCAGAAGCACTCATCTGCCAAAAGCTATTCTTTCATAACCAATCTTAGGATTGTTTTTTCACAACTTTTCTGTTATGGCAGCATTGTAACTAAGCTTGAAATCAATAATAAAAATATTTTTAAAATCTCTAATGTTTGGAAACAACTCATCGGCCAAAGAGGAAATGAAAATGGCAATTAAAAATATTTTGAATTAGCCCAGCCGGGTGTGGCTCAGCGGTTGAGCGTCGACCTAGGATCCAGGCGATCAGGGTTCGATTCCTGGTCAGGGCACATGCCCGGGTTGTGGGCTCAATCAATGACTCTCTCATCATTGATGTTTCTATCTCTCTCCCTCTTCTTTCCTCTCTCTGAAATCAATAAAGATATATTTAAAAAAAAAAATATTTAGAATTAAATGATACTGAAAATACGACTTTTTAAAACTTGTGGTCACCTGATATATGACAATGTTGACACAGCAGTAAAGAGAAAAAAGAATGGTTGTTTTAATAAATGGAATGGTTCAATGGGATACCCATATGGAAAAAAGTGAATCTGACCCTTACCTCATGTCACACATAAAAATCAAATCCAGATGGATTGCACGTCTCAAAGTAATAAGCAGAGCAATAAAGCCCACAGAAGAAAACAAAGGAGAGTATCTTTATGATTTTGGAGTAGGCAGAGAATTCTTTAAAAGGACACAAAAAGCACTAGCCATAAAAAGAAAGATTGAAATTTATTAAAATAAATAGCTCCTCAGAAAACCCAGTTAAGAGAAAGAAAGGCAAGCCACTGTGGGAGAATATTTTTGGAACACACATATTTAACAAAGAGCTCATATCCTCAGTATAAAAATAACTCCTAAATTAATAAGAAAATGATTGAAAACCCAATTAAAAATGTACATAGACTCAGCATGCTTTTGAACAAAGAGGCTATCCAAATGGCCAATCAACAATGGACAAATAAATTGTAGTGCATTAGTAAAACATAATAGTACGCCATGGTAAGGATATAGGTTTTACTGCTACATACAACGATGTAGTTGAATTTCACAAGCATAGTGTTGCTTGAAAGAAACCGGACAAAATAAAGTGTACACTCTATGAGGCCATTTATGTAAAGTTCGAAAACAGGCAAAAATTATCAATGGTGATTGATGTGAGAGGAGCGGCTCCCTTGGGGAGGCACACCGATGAAGGGAGCACGGGGCAGAACTCTGAGGTGCTGGTAATATTTCACTCCTTGATCTGAGTGCTAGTTACATATATGTGCTCACTTTGTGAAAACTGAGGCAGACATGTAGGATTTGTTGCCTTTTTCTGTGCATATAAAAAGAAACTTAAAAAAATAAAACGAAGTGATATAACACCAAATGCAGAGCTGAACTTAGATTCTGATAGTACGTTTTTGGGACACTACGGGAAATTTAAAAGTTGTCTAGGTATTAGAGGACATTAACATATTTACTAGGTTTTGAGGTAAAATGGTATGCTCTTTCAGAAGAACAGTTTAATTTCTGTTAGAGGTAAGCTGACGTGATTATGCCTGAGCACCATGGTAATGGTAAAGCACTTTCTAATGGCTCAGTAAAACCGATATAGACCATGTATAAGTATATACTTATGTATGTGCATACACACAGGGCAAATATAGCAAGATGTTAAAAAATATTAACAATCGTCTAATTTAGGCAGTAGGAATACTTATGATCAATGTAACAATTTTTCAAATTTTCTATATGTTTAAAAATTTATCATGGTAAATTTTGGGGGAAAGTCCTAAAGCATTAGTTAGTTGGTACTGAGCTGCACATGGCTGTGGGCCTGGAGTCCGGTGCGATGACTGAGCCAGAATGATATGTAATGTTGTCGCTGTGCCCTCCCCGTCTCGCCAGCTAATTCGACATTCCCTGGAGTGAAGAGGCCAGGCCCAGGCCAGCTGCTGCCTCACTCAGCCACTTGGTTACTTACAGATGTCAGGCGGCCCTGGGGGGCTTCTCACTTGTTCACATCTCCCTTTCCTTCCCTTTTCTCCTTGGGTGCAGCCTCCGTTTTCATTGGCTCCTCCTCATGATCCCAAGCGGTTCAACTTCATTGTTTTGAAACCAGGAAAAGAGAAACAAGGAAATCAATTAAACATATCACCCCAAGACACTGGAGGAGACTGTACTTGAGCAAAATGAAAACATTTCCTTTGTAGCCAGAACCGCAGCGAGAGCTGAGCTCTTCGCCACATGCAAAACACTGTGTAAATATTTTCAAACTGCCTTGTTAAAGAAGAGAGGAAACCCAGGCTGCGTCATACATTGTCCAGATGTATTAGAATGAAAAGTGCAAAAGGTCAGATCCTCTTTCTGCAAAGTAGAGAATATCCCTCTTACTTATAAAGGGCAGAATGAGGATTACGCAACTGGGGAGACAGATCCTGGCGGGCAGCCTCTGAAAACTTAACGGAAAGCTGCCGTTTACAAGCTGAGGAACCCTGGCCACCTGTGAAAGGAGGCGAGAGAAGGCTTCGGTGCTGATATTCTGCATGTACTGTCACGATGGCTAGAAGGCCTTCTGGCAAGTTTGAGATTGTTTATTAATCCTAATTTCCCTTATGTACACTACTGAGAAGCACCAGTAAAAAAAAAGTTTTTCCAACAAGAACATCTTGGTGCCTGTCCCTCACTCCCTTTAAAAAATTCCAAGGTGGACTCTGGAGTCAGAATGGCTTGTAATTCAGGCTCCACTGCATTTTTATTAATGTTGCGACCTTGGGCAAGTCATTTGCCTAGCTGCCTCTCCATTTATTTACTTACAGAATGAGGATGTTGTTAGTGTGTGCTTCATGAGCTGGCTTTCAGTGTTACATTGTGTAACATGCAGCCTTGCACAGACTAAGTGCCATGGCTTGTAGACTATGATGATGGTGATGGTGATGATGAGGAGGGAGAAGAGCAGGAAGAGGGAAGAGGTTTTCATAGGCATTATCTTCCCTTCAGCAATCTTTTCTTACCTGTTTCCTTTTCTGAAACCATCACTTCAGCCTCTAACCCCAAATCTAGAAGTCACTGTTCACTTCTTATTTTCTCTAAGATTTCTAGATCTCAATTAGTTGACAAGTTCTATTGATTTGACCTTCTTATGTTTATCACATCTCTTATCTCATTTCATCATCAAGGCCTTCACTCTAAGTTTGCTTCTTACCTGAAAAATTCACACTGACCTCTTGGTCTTACTGTCCCTTTAGATCCCTCCTCTCCAATAGGTCTTCATAATGCTGTTAGCTTGGGCAATGTCAAAACATACTCAAAGCCTTTCAGGCCTGCCCGTTGCCTGTCAACTAAGCACAAAATCCTTAGTTCAGCATTTGGAGACTTAACTCCTTTTGTCTGTATGCATTAAATCCTCTACTCAAACGTGATTTCTCAGTTACCTGAACTGCTCTCAGTTTCAGATTGTGCTACTTTTAGCTAAGTGGTCCGATGCAATTAACCAGAGTTTCAGTTTCCTCCTTTGTAAAATGCAAATAATAGGCTCTACTTCCAATTGTGATGAAGGTTACAGGAGTTAACCCAGGTAAGGGGCTAAGCCCAGTGCCTAACATAAAGTGAGTACTCAGTAAATGCCAGTCATGATGATGATGAGTGCTATTGTTTATGCCGTTCTTTTACATCAACTTTCCCCATCTTTGTTTCCTTTGATAAAACACTAGCCATCCTTCAAGTCTTAAGTTGTTTCTCAAATCCTGACCATTTATAAAGTCTTTTCTTACTCCATCCAACCAGTTATATTCTCTCCTTCCTTTGAACCCTCACGTGCTCCTTTTTCTCTTGGCACTTACATTCCTCTGTGTCCTATAATTATTTTTGTACTTTGTAATCCTTTTTCTACTGCTCTCCTCACTCAAAAACCACAACAAAAATTCCCAAATAATCAACCCCTTGAAGGTGAGGACTGTTGCTTTACTTAACTTTGTGTCCCCTGCAATATCCAACATGATCACATGGTAGATCCTCAAATGACCCTTTAATTAATAATTTAAGCTTAATTGATAAATTAACTAAGCTTAATTAAGGTCAGTTTGCTGGATTATTCCCAGAAATCCTACATTTTGAGATGACAGCCATAGAATTAGATAACTGCTCCCTAAAGCCCCTAAATCCGATAAGGGACTACTTAATAGAAAAGCCTAGTCTTAGGAGAACTGTAAAATTGTGGTTTCTAAAATTCTATGGAAAAAGTTTCATATTTTATATTTCCCTTTTAAGTGATAAAAATCAAAGTAATCAACATGAGAAATCAGAACTTTGTTGTTACTCCTTTACACATATTGGGGATGGTGGAATAACTGCACTATAATTTTTTTAGTGTTCAAGTTGTAAAGTTCTTAGTCTGATTCTATTTTTTTTTTGCTTTTTTCCAGTAAGGAACTTTGCTAAAGCTTACTTTTTTCTTTTTCTTTTTTATTCTTCGGCACCCATTTTCTTTACAGTTAGGTGTGTGATGGTGGTGAAAATGTTGGTTTGCAACCTCAGAAATTTCCGAGGAGAAATCTGAAACTGGTGCCCCCTACCACACGCACACAGAAGGCAAGGAGAACTCAAAGAAAGCGGACCACTCTAGATTGTAGGTGGCAGTTATGACAAGCAAGGAGACTTACACACGAGGCTTGTCTTGGGCACTGCAACGTGAGTAAGTAGATCTCTGCACCTGCCAGCCAGACTCTTAAAAGGTTATGCAGAGGCATTAACTGGGCTCAGTCATGCACACCATCCAGGTGGTCTCAACAACACCTTACTTTCTCAAGGCTCTGTTTTTGAAAACAGTTCTCACTGTGGTGTCTGTGGACAGAAGGCACGTACCAGGGACAGGGGAGGGGGTGAGGAGTCTCCAATAGCCCAAGTCTGGCTCTGGAGTCAAATGGAGGTCACGTTCTCTAGATGACCTCCCCTAAAACTCCACCCTTCAGGAGCGGCTCTTACAATCTTAAAACCCCCTTTTCCTCAACGGGAGGTGAATGGTCAGCAAGGGGTTTCATTAGCATGTAGGCCACTTATTTGGGAGCTATCTGGTTGCCTTGGGGGCTGATGCCACAGCAACAATGTAGGCACAGGTTAAGAAAATGATTACCAAAATGAGTAACACGTTTTTCCACTAAGAGTCCTATGATCTCCACCCCTGGTTTATTAAGGCCCTTAGGCTGGGGGGATTGGATGATGAGGCCTGGAGTGTTGGAGGAGATCACCGAGGGGTCTGAGGGCTGGTGGACCTGTGAGCTGGATCCAGGCAGTCGGAGGCTCCTCACCCTCTCCCCTGTCCTTGGAATGTACCTTCTGTCCAGGGTTCCCTCAGCAGGAGCTGTTTTCCAAAGCGCAGCATTGAGAGAGCAATGCGTTGTTGAGGCGTCTGGACGGTGAACATGACTGCACCCAGTTAATGCCTCTACATAAACTTTCAAGATTCTGCCAGGTGGATGTAGAAATCTTGCAGCTCCCAAGAGAAGCCTCCTAAGTAAATTCCCTCGCTTATTAAAAATGCCACCTTCCAACCTGAAATGATGTGTCTTTGGTCTCTCCCTGCCCTTTGTGAATGGGGCCAGGTGGAGAAGCAACTGTGAAGTGTAAGGAATGAAGAGGATCCCTTCTCATGGGAAGAGCCTCTAAACTACACTCTCTTACCCGCTGCTCCATTCTGAGGCGGCCACCTGCACCCTGAAAAGTTTGAGCTGCAGGAAGCTGCTGAGTCCAGGCTTCAGGAGAAAAGCCAAAGCCGAAACTTTCTCCGGGTGAGCCGCTAAGCTCAGACACAGTTCTCCGGAGCAAACTAGACCACCTAGGCAAGGTTTTGAAAAATCAAAAGGTAAGGAAATGGAGCATGTATCTGTTTTCAGATTTATGTTTTTAATGACATTCTTTTGTGAATTGTATATCTAAGAATCCATGCCCCATAGGCTGGTAAGTAAGGTCGAATCTGGCTCAGCCTAAGGGAGTTATTACAGATTCAAGGACTGGTGATTAGGAAGTTTTCATGTTAGGACTAAGGGATTGCTTATTCAGTGTCTATTGCGAAAAGGCCGGGTCACAGCACTCTTACCTGCATCCGCTGCAGATCCATGATTGAAAATGTCTGACTTGCACAGGTACTGGAATCTCTTTAAAGACATCTTTCTAACGTATTTACTGTCTAGACAGCCAAATGCCAGGCTGCTAACAGATGAATTGTTTGTACTTTAAAAGTTTACTGTTTCAGTTAGGACATTCTTGATGGCATTTTATATTCTCTTTGCAGCACAGCTAGCTGATTCATGCTGTATTCTGAAGGTTATGAGTCTCCATGTGATGTTAAAAATTGTATGTCTGAACCATTAAAGAAGGAGTGTATAAAAAGCAGTGTTGCTCAGTGGAAGTATATGAACCAGAAGTATTTCATTTTATGCCATGGCTCTAGCTGTATTTGTAGCTTTTGAGCAGTGGTAGTTCTAGTTTCTTTCGCTTGTGGATTTATAGCTGTCTCCTCTGTTGAAAAACATAGAGCAAGGCTGTTACCAGATGAGCTCTTTATATTTATTATGTGTTTTCAGTTCAACTTACAGATGGCACTATTTACTGAATTACTGCTATATATAAGATTTTTCAATAGATGCTGAGAGGGCTACCAAAATGATTCCGGTATAGTTCCTGCTCTTTGGGAACTTATGCGTACACTCATAACTGAAATGCATGATAGAATGTGTTAGAGATAATTAGAAAAGTACAGAGGGTTAGAAAGATTTTAAAAAATGGGGGATAACGTATTTGTTTGGGAGATCTGAAAAAACTACACAAACAATCTTTTGAGATATGCACTGAAAGATGACTAGGAATTGAACAGAAGGAGCTTGTTTGGGGTAAAGGAAATTCAGGAGAAGGGAAAATCATGGATTTGCCATACAATCTGGGGAAGTTTGGAGTGCCACTAAAGGGCAGTGGGTAGTCATGGGGGCTCATACAGGAGTAGGGGGCCTGTGTCCACCTAAGATCCCTGCTGTGTTCTCTAGTATATTGTGGGTAGAGAGTGACTACCCAACTGAGGGCTACATTTCAGATTCTCTTGGAACAGAGGCAAAGGTGATGGGTTATTGCCAGGCATCAGGTGCCAGTTCCATACTGATTCTGAAGGTGACCTTGAAAGTCTTACACTGAAGTTGGCCCAGACTCTGTCAGCTTGGATTCTGAACGATTGAGTGGAGCAGAGCACTCCCTATCCTCCCTCTCCTACCCTCAGGGGGTACGCTTCTGTACTTAGGTGAGCAAGAAAAAAACTCTTTAATGTGTTTAGCCACTGAGATACTGAGTTTATTAAGGAAGCTGGAGTTTACCATAACTAATGTGGTAGTTAAAAGGGAAGGGTAGTCCTGGCCCATGTTTTTGAGAGATAACATGACATAGTGGAGACAATTGTAGGCTAGCAAATATGGATTTTATTTATTTATTCACTTATTCATTCACTCATTTCATGTTTACTGAGACTTTTTTCTTTATTTTTATTGTTGACATGAGCTAAATGCTGGAATGCTATGATTAAAAATGCGTAGGTCATGGCCTTATTGGAGCTTACAGTGCAGTGCAGGAGAATTAAAAACAAACAAACTAACCAAAAACAGGCTGTAGTGATCCACTGGAATGCTTTAGACCAGAAGTATAAGCATCACTCGAGATCTTGTTAGAAATGCAGAATCTCAGGCCCCGTTCCAAAATCAACAGACTCATAATCAACATTTTAACAAGGTTCTCAGGTGATTTTCATGCGCGTTGAAGTTTGAGAAGCACTAAATGAATGCTTCGGTAGGAACAGGCCCGGGGCAATGGGAAGCCAAAGAAAGGACAGTTCGTCCAGCCTTGAATGAGGCTTTTCAGGAGGCTCCTTAGACTAGCTAATGGCTAAAGGAACTCCTGAGCAGCATATTTTAGCCACAGTAATTGTGTGTGTTTGGGTAAGCTCCTTTCTTTTGTCTTCGGTTTCCTTCTCTGCAAAAATAGGGATAATATTCCAAGGTTGTTTGGAGTCTGAAGACTCTCTAAGGTCGTTTTGAGATTCAAATGAGCAGTATGTAAAAGTGCTTTGAATACTCTGAAGCTGTAGACAAGTGGAAATTTTTACTTTTTCAGCTGTGGTTGGAATGTAAGAAAAAATTGTGTTCTTTGATATAATAATGTACTTTAAACAGTATTTAGTAAGAAAAAATGGTCGTGTATGGATTCTTTGTTTTGATTCCATGGAGAACTGAAAGAGAATTTCTTCCTCCTACTTAATGCATTTGAAAGTGTATAACATTTAAAAAATAGGTCCAGCATGTTGGTCAAATAAGATGTCCCCTGAGGTTGAAAAGTGCATTCCCTGGGGCTTGTGGAGTCTGAACTTCAGCTCTGTAAAGAGTTTATCCAACACAGAAATAGTGGGGAGGGAACTTTCGTTTGACTAGGACAAACATGAATTCCTTGGCAAAAATAGGGAAATCGAACTGAGTTTATTCAGAATTAATAGGACTGTAGCAATCTTATTTTTCTCCCTATAATGAAAAATAAACAAAGAACAATAATTAATGATATTGGCAATCTGGTAATACAGCTCCCACACAGAAGTTTCTCATCACCAACAAGTATTGTTAGTGTTTATTAGTTTCAGCGAGGCTGTAGTTGTGTATGGTCTAGCACACAAAGTGAGCTGTTCTTTTATGTTTCTGTCTTTTTGCATATATGTATATATATCGCCTGGAGTGTTCTTTTCCTGGGCCACTTGGTGATTGCCCTAAAGGCTTCATTCAGACATCATCTCCTCACAGAATGAAGTTTTTAGGGACCAGCGTAGGCCAGTTCACACTCGCCTTCCTCAGCAATCCCATGGAGGCAAGAAGACTATAGTGAATCACACTGTGATCCTTACTCCATGTTTCTTACTCACTTCCTATTCCTAGCACCTGGCACAGTGCCTCGCACATAGTAGATACTAAATAAACATTTGTTGAGTTAATGTGAGAAAGGCCAGCAACTGTAAGAATAACTATATAACCAGAAAGCAGAAGTGTGGTTGCCAGGGGCTGGGAGGGAATAAAATGGGGAGTTATTGTTAAATGGGTTAGTTTTAATTTTTTAAGATGAAAAGATTTCTGGAGATTGGTTGCACAGCAATGTGAATGTACTTAATACTACTAAACACACGTACACTTACAGGTGGTTAACATGATGAATCTTGTTATGTATATTTTATCACAATTTTGAAAAGTCCTTCACAGAACATCTAGAAGGTGTTTGATCAAAAACTGGGTGCCATGGCCTGGCTAAGCTGACACATAAAGTTAACCATCACTCTATAGTTTTCCCTTTTCTAGAATATTAGATAAATGGAATTATGTAATACGGAGCCTTCCGTGGCTTATTTCACTTAGCATAATGCTTTTGAGATTTATCTATATTGTTGCATGTATCAGGAGTTTGTTTCTTTTTCTTACCGAGTAATATTCCATTTTACTATAATTTTCTTATCCAAATATCAGCTGATGGACATTTAGGTTGTTTCCAGGGTTTGGCTGTTATTCTTAAGGCTGCTATGAACATTCACATACAGTACTTTGTTCCTATTTTATTTTGAGCAAACATTAAAATACATCATACAGAATGCTTTTCTGCAACTAACAGAAAGCAGCTGCCTCAAATCAACTTAAAATATAGAAATATCTCATTAAAAAAAAGTCAAACGAAGAATGGCTTGTAGAGTGGTTAGTTCAGCTGATAAACATCATCATCAAAGACTTAGGCTTTTTCTCTCTTTTCAGGCTTCCATTTTGTTGTTGTTTTTTGTCCCCAATCTAGCCTCACGCCTGCTCACAAGATAGCTGCATCACTCCCAGATAGAACAAAGTCCAGAGATAGAAAATGGAGCTGTCGTTTCCTCATTTTTCTTCCTGAAGGTCAAGGAATCTTTCCCAGAAGTCTCCTAATAAACTATATCTCACTTTTCATTGGTTTGAATTGCATCAAGAAACTGCTGGCAAGGACAGTGGGATCCCATTAGTTAGCTTAGAGCATTCAGAACTCACTCCCTTGGCATGAGGCTAGTACAATTTCCCTGAAAGCACATGACTGTGCAGAGGGTCGTGGACACCTGAGCAAAGTCTGGGTTTGCAGGAGGGAGAGTAAATAGATGTTGGGTCGACAGGGTCCACTGTAGTATCAAGTCTGTCCCAGGCCACTTTCGAACTGGTTCTACTGTTCCTAACTTATGACACATTTTCTGAAATGCTTGCACATCAATTATTGGATTTTTACTAAAAGGTAAACAACGACAAAAAGAAGCTCCGATCCCATCCTTACAATAGGTAACTGAAAATTATACTTGTTTCACCTTTAAGACTAAATTATTTCAGTCATTTATTCAACAATAATCTGCTGAACTCCTGTTCTGTGGAAGGCTTTGCAGGGCAAATAAGGAATAATAAAATTGAGGTTCCTGCTTGTATCACGTTACGATCCAGTTTAGAAGACAAATTAAAAGTGATAAGTTAAATAACCACCGAAGAGGTAGACAGTGGTTCTACAGAGCTGTGCAGAGCTGGCACAGGCAGGACGATGATTAATGGTTGAGTGACACCAAGTACCATGGCAGTTCAGAGAGGACAAGGGACCTGCGGCTGGAGCGGGCTGAGACAGCTTTCCAAAGGGGGGGGCTGTGGATGGGCCCTGACAGATGGGGTTTGCAGAAGCAGACAGGAGCGAGGGGCCCCCGCCTGCAGCAGCAGGAGCGATCTGAATGGAGTGGCGGAACAGTGTAATGTTTGCTTGCATCCAGCATGTGGAGCAGACTGTTCAAAATTTCCCCCCCTCATTTACTAGGGAGATATCTGTGTACCTGTTCTGTTCCAGGCCTTGTTCTCAGCAGAGAGGACCCTGCAGGAAGCCAAACAAACATTCTGTCCTCATGGAGGCTGTGTTCTCGTAGACAAAGGTGGACAGCCACATAAGAAGAAAAACATATCTTATGTCCAACATGGCAGAGAAGCATTAGGAAAGGACAGGGGCAGTTGACGTGAGGGGCATCGTGATTCTGGGGAGAGTCTGGGCCTGGAGGTCTGAACCGGTTCTCTCGCGTATGCGCACAGGGTACAGGGCTGTGAGGCCGGCCTCGAAGGCACATAGTAGAGCAGAGGCTGTGCGTGTCAGGGGAGGGAAGGGCGAAGGCCTTGCCAGGAAGGTGCCGGGACTGAGGCCCTCTTCATATTCCTGCCAATGGCGAGGGGAGCTGGAGAGGGCTCACGCTTACTTGGAGCTCACGAACCCCTGCTGCTGCTTTATTTCTGCCGTGGGAGAGGGGATAGCTCTGTTCTTTACTAATATTATGAGTTAAGGTTGGAAAATAAGCTGGAGCAGTAAGCTGAAGTCAGATTGTGGAAGGCTGTGAAAAACAGGGTAAGGAGATTAGATGTGGTCTTGCTGAGGAAAGAGATGATTTGCTTGAATGTCAATATGATAAAAGCAATGTATAGAATTGGCTCTCTGAAGTACCACTTAGGTCAAGCATCTCTTAAATTTTTTGAAGCTCCTGATGTGTTACAGAATAAGAAAATCCACAAAAGGTTAGGATATGTGTGGTCTATTTAAAATGTTGAAATTTAATAAATTAGTGTTTTATCAGACAATAACACAATGCAATATAATTGTGCTTCTCATAAGATTACAAGATTTATTAAAAACGTACTTAGCTCAAAGTACACTAGTAGGTTTGGTCATGGGACTGTTAAAGTTATATGACAAGTACCTTTTCCTCAATCCTGTCAGTTTATCTCTCCATCTGTGTGTGTAACTTCATTTGGCATAATAACCCTCCACTTAGGGCTGAGCTTCAACTTTTGCTGATTTCCCATTTGCTCATTGTTGGGCCTTTTATCATTCTTTGGCCTCTGCTGTCTGTGTCTTTTTGACTTTTATTTGTTCAGTGACTTTTGACCAACCCCATTACTGTCGTGACCCTCATGTTTTGTCTGTATCCTGGTTTCCTGGATTTGGCTCCATGCCTGGATCCCTTGACCTGCTGCCATTCACAGTCTGGCAAGACAGATGGCCATAGGCTAATGGCAAGGACAGTCCATCAGAGCCTTGGCACTGCAGTCATTTAAGATGCATGACAGGCAGAGGAGAGAAAAATATGAACAGGTAGGATGATGCTTTTCACAGCTCCCATACAGAGCCAATTCTTGGCTGAACTGTTGGTTGTTTATCTACATGAATTACTGTAAATGAGACCTTGGGTAAATAGGCTTTCCCTTTAGGTCATACCCCAAATTGTTTTAATTCATTGCATGCTTGCTCTAGCACAGTTCTGCACAACGCTATTCTGGATACTGAGGGGGATACAAAGATGACATAACACTGGCCCTGTCCTCAATGAGTTTTCAGTCCAAGTGAGGAGGAGCTTATATAAACAGGAAATTCTAACATCAATTAAGATGGGAGAGTCCTATGACAGAAATCCAAACCAAGCTGCAGGAAGCATGTAGACACTGCCATGAGCTTGATTAGGTGAAGTGCTTGCTGATAGATTTAGGTTATAGCTCTAGTTGTGTTACATGTGCTTCTGGGTCTTGAGAACCACACACACAAGAATCAGCTTCTGCTAATTGGTTTTTTTTTTTTTAAATGTTTTTATTGATTTCAGGGAGAGGGAGAGAGAGATAGAAACATCAATGATGAGAGAGTCATTGATCGACTGCCTCCTGCACGCCCCCTTCTGGGGATCCAGCCAGAAACCCAGGCATGTGCCCTGACAGGGAATCGAACGGAGATCTCCTAGATCCTAGGTCGATGCTCAACCACTGAGCCACGCTAGCTGGTCATCTGCTAATTGTTTTATTTATCAGTTATGATTTCAGCAGAGAAAGAAGCATTTAGATACAATTGATTGCCACAATAAAGAATTTATTCCATATGTGAGATTCAAAAGTGGCATATTTCTCAAAGAGGAGGTGAAGTGAAAAAAGGGCAAAGAAGAAATGGCTCACTACAGTCAAACCATGTCATATATTAATCAATAAATTTTAATGTTCAAGGTCAAACAGTATGTAGACTATTTTGGTCATTTCATTATCATAGACCCACTGTATCAACTTCAATATTCATTTAACCATTTTAGGGTGCAACTTTTGACCTGAAAACAGAAGAAAACACTCTCAAAGATGCTTTGAAGTTATATTGAAAGATTTTTCTACTTGGCAAAATGCACCATATCAATTACTTTAAATGTTCCGATTGATATTCCTAATATTTATTTGAAAAGAACTGTGTTACATAAAATGAACCACTTAGACTTTTTATGAAAACAAACAAAAAATAATGACAATTTTAATCCCACAGGAAAATGGATAGGACATTTTTGTGTGTGTGTGAAATGTAGGTTTAAACACAAACTGGTTTCTATGTTGCCTCCCAATTTTGCTCAGAGAAATCTTGTGCATGTGTAATTTATGCAGCTAGGCATATGCATGTATATATAAAAAACATGTCATCCTTCTTCATATTATCAGCCTCAATATGTATACAAATTAAGGTATGCAGGACATAGAGCTTTATTTTTCTAAACCTGTAATTTCCATTTCAACCTCCTATTTTTCTGGGATGGTAGAAATTTAATCTTATGAATTTGGGAACTCTTCCCATATCCCCAGGGTCATAACTAAGGTCTGGTGCGGTCTCCTCTCTGTCTAGACATTGGAAGGTGGCTTGGATGGTATTCAAGGCCATTCGCCCATCCATAGATATATTTGAAAAGATACCCTTTACTTTTGTCCTGAATTATCCTGAAAAGCCCCACAATTTATGTCTTAAATTATCTCTATGCATTATATAATTTATTATTTTACTGCAGTTCATTCTTTAGGTATCTCAGTCAGCATTCATCCAAATGGTCTGTATATAGGTCATGTCTCTATGAAGCAAAATGAAACTGAGGTAAATACAATCTAAGTTCAATTTATTTTTAGGTATACCTAGTGGAGATATTTTACATTCTTTTTTGGAAGTAGGTACGGAGATAAATAAATAAAAATAGCCATATGACTGATGATTTTGTAAATTTAATTATTTATAATCTTATTTTTTCCAGAATAGATTTCAGGAAGCTAACAGAAATGAATACAGTAATATATCATGATAAAATAAATAGATAAAAATAAATCATACAATAAGTTTATGGAAAATGGCAGAACTAGATCTCAAATTTAACTTTTTTAGTGGCTAACCAAAGAGTAGATCGCATTCTATTGAAGGATCCATGTGTCTTCACAACACTGTTCAGAGGTGGCACAGCGTCCCCAACACTGGGGCCTTAGAGTGGTATCTCCAGTAAATCTTCATGATGTTGTGGGCAATGTCCTAAAAAACCCAATCTGATCCGATCACGTGCAGTTTATGATAGGTGATTTCAAAAGGCACCAAATTAATGTTGCTCAGGTACTGAGTTCTCTGATGGTGTAGTTTCAACCACAAACAGTACTTGAAACACCCTGAGGAACAGCAGTGAAGCTGGCATTTAGTGCAACTAAACACTTCCATTGTGACTGAATGAAGGCTGGGCTGTACATCCAACTAAAGCACACCCAAGCATAATTTTGGTGCTCAGGGACTCCTCTCCCTCAGCAGTTGGAACCCAGTCATTGACACACTTAGTTTAGAGTGAAAAACATTCACTGTGTGACCTTCGAGTTCAGAGAAGAGCAGTTTTGGAGCCCAGGACAAGCAGAATGAAAAGCAGACTCATCACCTGTGTGATGTGTGATGTGGCTTTCAGACAGTGCTATATTCAGTAGGTGCCATCTGCTCCCTGCCTGTTTTGCTAGTTATTTCTGTAGTCAGGTGCTGAGCTCACTTGTTTCTGAGTTACTAAAAGGGAATGTATACTGTAAACATGTAAATATGACATGCGTTAAAATAAATAAGTTTAAAAATATTTATTAATATTATTGCTTCCTATAAAGCTTGGTGGCTCTGGACAAAGGCCCAGGTGCTCTTTTACACTCTAGTCACATCCCAAAGTCAGCTCATTAGGGCTCTGGGGATGTCTCCCCCTTCAGATCCAATCTCTTATATCCCGGATGCACTGGTACCTGAGAAACAGGAGAAGCAAAGTCTTTGCTGTCACAATGATACTTGTGTAAATATTTATTTACTTGTGTGATTCTGCATTATTTTGCAAGCTACCTAAGAGCAGGAAGTATTTATTAGATATGTTTTAAAATTTTAACTTTGAAATATTTTAGAGTGTTTTGTAAATAAAAGAAAATGTAGGGAATAATTCTTTGCCATATATCCAACAATCAGCATTAACAAAGGGAATTTAAAATATTCTGTCATATTTTGTTGACATGGAAGAGTGTTGAGGTATAATTTACATATAATAATGTGCATAGATCTTCAGTGTGCAGCGTGAGGAATTCTGACAATTATATACACCTATTTAACAACCACTCCAAACAAGATATGCGGCAGTCCCATGAGTCCAAAAAGTTCCCTCAAGGCACTTTTCCATCCATCCCCCCCAACACAAGAGGCAACCTTTCTGATGTTCTTTCTGATTTTCTGTCACCGCAAATTAGTTTTGCCTGTTTTTGAACTTCATATAAATTAAATCACACGGTATACATTCCTTTGTGTCTGGCTTCCTTCACTCAGCATAAGGTTTTCAGAAGTCATCTGTGGTCCTAGCTGGTTTGGGTCAGTGGTTAGAGCATTGACCCGTGGACTGAGGGTCCTGGGTTCGATTCTGGCCACTGGCATGTACCTCGGTTGCAGGCTTGTCCCCAGCCCTGGTCGGTGCGTGTGTGGGAGGCAACCAATTGATGTGTCTCTCTCACATTGTTGTTTCTCTCTCTCTCTCCCTTCTACTCTCTGAAAAGCAATGGAAAAAATATCCTTGAGTGAAGACAAAAAAAAAAAGTCATCTGTGTTGGTACATATCACAATAATTTGTTTCTTTTCATTGATGAACAGTATTTCATTGCATTTGTTCATTCTGCCTCTTGATGTGTGACATTTAGATTGCTTCCAGTTAAGGCTACTGTGAAAATTCTTGTACAAATCTTCTGGAATATGTTTTTATCTCTCTTTTTTTTTTTTGGCGAGGATAATTATTTAGGAGTGGGATTGCTGAGTCAGAGGGTAGGTGTATGTGAAAATGCCAAATTACTTTCCAAAATGACTGTAGCGTTTTACACTCCCACCAGCAATGTGCAGGCAGGAGTTCTAGTTGATTCACTTCCTCCTTGATCTTAGGCGTTGCCCATCTTTTGTTTTAGTCATTCTAGTAGCTTTATTTTGCATTTTCCTGATGACTAAAGACGTTGAGCCCTTTTTCACGAACTTATTGAACACATGGACATCTTCTCATGTGAAGTGTCTGTTCAAATCTTTTGTTCCTTTCTGTGTCTTTCTTTCCTTCTGATTGTTCGTTTGGTTGCCTTTTTTCTCCTGAGTTGTAGCTCTTGACATCTGAATACAAGTCCCTCTTCAGATATGCATTGTGACTATTTTTCTCCCAGTCTGTGACTTTTCATTTTTTGCCAATCTCAATTTATAAAGATATTCTTCAATGTATTTTTTTTTTTTTTTTTAAAGATTTAAAGTTTTAGTTTCTACTTTTAGGCCTGTACTCTGTCTTGAATTAATTTTTGTGTATAGCTTCCGAGAGGAGGTCAGGGTTCTTCTGTTTTTTTCTCTCTCATGGATATCTAGTTACCATACAACCATCTATTGAGATTCTCTTTTCCATTACAGTTGTGTTGGTGTCTTTGTTGAAAATCAATGGAATGTTTTAACTGTAGTCTATTTCTGAATTCTCCATTCGGTTACATTGATCTACTTGTCTGTCCTTATGACAATACCACTCTGTCTTGATTACTGTAACTTTTGATTAAGTCTTGAGGTTACCTAGTCCAAGTCCTCCAGCTTTGTTTTTCTTTTTCAAGATTATTTTGGCTATTGAGGAACATTGTATTTCCAGGTAAATTTTAGAATTGGCTTGCAAGGGTCTGTAAGAGTCTATTGGGATTATGGTTAGGATTGCATTGAATCTATAAATTAACTTAGAGAGAATTGACACCTTAATAGTATTGAGTCTTCCAATCTAATACCATGTTATATCTCTTTTTTTAGATCTTGAATAATTTTTAAACATGTTTTTGTTGTCGCTGTAGATGTTGTTTCTGATACTACTGTAAATTTATTATTTGAATTTCACTATCCAATTTGCTGCCAATATATAGAAATACAACTGAATTTTTTTTATGTTGATCTTGTATCTTATGACTTAGCTAAATTCACTTACTAGTCCTAGTTGCTTTGTACATTTCTTAGGATTTTCTACAAGACAATAATTTCAACTGAAAATGGCATTTTTACAAACCCCTTTGAATCTTTATGCCTTTTGTTTCTTTCATTTGCTTTATTGTAAAAAGAGTAACAGTCTGTTATATTTTCTTCAAGTCTCTTTTCTTCTTTATTTACTTAGCCCCTTTCTGATTTTCCTTGTTCTCATATCCATGTTATCTTATCTACGTTCTTGTTCTAGCTCTAAAATTCTCTTCATTTTTAAAACATCCACATCCTCATTTCTCCTTGTAGGTTAGTCATATTCTCATTTGCAATCAATTAGCATTTCCACGTATTCAAGTTGACAAAGCTCCATGAGGCTCCTTTTCATCTATGACTATAGAAGGAAATTAAAGTGTACATTTTTTAGAAGGGCTGAACTTCACAGTCAGGAAATAACAAAATTCTAATTGGGTAGTGAATTCTAAAACAGGGAATTTAGTGCAAAATTCAAAAGTAACTATTACTCAGATGTGTTGTTATTTCTAAGGGCAACATGACATAATCTAATTGTAGAGATTTAAAAGTTCTATATATTTTAAGCCACTGAGATAATGGTTTTATTTGGTTTAGTTATAACACTAAATTGATATAAAAATTTTGTTCATTGCATCGGATGCTTTCTTATATCACAACAATTATAAGGAATACCTCTCTATTTCCACTAAAAAATTATAAGATCTTTGTATACAAGTTATAATCATAATTTTACATTAAAATCTATAATTGATTCAATTAAACAATTCATTTATAAGATGATATTTTCTGTAATTTAGATTTATTATAGAAACAAGATCATTAAATGATAAATTAAAATTGTTTTACCAATATTTAGTTCATGAAACAGATAGAAATCTCTTGGATGAGTAGGAAGTACTGATAAAATGCTGAAAGCTCATTAATTTTATGAGGCGATACGTCTAGACACTTATCTACTATAATTTATATTTGAAATAAAATTAGTTAATAATAGTATAAACATACCAAGACTCAACCTTTTAATATAACTAATTTTATTTCTTAAAAATCAACAGGTAACAATGAAAACTTTGTGACAAGGCAAAAACATATTCTACATCTTAATATCTCATATTAATGTTCAGTTTTAAATGTATATTGATGATTGTAACTGTGTGAGGATCTGTAGCACCTGCGTATAAAACCTCTAGGACAAAGGTTTTCATCACTAATGTCATATTAGAATCACCTGTGGTACTACTGAATCTCCTGATGCCCTGCCCTGTGAGGCTCATACCACTTGCTCATGTCGAATTCTCCTTATACATCACTGTGTTCTCTAGAATCAGAATAGTTTTGGGGGTACTTAATGCTAATGTTAATTTAAATGAAAAAAACAAACAAAAACCAACCATGATAAATTAGGGGGGAAAATATCTTGTTCACAACCAGGGCAGAAACATTATCCTAGCCATGTGTGTCTAGGATTTTATCAGTATCTTATTGAACAGTGATTGGCAGCTACACAATAGGCCCAAGTGCAGTTTCTGTGGGTGTCATTGTATTTTGCTTTGTGAATTTATATTTGAGTTACCCGTTGTAAATGTATGTGGTGTATTTCATTTCAAGGATGAAATTCCTTTCAGCCCATCCTGCCCTTGTTCTTACAGAGCTTCAAAGGAAAGGCTCCTCACTCAGTACTGTTATGGAGAACCACTTGAACGGCATGTGCCCAATTGGTTGCATTAGTGGCCCTGCTGGTGTCTGGACCAGTGCACCCCTTTCTTTAGAGATGAGACTCTGGAGGTGCCCATGAACAGTCACAAGAATGCTGTATGCCCTTCAGAACACAGTGAATTAAGTATGGTTACATCACGGTAATGTCCCTTCACATGTCCCTCAGGACACACAGTGTTCCAGGGCTGATCAATAAATGTTTGTTGAGGGCTTGACTGTTTTCTCTGAACAAGAACATGGGAAAATAACAGAGACCCACATGTGGCTCGAAGCCTGCGGCATCGGTGCCCTGCTCCTGCTGGAAGTTCAGCTCAGCTGTCGCTGCGTCTTGCTCACCCGGCCCGAGCAGGTGGGCTGGCGCAGGAGTGCAGAGCTCATCCCTGCTGGCAGACACATCCCTGTGGCATCAGTTCCCTAATCATTCCCCAGAGACCGGTGCATTTCTGCAAAAGCCTATTTACATGATGTGACTACGAATTAAAAAGATGGATTTTGTTCTGGTTTTGTTGAAATCATTCTTTAGAGACAATGTTTGAAACAAAATTTATCAAATGGTCTGTGGTCTACTTACTCTCAGATATTAATCTCTGCCAACAGTGCTGGGAGGCTCTTTCCCTTGTGAAAAAAATTTCAGTCTTGTGAATTTAGTCCGTTCATGTGGAGTCAGCCTTGTAGGACTATTATTATTGCCTTCTCTTTTTTGAGGGAACAGAACAAAAGAAAAGGCAGTGGCAACCGATTGTTTGGCCCTGTTCATAGAAGGAGAGACAAATGATCTTTTCTTATTCTTTAAAAATATACAAAGGTCTACTAAAATAGGACTTCATATTATATGTTTCAGCTATTAACTTAGGAGGTAATGGGGTTTCTACTTTCTCACGATAAAAGCTTCCCATGTTAGCACCACCTACTGCATAATGTCTTGGCACAACGTGTAGAATTTTCTGTTACATAGTCAGTGAATGGCAACTTTTCTCTTATGCCTTCCAATTTTGAGGCAAAGATAACTCCATGAGTTCTAAGAATGAGAGCTTGTGTTCTCCTCAGAAATAGTGAGCAAAGCAGTACAAGATACTGTTTTTAGATTGCTTGTTAATATCCTGCTTTATTATATGCCACACATATATTATTTAGAAAACGTTCCTAAAATGTGAATATGAAGAAATATTATAATTCTTTACCCCCAGACTTAATATTTCTGGGAAAATGTGTGGTGGCTAGAAGAGGTTTTGCAGAAAGCTCTTCCGCCTTCGCTCTCAATCTTGGCTGCTCACTCACTCCCTGTGTTTCTATAACATCTAAACCCTGGCCCCTGTTGAGGCAGGAAGATGGAAGGAACGGCTGTGATGCAGGAGTTCACACTTTTGGAGATTCCCAAAGCTTCCTGTACTGAGGAAAGGAAATGTGTCTCTAACGTAGGAACGGACTTGAATATATGGATATGGGACCAAGGGACTGTCAAATCCTTTCCCCTGGCAATCTCAGTTCCTCTGGACAGTGGGATGTCCAAACACTTCACATTCTTTCCATCTTCCCTGGAATTGTGGTCTTTCCCCATTTCCACTCAGGGAATGTTTATCGACAGGTAGGGCCTAGGGGTGGGGGCAAATTATTTCCAACCAAAGTGCTCCACTTTGATCTGTGACTAGAGAAAGAATTGAAGGGTGATTAGATTTCCATAACAATTGGAGTGTTTTCAGTACTGAAAGAAGTGTTTTTTAGTTTTTAAAATGTTTAGATTTCTATTGCACACTAGGATAGACTTAAGGAAATATTGGTGTGCTAACATAAAAATGTATAAAATATAGTTCTGAATGCCTTTTGTGTAGAACATTAGGTCTGTGAGATCCAGAAATTGTAGAATAATAAACTCCTATTTTCACTTTTAAAATATGGGGGACGTATTTCACTCTGCTTGTTATACAGAATAAATGGAAGGGTAAAACACTGAGAATATTGTGAAGTGTTGTGTTTCTGACTTAAGCTACTGTTTAGAATGCTGATTGTCATTCACATACTCTGTATAGGAAACAATATGAGTTTCATACAATTACCAAGTTTATGAGAGGATTAAGCAGGTTTTGCTTTTATAGTCATAACATGTTCAAATGCATTTGCATCAAATGGGAGATATAATTTCTCTTTGTAATTGAAATTTAAATCTCAGCATAAATACGGCGCTTAGAAAACTACTTTATGGGCCTTTCTTTTATAAAGATTCTGCACAGAGAGAAGGTTACACAGCTGGAGATTGTTCAGAGACAATTAAGACTTATTGGCTTTTCAGCTGGTGATAAAAGCAGGGAGCTGAGACTCTTGGCATCTTGAAATTGTTACCCAGGTGAATTTCCTTTACAACACGAAGCTATTCTTAAAGCCATTTAGCATCAGAGACTTAAGGGATGATCTATTGAAGTTTAAGCTCATGATCAATGCCAAGTATACATTTGTCTTTAACATGACTCATACAGGGTGAACCTGAAACCCTGGCCATCTTTTCAAGGCCATTACTTCTTTGCTGAAGAAAATATTGAGGAATGATTATTTTTTTGGCACCTTCTACCTCCTATTTCTAACCCCTCTGAAATGATACCCCAATTCCTACAGATTTTAACATCTACCTCCTTCCCTTCTGTACTCCACACCACATAAGAGGTTGCCTGATACGACCACCCTCATAAGTGAGTGATTTAGATTTATTCCCAAAATACTGATGATGGGGGCAAGGGTTTTATGGGTGACTTTTATTAAGGAGGAACTTTCAGAATCCATTGATAAAATGTTTCAGTGAAGGGATCTTTCTGGTCGCTCACAAATCAAATCACATAAGGGATACTTAATTTATGAATAAACTTGTCTGTATTTTCACAAAACCCCTGAGGGTATAATCGTTTATAGTTAAATACTTTAAGTTGGCGACTGGCTTGATTAACTTTTAGCCAATCCCCGAGGGGCCATGCCACACTGGTGTGAACAGATCATCCAAAGTTCATCAGTGTTTTGAATTCCTTTATTAATGTAACTAGTAGGAAAAATGACTTGTCTTGCTCTCACTAGTGTGAGTATGGATATTATATAGGTAAGGATGAATCTATGTTTCAGAAGTTTAATTTCTGACCTGAGATTTTTACCCTTCTTTGACTTAAATCTCTACATTTTAATGTGACAAAACTTATTTCTTGATACATAGTTAAAGGCAGGCTGAATAGTGAATTAATTTAATTTGTCCTATACACTAGTACTTTGTGTGTATTAACTTTGGGGGGAACATATTGAACTTGTCTTTGATTTTTCTGTTTCATGCAGAGACTGGAGATGGTGTCACAAATGCTTCCATCTTTGTCCTTTGCTTCTGCTTGGCATGGCTTTGTTCTCTTTGACAGACATTCAGTGGTGAAAAGTAGTGTAATTATTAATTTCCCACTTGACATTGTGAACATTTCAGAGCTAAGTTAGCAAGTAAAACTGTCATAATCCATTTCTATGATATCTACCTACAGAATTTCAAAGGACTCCTAAGAAATTGGTTTTTGAGTCAGAAAGAAGACTGTGACTAGGAGATACCAAGTGAAATTAACTTTGTTAATGGTACTTAACCTTTCTGAAAAATACTCAGTTTTGTCAGACACTTCTTCATGATGATAGTTTGAAAAAAATTAACATTCATTGTCTCATATTGCTTCCGTTAACCAGAAAGAAATTATTTTAGTAACAACCCTGCATTAGTCTCTCACGTATTGAGCAAATGCTACTCCCTGGGGCTATAATAACCACCAAGCTGTAGCAGGTGCAGGGAAATACCAATCTGCTTTTTGAAGTAATATATGGTGAGAGACAATTGCTTCTTACAAAGGCGCTACTATTGCTTGGCCTCAGAGAGTCATGCCTTAGCCATAACAACTTGAGTATTATTGCAGAAATGAAGAGCGGTGGGCACAAAGGTGTGGGGAGAGAACACAGCTTTTGGATTATAGTGACCCTTATAGCTCAGCCCAGTAGAAATATAATCTTGCTGCATTTAAAAAATTTCTAGTGGTGCCTGGCCAGCGTGGTTCAGTGGTTGTATGTTGACCCATGAACCTGGAGATCACGGTTCGATTCCAGGTCAGGGCACATGCCCAGGTTGTGCCCTAGTTGAGCTTGTTCCCTAGTAGAGGGGGTGCAGGAGGCAGTCAATCAATGACTCTCTCTCATCATTGATGTTTCTATCCCTCCCTCCCTCTCCCTTCCTCTCTCTGAAATCAATAAAGATATATTTTTGAAAAAATTTTTCTAGTGGCAGCATAAAAAATAGACACGGGGGAGTTAATTTTTATAATATATTTTATTTCTATTCGAAGTATTATCATTTCAACATGCAGTGTTCGACTATGTCCAGTGCTCAATGGCCACATGTGGTCATAATATTGGTCAGCACAGCTCTAGGGACTCTGAAACTAAATGGGAATCAATGACCCAAATGGAAAGAGTGTGTTTTATTTGAGCAGATTGGTGTGGTGGAAAGAGTCCTGAGACAAGTGTTCAGACAACTCTGGTTTGTGAAGGCCATTTGCTAGTGATGGAAATAATTCACGCTAACCTTACTGGGATTTAATTTTCTTATCTGCAAAATAGAAATAGCAAACTCTGTCTAATGTAGTACCATGTGTAAGTAGGCATATGAAAAAATTTTAAAAAATAACTGTAAAGAGCTAAGTAATAAAAGGTACTATTTTAGGGACTAAAACTGTTTGAGACAAAAGTAATTCGTTGGGAGCCTTTACTGAGGGCTCCATGCTTGATCCCATAGTAAATGGTGTCTGTAAAATAAGGGAAATTCACAAACTAACAAGAATTTATTGAGCATGTACTCTTTTTAGGGCACCACTGAGTATACAGATACGACAGAGATATAGGCGCATGCTTTCTTGTTGGGGAGCTAAAACATACTACATGAAAAATCAGATAATGCAAAGAGGAATGCAAAGAGAGGTGGCATATGATTATTGGCTACACAGGGGTCAAGCAATACTTCCTAATATGGTCCAGGACAAGGTGAGAGCCCTGAGCTGGGAGTGCAAGGGAGAGACCTCCAGTGAGAGCTGGGGCAGACAAAGGCCAGGGGCCTAGTGAAGGGTTTGTAGGCGCAATAGAGAAATGAGAAGGTAGTTCAGATACTTAAGAAGGTATGCAAGTGACTTTTATATGTAACAAAGCATAGTGGGGAGGTGGGAGGAGAGAGAACTAATCTGTGTGTTCACTTAAATCTTACAACCAACATGACTCTCAAGTTCCTCCAAAATGCAGAAGAACAAGATCAAGGACCAGACAAGACTCACTGATCATTTATCCTGATCTAAAAATTCCTCTGTAAGAAAGTGTATATTTTAGTTAGTTAGATTCAAGTGTAACCTCATTATAAGGAGGACAGAGGTGGATGACCAGGAAGACGTTCAAGATACAGCTTGGTTTTTGAAAACACAACCTCTGTAGGGTCTGAGGGAAAATCCGGAGGTCTCCTGGGGTTGTGAAGTCTTACCGGCTTGGCGCCTGACTAATCTTCAGGCCCACATGGCTGAGGTGATTATACTGGCTGAGAGGATGAGGTCTCCATTGCTGTCCTTGCCAGGCATACCTCCAATCACTGTTTCCTGGTTTCTTTCCCATTGATGTGTTAGTTTTAGTTCATATACTTGTCACAAACTGGCTCAGTGAAATCTAAGAAATAATTGAGCTTGCCCATTATAGATAGGCAAACTTTATTTCACAAGCCCAAGGGGACAATTTACTTTTCATCTCCTCCCTCTCTCTTAAAATAGAGAACCTCCAACAAATGCTATATAAAGGAAGACAGAGCAAACAGAAGGGGGAAACTTTGCAATTTATGAACTCAAGCATGAAAATACAGAAAATAAGCAGGGCTCAACATACTTGGAAAAATAAGTCTGAACCTATTTGCATTAAAACATGGTGTTGCACTAATCTAATGAGCTTTCAGGCAAATGAGGCATGAAACATTGCCAAAATATAAAGTCAGTAAAATATCCAAATTACTCTCTAATGTCATATGTTTTATCTTATTGAGAGCTGGTAAAGAATAGATTATCCCTAAATCTGCATTACTAGAAAAATAAGTGAAATTATTTTACAAAAAATTTATTATTCTGATAAGCTAATAATGGCAGATCAAAAGCAACGGAAACTCCAGCAAAATATACATGCATACCTAATTCATAGAAGAGCATTCACAAAACAATGCATTTTTACCTGTCTTTCGCTCCTCAGGAATTCAAGATAATGCTGAAGGAGATGAAACATGAGCGTATATAAGCAATTTTGAGGCTAGCATAAAATAACTAAGGACTACAACATAATAATTTTTTGAGAAAAGAGAATTATATACCAGATATGTTCATAAGATTTATTTAGAAAAGAATAAAGACTCTACACTTTATCCTAGAATTATTCCATTACATTCTGGATATGGTTGAATACAGCCTTTCCTGTATTTGAATAAAGCTGAGTGGGAATCAGTAAAATGCTTTGGGTTATGCTTTCAGTAGTGAAAACCAGAAATGATTTATTCTAGAAACCTTGATTGTAATATAGTGCTGTCAAGTTATTAACATATTGCCAAATTGTGTACTTTAGTAAAGGATGGCAGCTCATGAATTTTTTAAGTTCTTATTTATATGGTTCTTTGAATCTATTTGTGTACCATTTGTAATTATTTCTAATGATTAGTACTACTGGCTATTATGTGACAAACCCCCCCTTTTTTGGAGGAAAGTTAATCTTTCATCCCTCACATCATCAAAGCCAACTTGTCGTTTTAAGGCATCTTAAGTGCCTTCTGTGGATTTAGTTTTGTATTTATTCTGCCTATGTGAGGCAGGGCTACCTTCACAATTTTTATCTCAACCAGCTATCGTCCAGTGCGTATTGACAGTTCATTTAGTTTCAAATGATTCTAAACGATTCTCCACACTTGGGTAGACGTGCTTATCTGTGAATGAGCAGGTTTCTTATGCGCACTTGTTTCTGTCACCTTGTGCTGATTTAAATGTCCTTGGTGCTCTAGAATCATATTGCAGTGGACAGACATCAGAAAAAGGAGCTGGCCCAGCAAGAAGCAGAGAATATCTCCTTTCTCAGACTCTTGACAGACTGAATTTCTGGCCTGACAGGAATGAGATGTTGCTCATTTGGTCCTCAGTCCATCCCTCAGCTGGTGTCCCCACCAGAAATCCCGTCATCACCCACGATCCTCCCTCACCCTCTCCTATGCTAAAGCAGTCAGCAACCGTCAGATCTTTTGCATTCATGCGGTTGTCTTCAGCCTTATTTTGGGACCAAGTTTGGGACCCTCCTCCCCCCTGACCTGCCTTGGGTGGCTTTGCACCTTGCTGTCTCACCCAGTAGAGCTGGTTGCTTCTTCCCTGTATGAGACATATTGTTTCCCCTTCTTCCAGGAGTGAAGCTACCACCACTGTGGCTCATGCATTCCATGTGCCTACCTGGGCTTCAAAATGTCTGGAAAAAATGGAAACAAAATTTTCAATTGATCACTAACCTTAAGTTCCAATACTATTAGCATACACAAAATGTCCTTGAAAAAAAATTGCCCGAACCTCTTTAAAATCTGCCTGGACTGCCCGGCTGGGGTGGCTCAGTTGGCTGAGCATCATCCTGTGCACCGAAAGGCTGTGGGTTGGATTTCTAGTCTGGGCACATACCTGTGTTGCAGGTTCAATCCCTGGTTGGGGCACGTATGGAAGGCAACTGATCAATGTTTCTTTCTCACACTGATATCCACCCCCCCCCCCCCCCCCCCCCCCCCGCTTCCTCTCTCTAACCATGTCCTCAGGTGAAGATTAAAAAAAAAAGATGCCTGTGACTTTGTGGTACTGGAACATACAATTTTTTTTTTTTAATATATCTTTATTGATTTCAGAGAGAGGAAAGGAGAGGGAGAGAGAGAGACAGAAACATCAATGATGAGAGAGTCATTGATCAAGCCCACAACCCGGGCATGTGCCCTGACCGGGAATCGAACCCCGATCGCCTGGATCCTAGGTTGACGCTCAACCACTGAGCCACGCCCTGCCAGGCTGGAACATATAATTTAATTTGCCTTTGAGTCTCCATGACCAGAGAGTGGGTGAAACTCCTAAAATCTTCGTACATGTCTATACAGTATGCTTCCCTTAGTGTTTTGTTTTGTTTTTTTAAATATATCTTTATTAATTTCAGAGAGAGAAAGGGAGAAGGAGAGAGAGAGAAACATCAGTGATGAGAGAGGCATTGATCAGCTGCCTCCTGCACCCCCCTGACTGGGGATCGAGCCCACAATCTGGGCATGTGCCCTGACCGGGAATCTAACTGTGATCTTCTGGATCCTAGGTCGATGCTCTATTGCTGAGCCACGCCCGGCTGAGCACCCTTAGTGGTTTTAAATGCTTATTGGTGTTAAGGTAAAAGTGCTTTGGGGTTTGTTATATGTGGAAAGGACAAAGCAAATCTTTCCTTGTGCAAATAAGTTTGTTTAACTGTTATACAAATTAAGCAGATTTATTTACTGATACTGTTCTTATGTGCTAATAAGCAGTGACTCTCCAAGAGGAAGGCTTTTTCACGCTGCATTTCCTGAGCCAGCACGAGCATGCTTCTCTTCTCTGAACACAGGCTGTGGAAGGCTGCTCTGCCGAGTGGCCTGTGGACAAGTTCATAATTCTGTCTACTCAGTGGTAAAATTTAAGCCTCACTCTCCTGAAATGTTGAATAGCCAAATTATAAATGCCAGATCAAATATCCATGAGGGTATAATCAATACCAGATACATTACTTATCAAGGTTTCCCTTGCAATAATTCAGACGTTCCTCTTCTGCTCATAAAAAGGCCTCTCTCAAATTAATGATGCCATAAATCATTAGAGAAAAAGCACACTCTGCCTGGATTGTTATAATGTGGAGTATTTTCCCCAGTCTTTTAGGGAGAGGCAGAGATTGGACGCCCTAATTAGACATTTTATCAGTTATGCCACTGCTCCTTGCCTTTGCAAATGTTGTTCCCTCTGTTTTTAATGTTATAAATAGTGTGTGCACATTGGCAAGACTCAATGTAAAAAAAAACCTGGGAAATAAAGGGAGGGAGTTACCGGCTCACGTAAATTGAGCGAATCAGGGAAGGGCAGGACCGTGGTGGAACCAGGCCCTGATAGAGCCAGGGCTCAGCCAGCTGCCTCTGATCTCTTTTGTCTGTCTGTTGGCTGCATTTGTTTTCCTGCACTCCACTTATTCCACGCGGCCTTGAACGTGGCTGCCGGCAGCTTATTGCCTGACATTTTCCTCGCTTCACCACCAGAGATCTGCAGACTCTATTCATTTCCTTCTAATTTAGAAAATCATGAAGGGGGAGGATGACTAGCCTGTCTTGGAACACTTGCCACCTGGACCAATCACCATGGTCGCAAGTGCAGGCCGTTTAAGAAGAACGCAGTTTCCTGCTGGAGCATATCATGCCAGAGTGGGGGAGGGTGCAGTTCCCATCAGAAGCAAGGAGATGAGCAATCCCTGCAGTAATAAAGGTCACCCTCAAATGCCTCCCCCCCCTTGACCAACTCCTTCTCATTCCTAGGTGTCAGGCCTCAGCTCAGGGGCCCTAGAGACCCTCCAGGCTTTCTTCTCCCCAGCCCCAACATTCTGGGGCCTGGGAGGGCTCAGTGAGTGCAGGCAAAGGAAAGCACAGAGGAAGGCTGGGCTAGACAAATTGCTTCCTTCACTCACCTGCGTAAGGTCAGTTAGGTTTTGGGAGCCTCCTCCCTGTTACTGGTATGTGCAAAACGGGAACATCTGTCTTTTAACTTCGCTGCTTGCAAGGGAATCTGTTTACTGGAGGTGATTTGTGTCTGCCTGGAGTAATTTCTTAAATCTCTTGCAGTCCAGTGATTCTTGTTCCTGATGTCCCTGTACTTGTGACATTTAAGCTCATTTCCAAATTAGTCTCTTCTGTCCTTTATCTTCTTGAGGAATGAAGAGATGAAGCTTTGTGTCTTTCCTTCTACCTAAACATGGCCAATTGTGGGTCTCCTGTAACTTTACTGAAATTCCAAACATTATGATTCTGCTGCCACTAAAACTTTGTACACCTTCCTTGCTGTCTTTTGGGTGGACTAGATGTACATAATTATAACAGATTAACAAGTGGAGTTATAAATATCACTTGAGTAGGTTTCATTTGATAAAATGATACACAAATAAGACATTTCAACCTTTTGTTTCTACTAATGCCTATAGCATGATATATCAGTGAATATTTCATAACATTTCAGAGTGTTAGAAGTATGTTGAAATTTAGAAATCACCTGAATGAATACCATGTTTCTTTTTTTTTTAAATCGTCACCCAGGGATATGTTTTTATTGATTTGAGAGGGAGGAAGGCGGAGAGAGAGAGAGAAAGATGTGAGAGAGGAACATGGATCGGTTGCCTCCTGTACAAACTCTGACCGGGATGGAACCTGCAACCTTTTGGAGTACAGGATGATGGTCCAACCAACTGAGCCACCTGGCCAGGGCAATATCGTGTTTCTTAAGGATGAGAAAACCGGTGCCTGAGCTGGTGACACATGAGGGTTCATTGAGGAAGTAGGCATCTGAGCTCTCTCCAGCCAGGTACTTTTCTAGATTATATTAATGCTTCTTACACCTTAAATCAAGTGGGTAATTAGAAAGCTTATGTCTCACTATTTAGATTAATCAGTGCAGATCAGTGAGTTCCAAACTTATGGTAGCAATTGTAGATATAGTATTAAAAGAAGAGCTAGCCTAGGGTTTTATCTCTTGAAATTTCTTGATTACAAACACAGTGTTAAGTCCCCTTTTCCTTTCTCCTCTTTCTCCCAGTCTTCTCTAGTGTAATGATCATTTTAGGTGGTCAGCATTCATCTTGGTATCCAGTTGCCTGAAATTAAACGTATTTCCCCAAGAACTTACTTTTGTTTTCAAGAAGAATATTGCTTAATTTAAGAAGAACAAATAAATGCACATAGCAAGATTTGTCAGTAATGAATGAAAATTGCAGAAGCTTAACATGGAAACTTCTTTCATTCATCTCAAAGCTGTAAGAGATTTTTGAAAGAATAGAGCTTATATTTGCTTACATTTTTGTAGAAACTTTTATAGATTGTAAAGCACTTTTATAGATATATGATCTTATTTTATTAGAGTTGCCAGATTTAGGGGAAACATAGGATACCCAGTTAAATTTGAATTCTAGCTACACACAAAGTTTTTTTTAGTGTAAATATGTTCCAAATGTTGCATGAGACATATACCAGTGAAGCCTTGGTTCTTGAACTTGATTCGTTCTGGAAGGCTGTTTGAAAATGGAATCATTTTATCCCACTAGAAATAATGTAAATTGAATTAATTCATTCCAGACCCCCAAATGATTCCATGTTTTAATCTTGCTTATATATAGTATATGTATAATGTACTGTTTAATCTATAGATACTTTAAAAACAAAAAGGACATGAACTGTAAATGAAAATTTAACAAAAAGGAAACAAAATATGCAGTAAAAAATGAAAATTTAATACTAACAAGCAGCAACAAAAGCAAAAAAACATGAAAATATTCTCAGCACACTTTCCTGAGATGTTAACAGTGGTAAAGTGACTCATACGCGCACCTTCTCTCCTTTGTCGCCTGAGAGATGCATGGCTGATCACACAGGTATCAGCATGAAAGGGTTGTCAGGTTGAGAAGCAAATTGTTCGAGATGGGAGACATTCGAGAAAGTCTGGTTTGACTACTAAAATTTATTTCTTGTTTTTCCGGAATGTAAACTTAACTAGTTGCCCTGTATTTTATTTGGCAACTGTGCATTTGATCCTCTGATGATCCTGTTAAGTTGGTAGGACAATGTCTCTATTATACAGATGGGAACCTTAAATCTGAGTGGCCTAGTGTGTGTCAGATCCTGGGCTATTCTTGAGCATGACATGATGCATAACTTATAGATCCTGCCTTTAAGGATACTACAGTCAAGTCATCAGGAAAACTCATCAGTGTGACGTATGTATTCATAAAAATTCAATAGGGTAATAATACAGAGTCCTATAAAAGGGCACCTAACCCACTCTTGGCAGATTGGAAGTTTTCCTAGGATGATGGCATTCTAGCTGAATCCAGAGTGTGGGGTAAGAACTGGGTCCAGATGAGCTTTGGTGAGGAAGAAAGAAAGAGGAGGAACATGGTTCTGGGGAGCGGTGACAGGCGAGGCTGGAGAGGTGAGCGAGAGCCAACTAACGAGCTGATGTACATGATGCAGTTTGTTCTTGTTCTTTGGGAGTGGCAATTACCCTTCAAGGTGAGACGAAATCCAGTTTGAGTTTTAGTATAAACACCATGTTGCAGGCACGGGAATAAATCAGGAGGGACAAGACTTAAGAAAAATCATTTATTTATTCAACACATTTTTATTGAGTGCTAACTCTGCAATAGTTTAGGTGACAGACGCAGGTGTTGAGAACGAAGATAATGGTCATTGGAATGGGGGATGTAGATCTTTAAAGAGATGTTATGAAGGAGAACGAACAAAAATTGGTCATCAATGGCTTGATATGTGAGGGAGAGAAATAAGTGAAGCCGCTGGAAGCTGGGTGGATGAGTGACTTCATTTGTTAATGGAGGAAACAGTGTTACGTGGGAGGAGAAAAATACTTTTCCGTTTTGGATGCATTCAGTTTGATGTGCCTGTGGGGCTTCCTAGGAGAGAGATGAAGGGGGGCAGTTTACGTAAACATCAACCCTAGAAGGTAGATGCTGGCTGAAGGCTCTTCATGATTTATGAATCATGAGCTTATGAGAGCTGCTTGTTGAAATTGCAGGTGAGAATGAGATCACCCAGGGAGTGTTTGGTGTCAAAAGAATGGTTGCCAGACAGAATCTCCAGGGAAAATCAACATGTAAGAAGCAAAATGAGCGGAGGCAGCCAACAATGTAACAGCAATGACATAAAAAACTAAATGAGAATATCTGAGACAACAGAGAAAAACCAAGGAAGAAGACTCTTCTTTTAAAGATATAGAGGGCCAACCTGTCAAAAATTGAGGACAGACATTGATAACTAAAAAAAAAAAAAAGGTTCCATCTGTAGCCATACAGCAAAGGTTGTTGATGATCTTGATTTAATGAAAATTAGCTCAGAAAATGAGGTGTGCTGTGCGTACAAGAGATCAGGTGAACTGTTACCACAGGTGGGACCCACTTGTAAAAAGAGTTGTGAGGAGTTTAGGAAGATCAGAATAGGTCCCAATACTCATCTAAGAATGTTCCTTGGAAGACTAGTACAGTGAGAAGTTTATTTAGAAAAAAATCTGGTAATATTACATATTATGTTTAATATTATGAGAAGGTCTGAAGCAATGAAATCTGCCTAATTTTGGTTATCTTAATGTTTCTCATATATATTATTTTTTTTCATGTAATAACAATGTCATGGGACAGTTTAGGAAATTCTTGGCTAGCAGAAATGAGGCAGTGGGTGCAAAAACGTGAACAGGATTGTCTTAAGAAATACACTACATGCTGACACAGCCTTTTAGCTACAGTTGTTTTGACAAGAGTACATTTTGACAAACTACAAGTTAACCAATAAAGTGTTTCACTCACTGTCAATAAAATTTTTAAAAAATTAAAAGAAAGGTGTTATTTTTAACCAAAAATGATTAAAACAATGTTATGAATTATATAAAAATAAAAATTAACTGTGATCTTTTCACTCAGATATGATCATTGTTAACATATTTCACATGTATCCTTAAAAAAAAAATTGGAACACATGATTCCATTGTTTGCTGATCTAGGGTCTTCCCATGCCCATCAGCTATAGCCTTGTGTGAGAGAAGACCCTTAGAGACCCCAAAATTGCATATTGGGGAGTTTATTGATAATAAGACATGTGACCATTTACCCTTACTCTGGAAAGTTTTGATTGATAAATTAATTCACTTGTTTCCTAAAGCTTGGGCTTTACTATTTTATCTTACAAAATAATTTATACACATTATACCTCAGGTGAACTTAGAGCATAAAATATTCTGCAAAATTCTAATGTCTCTTGTCCTCTGTCCAGGAACATTATGCCTGCTTGCTATTTCGTAACATTTTGTTTAGACAATAGCAGTGACCTGGTTGTCCATGCAGTTTGGCTATGGCTGAAACTCTGCAGGTGGTGAGAAGTATGCTCCACCTGCTGACGTTTTTGATAAAAAATCAAGAATATCCCCCAAAGAGGAGTAAGAAACAAGCATGGAAATATGGGGTCTGAATCTTGATCTCACAGTCATATGTATTTAAAACAACACGTAGCAAAAAAGGGTTAAAATCACCTAAAATACAAGTGCATCTTTTTAAGTCTCTATATAGAGATCAGTGCCATCATGTAAAATTTCTGGGGGATCCATTTTAAAGAACAATTTTTAGCTTATTTTATCAATTCCTTGTTATTGGACACTTAGGGATTACAATTGTGCATTATTATTACATGGTACAACCTCCAAATCCTTTTACACAACATGTGCTCAAACATACACACTCAGATGCACCCATCCACACACTAACAATCCTTTCACACGGTTCTCTTTTTTTCTCCCTTGTAAGTTTCAGAAGCAGGAATGCTGGGTCAGGGGGAATATACACTTAAAATTTAAAATCATACATAATACCGGTAGCAAGGCTTTCCTGAAAGGCTTTACCAATCTAAACATCTAATAGCAGTGGATGTTATTAAGTGTTTTAATATTTACCAAATAAACTCAAATTTTTTTAATTTTTATATCGTTGATTAATAATGAATTTAAATCTCTTCCCATGTCATTAGACTATATTTTTTCATTTACTTCTTTTGAAATTACTGTTACATGTTCCTTCACTATATTTTATTGCTGCATTTGTCTTTTTCTTATTGATTTTTAAAGCTCTTATATTAAAAATATTAATCCTCCTTTCATTACATATGCTCCAAATATTTTTACTAGTTTTCCGTTTTCTTGTAACTTTGCTAATAATCATGTTCACTGTGGCAGGCAAATCTAGCCATCTTTCCTTTATATTTTTGGCTTAGATACTTTTAAATATTTAAAAAATATTTTGACATGCCCACTTTATAGTTAGAGAAATATTTACCTAAATTTCCTTCTAGTATTTTTTTCTCATGACCTTAAGCATCAATTATTGTACAGAACAGACACTGTCAGCTCATTCAGCTCATCCTTCAACTTCACCCAACTTGCCCAGCCTCATCAGGTGCAGCAGAGTTGGCAGATGGGATAAAGTTTGGAGGCATTAGTTCAACTTAGCACATCATTAAAACAAAACCCAGTATTTTTACAACTCATTGGTTATCATTTTGGTGCAGCCAAGTCAAAATATCCATGTTTTAAAAAAATAGGTCAAGTGAACTGCCAAAATGTATGCAGGATAGATGGGGGAATAACTTTTGCCTAAAGGAATTTTTATGACTTTTATTCCCAAGTTAATGGACCAATAAATGTTATCTCTGTTTCTTCCCTACACTTGACCCTCTCAAAGGACTTTCAGGTTTCTGAAGGCTGACAACAGTGAAATTTTCATTGCTATCCTGGAGACGACCAGAAATATACATTCTGTTTGCCAGAAAACCTCTGCTGAGTACATGGAAAGAATTAGCTCATAAGTGTGGTGACACTAGTAGACATCTGCTGGCCTGGCTCACTCCCCACTCCTCCTCTGTCAGTGCCAGCACAGATTTCTTTAGAAATCTCCTCAACTCCATGCAGTCCCACGGGAGCTCTATGCCACGAGGCACTCTCTTCTCTGCCTCCGGTGGGTTATGACCAGAATGGCCAATTTCTTATTCCTTCCCCTTAGTCTTTGTGATTTTTTTCAATAATAGGTATGTGTCCAAAACTAGGTTAAGTTTTCCCTAAGATTTGATAGATCAGCCCTTGAATTGGGGTTGGGGATGGGGAGGAAAGGTCCCACTTTCTTTTGGATGATGAACTATTGAAAATACAAGTTGGAACTTATTGAAGTCTTGTTCTTTGCTGCGTCTGTAAAAGAAATTTGAGGTCAATATGGAAAGATGCAGGGGAAGAGACACGATGGAGGATTGAAGACCTGAATCGAGCTAAGCCTGAAATCAGTACTAAACCCTCAACTCTTAGATACTTAGCTAATAAATTAGCTTCTCTTTTTAAAAAGCTAAGTTGAATGGTTACTGATTTTTTTTTGCCATTTGCAACTAAAACATTGTTGATTCGTAGCTCAATAATGTCACGAATTTTCAGATACTCAAGATTATTATTGTTGAGAAGACACTGTTGGCTTTGGTGGCTAGATTTTATACTTTGATTTTAATCTGGAGACAGGTATGGAATGAGAAAGAACATGGCTTTGAAACAATGAGATGGCACTCTGGTTTCCTATAAAAGGGCTTGAGAATTATTTTCAGATTTAGCTCTCTTCTGAAAATGGCTACATTACTAAAGAATGATATTGAAGCGATGCTAAGAAAACTTTGATAAGTCATTAAACAGTGCTCTCCTCCAGTCTCCTCCAGTGAGCAGTAGCTATTTTAGATGCACCCTCTCAAGCACAGGGGTTGTGACCGGGACTGGTTGACTGGTTTCAGTCGGCTGGGATTCCCTCGAGAACGCGGCCGTGTAACAGACGGCAGCAGGGCCCTGAGTTTAAGCGGTGCATTTAGAGGTGGGCTTGCAGTGCGGGGTCACTGTGACTGACCGACTATTGAAGCCCACTGTCGAGGGCACAGAAACCACAGAGGTGTTACTCTTCATTACATTGTTGATTTCTGAATACCAGATACTTTGTGATATTCACACACTAAACTTTTAAAATCTAAGTAGCAAGGAAAATTCTTTCAATCTTGTTCTTTTTACACGGTACATTTTACACTTTTAGGCATGTAAAATTAATGTGATTGAACAACTTGGATGGCAAAGCCATCCCTCCCCTCCCTCCCTCCCTCCCTCCCTCCCTCCCTCCCTCCCCTCCCTCCCTCCCTCCCTCCCTCCCTCCCTCCCTCCCTCCCTCCCTCCCTCCCTCCCTCCCTCCCTCCCTCCCTTCCTTCCTTCCTTCCTTCCTTCCTTCCTTCCTTCCTTCCTTCCTTCCTTCCTTCCTTCCTTCCTTCCTTCCTTCCGTTAATTTTTAGGAACACCATAACAGTTTGGCTACTCCTTTTATAGCTATTTTCAGCCAAAATCTGTCCTCATAAACCCATTTCCTCTTCTCATAAATTATCTATTATCATAGAACAACACTTCAAAAAATGTAGAGCAGCCTAGCCGGGGTGGCTCAGTAGTTGAGTGTTGACCCATGAACCAGGTGGTCATGGTTTGATTCCCAGTCAGGGCACATGCTTGGGTTTCAGGCTTGATTCCTAGTAGGGGGTGTGCAGGAGGCAGCCAATTAATGATTCTCTCTCATCATTGATGTTTCTCTCTCTTTCTCTCTCCCTCTCCTTTCCTCTCTCTGAAATCAATAAAAACATATTTTAAAAAAAAATGTAGACCAGTAGAGAAGAGAAAGCAAAGATGAATTCATGACATTCACTTCGTCTTTTCCTAGGTCTTTTAACTAAATAACTGAATGGTTTTAGTAACATTTTTCAGAAACTTCACATTCAACTTGGCAATGACATGTGAGAAACAGAAATGAGAGGGGAGGGGAAAAATAATGAGGTAAGCAAGGGTTTAAGACACAAAAATTGGCATGGGTGTGGTATTTTTTTTAATTGAGATATAAAATTAAAAATTTAAATGAATCAATTTATTAATTTTTACATAGGTATATAGCCATGTGGCCAGATAACTTATAGAATATTTCCAACACTTCACAAGTTTCCCTCCTTTTCCTTCCAAGTCAGTACCCCTCTAATGATAACCACTATTCTGACCTTTGTCACTATGGAATTGTGTTTATTCTCCTTGAACATTTATAAATGGAATCATATAGCATACGCTATTTTTTGTTCCTTTGTCTATTGATACCCAGTGTTTTACCTGTGAGATTCATCATTGTTGACTGTATTCTTTATAAGAATACACCACAATTTGCTTCAGTTGTAAGAAAATGCCACAATTAGGCAAATATATAGAAAAAGTTGATTAATGGTTGCTTAGAACCGAGGGTGGGAACAGAGATTAACTATAAAAGAACATGAGGACCTTGTTGGGGTAATGAAAATGTTCTAAAGCTCGACGATGATGATAGTTACATAACCTTGTGCTAAAAATCATTGAATTGCACATTTTAAGTTGAGTGAATGTATTGGTACATTAATTATATCTCATTAACATTGTTTTAAAAATACCATAATTTATTTATCCATTCTACAGTTAATGGACACTTGAGTTGGTTCTAGTTTTGCACTATTATGAGTAAGGGTGCAATAAACCTTCCTAAATGTGTCTTTTGGTGGACATATAGACTCATATAAGTTGGAGGGGAATTATTCAGTCATAGGCTGCATAATTTTCATGTTCATTATTTTTTATAATACTTACTGTAATGCAGTATTATTTATTGCTAAGAGTTTTACATTTTATTATATTATTAATCTTTAAAAATATAAACCCAGGATGATCATACTTACCACCCAAGCTGAAAAGTGATGCTACACTATCATTTGCTTTAGATTTTTTCTTTTTCTTTTAAATAAATAAAACTTTATTGACACAATTTAAATTGTTTTCTAACCTTCCAGAACTTTATGGCCTTCCCTTCCTTTCCAGAAACTTCCACCATCATGAAATTGGTATATATCCTTCCTATTTATGATTTTTTTTGTACTTACAGAATATATACATACATTCATAATCAGTATACAGTGTGGTTATATAATGAAATGTAAGCCTTATTCATTTGTATCTGGAATATAGTAGGTATTTATTAAATATTGGATAAATGTATTGAAAATAACATTTAGTTCTTGATTATAAGAGGAATGCATACTCAATGCAAAACCCTTGGTAAATACAGAAAGACAAGAAAGGAAACAAAAATTATATCTTTTAATCTTACATTTGAATACAACTTTTAATATTTTGTCATATTTTACTTATAGTTGTTCGTATATCTGAACATGTACTTAAAAGAGAATTTATTGATTTTTAGACAGCAAGGAAGGGAGAGGGAGAGAGAGAGAAACATCGATTGGCGGCTTCCTGCAGGCCCCCTACTGGGGAGTGTGCAACCCGGGCATATGCCCTGACTGGGAATCAAACCTGAAAACTTTTGGGTACACGGGATGATGCCCAACCAACTAGCCACAATGGCCAGGGCTATATATGTATTTTTAAGTAAATGGCATACTGAATAATCTTTTTTATTTTCTATTTAAAGAAATATATATAATGTAATATTTATCATTTGTTTCCTCTATGTCAGAAAGTCTACTAAATGTTTTATATACAGTATGTAATTAAAGTATGTTGTGACTACATTTATGTACAACATGATTTGTGGTGACTGTATGGTATTCCTTTGTATGGATTTATCATAATTTACTTTAATAATCCTTCATCCTTGAACTTTAGATTGTTTCCCAATTTTCGCTTTTCTAAGTAACATAGCAAGTAAATTCCATATATATGTAAATTCCTTATAAGAAATTTCCTATGTATATAATACATATATATATATATCAATGGAGGGGACATTTGTAATACTTTCAACAATAAAGATAAATTAAAAAATATGTTTATATTGGTTTCAGAGAGGGAAAGAGAGATAGAAAGATCAACGATGAGAAATATATATATAATACATATATTTCTTATATATAACTAAATTATTTTCTTAGGATAAAGACCTATAACTAGAACCATAGGGAGAATGAATAAATACATTTTAGAGTTTTGTGATTTGTTTTGCCAAAATAAACTTCGGAAAACTTGTTCCCATTTAGACTCTCACTAGCAGTATGGGAGGCCAGCTTTAAGACAAAGAAGTAGGTTTTGTCTCCATATAGGAAATGACATTTTCATAAAATGGCTGTCCTGGAGATATTCAAGCAGCTGTTGAATAAACATCTGTCAGAGATGCTGGAAAGGGGACTCATATTGTAGCAGGTTGTTTAGATAAATTTTAATGACCTTTTCAACTCTCAAATTTATAAAGATAGTATATCCTATTCCTCATGCCTCACTGCTTAATTCTCTCAAAACAACATATTAATAAAGACTTGTTGATCTTAATGCCAAGATTAGTTTCTGGTTTCTATTTACAATTCATATTAGGCCTAATGTTTGTATTTCCCAGTAAATAAAATGACATCTCTTCATTATTTTCCGGGTGACTAAGTTATTTCTAAAAAGGACATCAACACTGTATCCGTAAGAATGGTCCCACGGAAGGGATTCTTTTTTTTTTAATTTAAATTTTATAAATCATGTTTGTGGGGAGTCATTAACCTAAGAACTTATATGCATATATGCATAACCCATGGACACAAACAATAGTATGGTAAAGGTGTGTGGGGGGGTGTGCAGGGTGGAGGGGATCAATGGGGGGACATTAGTAATTACAAGGAGACATTTGTAATACTTTCAGAAATAAAGATAAATTAAAACATTAAAAAATATGTTTTTATTGATTTCAGAGAGAGGAAGAGAGGGAAAGAGATAGAAACATCAATGATCAGAGTCATTGATTGTCTGCCTCTTGCATGCCCCCTACTGGGGATCAAACCACAGCCTCCAGGTTCATGGAGCAACACTCAACCACTGAGCTACACCGACTGGAAGGATTCTTTTTAAAATTATAGTTTACCACTTCAATAAAACTACTCTTAATTTTTAGTGTGTGCTGGGAAATGGAATATAGGGAGTTAATACTTGATCCCTGTGAGATTAGAATCTCTATGAGAAAGTTTTCTCAAACATTTGTAATAAAAAAAATTCTTGGTAATAAAAATTAGGAAAATAACATACTTAAATAGATGTGGTAAGTATATTTTCACTGTGCTTTTACACCGAAGTCTTCCACGTCCAGCATGGTTACTTATATTTCAGGTTAATGTAAGATATAGTGTTTAATCAAAAGACTGACTATTTCATAATTAAATTGGCACTGAGCACAGTGGTAGTACGGCTCATTTTGTGAAAATTATCGATATGGATATTGTACTCCAATATCATGCATGTATAAAGAGTGCAACAACATAAGTTCTTTGTCTTTGAACACTGTATAATCAATATTCTATTACCACAATGCTGGTTTTGCTGCAATGTAGCTAAATTAGTGTGTCAGGTGTAGAATTGCTTAAACCAGATATTCAAGTAGCAAGGATGATACAAGAATTTTAATTATCTTCTTAGAGCTTATACATTTATCTTTTCCCCCAGCATTTTTAGAAATACCTCTCAATTTAAGCCATTCCTTTATAAATATCTAAAGGAATGTATTAATTTATATTATTGTAAATGCAATTGTGTGACAAAAATATTTTAGTAACAATGATGACATTTATACAGAACATTATAGTTAATATCTAGTGGGTGTTAATTCTCAACTTCGTATAGGTGTAAACCCTTAAAAGTATGGAAATGCAGAATATTTTAAAAATACTGTATGTAGATGGAATGTGGAAAGATTATGGAAATATTAACAATGTTACATAATAAGTCTAAAGTATTTAATGTATAGGTTATCGTCCTACCCAGTTTGACTCAGTGGTTAGAGCGTCAGCCAGTGGACTGAAGGGTCCTGGGTTCAATTCCAGCTAAGGGGAAGTGCCTTGGCTGCGGGCTTGATCCCTGGCCCTGGTTGCGGTGAGTGTGGGAGGCAACCAATCGATCTGTCTCTCACATCAGTGTTTCCCTGTGTCTCTCTTTCTGTCTCTTCCAGTCTCTCTGAAAAGCAATGTAAAAAATATCCTCAGGTGAGGATTAAAAAATAAATAAATAAATAAAATATAGGTTATCTATATTTTAACTGGAAAATCACTAAGAGAAAGAGAAAATATACAAAATAATAGTATGAAACATGCCACTTTCAAAAATTTATATAAGCTAATGGAAACATTTTGAACTTATCCTATGCAGTGTTATAACATTTTGACATTTTTTATTAAAATAAAATCTAAATTACTAGTGTGTGTGTGTGTGTGTGTGTGTGTGTGTGTGTCTTTCTGAAAAACAGAATTGAGGTGGGTTGATAACATATATGATATAAATAGTTGTCCAACTTCATGTTTTTTTCTTTCCATTATCAAACATAATGGCTTTAGTTAGGCTAAAGAAAGGCAAATTGGTTTTTAAAACACCCCAAAGATACATTATTAGAAGAATTTTTTCTGAATTGGATAAAGATGTTTTATAGATAGGACAACTATTTGAAGTTTCTTCATACAATGTAGGTCACACACACACACATGTCTTGATGGATTAGCAGACTATTCTATGAGGACAGTATTGAGTGGTTATATGGAAAAGTGGCTTGGTGTTTTTAAGGAACTGCTTTTCTTTCAAGGTAGATACTCTAACATTTTTTCTTCTTTTTATTTTTATGGTTGAAAAGAATAGAGATTTAAGTTGTACCCACTAATGATAGTTCAGAATTAAGTCATGTGGGCACAGACAGAAGGAAACATCCAACAAACTGCCCCCAGGACACATGAGCAGGTCAGGCCCGGGAGGCGCCTGGAGGCTTCAGCTACATGGTCAGTGATATTTGCTCTAGTCTATGCCTTTCACCAGGCTCAGCCACTCTCCAAATGTCTGCTTTTCTCTTTACCACTTGATTTCCTAGCCCCATGTTCTTTTATTTTCTCTCCCTCTATTTCTGTATCTTTATAATTTTAGTTTATCCATAGAGGGTGTGCAGAGGTGAATGTAGACCTGATGGAGAGGACTGGTGCATTAAAGGAGGGCACACAACTGGGGCCAGGAGACAATGTCAGAGGTGGTAACTGAAAAGTGGAAGTGCCCGCACATGATTTGACCAGATTTAGCAAAAATAGGGACTTGTGAGTGATGCAAAGTTAAATAATAAAGTTGTAAAGAAATTAGCATTTTATGCACACCTGAATTTTCTGATAGTAAAATTCAAATTACATAAACTGGGAGTTCCATGTCTGCCAAATTTACTCATCTCAGAAAGGGAAGCTTATCATGCTAAGCAAAGGATTACTATTCAATTAATCTCTGAGATTTCACGTGGATCTTGACTATTCTGCATACAGTATTGTTTCACTCTTAATTTCAATTAGTAAGTTGTTTCATCTACTTCATAATGGTTGTTTTCCATCTGAAAATCTAGAGTATGGACACCTTTTCTTTTGACAGCTTCCAAAATATATTCTCTTATTCTCAATTCCAAACTGCCCAGAAAAACCTCAATGAACTCTCTGCCATCCTCTCACAATTCAGTAAAGTATATACTTCATGGCTAATATAAAACTCCCTTTTAATGATTGTTTGGCAGATAGATGGACATAAACTTTAGGGTCTAACCTGCTTCTCAAAGATTAAATTTACAGCAACATTTGATTTCTTCTAAGAATAAAATAATTATAAGAAATTTTACAAACATAAACAATGAACTCAATGATATATTAGATGGTAAAAATGCCCTGCCATCAGGGGAAGGGTTAAGTACTGAATGAGCGTCAGAGCGACGGGCCGCATGAGTTACTTGGCAATGTAATACAGTGAATTTACATTGGACAGATTGTGTCAGTGAGTCTGCATTCACAGGGCTGCACTGAAATAGAAATGTCAGAATTCCCACATCTGGAGGTGGCTGTGGAGACGAGGGAGTATCCAGCCCAGGCTAGCATGAGTGTGGCCCCATTGTTCAATTGTGACTCGCCTTTAACAGCCAGGTAGCAGATGAATAAATAAACCTTAGAGACAGATTACACATATTTGAGAATATGCAGTTCTGCTTTGTGGCAAAAGGCATCAAAATGTCTGGCACAATATATCAGTAACTTTTCAAAAATTGTCTTCCAGGGTAATGTCAATACAATCTCTCAAATTAACATTTTCATCTGTCAACTATTTTGAGCGAACGTGGTTACCATGTCGGTGAGACTAGAGAAGAGAGAAAGGAAGGAAAGAAGCGAATAAAACACTTGCAGATTATAAATACTTGAGTTTAAAGAGTACCGAATGCCAGCCATTTGACATCCAACACTTAATCCTACCCTGAAAAATTACCCCTACTTTCCTTATGCATAAAGGGAGAAAGAGAACTACAACCGATTATTAGCAAAACAGACTCTCCCAGTCTAAGTGGCTTAAGGTTTGTTATTTGAAATACTTAAAACCAAACTACACAAAGTGCAGAATAATTCTCAGTATGAAACAAACCTGTATTAGTAGGGGGTGCGTAAGGAGATCAAATAGGCAGGCCCTCTCTTTCCTGATCCTGCTCTTGGGATCCCTAAAGCTGTTCTGTTGTAAAATTAAATTAGTACTTTTGGGTAGAAAAAAGGTTGGGTTAGAATTATTTTTTAAAATGATAAATTACCTTGGGGGATTTGCTCTGTGAGAAAGCTTAATTATTTTTTCTATAAAAAATTTTCTCTAGCATTCTAGCTCCAGGGAGAGGACCTAAAAAGAAGGAATATGCTGTGGGAGGCCATAGAAAAGGACCCTGAAATACAGAGCAGCTCAGCAATAAACATGCTTTCCCTCCCAGTTAAAATGTAAAGATTTTCCTTTTACTCAACAAACAACTAGTGATTTGCCGTGGTTAAAATCCTTCAACTCACTACTATACCCTCTTCTTCCCAGGTATACATATATAGTTTTGCAGTTTAGTATCTTTTCTCATTTTTTAAGGACTACAGGTGACAATAATGAGGCAAGATGGTGTTGAGGAGAGGCCTGGGTGCAGGTCTAGGTGTTACCATTTATTGGCTGGTGAATTAAAGCAGGTGAGCGACCCCCCTGTTATGTAAGAGAGGTTGGTAAATTATAGCACAACGTATTATTGCAGAACAGAAACGAAAATAATGATGTGAATTTAGAGCTTTTTTTTTTTTTTTTTAGATGGGCAGAGTTAGAAAGTTTACAAAATAAATACTTGAATGGCATGGATTCCAGGTGTTTTTGTTTCTTTTTTAAATTATCTCAGACTGGTAAAACACAATTCTAAATATTGTAAAACCCTCCATAAGTATCTATCCTGTTGTTAGAATAAACATTAAGAGCCTTCTTTTTAATAAAAACAAAACTTTAAGCAGTGACTAAATTGTTTCAAGATTTCAAACCTAGCTCTTTAGCAAAATGTTTATTCCTATCATCCCTCTACTTCATCCATCCATCCATCCATCCATCCATCCATCCATCCATCCATCCATCCATCCATCCCCCATCCATCAGATATTGTCAGCAGATCCTGTGCCACTTACTATGTTTAGAAGAGAGTACAGGAGAAAATGCATTGGGTTGGCAGCAGAATTACTTCAGTTTGAGTTGTGACTCCTCTGGCCTCTCTGCCCTGGCTCATCCACCCACCTTTTCCACTCCAGTCTCGTTACTGAGCCAGTTCTACTCAGTCTTGAAGGGCCGCCTACTTCTTTCTCCTCCATGAAGTTATCAATGGTGACTCCAGCCCTTAGCAGTCTCTTTGTTGCACTTCTAAAAACCTCTCATTTTGCATTTATCATGTTCTCATCTGGGTGGTTAGTAACGACTTATTGTATACTTGACTTTGATCCATCCATTCCACAAATACATATTAAGCATAATTATGTGCCAGACTTTGAACTAGATAATACGTATGCATCATAGTCATAGCACTTATTGTTGTCAATCTCACAGTGTCATTTATAGTCTCCCAATTTAGAACACTGCTCTATGAGGGCAGGAGCTGTGTCTCAGCATGGAATCATGGAATTTAGAAATGAGATATACAAGGAATGCATCTATTCATCTGTAACTACCTAATTTCTAGTTCAAGCCTTTTTCTGCTACCTGTGAGTTTGAAGATTTCTCTTTCTCCCACAGCCCCCTTTCCAGAGTTATGTCAGAGCTGCAGAGAGTTTGCCTAGAGTCAAGACTAGGGGTTGGGTGGGGAGGAGGCTGCTGCAGGTCCCTGCTGTCACCTGGCCACACAGGTATCTGCCGAAATGGCCTTTGCTCCATCAGCTGCTTGGTCAGTGTTCCACATGCTGGCCTAGAAATGTTTTTGTTCTTACCCACATGACTCCAGAGTATCAGGCAGCTCTCTTTGATGCTTCTGCCCCACTTCTGGGTACAGAATATTCATTTTGTGTCTTCCCAGAGAGATTGGAAACTCTCAGGCTGCTTAAAATCCTACCTGACTAGATATACCACTGGGCAGCCATTTACTCTCTGGGACCTGCTTCTTCCCTGGGGATCTATGTGGAACTGGACTCATAGATATTCTCTGGCTGTCTCTCTCTCTCTTTCATCAATGCTATTGAAATATAATTGATAAACAATTAACTATATATATTTAAAGTGAACAATTTGATATTTTCTGCTATATGTATATACCCATGGAACCATCACCACCTCAAGACAATGAACATATCCATCAAATTTCCCTAGTGCCCCTTTGCACTCTTAATATGTCTTTTCTCTCCCTTTCTTCTCTTGGACCTCACAACCCTATATTATGATGGTCTGGAGAGTAGGTCTGGGGCCCTCTCTCTGGGAAGTACCATTTCTACACGCTCCTTGTTTTCTTTCTGACTCTACCCCTTGCTTAAAACCAGAATACCTTTCCCCTAGCTGGGGGAGGGGGCATGAGAAGAGGAAGCCTTTCCCTTATTCACCACGTATTCTCTCAAATCGGTGATATAGGCTCTGAAGACCTTGGCTATAGAAGCACAGAAGCCAGGAAAGGACCCTTCTTTCCCTTCTGCTCTTAGGTCATTTCTCTGAGGCAATGATACACATACAGGTTGCACTGCTGCTTGGCTGACTGAAGGGGGGTGAGGAAGGGACCGTAAAGGGAGAAGTAAAATATTGGGGAGAGGGAATATCAGCTAATGTTTCAAAAATATCCTTCTGACATATATCCATAAAAGATATTTTATCTTATCCTACTTTTGAAACTGGACATAGTAGGTAAGCAATAAATGCCTGCTCAGTGATTGATCCCAGTGACCTGGAAGCCCATGGGAGCTTGTGCTGGTGACATTGTGCCCAATGCGAAGAATAAACTTGAGGGAAGAGGTCAATGACGTTTTAAAATGTATGACTTACCGGGTTTGAATTTTTAAAATCCAGTCTGTTTCATCTTTTTAAAAGGAGAATGATCCAATGCAGTAAAATGATTGGGTTGGATAGGATGACTCTCAGATATTCATTCTCTTGAGGGAACCTATTGTCCTGAGCATAACTGGCAAGTGAAGTTATATAATCCCCCAAATGACAAAAAAAATTGTTTTGTTGTTACAGAGAATGAATGAAGCATTTTAATATGGCTGTAAGGCAATACAATCTTTCTAGAAAGAAATGTATAATAATAAATAATTATTATAATAGTGGAGTGCTCACCATTTGCCAGGACTGGGAAACTAGCAATAACAATGGTAATATTTATCTGCCAGGCCCTGTATTGTCTAGTAACTCATTTTTGTCTTGCAATAACCCTATGAGGTAGGCACTATTATTTTCTCCATTATAGATAGAGACGAGAAAACTAAAGCATAAAGAGATTAAGCCAGTATCACACAACTAGCCCTCGGCAGAACCAGGATTCAAACCAGGTAGGTTCAAGCTTTTAGTCACTATGCCTTATGCACACATATTATATCGTGTAATCCTCCTCAGACTGCTCCTTATGAGGTATTTACTAAACCTGCTTTACAGATGAAGACAGAATATCAGAGAGGTTAAGTAATGTGCCCAAGAACATCAATCTCATAATTTTGGTGAATTCAAGATTCCACCTACAGGATGGATAACTTTAAAACCCATGATTTTAACTTTAACCAACATGCCATAATATCAAGACTGGTAAATGTTACAGGGCGGGGCAAAAGCAGGCTTACAGTTGTTTGTATGGAAAATAATACAATAATTAATAGATAATAATACAAGAATAAACTGTGTTTTGCATACTCACAAATGTAAAACCTACTTTTTAAAAAATCCTGACCCAAGGATATGTTTTTATAGATTTTAAAGAGAGAGGAAGGGAGGAAGAGAGGAAGAAACATTGATATGAGAGAGAAACATCGATTGGTTGCCTCCCAAACCTGCCCTGGCCAGATTCAAACCCCCAACCTAGGTATGTGCCCTGAATGGGAATCTAACCAGTAACCTTTCGGTGTTCAGGATGACACTCCAACCAACTGAGTGACACTGACCAGGACTGTAAACCTACTTTTCCCCTACCCTGTATACTCTTCTAATTCTACACTAAGGGGATAATCAGAAATTAATGATAAATTTGAATGCATAAAATATTTGTAAAAGAGGAAACAATTGAAAGTATCCTACCTGATCATGGTTAAATTATGTATATATAATATGGAATTTTAAAATTATGTTTACAAAGAGTCTTTAATGATATGCAGAGTATTCAGGTCATAATGATACTTTGGTAGAAAAACAGATATAAAAGTAAATAAGATATAAAATTAAATGGTTATATTATTGCAAATATTTCTAAAAGAGAACAGAGAAAAAAGAATGGAAGGAAATATATCAAAGTGTTAATGAAAACATTTGAATTGTTTGATTATGGAGAATTTTAATTTTCTTCTGAAGTTTTCACATCATTAGAAAATTTGACTTAAAAATATGAAGGTCAATGTTGAGTTTGCCTTTTTATATTTGTTTCAGTATAAATTTTTCACAAACATGCACTTAGTTCTTTAGAACACATTTTAAAAATGTTTACTATCAAAACACTCCTCCTAAGTATACTTATATGTAGCAAGTCATTAAAATTTGCTTGTTACAGTGTCTTTAGTAGTTAAGTACAGTTCTTCATGTGTGGATCTTCTTGTAGAAGCAAATTAAATTTGGTATGTGACCCCTACACTTTAATAACATTTGATCTATAACTGACCAAATAGAAAGTGTAGCCTCTTTAGTTTAGAGACAAAATGAGTTGAATTCTATCTTGTATCAATTCTACATAAAAATTCACTTGACCAAATATTAAAGATGATGAATTTTGCTTCAAACCCTAGGGACTGATAAAAGCAGATAAACAACATTCAGATTCCTGTGCGAATTGGAAGTATTGCCAGCCCCTTGTTCTAGACTTCCAGCCTGAATCACGGAGCCAAATTGTAAAAAAAATCTTTAATTCCAAAGGCGATTGAATTGACAATTGATTGTTATATGTTTATTTTTATTTTATGATTTTGGAAAGGTCACTTTCATTTGAGAGGTTAGCATAAAAACAAGATTTGTTCAAAGAATTACACTGTGGAAAACAATATATTAAGAGCTTTGGGCACTTTGAGGTTGGAATAGGGAAGAAATGTGTTTTTTTTTTTTTTTTAAATGTGTTTTTATAATACAAAAACAAAGACATTGAAGATGTAATGGCTGTCCTGAATTAACCTGGGGAGGAATAAGCTAGAGGAATGCTATGTGAGAGGGCAGGTGAAATGATTGAGGAAAGGCAGGCTTGAGAAGGGCAGAGCTGAGCCAGGTTCAGAGGCACCTCTACTACCTGTATAATTAGGACGTTAAATTTCAGTAAATCTAAAACATATTACCTAAAATTTAAAAAAACTTTTGATTAGCTGTAGACTGTTTCCAGAAATGAATCATATAGCATCTGGGGAAGTGTCTCTAGGAGTTTTAAACAAATCCTCTATTAGTCATGAGCAATAGACTGAGCTATAAAACCACATCTGGAGAATTGCATTTCAAAAGACATCCTTTTTTCTTTAATTTCACCAGGCACTGAGCCGGGTGTTTTACATAAATCATCTCATTTGTTTTCTCTTTCAGCACACTCAGGTAAGCGTTATGAATCCCGTTTTCTAGGCGAGGGAAGGAAGGCTCACACAGCTCAACAAGCTGCCCAGTGCGACTCGCCTCATACCAGGGCTCAGGGCTCGGCAGGTCTGCTCAGCCCGAGACTCCTCCTCGCCCCTCGAGCGCACAGGAAAGCAGCGTGATGTTTAAAGGTGAACGCATATTGTAAATGGGATCGTTTTCTTCATTTCTCTTCCTGATAGTGTATAAAAATGCCACCGATTTTTGAATATTTATTTTGTATCCTGCTACTTTACTGAATTCATTTATCAGTTCTAGGTTTTTTTTGGTGGAGTCTTTAGGGTTTTCTGTAGATCAAGAAAACAAACGATCCAATTCAAAAATGGGTAAAGGACCTGAATAGTCACTTCTCCAAAGAGGACACACAGATGGCCAGGAGGCATATGAAAAGATGCTCAAGGCCACTAATCACCGGAGAAATGCAAATTGAAACCACAATGAGCTATCACCTCACATACATCAGAATGGCTGCCATCAATGAATCAATAAACAAGTGCTGGCGAGGGTGTGGAGAAAGGGCGCCCCGTGCACTGTTGGTGGGGATGCGGACTGGTGCACCACTGTGGAGAGCAGTGTGGAGCTTCCTCAGAAAGTTAATAATGGAGCTGCCTTATGATCCAGTAATTCCGCTAGTTCAAAAAATGTATGCCCCCCTAAGTTCATTGCAGAGTTACTTACAATAGCCAAGATTTGGAAGCAGCCTCAGTGCCCATCAGTAGATGAGTGGATAAAAAAGCTGTGATATATTTACTTTGTCATAAAAAAAGAAGGAAATCTTACCTTTTGTGACAGTATGGATGGACCTGAATAGTATTATATTAAGTGAAATAAGCCAGTCAGAGAAAGGCAAATATCATATGATTTCACTTACATGTGGAATTTAATGAGAAAAAAATTAACCTAACAAACAAAATAGAAACAGGCTCATAGATACATAGAACAGACTGACAGCTGTAAGACGGGAGGGGGGCTGGGGTGCTGGGTGAAAAAGATGAAGGGATTAAGCAAAAAACAAACAAAAACAAAAACAAAACTAGACCCAGGCAACAGTATGGGGATTGCGGGAGGGAAAGGGGAGGGGTCAGGTGGAGAGGGCAAAGGGGAATAAGCGGTGGTGGAAAGAGACTGGACTTTGGGTGGTGAGCTCACAAGGCAGTATGCACATGGTGTGTTACAGAGTTGTGCACTGGAAACCTGTACGATTTTATCAACCACTGCCACCCCAATAAATTAAAAATAAAATAAGGTGAAAGAATGGGAAGTAGTGTGGTAGAGAAGTCCTAGAGGGTAGTTATTGTGTGGCCAGAAAATCAAAGCCGTGAAGCAGACTAATGCAGTAGGTCCTATTTATAGTGAAGTAACACAATAAAGAGGTAAAAACATTTGATGGGTGTATATGGGGCTGAAGGTGTTTGGAAAGAACAAAACAGAAGAGCCTAATAGTTTGGAAAGCAGTCCAAATGCTACCAGGTCAATAGACATATCCAGGAAAATTATAGACCTGATTGTTGGCCTGATATCCTCTGATGGATGTAGTTTCAAGTGCATGCAGGTTTAAAATACTTTAGCCTTGATTGCCTGTGTTGGAAGTGAGTTTTGGGGAAGCAAAATGTATTTTCTTTCTCTTGGGAGCTTTGTGCACTGCATCTAATAGCGTAAATTAAAGGAATTGCATGGCTGTGTTTGTTGATAAAATTACTATTTAAAGCAAACAGAGGACTTCAATTTTTCAGAAGAGGAGGGAATTGGAGATAGAAAATTGGTAAGCGATGACACCTGCACAGAGTTCTTGTTTGAAGTCCAGAAAGGGAATAAGCTATGTAAACTTTTCTTTTTTTTGGTCTGGAGAGATATGAGATGTTAGCACTCTAGTCTAAATGAACAGAAACAAGAATGTGATGAAATAACTGAATAATGTGGTAATTAGTCCAATTTCCAGGAAGGGAAGAAACATTTCACTGGGATGTGCATAGTAAGGTGATTCAGACAAATGGTGTAGAAATGTAAGGTAAAGACCAAAGATGACTCCTGTTTGGAGGCTCAAAACTAGGTAGGTAGAGACAAGACTATTAGGGTTCTCTGAGTAAGCACCAGTTATAAATGGAAAAGTCAGTTAACTTGCTACCCTTAAGACAGGCATGCTGAGCTCCTAGGGCTGTTGATGAGAAGGGTTGAGGCTGAATATGCAGATTTCAGATGCCGCCTAATATTAATCAACCCCCAGGAGAATGCCTTATGGAATGGAATCTGGAAGGTAATTTGTGACTGGCAGCTTGTTCCAGATGGCTCAGGCCAACAGAAGTTTATCAGTCAGAAACTGCTCCAGCTCCTTTAAGAGAAAGGATTGATTACAATATTACAATTACTAAATTGATTATTGACTAGGTGGTAAACAGAGGAAACAGAAAGGTGAGACTTCAGGGACGACTCTGAGTTGGTGACACAGAGATACGTTGCTAAGGGAGCTGCTCTCTCCCCTGTGATCTGCACTGTTGCCATGACCAGGAAACGGTCAAGATCTGGAGGAGAGTGCAGTGTGGCAAAGGACAGAGGAAAAGCAGAAACTAGAGGAGTCACAGAGGTACAGCCTCACTCTCAATTCCCCCTTTAAATGTTATACAAGTTTTGGTGGAACTTGCCTGAGCTCTAGCAGAATGGAGGTCAAGGCGTACGCCCTGACTGCGGAGAGTGCCCCAGAGGAGCGGGCTGCCCTGGCCCTGGCCCTGGCCCTGGCCCTTGCTTACCCGCTGGCACCGAGCTTCACGCGCTGGGAGGAGCGCCCACTGCGGGCCAGGTGGCTACCGAAGATCGTGGCCCTTGTCTGTCATCCTTTGTGTTTTCTTTTTTAATGGACGACTTTCCTTGTTCACATGGCGAACAACAGGAAGAACTAAATTTTCTTTGCAATTTATGTGGTCATATGGTCCTTTTTCCCCCTTTTGGAAGAAAAGATTGTGATATTGGTTATTTTGGGGGATGGTTATAAAAAGTGGAGAGCAAAGCTTATATTTTTCCGTTAGAAAGATAAGCCCTCCGCCCCAAATGTTACACTCCTCCTGCCCATTGGCGCTGACCACCCAGAGAGAACCTGTTCTGTCCCAGGGCCAGGAAACCAGAGCCACTAAGGGAAGGAAGGCTGCTTTTCATGCAAGTAGTCGGTTTCTCATTTTCTATCATTTTCACATCCTTTTATTTCCTGCAGAGCTCTTAGATACTAGGGTTGCAGCCTTTACACATATTCTTCTCAGACGTGCAAGTAGAGTGTTGGTTATCTATCTTGTCTTCCAAACTCCTACCCGTGGGGAGAAATCGTGTACCCTTATACGGTGGCATGTCACATGGACTGCTTTTTGTCTATTGAAGCCACCACTGGTCATAATGTAAAATGATTTTTAAAATGTGCTCTGGATTCAGTTTACTAGTGTTTTGTTGAGGATTTTACATCTACATTCATAAAGAAGGTTGGTGTGTAGTTTTATTTTCTTCCTTTATTTTGGTCATGCCTATGTCTTTGTCTGGCTTTGGTATCAGTGCAACGCTGGCCTCGTAGAATGAGTTGGGAAGTTCTTCCTCTTCCATTGTTTTGAAAATAGACAATTAACTTTTAATATAATTATCGAAGTGGCTGGATTTAAATCTACCATTTTGTTATTTGTTCTCTAACCTCTCTGTTTCCCATTCCTTAGCTATTATTCCACCCCCCCCCCCCCCCCCCCCCCGCCCAACCCCGATCTCCTTTCTTGCTTTCTTGGGAATTACTTGAATGTCATTTTAGTATTCAGTTTACTACATTTGTCTATTTAATTTTTGACTATTTTTGTATTATCTTTCAGTGGTGGTTTTAGGGATTACAATATACATACTTAACCTTTCATAGTCTACTATGGCATGACATCTACATACACTGAAAATCTTAGCAGAGAGTGTAATAATTTTGCTTTCAGCAGACCTTAACAGGAAAATATATAATTTTTTGTATTTATCCAGATATTTATCATTTTTGTTGTTCTTTCTTTATTTCTGAAGAGTCACATTTTCCTGTGGTGTTATTTTCCTTCAATTTGAAGAATCTACTTTACCACTTTTTGTAGAACTGATGAATCATTAATTTTCCTTCCTTACAGATATATTTTTCCTTCATTTATGATGGACATTTTTTCTTCTTGATGTGGGATTATGGATTGAGAGTTTTCCGCAGTTTAGAGATGTTGTTCCACTGTCTTCTGGCCTTTATTACTTCTGATGAGAAATGGGTGGTTATTGAAATCATTGTTCCACTGTATATAATAGTGTGTGTTTTTTAAAAGCTATTTTCAAGATGTTTCTTTATGTTATGTGTTCAGAAGTTAGGTTATGATAAGTCTGGGATTTATTTTCTTGAAGTTATCTTGTTTGGAGTAGTCAAGACTGTGAAGGGTCTGAGATTTTACCCTACTTGAGAGCTAATAAGTTAGTCTGACATAGTTTCATGGATGCTGGCAGAAGACATGATACTTCTGGGTAAGAGACAAAAAGATTTTATTACTCATGTTATTGCACACAGCATGAACTTCACACTCGTACTGATTCCCCTGGCCTCGCAAGTCCCATGGTGCAATATGGAGCAGCCCAGAAGAATGCTTATACTGCAGTGGGTTTGAATCACAGCTGAGGAAACCTCAATCTTTTAAAGGGCACTGAAAACAAAACTGCCCAATTTTGCCTGAAAAGAAGACATTATTTTTATTGTAATGGTCATGAAACAAATCTGCCCTCTGCCTAAGAGGGAGACATTCTCTCTACCATCCCTGATTATTTGCTATACAAGTATGCTTGAAGAGACAGCCTGAAGCAAATGCTGATACAAAATGTGCAGAGCTGCCATAGAAAATTGTCTTCCAACAAGAGTATGCTGAACTTCTTCATATGTTAATATGCCTTTTGTCAAAATACACCAATTTTTTGGCCATTACTACTTCAAATATTCAACCCTAATGTTTTTCTCCTTTCCTTTTGGGACTCCAATATCATCTGTGTTAGAACTTTTGATAATGTCCCACAGGTCTCTGACTCCCTGTTAATTTTCTTTCTAGAATTTATTCATTTTACAAGTAGAAGTCTGACCCATCTTTATTGCAGATCTCTTTAAGATGGTGAGTTCATTTCCTTCAGTTATGTACCCATAAGTGGGATTGTTGGATAATATGGTAGTTCTATTTTTCATTTTTTTGAGGAATCTCTGTACTGTATTCCATAGTGGCTGTACCAATTTACAATCCCACTGACAGCGTGCAGGGTTTCTATTTCTTCACATCCTCTCCAGCACATTTTTCCTTTTGTCTTTTTGATAATAGCCATTCTAACAGGTGTGAAGTGATATCTCGTGTTTTTGATTTGTGTGTCCCAGATGATTAGTGATGGTAAGCACCTTTTCATGTACCTGATGGCCATTCTTTGGAAAAATCTCTATTCAGGTCCTTCCCCATTTTTAAATCTGAGTATTTGTCTTTTTTTTATTGAGTAATATGAGTTCCTTATATATTTCGGATATTAACTCATTTTCAGATATATTATTTGCAAATATTTTCTTATATCCTGTAGGTTGCCTTTCCATTTTGTTGATTATTTCTTTTGCTGTGTGGAAGCTTTCAGATTAATGTTGCCTCACTCATTTATTTTTGCTTGTGTTACCTGTGCTTCTGGTATCATATGCAAAAGGTATTGCCAAGACCAGTGTCAAGTGGCTTTTTCTCTATGTTTTCATCTTTTTATTTCTTTTGTTTTCTCTTTTCTCTTTTGATTTCTTCTTTGATCCATTGGATGCTAAGGAGTATGTTGTTTAATTTCCACATACTTGTGAATTTTCCAGCTTTTCTCCTGTTAATAACTTCATACCATTATCTTTGGAAAATATTCTTGATACAATTTCTGTCTTCTTGAATTTGTTGAAACTTGTTTTGTGAACTAACATATGATCTGTTCTAGAAAATGTCCTATGTGCACTTGAAAACAATTTGTATTTTGCTCTATAATTCTAACACTTGGGTCATCTTGAGAATAGCACCTATTTATTGTATCTTCCTTTGAGAATTGGTCAAATTTTCCTGATTCTTGGTATGTTGAGTAATTTTGGATTTTATCTTGGACAGTGGGAATGTTATATTGTATAGACACTGGGTCTGGTGATAATCCTCTGGAGAATCTTGGGGAAGTTGAGTAGATTAAGACCAAGTGTTCTGTATTGTCTCCTTTGACTCTGGCTAATACAGTATCTTGATTTGGTTCTCAAAGAATTGTCTATGCTAGTTTGTGTCTGTTTCACACATGAGTAGCACCGGGGTTAGTCTGCGAAATGGGAAGTGGTTAAATTCATTCTTTACTTCTCAAAGCCTTTGCCATGCTGGCTTGGGTTTGTCCCTCATGTGCATAGATGAGGGATAAGCCTCATCTATGGGAAGATTTAGGAATCATCTTTTCAAACTCTCATTGCTTTGGGATTTCCTTTCACTCTCCAGCCTGTAGGATCTACTTTTTATTATTTAGCTGATCAGAAATATGGGGTCTCCCTGAATGTTTTCTGGCTCCTGCCACTGCCAAGCCAGTCTATGACTGGTGCTCACCTGTGGGAACAATGCTGTGAGAAAACAAAGGGGAATCTTCCCTCATTTTCTTTTCTATGTCTCAGCTCCTCTCTGCAATCTGACTCATTCTGTTTACTTTTAAGAACCCCCAGTAGTTGCTTTTAGAGCACTCAGATAGCTGACAGTAAAGCGATTAGCTGCAATTAGCTAGGGGAATGGACTGTGGAGAGTTTATATTCAGTGTTGATTCCAGAATCACTCACACCCCTTAATTGTTTTTATGAGCATAATAATTCAAGATGTGTCCTGGGAAGGAAAATTTGGGATCAGTTATATAGAAAAATGTGATTACATGTTTTTCGCTTTTCTGATTTCTTCTTTTACCTAATACTGGACGCTCTTTTCCTGAGATACACAATTCTTTCAAGTGCACTGCTGGGTTTCCAGTGCTCGCTACATAAAACCTTACCCAGACCAGTCCTTATCTCTTTCCTAGTGTTTTCCCAACCCTGTTAAGCATTCTATTTTCTAAGCAACCTACCTGAACAAATTTCTTTAAGGTGCTCTTGTCTGATAAAGATTACGTCTCCTGTCAGTATTCTACCATCACCTTTTAAGTATCTTTTTGGAAGGAGACTTTGTATTAAATTCAGAGCCTCATCTCCAATAGCAGAATGTTAAGCTTCAGTATCAGATACTTAGAGAGATATTTTCATGAGGAAGATAAGCAGGAATTCTCAAATCAGCAGGAAAAATTATGCAAATATAAGGACAACCATGGTTATTTATGTATATATATATAACTTTTATTATTTATATTTAATAATAAGAACTTGTGTGATATTTAAAAATCTTATTAGTAATAAAAACAAATGTATCCTTAAGTAATAGTTTATACTTTTTACTTTAATTTTTATATTCAGCAATAAATAATGGAACAATCTCTCTGTTCCAGGAACAGCCAGTATTATCTTTTTATTATTACTTTCATTGTAAACTTTAAGATGTCATTAAATATGTCTGCTAAATGAAAGAAAAGTGGTAAATATAATGAGCTGTGAAAAATAGATAAAGGCTTAAATATAAATAAAAAAATTCTAAAACGTACACAGATATATTTTTTTTCCCTTACACCCCTTCTTCCCCCCTGGTTACTCATACCCACTTGAGTGAAATTTCTGGAATGTAAATCTAACTTTATAGGTCTTCTTTATTTTGCCTAGAGGCAATGCATGAAAACATTGGTCAATAGCATAGCATTTAGGCAATAGTAGTCTTTAAAATTTAGTTCAGGTGTCATCCTCTCTCTACCCTGACTCCTCCCAAAAGAATCAAACACTTCACTTGGTATATATCTGGAAAAGTGTTTTTTCTTATTTTATATTTTAATTGCTTATTTATTTGACAGTCTCCTTTACTGGATTATGGGCTCCTTCAAAGCAGAAACTCTGTCTTATTCTATCTTTCCTTCTTCAGAGTCACAGTAAATTCTCATTTAATGTCTGTGAAAAGGGAGCGTGACAAAGCAAGGAGGAAAGAAGAAAAGAAAGAAAGAAAAAGAAAGAAAGAAAAAGGAAGGAAGGAAGGAAGGAAGGAAGGAAGGAAGGAAGGAGGAAAGGAAAGGAAAGGAAAGGAAAGGAAAGGAAAGGAGGAAGGAAGGAAGGAAGGAAGGAAGGAAGGAAGGAAGGAAGGAAGGAAGGAAGGGAAGGAAGGAAGGAAGGAAGGAAGGAAGGAAGGAAGGAAGGAAGGAAGGAAGGAAGGAAGGGTATATAGTACCAGGGTCGTTATGGTCCAGATGGGGCTGGCATGGAACAGTCAAGCATCAGACATTCAAGTGAGTGGTAACAGAGTGTAAGTTGGAAATCCAGAGCCCCAACTTCTTGTCACATGGGTAAGAAGAATTGAGTGCATCTGTGTTTACTCTGGGTTAGGAGGTAAAAGATCCAACAAATCAAAAGAGAGGCAAGGCAGGCAAGGGGAGAACTCACCGTGGCTGAGCTCAGGGTACACACCACAGGAAACCATAAACATGAAAGAGCTCTGATTTCAATGGCATATTCTGACGCAGTAGTTGAGGAAAAGGAGCATTGGCTATTAGCATCCCTTTTCTGGCACTTTCTTTAAAAACAGTCATTCAGATTTCATTTTTATCATTGTCCCTATTCTTAGGCTATTTTGAAGACTCTTTAGGGACAGCCAACTACTTAAAATGTCAAAACATTTATTAAGCGCTTAGTGCATGCATACAATTTTGCAAGATGCTATGGGTTGTGCTAAAGGAAAGCTCAACAAAGAATCTGGGCAAAAAAATTGTGTGTGTGTGTGTGTGTGACTTAAACTGGGCTGAAATAATGTGTTTCAAGCTTTGCCTGGCAGAAATCCATGTTGTGAAAAAGTCTTAAATAATATCGAGGGAAAATTCAACAAAGACTTGAAAATCAATTAAAGTTTAGAGGTTAGGGTAGGTGAAGCATTTTCCCCTTGTGCCTTATGCTTTTTTCTTTTATCCAACAAGACACAGGGCTAGATTCCACCATATGATAAGTAGAAATTTCTTAACCCCATTTGAGAACGTATTCATTCAATTAATTCAGTTGAGTAAGTGTTTTTAAATACTTTGTATGTGTCCAGTATTGTGCCAAATGTTGTGCAAGATAAAAGATAATTCTTGGCATTATCTTGCCTTTGAAGGTTTACTGGGAAGACAAATGAAGCAGTATGAAAAAATAATAAGAAGTCTCACAGCAAAGATCTTAAAAATTTAGCACAAAGCCATCAAGAGCGAGCGCTGGGTTTCTCAGGTTGTGCTAGTCATGAGAATAAGCAAAGACACGGCTGAACATTGAAAGGGCTTTTGAATACAGGCTTATGCTTGGTTTTGTTCCTGTTTTTAAGATTCTTTTCTTCCTCCTGGGTTCTGGGCACTTCTGGGTAGTTGCTATCATCGTCATGGTCTTTATGTGGTACTCCAGCTGCGGCTACCCAAATACTGAGTCTCTGGGAATCCTGGGGAGGACTGGCCTCCCACCCTCTACAGGGTAATAGGAGTGGGCCAGAGCAGTCTATAAGCACTGGGGCGGGAGGGATCTGGAACACCTGGAATGGGGACCAGAAAGAAGCAAAGACTTTCAGCTTATATTATAATTGAGTCTGTTTCTCTTCAGGTTGAGAAAATAATTTTTCCCAGTCTATAATGGCTTTTATGACCAACCTTAGATGGTTTTGTCTAGGTGCCTCCTAGTGTTAGGTGTTTCAATTTCATGGTAAGTGTTATCAAATAACGTAAAATACATTCTTCAGGGATGCTGTATTAGACATTTGATTGCAAGAACAAAACCCACTTAAGCTAGCTCAGGGAAGGAATTTGTATTTCATATAAGAAACGTGGAAACAGTTTGGGCCTTGTGAGAATGGGGTTGGAAACTGAAAAGCTGTTAGGAATAGAGACAGCTATTCTCTCTGGGTTTTGCTTTCTTGGCACATTTGCTCTATTTTCTTATTTAACAGTGCAGTTTGGTTTTCTATGACTTAAACATTGGGGAACTCATGGTCAGAAATGGTCCCTCTAGCTCCATCTCTGAATGAGCTTTCCTTGGAAGTTCTTCCTATCTTACTTGAGCTGTAGGTTTTAGTTGAAAGTCTCAGGGAAGGATCTGACCTTGAGACTATTGCCCATGTGTTGGCTAATCACCTATGGCCATAGGAGCAGGATCATATGGTAAAACATGGCCACCTAGGCCCACCTCTGAAGTAGATGCTGTGCTGTAACTGATAAGATGGCATGGGTTGGGCAGGAATCCCCAGACCTGCCTGCCGAAGTGCATATGAATGACATCTCCTATGTAACCTGAAATCAGATCATTTTTCCAGCTCTTTATGGAACAGGATGACTCACTGTTTTCTGGAGTCAACAGTTTGAAAGCTCAAAGAAGTAACTGCCTAAGTACAAAGTTACCTTTTGTGTTTCCTTAAAGAAGTCTCTATAGAAAAGGACCCCTGGTGGCCTGCCCGAGTATCTCAGGGTTTTGGAGGTGCTCTTGTCAATTTGGACACCAGTACAACCCTTTTCACACACTGTAGAGATAAATAAGTATTGCATATTGATTGTTAAAAAAGAGAAGGGAATAATAATATGACCAAGTTGATATGGGGAAAGGTAATCAGTGGGGAAGATTTCCTCCTCTGATTTCCCTTCCCTCTCCCTGACCCCCACCATGAATTGATTTTTTAAAAGTCAATTGTTGGGATTAAAATGTGTCTTGGAAACTAGGGGAAAAAATCTGACAAATAATTCAATGAACATTTTCTGTTTGTATACTATGTGCCAGATTTGTTAAATCCGGTGACAATTGAGATGATGTTCCTCGATTTATAATAGGCCTCTCTGTGTGCAGAATTTGTTATATAATTTGTGGGGGCCAGTGCAAAATCAGATTGCAGGACGCCCTGTTTAAAAGATACTAAGAATTTCAATATGGTGTCAGCAGAGCATTAAACCAAGTGCAAGGCCCTTCTAAGGGTGGTAGCCTGTGTGACTGCACAGGCTCCGTGCCCATGAAGCCAGCTCCGGCTGTTCAGCATGGGAAGTTCACTGTTAACTCTCTAATTGTTTTCTGAGAAAAAGAAGGGGAGCATTTTTTTCTTTCCCGTAGAGTAGATACATTGAGGTAGAACAGATGGTTCTGGCCCTTCTTCAGACTGTTACTGTGCCAAAAGAAAATGGTCATAGTGTGCATTTTTTGAAAAAGAATAAAACCCATTACTTCTAAATAAGATAGGTCATAATTTAGTTACAATATTAGCTAGCTGAATTCATTAGTTAATTATAAAAAGGTACCCACTATAATGGTTTTCATGTAAAATCTTTCTTTTTGTGTATTGTTTTATTATTGTTTAACACTTGCAGGTGGTAAGTTTATAAACTCCTTTGTAATAGATTTTGCATACAGTTAATTTTGTTTTAATTTGTATCGTGGCTTATAATAGACCACAAAGTAGCAATTCAATACATTATAGTTGAGGAAGACAATTGATTGGTTGTGTTTCAAAGGGATGCAGTGATTTATAATGCCAGGTTTTTTGAATTGCAAGTATTATTATGCAAAACCAGAGGGAAGTTTACCCTGAGGGGAAAATGGCAGTTTTCTACAAGCTGTATAATGTACCTTAAAGTAATTTAAGTAATAAGTCTCATCTTAGGTTTTCATTAACTCAAACAGCATGTATTATAAAATACATGAGGCTGATATATTATAAAAATGCTGGATATTTTAAGGATAAGGGCTTATATAAAATATTTAGATAAAAAAGTTTCTGAAGGAAGAATAAAGGTTTCTGAAAGTTATTTATAAAAATTATGATAAAATTATCCTTTGAAACATCCATATAGCCTGAAATTAAATATATGATTATGTTAGCAGGTCATTCTCTTTTTTAAAGACTGAGCTCCTGGACTGATCTGTGGTCCTGTAGGTGTTCTTACTGTGGTGCTCTCTGTGGCTCCCGCAGGGCTCTCTGCAGGGCTGTCTTGCACTCTCTCTGTGCACGTGACCCTGTGTCAGGGGCAGGACACCATGCCAGATGCAGGAAGAAACTGCAGCTCCGAGTGTTCAGGCCTGCCAGCCACAGGCTTGTGCGTCTGGCTTGGCTCCTAACCCAGTGGGAGCCTGACTCAGCACACAGAGGGTCTGCTTCCCACTAGAGGGAATGATCTGTAAATAATCTGTCACCTTGCCCTCATTGTCTGGTACATGACAAAGATTCAGTGTCTGGCTAAACAGGGATCTGCATCTTCACCCCTGATTTCCTTGCCATCCCACTGTAAGTATGGCCACAAGTATGGATCTTCTGCCTGATGGGCTCTCAGCTTCTGGTTCCCACTCTAGTTTTCTGTTGAGACTGAATTCTACAGAGATCATGGAGTTGGCTGAGACTGAACCTTATTTCCAAGCTCTTACCAGCCTCTTTTGTGGGCCCGGATCCTGATTCTGGCTTCCATTAAAGAGGCTTGAATAGGACTTATGTTACTCTGCTTTCTACTTGGCTGGACAAATCTTCCATTGACTGGATGTTATTCTACGTGTCTTTTCCTGCCCCTTGGAATGAGATTTTCAAAATGTTGCAGCATGCCTAGACTCTCTTTAAGTTTACTATGCTCCAGCAGACCGCTGATCACTTCCCACAGTGGCCTCACTTGCTGTTAGATTCCCCTCAGCTCCTTCTCTGTGCTGGTCTTAAAGGTCCACAGAGTGTCCCCAGGACTTGGCCAATTATGACAGGAACCAGGAAATTGATGAGATTTATCATGAATTGTGGTGGCTTATTAAGGTATTTTGGACATGACCTGAGTTGAATGGTTGTAACTGAATTGATCTCCTCTAGTAACAAATGTGAAATATATTTTACTATTGGCAAGATAATTCTTATGAGACAATAAAGAATGGAAAGTGGCACCATATGAGCACTTATTGATCTACCTCTACTCCCCTCGTGGAGTAAAACTCAGAGTGTGACTGCTTTTCTTTTAGCCAGATAAGCTGATCCATGATCCTTTCCAGTATAGTGGCATTAAGAGACTAAACAGTCCTAGAGCTGCTACAGGTTTTCTGCTTTTTCTTTGGTGGCTGTCTAGAATTGGCTCCAGAGCTGCTCTTGCACAATTAGGGCTGACTGAATTTTCAGCTTCTGTTTGGCAGTCACTTGACTACTAAGGACCTCCTCTCCTTTAGCTTCTTTTTTTCCACCTACCCTGGCCCTATTTAGAACCAGAATTCTTTCCTGGACAAAGTTGACTGATGATTAATGTGACAGAAAAGAGTGGTTTCAGCACCTGCCACCTCCGTCTGGGTGCTGGCTCTTTTGCATCTTGTACCCCAGGCCCTTTCTTCCACATCAAAATCCATTCTCAGATGTCACTTGAGAAAGAGCAGAAATTTTTCAATATGAAGTCTAAGTAAATAATAGCTAGCTGTTTTATTATAAATACATATAAGTATTCACACACATATAAAATATCTCATTATTTATATATATATTACACACACAAAAAGACGTAAAGTTTCTTAGAATAGCAGAAATGTAAGCAAAACATCCTCATAATTAGGTTAACATATCCAGACCTAAATAATGAAGGTCAGAAAATTTGAGATAGGGGGAGAAAATTTGAAAAACACAGGGGTTAAGAATCCTAGGTATAATTGAGAATTTTCTCTCTAAGTTTTCTAATATCCAAGAACAAAATGACAACATGACTAAATTCATATATCGTATTTTGTTCTTGATTAAAAAAGCACACTTCTGAGATAAAATGATTATATATATAATCTCTGTCTACACTCTGAGAATAATTTATCTCATGGATTAATTTATATGCATTAATGTATGTGTGTATATATATATAATGCTATATATAAGCATTAAAGATGTTTAAGTAATATATCTCTAATATATATAACATATGTGTGTGTGCTTGAACTTGTGTGTGTGTATGTATATACATATATAGGAAGTGCATTCCCACAATGCCATTCTCTAGGCAGAGCTTCCAGGGATTTAGGCATTTTAGGACATGGTCCTAAAACTGTACAAGTCCATAATGCAGTTAATCCTCAGGTCATGAGATTACCCTCTGGTAAAGTCACACTGGCTTCGAGGGTTAGATAGAAACAGGTCATTGTTGATAGATGTTTGTCATGGTCTTTATATTATTTATTCATTGTTGACTTTATACTTCAGCCTGGCCTGGCTGCCACACCAGCTGCTGTAATAAAGTTGTACGGATGTATTTCCTGCTCAGGGTTGGGGACCTAACCAGACAGGCCTTCTCTGGGTGAAGAGTGACAAGTTAATCTCAGCATCTTTAAAGTTATTTTCTGTTTGCTTTCTAAGAAGGTGTAAATACTTCACTGTTTGGGGACTTCTTTGTTTATAGCTCTTTTATCCTTTCAGTACTAAGTAAGATGCTATTAGTGGGATTGATTTTCTGTTAGAACACATTTTAATCTGTGCACACATATGTTCTTCCCAGGAAAATAGAAAAATATCCATTTACTGGAGTCTAGGGGTGCATAAAAATGAAGTAAATGGGGAAAAGGCACATTCACATTCTTCCAAAAGATAATAGGATATTAATACTGAAGGACATATCAACTAATATGTAGAAATAAAAATAAATTGTATCCTACCTCTATTACTTTCATCTTTTATTATATTTATGAAGGATTTGATAAAGGTGATCAGCCATGAAGAATTCAACCAACTTAGGCTTTGAGAAGTGTTTAGCTTGGGTAACTTAGCAAATGGGTATTTATCTTCCCTGGGTCCTGGAGCGTTAAAGCCACTGTGCCCATCCCTGTGCACATGCAGCTGTGGTGTTTGCTAGTGGCTCTTCTTAGAAATTCTTTCTGATACCTCTGTACTCTTTCCAGATCTACTGCTCCGTGGAGCTATGTTCTTAGCTTTACTCATCTGCTCCAGGTACTTACTTGCCTTAGGGTCACTTGTTCTGATGATCACTTTGGGCAAATGACATTTATCCCACCACCTCAGGTAATATTTTGTTATGTACATGCTGCACTCATCATGGCGGTAGCTAAGAGATAACTATTTTTTCCTCAGTAGAGGACTTTATTTTCAAACCCTTTTTCCAGATGGGGCTGTTCTACCTGCCTTTTTTGGGGGCAAGTAGAACACTAGGTTGGGCCATTGTTATCTTCATATTATGTTTCACGTGTAGGTGAGATATGTAGGTGTCTAAACATATTGGGACTGCATGTTTCCCCCATTTAAAGGTGTTATATCTATTTTCTTTATATTTGTTTCTCTTTTGTGATCACAAGACTTGTTAAATAAATAGTTCAATTGACAAGCAAGATAGTGCCCCTCTGGAAAAGCAGTATAACCCAGAAGGATGTATGTTGAGACAACTTCATGGTAAAGGCAAGGGTAAATAGCAAGTCATTGCATTGTTTCAGGGTGCTGGGTCTGGAAACAAGTTCCTGCCTAATTCTAGGTATAGCCTGGAGAGGTGATACTATCTGGTGGGCCAGAGACCAGAAACTGTAGCCTGATGCCTGTCTGGGGGACACTGATACCCACATAGAAGGAGATGACAGTAATTCCAGGGAAGTTCTTTGCAACTTTTTGAACTACAGGTTTCTGTTCAAAAGCATCCCAGCAGATGCTTTTGTCAATAAGGTCAAATCCCAAACACTTAAAAAACAAACAAAAGAAAGCCCAGCAGATAGGAGTAGCCATTGCTAAGGAACTGTGGGGAGGAAGGAGCCAGAGTTCTATGGTGACTAAGTATCTTATAACTTGGCCGGATAATGCCAAGTATGGTGGTGGACTATGGGGAGGTGCTCCATTCTGGGCTGTTTAGAACAATGGTACAAATGTGTTAATAATAGAAAAAAAGATAGACTGATTACCTAATTGTGCAAAACCATGTGATCTTTGCAAACAAAGAAGTTCCTCTGCCTTTATCTAGTAGAGAACAGAGTTGAAATGTACCAATGAATGCATAGTGTATAGAATTAGCGAGGCCATGGCTGGCCAGACTCTTGTATAGAGGCATAAAAGTGAATTTCAGACTCGAGATAAATATATATATTTTTTGACAGCTCATTGTACTTTAATGTGTAATACACAGGGTGTAAGACAACTGCATCTTACAGTGTTATAAATAAAAGGAATGGTGGGGAGGAAATCAAATCAGTCATCCAGGGCTCCTGAGTGAACAGCATCTTCATAACCTCCATGCTTATCATCTTTGCTTTCTGGATGTAATTTAATAAGATTATCAGTTTGAAGAATGGTAATTGCAGCTTCTATTGCAAATTTCACTCTTAACTCTAACTATGGTTGGTTCAAACACCCCTGCTTGCTTGTTGTCTCAAGGTTTACCATTAACCAGATCAAGTCCAATCCATTTTAGATTCTTACATTCTTGGTTAACTTGAGCCTCATTATGAAAAGCTCTTAACTTTGCATCCAAATCAGTGGAGTTGTGGGCAGCATTAATTGCCAGTGTGTTCAGAATAACAAGAAGGGACCGTGCAAATTCTGCAATGGCAAGCTGTTCCTGAGGCCCCATGGTGGTTGCGTAGTTTTTGAGGTATATGGAAAGGGTGGCTTCTACAGCACCCCACCTGGAACCACAGATTTTGACTCTAAAACTCTCCTCACCATGTAAAGAACATCGTGTAAAGACCTCTCTACCTCATCACACATGAAATCATTTGCCCCATGTAAGATAACTGACACAGATGTACGAGTCTTAGTGTTCTTGATCAGGACCAGATCATGGTCACAAATTCTTTCCCTTACCACCTCTTCTGTTTGTTCCAACATTGACGCTTCAAAGATTTCTTTGCCTTCCAAATTGGCCAGGGTGGATAGAATCATTGCTCCAGAAGCTTTAGCAATGCGTTTATGGTCCTTTTTAAAACAACTCTTCTAACTGCCATTGCATCAGCCTCCACAAGCTACTTCAGACACATATCCGTCAGTTCTTCCAGTGGTTAGAATAATGTTGGCTCCAGCTGCCAGAATCTTCTGGATTTGCTTCTTGCTGATGTCTGATTTTCTCTGTTTAATCTGGTCTAGTTTCTCAGGGTTTGTAATAGCCACCTGTACAGCAAGCTTCATTTTTTTTCTGCAGGCTGACGTCAAGGCAAGCAATTTTTGCATTAACTCTTCTCTTGGGCGTGCCCTGGGATCCCACCACACAGTTGAGAACATAGCCATTGAGGAGCATGCTCTCCATCTGACTTCTCCCATGGGCTTTCAGAATATTAATGGAATTGACTGGATAGTGAGGCTGGCCTCTTATATCTGTGTATTTAATAGCAAGTACAGCACCTACTACCATATTAGCAAAGGAATCACCATGTATTCCAATGATTTTGGATGACATTGATGTCTTAGCAGCATTAGTCAGCCAATCTCTTCCAAGTTCATCTGTGTTAATAACTAGATTTTCACTGATATAAAGCACTGCTTCCTTGCAAGCAAGTCAATAGCCACTAATAACTGATGTGGGATGAATTTTTTGTTTGACTAGTTCATCAGCGGTTTTTAGAAGTTCAGCTGCAATAATAACCATGGAGGTAGTTCCCTCTCCCATTTGTCTTGCACATCAGCTAACTCACAAAGAACTTTAGCTGCAGGGTGTTCAACTTCCAACAACTTTAGGATGGTTGCACCATCATTAGTAATGGTGACATCACCAATATCACCCACCAACATTTCATCCAAGCCAACTGGTTCAAGAGAACTTTTTACAATATTGGCAACAGAAGCTGCAGTCATAGTGTTCTGGGAGCAGATCGCCTCCCCACTGCTGCAGTCTCTGAACACGGACAAAGGCCTCTCCATCTTCACGGCAGGGTACACGTCTGGTTTCACTCACACCAAGGACAACTAGCCCCTCAGTTCTTAGGCTGAGCAGTGGCCACACTAGTGGTGGTAGCAGCGACGACATGGAATGGGCCCCTCAAGATAAATTCTGGGGACATGGAAGGGCTCAGCCACAGTAGAAAATAAAATCCAGGAGGAAGAAAATGGAAAGTGGAGTCAGTAGTTGTCTTCCAATTTATAAAGTATTCTTTTGCAGACAAAAAGAGCTGCTGTTTTTTACCCCCTTGTCTTTGAAACCCCCACCATTGTCTACCACTGTGAAACTCAGACCCTCTGTGAGAGCAGCTCCTCTACCATGTGGTCCTCTGAATTGTGCTGCCTGGAATGTCCTTCGCCCTTCTCCATGATCTGGTGAAATGTTTCTACGTCAAGGTAGATACCATCTAGGAGGAGAGGCCTTCTGTGTTCTAACATGGTATTGTAATTTGTTTCCACCGTCACTGTGCCACGTTGGCCTGCTACAGTACTCAAGGCTTGGGATTTTTCATAAATGCAAGTATTGCCTTATTTGTTCCCATCTTGTTTTGGCAGAGAAGATTTTTCTGCATATTTCACTATCTCTACAAGGTCTTTCTACTGCCCCAAGGTTAAGAAGTGGTTTGTGTTTCTAGCCTTCTCGACTAACATTTTGTTTTTACTTCTCCCAGTATGTTTGTCGTAGTCTGTCTTGTCTGAGAACTACTTGTATTTCTGTGCCTGTCTCTTTCAGAAGACTGGGGCCCCCTAGGGGGCAGGGACCATGTCTGATCTTGTATTCTCTTGTGTGCCTAGCACAGTATTTGGTCCTTAGAGAATGCTCAAAAATAATGTTTAAATTGTACTGAAGAAGTATTGACTTAGGCTTCCCAGTGGAAACTTTATCTCGTAGGTGAAAAATTTCCTATTTGTGATGATTGGTAAACTTTGGTTTAGATATCAGAATACAATGCCTAACTTATTTCCCAAACATTATGTAATTAAAAATGGAATAGATTTATATCTTTGAAAGGGAAGAATGGATATCATGACCTTGCAAGTTAAGTTGTTTTCACTCAAAATTTAGTAACTTTTACTGTATTTTCATATCTAATTTTCAAAATTATGCTTGCACTCTTCCTTAATTGATCATTTCAAGTCCGCTAATACAAACACATGCAAAGTTCTGTGAAGAAGAGAAATTACAGAGGAATTCAGATATGCCAAAGGCTGTTACATCACAGCAAGCTAGGCCACAAAAGGCCATGGTATTTTCAAAATCAAAATCCTATTGGAAATGGTAAGATGGGGGCACTTTGTAAAGTATGTAACTGTCTACTATGCTGTACACCTGAAACTAAAACAAAATAATATTGAATTTAAACTTTAACTGAAAAATAAAATAAAAAGTTCTTTAAAAAAACCCAATGACAACCACCACAACAAAAAATCCTACCAAATCCAAAGAACTGAATTGAGTTAGTGGAATTTTAGGCACTTGGGAGAAAGGGGCTGGGTGAGATGGAGAGAGTTTATAAGCCTTTCAAATCATCCAATGGAGGCTAACTACCTACTATACACTGGACTGGTACAAAGAAACCAATCTCACCATCCTTCTGTTACATGAAGTGAAAGTCCTTTCTTCAGAAGAAGGGACTCATGCTTGAACTACAAAAATGTAGAGCCATTGATGGGGTCTTTTCTGCCCTATTTTTACTCATAGTAAGTCACTCAGCCAATCTGACTTGGTGGCATGATAGACTTCAGTCCTCCATATAAATGAATTCAATTTTTAACTCTTTCCTTAATTCTAATTTTAGTCATAATATTATAACAAGGTGGCTTTCTCTAATGGAAATAACATAAAATACAGGCCTATGACTTTTGGGCCAATAGAGAATTTCCTCCTCTTCCTACCATTCTCTTGAAGTAAAAGAAAAGTCACGGCAAGTATCTATTTGGTTATTGTTTTTGAAAATCTTATTGAATCAATGTGGTTAAAGTTTTTCACTTTATTTTGCAGATTACATACATGTATCTCTCTCCTTCATCCAAGTCCCATTTGGGACATAAAGTTACTCTTTAAGATGTTATATAGATTGTCAGTAATTAAAGGCAATATCCAATATTTCTGCAGGAGAGGAACAGCATTGTTTTTTTCATTCGTCCTGTCAAGTGGAAGTTTAAGAAAATTTAGTATTTGAGAAATATATCAAGTATAAACTAGAGATCCCTTGAGGGCTGTTTTATTTTAAAGATAGTATTTTTGTTTTTGCAAATAGTATATTTTAAACAAGTTACCTAACTGGACAGATATTGCAGAAGTGGATTCATTTTGGAATTACACTTTGAGCTTATCATTTTGTAGATGGCTGTGCTTGTTAATCTAAGTTTTACATTTTTTACTAAAAATGTATTGAGTTTCTTCAGAAGTATGCTAAATCGTAAGTCAGATTCATTTCTATGTTGCACCTTATACCAGATAAAGCTCATGTAAAAGAGCATGATGATGATGATGATCCATGGTTTACTCCATGCCTTCCAAAAAAGTTCAAGGAGTATTTGCTTCCTTACAGGTGAGATGCCTCGTTGCCCTTTGAGGATAGTCTCAGTTTAGGTTCATGTTCCCCCTTTCTACTGAAGTTGCATCTGTTGGTCTTGGATTATGTCAAGAAAGATGAGGGAAAACATGTGAGTGTGAGTTTTATGAAGGCCCAGGCCATCTTGTTCATCATTGTTTTCCAAGCGTGTAGCAGTTTAAAGCATAAATAAGAATTTAATCAGTGCTTATTAAATGAATGCAGATCAGTGGTTTTCATGTTTACATAGCTGTCCCTTGCTGTTTTAGATCACAGTGATCAGGAACAAGAGTTTTAGTGTCAAGCAAGCCTGGGTAACTATTGACTTTGGTCAAGGTACTAGATATTTTTCCAAACTTCAATCTTCTCATTTGAAAAAGTGATAAATTGGATGCTGTTTGTAAAGCCATTTAAAATGTTTGGCACATAGTAAGCTCATGATAGATGGGATTTCTTATAAATTGTGAATTTTATAGCACATTTGCTTATATTGATTTTTATTTACAATGTTACAGAAATAGAGGAGACCCTGCTTGAGCCCAAGCTATATTTTATTTTTGAATTAAAGCCTGCCTTTGTGTGTCTGGACAACTGAAGGTCATGTGAAGGGGTTAGTTCTATCAGGAACTATGGTGCTTCCTGAAAGGGCCATCATAGCAGAAGAGATTTGAAGCACATGGCCTTGGTTAAAATCAAAGAGGAAAGATTTTTCTAAATGTGGTGCCTCCAGCTGGTCAGCTAGCTCCCATGCATGAAGCCCTAAAAAAAGAGTAAGAAAATGCTACAAGTTAAAAGTAAATACTGAAATACCATTTCATTAAAATCTCCATTGATCTTTGAAAATATAAGACATTGTCAGCATCATTGGTTCCAGCAGCATTGGTCACTGGGGAGACAAAGGTGTATGATTTGGAAGAAATCTTGCAGTCTAGGTTCAATATTGACAAACTGTCCCTTCTGCATAATCCATTGGCCAGATAGATCAAGTCAATAGGGAAAACAGAATCTACCTCCTGATGGGAGGAGCTGGAAAATCTCATTGATAAGGGAGGGTAAGGAGAGAATTAGGGCCACTGAAACTCCCTCAAACTTGGGTCTCCAAAAGCTTTAGTCAATCATGACAACAAGCTTGAATACCAGAATTTAAAGTTCTCAATCAGGTTCAAAGATTGCTCCTTAGATATAACTCCTTTTGATCCAGAGACCTATGACCTAAAATACCACATTAACTGCCTCCCACATGCCCAACACAGAGATAGCAATAAGATAACTGCAAACAATACTGTCCTCAAACAGAAGAATGGGAAGCACATAGCAGTCTCTGGTATTAGCAGTTCAGAAATCCAGCGGGGAACATATTGCCAGGCCCTCCTATTCTGGGGGTTGGGAATGTTCCTTGATTAGACCTAGGTTCTTCCTGGGAGTGTCTTCTCAGCCCATTTGTCTCCACTGCTTCCTAGCAGTGGGTCTGCAGTCTTCAGCTTTTCATCGCTTTCTGCTCTACCCACTCATCTTTCCTTGCCTATCACCCCCTTGGCAACTTTTGAAGAAACACCCTTCCTTTGCCAGCAGATCCACTTCCATAGCCCTCATTCTTCCTATATCAACTTGAAGGCCAAGGTCTTTTTACAATTTGAATAACCTGTCCTTTTAGTCCAGGCTAGTTGTATGTTCACAAGTTACTGACTAAAAACTTTGTGATCTTTATATGAATTGAATAAAAGCCCACCCTGTTGAAAAACCCCCAATCATTCCTTTCTCTAGACTTGCTGCTACTTTGGGATGGCTTGTGGGACCACACTGTACAGATTCATATAAACTCTTTGTCTAAATTAGAGGGCCTATTAGGTACCATCTAATTCTTTCAGAGATTTTAACCCTTGATTTCACCTTTGACCTCAGGCTGGGGATACTGGTGATGAGAAACACTTTTATTTTCCAACTCAGTAAATTATGGCCCTTGATATTTTCTCCAAATTTTGCTTTCAAACTGGTCAGTTATTTATATTATTATTAGTATTATTATTTCCTCTCACTCAGCTAGAACACTCTGGAAATATCCTTGTTCAAAACAGCCTGGTACTGGCACAAGAACAGACATATTGATCAGTGGAACAGAACAGAGAACCCAGAAATTGACCCAAGCCATTATGGTCAGTTAATATTTGACAAAGGAGGCAACAACATACAGTGGAATAAAGACAGTCTTTTCAATAAATGGTATTGGAAAAATTGGACAGATACATGCAAAAAAATGAAACTGGACCACCAACTTACACCATACACAAAAGTAAATTTAAAATGGATAAAAGACTTAAATGTAAGGTATGAAACCATAAAAATCCTAGAGGAAAACATAGGCAGTAAAATCTCAGACATCTCTCCTAACAATATATTTGTTGATACATCTCCTAGGGCAAGAGAAACTAAGGAGAAAATAAACAAATGGGACTGCATCAAAATAAAAAGCTTTTGCACAGCAAAGGAAACCATCAACAAAACAAAAAGGGAGCTCACTGTATGGGAGAACATATTTGCCAATGACAAATCGAATAAAGGGTTAATATCCAAGATATATAAGGAACTTATACAACTTAATAAAAGGAAGACAAACAATCCAATTAAAAAATGGGCAATGGACCTAAATAGACATGTCTCCAAAGAGGACATACAAATGGCCAAGAGACATGAAAAAATGCTCAACGACGCTGATCATCAGAGAGATGCAAATTAAAACCACAATGAGGTATCACTTCACACCTGTCAGAATGGCTGCCATCAATAAATCAACGAACTACAAGTGCTGGCGAGGGTGTGGAGAAAGGGCACCCTAGTGCACTGTTGGTGGGAATGCAGACTGGTGCAGCCACTATGGAAAACAGTGTGGAGTTTCCTCAAAAAATTAAAAATTGGCCTGCCATTTGACCCAGTGATTCCACTCCTAGGAATATATCCCCCAAACACCAATTGCAAAGAGCTTATGCACCCCTGTGTTCATAACAGCGCAATTCACTATAGCTAAGATTTGGAAACAGCCCAAGTGCGCATCAGTAGATGAGTGGATAAAAAAGCTGTGGCACATTTACACCATGGAGTACTATGTGGCTGTGAAGAGGAAGGACCTTTTGGCCTTTGGCACAGCATGGTGGGAACTAGAGAGTATTATGCTAAGTGAAATGAGCCAGTCGGAGAAGGACAAGTACCACATGATCTCACTTATATGTGGAATATAATAAACAAAATAAACTGATGAACAAAGTGGATCCAGTAACATAGAAGCTTGGAACAAACTGAGGGATCTCAGAGGGAAGGCAGGGAGGGGAGTGTGGGCGGGGAGAGATTAATCAGGGAACTTGTGTGTTTATGGGCATGGCCCATGGACTTGGACATTGGTGTGGGGAGGGCCTGGGGTGAGATGGTTGTGGGGTGGAGGGGATCAGTAGGATTAAAAGGGGGACATCTGTAATGGTCTCAACAATAAAGATAAAGTAAAAAAAAACAACAACAAAAAACACACACACAAAACCCAAAAAACAAAGTAATATTCAGTGCTTTATTAGCCCTACAGCTTCCTCCATAAAGTACCTGCCCGGCAGATTTGCCCCAAGTTATGGTTAAATTTTCAGCATTGAGAGAGCAGAGGCTCCCCCCCTTCAGGTGTAGTAGGAGGACTGTGACCAGGTGCCACAGAGTCACTGCCTGGGTGGTGTTGCTCTTTGACAGGCGAAGCTTGCCCTTCCTGTTCCCGCTGCTCAGCACTCCTGCTGCTGCTTCCTCAGCTCTGCCCTGGGCTGCTGCACCGGGAGGGATTAACCAGGGCACGGAAACAGTCCAATTCTTGGCACTGGAACTTCTAAGACGACATCTGAGTATCATCAAAAGCCATGATTCTGGCATAAACAATAGGTTAGTCAGAATACTTAGCCAGGCTTTCCTGCCTTTGGGAATAAAGATAAAATCAGTTGACTAGGGAAGGAATGAATTTGAAGAAGAGAAGATCAAAATTGGTTGTTGCAGATCCCGGTGGAAGGGTACTACCTGGAAGAATACTAGAAATATAAGACAACTTGGGGGCCTCTGTAAGAAGAGGCCTCTGTATGGAAGGAATACTAGAAATATAAGACAATTTGGGGGCCTATACAAGAAGAGGCCTTTGTACCTTTCTCCTCAGTTTGTAATCAGGAGAAACTACAAGTCTCCCCGAGAAGCCCCGAGTCCAGCACTGAGCCAGAGCAGAGCGTGGCCCTGGTTGAGGGAGATGTATACGCAGATGGGGCCTGCGTCTCACTGCAGGGTGGGGAACAGCAGGGGGCGCCTCGGCTTCTTGAGTGATGACCGGATGGGCTGGTCGACTTGGAGGCACCTTGCAGGTTGGACCTGCTGGGCACAGAATGCATGGGCCAGAACAGAGGCCATGAGGGGCTACAGATGTCTGCAAGAGACTGAGCTACGTCTCAGCTGGGGCTACTGTGGCCTGAGGAGGACTGTGGGTAACGTGCAGCATTTCCCCTTGAATTACGAAAGCAGGTCCTCCCCTCTGAACTAGCTCCAGGAGAATTCTGACTTGACTTGAATGTTTACCTAAACGAGACTGAGTGAAATCCAGAAAAGACCAGGTGTGCTTTGAAGCGGCAAGATCAATGCTCTTTGTATCCTAAAGATGGGGTTTGAGAATTAAGTACGATTATAGAAATAGCTTAGTTCACTGATTGCAAGATACACATTTTTGTGTTCACATTTTAACATAACTGAAACTGAGATGCAGCACACAATCCAAATATCATCGTTTAGCTGGTAGTGATTTAGCTTCCTTAATGTTATGTAAAACAACAGTGCATCTTACAAACGATGGGATCTTAAATTCAATGAAATACAGTGTAATGGAAGTTGTATCTTTGCATACCTGGGGTTTGTATCACTTATCATAACTGAAATGCTAGTAATTCAAAGCCTGTAGCTCCGCCCTTCTTGCATTCCTAACACTTCCTTTACTCACAATGACACCTTTCCTTACAGCCCACTAGCCTAGGGAATGGCAGTTTGAAGTTGTGGTGGTATCTCAGATGGCAGGGACTTAATTGCTGCTCAGAGTTAAGCTGAATGCCACGTGGGGCCCAGGTGACAATGGCACGAGGCCATGCTGTAAAATGTATTGTACATTTTGTACGTATTGTACACACACTAAAAACAGTTTGGAAATTAGCTTTCATAGTTATATGTGCCTGGACAGGATTATAAGTACTTTTAATTTTCTTTTTTATGATCTGCTTTGTTTCAGAATTTCTGTAGTGAGTATATTCTTTTATAAATTGTAGAAAAAGTTGTTTTAAAAAAAGTAAAATGCCAGGGTCCTATGTGTAATTTCCAGGCCATTGCTTCTGCCCTCCACCCCTTTATTCCCAAGGCCAGTGACAAAGGATATATGTCCTCTGCCACATTTATACCATTAACATTTCATGAGCTATTCCTTTTGAAGTAGCTCATATTCAAACCCTACTTATTTCTTTATTATTATTCTTTAACATCTCTAAAGTAGGTGGTTAAGTGTAAGTTAATTGGCCAGCCAAATATTGGTGTGTGGGAATTTTTAAGAAATGGGAAAAACATACTTCTAAGGAATGCACTGAGCATAAAATATTTTTACATAATTTGTTCTATGATATTTAGTAATTGTAATCCCAGAATACTAAGCATATTACATCTCTAATAGAATTTACTTTCTTGGAGCTCAGCTAATTAGTTTGTTTTGTAGTTTATTTAATCCCTGATCAATAAATTACAAAATCATAGACAAGCCATTCTAAAATACTGTCTGATTAACTGTGCTTGTAAAATTTCAGGGTGAGGGACTGCATGCACCTTCAAATCTATGTTTTACAATGTTCCAGGTTTTATTATGGTCTCCTCACATGCTATATATTCAATAAGCTATTACTGAACGAAGTGTAATGCCTAAACTAATACTCTACACTATAAAATAGTTTTACACATTATACTATAATGCTAGAATTTTATGCCCCCATAAAATTGTTTTAGGAAATGATTTTTGGGTCCAAGCTTTAGGTGTTTTTTTCCTTGAGTGCATCTCATTTTTAAAGCAGTTTAGTTGGCATTTATTTTTCTAAAAAATCAAACACCATGAAACATGATAGGATATTGATCACTTTCCTTTACTATTTTCGGAATCCATTATCTCTGATGTGACAGAGAACTGCTAACACTGCATGGTTTGGTAGCTCACCATGATTCATGGGAAGATTTTAGCTGAGACCTCACACAATACACAAGATGGCATCCAGGGCACTACAGGAAATTCCTCTGAGCCCTCTCTGAACTCCAGATCTGGCTCAGTGTAACTGAGTGTGACTTAAGTGTAAAGATTGTGATCCTTTCCTAGATACAAACAACTGTGATGACTATCAACGAGTTTCTTGTGATGGTTTATTTTATGTGTCAACTTGACTGGGCTAATGGATGCCCAGAAGGCTGGTAAAAATGATCTGTGCATTTGTCTGGAAGAGATAAGCATTTGAATCAGTAGATGAGGGTGGGCGTCAGCTAGTCCCTTGAGGGCCTGAATAGAACAAAAGGCTGAGAAAGGGGGCATTCTCTCTCTCTGCTTGATCTGAGGTGTCTGTCTTCTGCTCTCAGACATCATTGGCACCTGGTTCTCAGGTTTTCAGAATCAGACTGAATTTACACCATCAACCCCCTAATTTTCAGGTTTTGGACTCAGACTGAATTATGCCACAGGCTTGCCTGGTTCTCCAGCTTGTAGATGGCAGATGGTGGGACTTCTTGGCCTCCATAACTACAAAAGCCAATACCTATAATAACTCTCCTCTTATCTATCTATCTATCATCTATCATCTATCTATCTATCTATCATCTATCTATCTATCTATCATCTATCTATCTATCTATCTATCTATCTATCTATCTATCTATCTATCTATCTATCTATCTATCTATCTATCTATCATCTATCTATCTAATCTATCTATCTATCTATCTATCTATCTATCTATCTATCTATCTATCTATCTCTCTATCTATCATCTATCATCTATCTATCTATCTATCTATCTATCTATCTATCTATCTATCTATCTATCTATCTATCTATCTATCTATCTATCTATCTATCTATCTCATCTATCTATCTATCTATCTATCTATCTATCTATCTATCTATCTATCTATCTATCTATCTATCTATCTATCTATCTATCTATCTATATCTATCTATCATCTATCTATCTATCATCTATCTATCTATCTATCTATCTATCTATCTATCTATCTATCTATCTATCTATCTATCTATCATCTATCTATCTATCACCTATCTATCTATCTATCTATCTATCTATCTATCTATCTATCTATCTATCTATCTATCATCATCTATCTATCTATCATCTATCTATCATCTATCTATCTATTATCTCCTATTGGTTAGGTTTCTCTAGAGAACTCTGATTTATTAACCTTTTTTTTTTTTTCCTGGGCCACACATGACCATTGAATTTTACATTCATGACACAGTTATATGCATGAACCAAACATTTTGTAGATATTTGGAGCTATTCCTAAAACAGCTAAGAGGAAAAAACAAAAACAAAATAACAAACAAAAAGTTCACACAGACTTTTCAAGAGAAATGAAAACCTACATCAACAAAGAAAACCTGTACACAAATGTTTATAGTAGTAGTATTAATAGTAACCAAAAAAATGCAAACACTAATTCTTTCAACTGATGAATGGATAAACAAAATTGAAATACTGATACATGTGACACCATGGATAAACCATGAAAACATTATACTAAGTGAAAGAAGTGAGTCACTAAAGACTGGCTTTGTGTCATTCCATTCATATGAAGTGTCCAGCTGGAGGCAACTTTCCGATTCCCTTGCTGTGGTGCGTCATTCACAAGATGAAGGGGGCAGGCAATCTCCCGATCTCCTCCAGGCAGAAGGAATCCGTCATCTTGATTCTCTTGCTGGGGTAGTGTCAGCGAGGCTGTGGGATGTGGATCTTTTGTTCCTCCCCTGGTAAAAGCAGATTATGCTCTGATTCCCCCTTGTCAGGGTAGGGTTGGCAGGGTCTAGTGGGGCTGGGTGAGCCTCCACCCCACTTGGGGGCAATGAGACTTAATGAGGTGGTGCAGGGTGCCATCTCATGCCAACAGGACCCAGTGGAGAGCCAAATGGATGCAGATTTAGTATGGATACTTTATTCATCCAATTTTTATTACTAAAAGTTCATCCATGGGAAACCATCAATAGTAAAAATCTCAGAACTCACAAGCATTTAATTCTTATGTTTATTACTGCACAACAGTAACTTGATGCTTATCAAGTAATACTACTATATAGCGTCTCCCAGTTACTGCTCTGCCCCCTTTGAGCACTGTGGCCAAGCAGCACTGGTCTGGGAGGTGTCAGCGTGACGGTGGAAATGGGCTTTTCATTGTCCTTTCCTTCTTGCTCTGGCTTCGCAGTCCCACGGCTCCTGCAGTTGGGCTACTTTTGTCTTCCAGTTTCAATGAGCTAGCTGTGCTCCTAAAGAAGCAGAACAATAGAGGGGGAATGAGAAGGTAAGTGAAGAGGCCATGGAGGGGAGGGAGCCTATACTTGAACAATTATAAATTGTTCATGGGGGATGGTTGAATATTAGGCCTCTTGACTTCTGGCAACCCATTTACTGAGAAAATAGCTCCCATCACTTTACAGCGAGAGTGTTGGACAAGAGCTCAGGGTTCCACTCACTTTCCTTTTCAATTAATCTCCTCGAAGGCTTTCTTCAAGAACCATTAGTAGGTCAGAGGGCTTAGCATCAGTTTCACTCGCAACGATTCTTTTTCCTCTCAAGGCTCCCCCCCCTCCCGCTTGGACTCTGGGTTTAGAAGCTATAAAATACATATGGCTTTGAGAAGTTAATGGACATAAAACTCTTTACTGTAACTTATGAAGTTCGTGACTCATGGGCGGTATTTTTATCCACTTGAACACTGAAGACTATAGAAATATTCCCAAAAAGAAACACTGCATTCCATTGTTTGTAAAATTTATAAAGGAAATCCTTTATTAATCTTTGTACTAAGCATTCTAACTAATATTTCCCATTTTCAAATTATGTAAATAGGACTCTGAAAACTTTGTTGGTATAAAAGAGGGCTAGATATTGTTGTGTATATTAGCTACAAAAACCTGGCTGAGAGCTTTAAGCCATGTGTTTTAAAGTGTAAGTGGATGATAAAACTCTTATCACAAACTAATATTATAGATCCAATAAGTGGTATTAATATTTATGTATCCAAATAAAAAGAGTACCAGCAAAGTCCAGCTAGATCCTTTAGCTACTTCTCAGTATCTTAACTTCTAACTGCCTGGTAATGGAATAAGCTATTAGGTTTGAACTGAAAGAGAAAGAGCTTTCTCAGATAATTTTACTCTCATCTGAATATAATTTCTATTTCTTATCATTGTTCTATCTATTGTGATTTAGTATTACTCTTTTATATTGATATATATAACACATGGTTTATAAGCATGATTTGTAACCAAGATGTAAGGATGATGTACAGTTTACAATTTACCTAAGTGGCCGCCTCCCTCACTAGTTCTTGTGTGTTCCTTTCGAAAGGAGTAAATTCAAATGAGGATTACCCTTGCAGAGATTTGCTTTCATCAGTGCTATGTGGGTAATTGCAAGCTGTTGCTAGAGGCCCAAAGAGCACAAAATGTTTAGTTTTCTAGTTATTAAATTTGAAGCATATGTTTTTTAGGAACATAAGGCGAAACTTCTAGTTTTATGTAACAGTTAAATTTGAAATGGTGATGAGATAAACACTTTACCAGAAAGTTCTCACAAAAATGTCTCATGAGAAAGGCAGTCATTTGGAGGGGAAGTGGATAGCGAAGGTGTACAAGGAGAGCTCGACATAAAGGGCACCTCTGACCACCACGCACCTGCTGGTGGGCAGAAATGGGTGGGAGCTAGTGTCTCCTTGGTCTCTTCCTGTCCTGGAAGTGATGCTTCATGCAGTACAGGGAATGAGGGATGACAGAGAGATGTAAAACAGAGGGGCAGAGTGCCTGGGGAATTTTGGGAATAGCATTCAAAGGTGTTCTGGATTGGTGGGTGAGACAATAGAGAATAGTTGCACTGCAAAAAAATAGAAGAGGAAAAGAAAGATTTTTATAGTATTGCTGTGGGTTACAAATTAAATCACTAAAACTGTATTTGATATGCAGGTGAAGACTGCAATTCCTTTTAAATTACTATAAGTTGTTGGACTGCACTACTTTGAATGTGATTTTGAGCTGAGCCTGAGCCACGTGGTGTCCTGGATTTATGTTGTTCACAAAAATCCATGGTTTGTAAGTGTGAAAAGATACATTAAAAATAAACTTATCTTTTGGAATATGAGACACAAACTGGGTATAGAAAGAACAATAGATGCCTTGAATCCTTACTCTGCTCTTCTACCGACTACAGTAGCCTCCCCCTTTACCCAAGGGGGATACATTCCTGGACCCCAGGTGGATTCCTGAAACTGGATAGTCCTAAGCCTTATATACACTATGCTCTGTCCTATGCACACATATCTATAATAAAGTTTTTAAATTAGGCACAGTAAGAGATGAACAACAATAACTAATAATGAAATAGAGCAATTATAACAATATACCATGATAAGGTTTATGAGGCTGTGATCTCTCAAAGTATCTTATTGCACTGTACTCACCTTTTCTCTAAAGGAAGCACTTATGGCTCCTCTGTGGGCTACCCGAGTTGCCAGCATCATCACTCTTGCATCGTGTGGCTACTACTGAGTAAAATAAGGGGCATGTGAACACAAGCACTGCAATACGTGAGAGTCCATCTGAGAACCGAGATAGTGGCTGCTATGTGATTAATGGGTGCGCAGCTTGGAGAGGCCGGACAAAGGAAAGATTTACATATTGCGTGGGATAGTGCGAGATTTCATCACGCTACTCAGAATGGCGCAATTTAAAACTCATGAATTGTTTATTTTTTGAATTTTCCATTTAATATTTTTGGACCACCATTGACTGCAGGTAACTGAAAGCATGGAAAGTGAAACCATGGATAATGGTGGGAGGGGAGAGGTGGTGGTGGGGTCTACTGTACCTGTATGACTTTGGGAAACTTTTTACTGTTCTAGGCCACGTTTTATTAATTTGTAAATTAAAGGCTGGATGAGGTAATTGAAAGGATAGCTTTTTACCTCTAAAAAACTGTGTTTTATGATTTAGAGTGTCAGCATGAGCAAATGCAATTATTTTATTACTGGTGACTATTTGTATGTTTATAAAACAATAATGCCAATGATAAGACTAGCTATCTCTTAATAAACCTTTTTTTCTATGTCAGGAATTATCTATGTATTTAACTTGCCTTGTTTAATTCTAACAACAGTCTTCAAGGTGGGCATTGTTATCCCCACTTTATAGCTGACAAAACTGAGACTCAGGAAGTTTAAATTAGCTGACTTCAAACTTTCAGCTAATTGATGCTAGAAATGAGATTTGAACCCAGGTCTGCCTAACTCTGAGATCAGGCTGGTATCCCACAGCAAATAGACCTATATCTACAAAAGAAGGCTTGAGACCTCTGGCCCAAGTATCAGAACTAGCAATCTCTAAAAGGCATTGTGGCAATTTCTAGCATCCCCATAGCAGGACTTTGAAAAAAAGCTACACTACTTCAGCCAACTGGAGCCTCAGTGTGGCATCTCGCCTGTCCTCTCCAGCTCTGTAACATTCACTATGCAAGGAATTGCTGCTGTTTCCTTTCTTTCCTGAAAACACTGCTATCTATATTTAAGGTGAACATAGTTTGTTCTGAGCAAGGTGGAACCAACTGATGGGTTCTATGTAGAAAGGTGTAGAACAGCATTCTTACAAACTCCAGGCTAGTTTTATTTATTTGTTTTAAACCTCAAGCCCAAAGCACCTCTGCTTGGGCCCATAGCTACTTTTGGAAGATTATATTGCGTTTTCTCTATTGCCACTTGCCAAGAATCTCAGTAAATCTCTAAGGAAAAACAATTATGAGGGTTATTCTTTTTTGTTGTTGCTTTCAAACATAATTTAAAATCAATCCACAGTCCAGGCAGGCCGTAAATACACTGTGATTGCCATCTTCATTCCCTCTGTCTCCTCTCCTCTAAGACAAACATATTCTGCCTTTCTCTAGTTGTGAAACTTAACCCCTTGCATATCTAAGTATATGGACCCATGTGGGGAAGGGAAAATGATGTACGGAGTGGTCTGCTTCCATTTTAATCAACCAATATGCCATCTTACACCCAAACCAAATTTATGGAGGAAATATCTCAGTTGAGTGCTAGACACAAAGAGCAATGATAGGAGCCTATGGTCTTGACATACAAGTCAAGTTGTGAAATTTTAGGGGATGCATCACCATCTTCTTCCACATAATTTTCTATGCATAATTATGATCTTTCAAGGTAGAATTAATTATTCTATTTTCTGTGGTCCTATACCATATTTATTTATATCTCTATTATAATATGGATCTTAGTTTTCTCTTGCATTATTATGATGCAGGTATATGTCTTATCTCTCCTACTGGATTGTAAACTTCTTAGGGCCAGATATATAGACTTAAATTGGATATTTAAATCTTTATAAACATAGGTTAAATCTTTATGATATTCTCCAACCATATATCTATGAAACAACTAAAATTGACTTTTAAAGTTTAGAATAATTACTTTAACTCAGAATTCAAAGTTGGCTAAAATGTTTAGGATTGTTTTTTTATAGTAAACAAAATGATAGGAAAGAGAATTATTGAGATAAAATATCACGTCCTTACCATTTGGTCAAGTAGATCCTAACAGTAGGAGAAATTCTGTAAAATAGAAAGGAAAGGCATAAGTAATTCTTTCTATTGACAATCTCCCTTCACAAAGCCAGGCTTGCTTCTCAGCGTAGACCAGTGCTCCTACAACCATTCTTGGCTTGTGAAAGATGCAGTTATAATTTCTCTCCCAAATTCTGTTCCTAAGAGGATAAAAATATATAGGATGAATAATACATTTCAATTGAAGAGAGATCATTGCTTTATCAGATTATCTGCTAAAATTCTAAACTTTATTTACTTTGATTCACCAGAGATAACCAGTTTTATTTTTCATTCCAAAGCACTTTGGAGCTATTTTTTTCTACCATTTATATTTTGAAATATATTCTTTTTCTATCTGTCCATAAAGGTCAATGTATGAAGTTTTAGAATTTTTTACTGATAAATTCTAAAAGGTCAATAAAGTGACATTTAGCTTTGAGATCCCAATAATCAAGATTGTGTCAAAGCTTCTCACTTTGCATATTATCTATTGAATATCTTTTTATCTAACTGCCTACCTATCATCCATTCATCAATTTATTTTCTTTTTTAATCCCAGAAGCTGCCATTGATAAGCAATCTGATTTTTTAAGTATATTTTTTCTCCTTCATTTAAAAAAATCTCCTTCCTTGTCTCTCTTCCTTCTTTCATTCCATTGTTCCTTCTGTGCATTCTTACTTTAGGCCTCGCACCGTATACTAGGGAAATACATACGATCCACAATATCAAGGGTTGGAGGACTTCGAGGTATAGCAGTGATACAGACTGGCAAACAGGCCATTTTACAAAACAAGATAAGCAGCTCTCATGAGTATGTTCAAAGTAAAATGAGAGCAGATAGAAAAGAGCAGGTAAGAAAAAGATAACATTTGAGTTAAAATTTGAAGGCTGAGTGAGTAGGAGTTTTTATCCAGACATTTCAGGCAGAGGGAATTAAATATGCCAAGACACAGAGGAGAGGCATGAGTCAACGGGGCATGTTCTGTGCATTAGTGACATTCAGTATTGCCTACCAGGCAAGTGTGTGGGAGGAGTTTGGGACAGGATGATGGGAGACAACCACCTTGCTGCCATGCCAGTCAGCTTTCCTTTACCTTAGAGGCTCTGAGAGCTATTAGAGGATTTCAAGCAGGGAATGATAAGGTCTAATTTGCATTTTAGATGGATGGCTGGGCAAAACTGGAGGAAAAGGGTAGGTAAGGAAAGATGGCCTGTCTTCTTGTATCCTTACCTGTCCTTGTATCTCACTCCAGCTGAGAGATGCTTAAGGACTGAAAAAGGACAGTGGCAATGACAGTGGAAAGCAAGGGAATATTAAAGAATTACATAGGAGATACAATTAACCTAACTCAGTGATTGGGTAACAGGGGTGGCCAGAGGGACTTTATAATCTTTTAGCCCTTACAGCACTCCTTGTATATTTCTCATTTGAATTGTAACATTTATTTTATTAGACATTGAACTTTGCTATTTTATACACTTTCAAGTAATCTATTGGCCAGCATTAGTCTGAAAGTTCCATTTTGGGGTCTACCATCAAATCGTAGCATTGGACTTCTACTGAATTTCTGTCATAGAATTTAGATTTAGAATGAGAGATTTTCCTTCAGGGAATCTCTGTAATAATTTGTAGGTCTATATTTTTAGTAGACTACTCTGAGATGACTTATTTTTTTTAGAACAAGTTTTTACCCTCACTTGGGTACCTTCTAGCTAGTGCTCTTAAGCCAAGTTGAGGTGTGTTACTCATAAATGTGTAAGCCTCTTTAAAAAGCTGATTCATCAAAGTAATCTCTATCTGTAATCTTTAGAATTCTTATGGTCTTTATAGTGTAATATAGAGATGTATGTTACCTCAGACAAGATTGGAAATATATTGGTTAATTTTCAGATATTCTGATATGAGATAATTAGATCTTTGAAATTCCCACAATTATCAACATATGAAACTTTTTGGCAGTTAAAAATAATTTTTTTTTGAGAAAATGTTGTAGTTGGCGTGACTCCTGTTTTTAACTTGTGTTTAACATTCTCCTTTTGTTCCTTCCTGAATAGTTGGAGGAGTGCATGATTGAGCCTGTCAATTTGAAAAATGATTTTTAAATTTCAAGATATGGTAGAGATATTATTCTCCCTCTTGTCTTCACATGACTGCAGAAGATAAGTAGATATTTTGGAATATATTTTTGTTCCCATTTTGTGAAGCATTCCACCCAGACAATTCACTTCTTTTCCATTCCTTTAGTAATAAAAATAACAATAATTAAAGCTAAAAATTATTGAAATGTATGTATGTGATGACACTATATTAATTTTTATATGCATTATCTTGTTTAAACTTCACAATAAATCTAGTCATATATATTATTATGTCCATTTTATAGGTGAGTATACTGAGGCATAGAACATTTAAGAAACTTCTTTAATGCTAAGTAGCTCAAACAGAACTGGGATTTGAAACTATTTTGTCTGACTTGAGAGGCTTAATCATTTTATAATATCAGATCCTTTATATTCATCCTTGAATATAAATACATAAACTTCAGAAAAAAACATTATCAAGATTGGCAGTCTATATTGGCAGTCTAATATTGGCAGTCAATATTATCTATATTGGACTTTGTTGCCTGTGTTTCTAGACAACTGTGTAATTTTAAAGAATCTTTGATCTGCTTAAGAAAAAAACTCTACCAGGTGAAAATGGTAGCAAATGAATATACATGTGACAAACAAGTAGGGTCTGTTTTAGGAATGTGGATTAAGCTTTAACTTTTACAGAGTTTGGGTAGAAAAGAGTTCTCAAATGTGCATTCAGCTTAGTGAGAAACTTGACAGTGACAGGGCTGAAGTTTTCAACTTATAACCACAGCTCTATTAAAAGCCTCAGGCATTTTTCTCACTTCAGTAGGCATTGCATAATTTTTTTTTTTTTTTTTAAAGTGGGTATCTCCTGACTGGGGAGCTTGCAAATACCCATTTTTATTAAAAAACTTTAGTTGCAGCTTATATCTTACACAAATGAGGAATTTATCTTAATTCAAGAAATTTCCAGGAGTATTCAAACATACAAAGTGGAGAATATCACTAAAATGCAGTGAAATTAAGGATGGAAACTAACTGTAAGCAAAATTGTGGAGTAGACAGCTATTGTCTTGGTTACCAGCCTTCCCAGGGAGCCTTTTCTCCCTTTTTGTCCTAGGATAACCAAGTGCCCCTGGGTCCCGCATTTGTCAAGACTGTCTTCCTGATTCTTCATCCATCTGACTTGCAAATCATTGAAAAGAAATGATAGATAAGATACCCTTCCAAAGATATTTCATATTAGAGGATCAGAGATTTTACTTGAGGGGGTAAATATATAACAAAATTTTTGGCAGGAAACAGGAAATAGAGAAGGTTATTTAAGCTCATGGGAGCTTTGTGGTCCCTCTAGAAAGCACAGCAATGTTTGTCTATATTGCAAAGGTGACCCCGCCTCTTAGGCTAACGTTATCTTTTCTCAGGTTGAGCTAGGTTTGACATTCTCTCCTCCCTGGTCAAATCAGCCAAACACACTCAAATATCTAGTGTGTACAAAGGAGATTATGGCCATGATTTATGTCCTTTAATTTCAAGCTAATGGGATAAAAAGAAACTACAGATAATAAAAACCACAATTAACATTTATCTACTGTGTTACGATTTGCAAAACACTTTTTATATGCATGATCTCATTTCATCTTCACCATATATATGAAAAGTGAGCATTTTTGCTATTTCTCCTTTACAGCTAAAGACACTAAGCTTTAGAGAGGATCTGAGCCAGTCTCCAGCCATCTGGCTATTAAACTGCAAAGCAAGGGCTTGAACCCATGTCACTGCTTCTTGCAATTCTTGGGACATGGTAGCTAAATAAATATTGATTTTCTTTCTCATTTCTCACTTGTTTTCTGTCTTCGTGCCCTCACTCATTGTTCCCTTCCTTTCTCCTTTAAGTCCGTCAACTCACCAATTTCTTCTCATGAAAATAAATCATAGATATGTGAAATATTGGTAGTATCATAAAGGTAAGTTTTAGCAATAACTAATTGATACCTATATGTATAACCCTTAAACAACAAATAGTAGTTGAGCGAGTGTATAGGGAATGAGTGGGTAAATCAATAAATGAGAGCAGTAGAGAAACTAAGCAAGGTGAGGGTTTGTCAGCACAGGAGCAGTAATTGTGCGGGGCATCTGGAAGATTCTTTGGCCTCTCTCTATTAGTGCAGGCCTAGTCACTGTCCAAGAAGGATCCCACTTACTCTGTCCTTTTTTGAGCTACTTACTCAAAGACAGCTTTCACAAAGAGAGCCTCTAATTTAGAACTGAGTTTCTTACATGTTTTGGTTATGAGGAGTCCTGAAAATTAGGGCAAGATCAATCCATTTAGGAAACGATCATTTTTGACTTGGTTCCTCCACTCTGGTGTGTGCTTCATTGGGCTGTGGAGCCTGGAAGGCAGAGGCTTGCTGACGCCACCACTGCTGGTGCTGTGCAGGGGCTGGGGGAGGGCTTGGGGAAGTGGCCAGGCTAGCTGGGTTCTTCAGCACCACCCCACTGTCTCCATGTGGGACAGGGAGTGGGGGAGTAAAGAGAAAGAGATGGGTGTGAGTACTAGAGGGCCAAGGCTATGGGTGGGACTCAGGCAGGAGCAGGGTGAGAGTTTTGTGTAGGCACAGAAAGCAAGGAGAAATATGTCAAAGTCAGACCTGCAGGATAATGAGGTGTGTCACAGTAGAGCCACAGGATACAACAACTAAGGTAGATAAGAGGAAAAAGGTCAGAGGACCTGAGTTCAAAGCTCAGCCTACCATTCCTTTCCTGTGTGGAATCTAGAAAGTCACGTGTGTATTATGATCCTCAGTTTCCCTGTCTATTCTAAGAGGATATTGGTATGTTTTCTTCTTAATCATAGCGATGGTCTCAAAATCATAAGATAATGCGATGCATACTTGCTCTCCAACACCACTTGAAATGTAAGGAAAATCAAAGTGTAGAACTGGGGAAAGATATTGTGCAGGCACAACTAAGAGGTACCCAACAGGGGAGCTGACAGTAGGCGTCTTTGATACGCTTTCCTTATTTATAAAGCAAGACTTGTGAAAGTTGTGTGCTGGCAAATGTTTAACAACTGGCTCCCCTTCCTCCATCCTATCCTCAAAGACACACACATAAACACATACACATAACTTTTGTTATAATATAAAGGATAGGTAGCACTAAATTTACTACTAATAATGTTATATACAATGTTCTTTATTGGAATTTTATATAGCCAATTGATTCTCATAAAACACTTGCATTGATTTTTGTCAAACTTGTATATTCATAGTCAACATATGACTGCAGGTGATGGATGAGTATAGTCGCAACAGTAATGTTGACGTTAATGACTAAGATGAAAGAAACAATGAGGGGATATGCTGGAACTTCGCTTATCCTTCAGTGACATGAATGCGTTATTTGCTGAAGCAGACAATAGCTCTTAAATACTAGAACAATATTTTCTCACAACATAATGGGTACTGACATGACACACTTAAGATTAATCTGCTTTAGTTACATTTTTTCTACCATTTTCTGCCTGGATTGAATTAAGTCCCCTAAAATTCATATATTAAAGCCCTAACCCCCAAAGTGGCTATATTTGGAGATAGGATCTATAGAGAGGTAATAAAGGTTTAATGAGGTCATAAGGGTGGGCCCCCACTTCAACAAGACTAGAACTTGCTCTCTCTCCACTATGTGAAAACACAGTGAGAAGATCCCATCTGTAAACCAGGAAGAAAGTTCTCACCAGAAACTTAACTCTGCTGGACCTTAATATTGACCTTTCCGGCCTCCAGAACTGTGAGAAAATAAATTTCTTTTGTTTAAGCCGCTCAGTCTATGTTATTTTGTTAAGCCTGACACTCAAGGAACAGTAATCTGTGACTCACTTGAGCAGATGTTTTCTCACTATGGAAAATCTTTTTTATTTTTCAAAACATGTTATTGAGGAGAAAATTAAACCATTCATTTGTTACCTACCTCACATTTTTTCTTAAAGAATGAGTCCAAATAGTTTAGAACCCTGCTTCTCAGATGGGCAGTTGGGCACCGAATACACAGAATAAACACCCAAAGTTTATTCTATGGAAAATAATTTTCAAATGACTTTATATTACAATGAATACAGATTCATTCCAGGGTTTATTTCTTACCTGTATTTAATTTTAAGGTAAACTGGGGGAGTTCAAAGATATTTTGAAGATGTTGCTAAGAGAAGTTTGTGCTCTTTCACAATCTCCATCCCCACTCCCCCATCTAGACTATGGTGGGTTTACATTTTCACTTTTCTCTGCCATTTAGGGTCCTGTTTTATGAAATCTTCAGAAAAATAGTATGTTAGAGACTCAGTTTCTTCTTTTTAGGATGTTTTGGTGCAATTTGGTTTGCATTTGGAATCCTTCTCCTTATACTTGGCCAGCCCTCCCATGATGATGTTCATGCATATAGACTTACTCCCTGCCACCTCCCTACAGCCATAACGTGTCCTTACAATTCACCTCTTACACTGTTCATGGTAGTGCTGATCCCCCACCTGAAGCTTGTCCTCATGCCTGCCTAGGGGCTCTATAAAGTCCTAAAGGCAGACGTTTTCTGCATGGCTGGTTTCCTCTAGCCCCATTAAAGTAATTTATGTAATTCAAATGAACTAATGTACATGCAGGCCCCCAATTCACACGGCTTTCCAATCCTGGTTTCAAGGACGCTAAAGATCCACTTACAGGGTCACAGCAGTTGAGAAACGAATAGAGGAAGCTATAGCATTTCTCCAGATGTTTCCCTCTCTGCAGATTGCTCAGCTTAGAGAGGACTTAAAGGGCATTAGAATTCTTCCATGATTACAGATACTTGCAAGAGACTTAACCTGCCCATCTGTGACACCAGCGCAGGCAACACTCTTATCCTCTTATCATACTGGCAACAATTTTTTATTGATTTTTTTTCATGGTTCGGAGAATAGAGTTTAACTGTTAGACTTATCTCTGTCCTCGTGTTGCTAGGCTATTTGGATTGGAAGTCACAGGCCAGAAAATCTTGGTAATGTTTAAAAAAGTTTGGTTAGCTTTCAAGTATTACACTCAGTGTGTGAATTGAAAAATCATTTTGAATCTGAAGGCTACTCATGTAATAATTAAGATGACACATTTCCAGCTCACCCTTCCTGACAAATGTTTCTTTAAACAGACACTGATGCCTCATAGGAAACTTGCAAAACGTGACATATCAGCAGAAATTGTTTCTGCACAGGATGTTTTTCAAAGATTTTTCCTGAGTAATCACTGGTATTTCCCCCCCTTTTTTTTTCTGTAGTCTTTTCACAACCTTCTGTTACACCATGCTTGTTATTTTTGTGCTGTTAGTAAGGCTTCAGTTTGAAACAACTTCTAAAACCACAGTATATGTAAGATTGGGTTTAAAAATCAGTCAAACATTCTGATTTGAATACTGATTAGGATGAAGCATACTCATCGATAAGCATGGAATCACAATGACCTGGGGAGGGCAAGGAGCTCGCGATGTGCATCAATTATGTTTGGGAAATAGTTTTTACTTAAGACTCCAAAGTCTGCTTAAATTCAGGTTCCCAAATGCAAAAGACACAAAGCGGCTACCTCACCTGCCAGCACGGCATTAGGCATGGCCTCTATTTTAGCCAGTAAGTCAGGCAGCATAATCACAACATATGCAGCCATTTCTCTACACCGTCTTTTCCTCTCTCCTGTCCCAAATTGCTTTTTAGGAGTTTTGGGAGTGGCTTTGCATCCTGGACATGAACTTAGGGAGGTAATGAATCACCACTCCTCAGGCTTCCTCTGATTCTACCGCACAGATTTAAGAACAGAAAAAAAATTAAAATGTGCTAATTTCCCATGAGAAGAATAGGATGGTTTCACACAGTATGACTCGGTATTGGTCCTGTAACAGGTTGGTAGAGGGCAGCAGCTTGGAATTCAAGGCCGTTCGTGTGATTGTTGCAAGAGAGGCTGCTTGGGTGCCCAGGGAAAGAGTCAGGGAACAATTCATCAGCACCCCTTTCAGCCTCTACTGGGGGAACTGATTGGCACACTTACGTGGTGTGTCCCACTGAGCTTCACTGGTTAGCAGGGTGAGGTCAGCTGAAGCTTCCCCCAGCCCTCAAGCCCAGTTCCAAGAGCCTCATGCTATGTGTTCTAGACTGGGGGGGACGCCAGCTGCAGAAGGAAGAGGGGCAGTGTGGTGGGCCAGGGTGGGCAGTTCCAATCTGCCCTATTGCCAGCTAACACTGTGTGGCTGATTGGATGCCCAGGATCAATGTATGTGTGACACTAAATTTGTGCAGAGGAGACACCGTTGTAATATTTGTGCCTGCTGGGTGCTACTTTCCCACTCAAGCCCCCACCCCACCCATTTTGCCCCTATTCTTCCCCTCTCTTTCCCAACCCCCAGGTTGTGAGTCTGACCTCCTGCAGGCAAGATAAGACTCAGAGCAGAGACTGTCCTCGTTTGCTCTCGTAGAGCCCTTTCAAAAGCCAGAGATTTCAGTACTAGTTTGAAACCAAAGAAAAAGAAAATGCTGGTGGGGAGGAGGTGGGAAGAGGGTAGAAAGAAAAAAAGGGAGAGAAGCTACACACCAAGTCAGGAGAAGTCCCCAGAAGCAGCAACTCTGGGAAGAATTTACAACCCTACCGATGGCTATTTAGCCACGCATCTGAGAGATCCCGGGCCAGTTAATAAGCTTCGAATCTTTCCACAGCTTTAGGAATACTCCCCTGCACAGACCCCATCTTATTGGTATTAATGCTGGAACAGGTGCATGGGCTCACCTGGTGTGTTATCCAGCGCTCTGCATGCTGTCCAGCCATGTGCAGAGGCCCCCACGCGCACAGTCCTGCACCGGCTGCAGGTGTCTGGGGCAGTGCTTTCAGCACAAGTGCTCTCATGTCACTTCTGAATTGGGATCCTGGGGATACATCCAGATTTGACACAATATGCTAGATTTCAAAGTGTAAAATGTCCTGGAACCCAGGTGCTGGGGGAAAGATGTGCTCTGCTTTAGTCCTAGACAGCTTTTTGGCCTCATTCTCACAAAGGAAATAACTGATGGGAAAATAATTAAATGGGTCTTCCTGATTCAGAAAGGGAGAGGTGAGAGTAACTCTTCTTTTTAAAACAGGTTTGATAGGCATGGTTGAGATGCACGAGGTGAGGTTTTTACACTATAACACAGCCCTGAGGAGGGCATTGACTTACTTTTAAAACTGAAGCATTTTCCAGGGGCTGAGGTTATCACTGAGGTCTTAGGAAGCAGCAGATTATATTCGATTTACAAAAAAATCACTTATTAAGGAGTGGACATGTAGAGGACATAAATGCTACTAAAGAGTGATCTTAATATTGATTTCTGTTTGTGTTTCCTAATGGAAAACTGCTGCAGTAAAATGCAATAAACATTGATGGAAAGGAAAAACTGGCATTAGAAAGGTCTTCATAGCTAAAGGTACTGTGATAATAAATTAGCGATTATACCAAGACAGCAACAGCAGCGGGTAGAAGGCACTGCGGTGAAGAGCAGTCACCAGGGGATTATAGCTAATAGTGACTTCACATGGGGCACTGGGAGGTGTGGAATCATCTTGATTTCTACGGTTGAAACTTCCTTACTGGTGACTTTTGTGACATAAATGTGGTGCTTTCACACAGGGTGTGAAGACATTTATTTATATCCTATACAGAAATATGTACTGCAGGCGTGGCGAATAAAAGAGATTTTAGAAACGGAAGCATTGTTTGAAGAAAGATGGCAAAGCAGTGATATGCCACCTGAGCTGATGGGGAGGGGCAGTGTCCCAGGAGAACGCACTGCCCAAGGGTGGGCCACCCGGGCTCTTTTTCGCGCATCTACCGTAGCGCATTCTCTTACGGTGAAACCTAGGGCGGCTTTTCACCATTTGTGTTATTCACACATCTGTAGAATGGAAATAATCACATATGCCTAAACTGCATATGCAGTTCAAATACGTTAATGTGAGAAAAAGCCTAATTCATTCCCCAGACATTTATTGTGTACCAGAACCCATGTTAAATGCTGGGGATAAACGCACAGAGTCAAAGGTCTGCCTGTTGTGAGTATACTGCCTACGGGAGGGGAACAGAGGTCTAAATACAGTGCATAATTATATTATTTAAGATAACATTGCAGTGGAAAAAGCTATCTGGGAAGCAGGGAAAGACCTCAGAGAGGCACTTATTTAAAGTGGGCCCGGAAAGCATTATAAGAATCCATTATTTCTGAGCCTGCTGTAACTCTCATCTCTTCTGAAACAATCGAGGCATTCCAAGTGGGCTCTGGTCCCTGGCTGTTCCTCAATCAGCCCAAACATGCAAAATTCTTCTCAGTCCGCTTGGTCTTAAAAAGGTGAAGACTCTCCCTTCATGTACTCATATCTTGAGACTTGGATTTAATATTCTCCAGAAAGCATGAAATAGATTTGATAAGACCTACCCCAGGATGCAGATGGTCTAAAATCAAATAAATTGCTCACTGTTTTTGAAAAACAGGGAGAATTACTGGAATACTCCAAGGGTTACCCTGAAACTGTGATGAATTTTCCTTCACTCTCCTCCTGGCACTCTGCTTCTAGCTAGCTCCCCCACTTCTCAACAGAAGCCCTCTGGTGTCTAATGTCAATGCTAAGGGGTGACTATTTGAGAGCCTGCAGGAACAGGAAATGTGAGTTTGCCTACATGCTAGATAGCTGACATCCTTCAGCAATTTTCATAGCCTTCAGTCAGTACATTCTAGCAGAAGCTATAGAACTGTGGGCTAACATACCTCTCTAGGTCAGACAGGCAGAAAACATTTATTCTGTTTCATAACAACAAAATGTCCTTAAAAGGTGGCCTTGGAGTGATGGAGGGAGGTGTTGAATAGCTATTTCTTGCTTCCCTTAAATGCAGTGCTAATATTCTTCTCAAAGCTTTCTCTATGAAGGTTACAGTGTATTTCCCCCTTTTTTCCTCTGAGAATGGATATTTTCCAGGATAAGCTTTAACTGGTGGAACAGACTTCAAGCTTCTTATTTGCATGATGTTATGCTCTTTCATCGTTTCATGAACAATAACCTCCCACTTCTCCGCAGGCTGATGGGATAATTAGCTCTGCTGAAGAAATGAGAACTAAAATGTAGAGTTGTTTTTTAAAATTTATTTTTAAAGCATGTGGTTCAGTGGAAAAGCTTCCAGCAGTGCAGGGAAGTCTTAGGCCTTTTAGATGATAGTCTGGAACAAAAGGTCTTCCGGTAAGGACTCCGCCCAGGCCATGTGACCGATACTTTTAGACTTCAAATAAAATCCTTTACCAGGACACTGTTTCCCCTGTGCTTTCCTGGGAGAGAGAATCGTCATCTTCTAGGCTTGGTTTCAACTTTGCCTGACCTTGGAAATCATGTCTGCCAGGGTAGACCCCCTTTTCCCCCCCATCTATCTGTTGTTTCATAAATTTCCTTGTCTTGGTGATTAGGAAAAGGTAGATTGTGGAAGACTGCCCTTGAGAGAGAAATTTAGCCCTGATAATCTTACTTAGGGTCCAGGCTTTTCCTTGGGTGTCCCCTGCTGGTGGTACATTTGAGAGCTGCATTGTGCAGTTGGGCCCACTCACAGTCATAAGAAAGCTGCATTCAAAAGGATGGCGACGGCAGCGGAGGGAAATGCCTGTGGAATTTTCTGATGTCCTGCCTAGAGGTACTGTCCCTGTTAATACACTGCTGGCTAGTCAAAGAACTGTTCCATTTAGCTTTTGCCTCTAAGATTATTTAAGAACGGGTGATGAACCACAGACATGGAAGCATGAGACAGATGGGCAGGTCTCAGAGGGAAGGCAGGAAGGAGGGCAGGAAGAGATTAGAACTTACAAGCATTTGTGAATAGCCCAGGGACACGGACAATGGACAGGCGGGGCCTGGGAAGGGGTGGGAGATAGGTGGGGGGGGAAGTGGGGGAAGTGGGGGACATCTGTAATACTCTCAAGAACAACAGAAATAAAATATAGGAGGAGACAAAAAAAGAACTGATGATGAGGCCTTTGGCTCGCTCCTGTACTTTCCTTAGTGACTGGTGGTTGGTAAAGAAAACCCTTCCTTTGTTTCTCATGACACTGTCCTTTGGACTTCTTCCAGGGAAAGAAAAAGTTATGATTCCCCCTGGCATATTTCTATTAGTGCTCACAGGAGAGTGTAGGCAACCCTAGGAAAGCAGAATGCTAAGAACTGATAATAAGGGATTGTACTTTAACTTCTGGTGCTGAAGGTTTGTTTCTGAGTGACTGACTCCTGGGGTGTTCTAATGGGAGCATTCAGTAATCATTACTGTTGTGTTTTCTGTAGGAAATGCCATTACCCTAACAGATGTTATTCATATTAGTGGAAATGTCTAGTGCATTCTTTGAGTTTCACTAAGCCCCATACTCTGTACCAGTGAAATGTGCAGTGGCTATTGGGCACAGCTGGTTTCCCATGCTGTTCCCCCTCAGTTCCTATCCCCCCACCCCTACTTCCACAGAACAAATGCTACAGTCAGTTTGCACCTCAAAACTCCTCCTTGGACCCTCAGAGGGGTAGAAAAGGTGTACATGTAGCTGATGTGACAATACACCATGTTATTTTTTTTTGAAAAAGCTTCTTCAATATTTGATTACTCATGTTCTCCAGAATGAAAGAAGGGGTCTTGGTGAATTAAATCTGCTGTGTGGGGACTTCAGTTCGAGTAAGCTAGGTTGTATGGCAAAGAGACCCTCATTTCCCATTTCTCCTGGTAGTTCTGGCAATGGTTGTTTGTAAGGGTGAAGCTGTTTGTTACCCCTTTTATATGTTTCTTTTTTTTGTTTGTCTTTTATTAGATTAACAAACCTACTCATTTAGAAATCATATGCTTCATTTATATTATTCTTTTTTTAAAAAAAATATATCTTTATTGATTTCAGAGAGAGGGAGAGAGAGATAGAGAGATAGAAACATCAATGATGAGAGAGCCATTGATCAGCTGCTTCCTGCACACCCCCTGCTGGGGATCAAGCCCGCAACCCGGCATGTACCCTGACCGGGAATCGAACCTCGATCTCCTGGATCCTAGGTCGATGCTCAACTGCTGAGCCACTCCTGGCCGGGCTTATTCTTTTTTTGTATTCACAATATTCATGCTTCACTTATCAAAGTCTGAATTTAATACCTCTTTTGCTCTCTTAAACAACACAAAAGGTCTTAGACACTTAACTCTGTTCATCCTCTTAATTTCTTGTGGTTGTATTTTTAATTGACTTATTTATCATGTAACACTTTGTTAACATAATTTTGAGTAGTTAATGTTAACTGTGCTAATGGATTCCTAGGTTCTTCGTTTCTTCTTTGAGCTCAGGCCATCCTCCTGGAGTCACTTGCCTTGCTCCTGAAATGTATCCTCCCAAATTCTCTTAGTGACGAACAGTTGAGCATAAATAGTCTTGGATTCTGTTTTCATGAAAATGTCCTACTTTGTCTCTTGATAGATATTTTTGCTAGATACATAATTCTATAATTTTCTTTCAACATCCTAAATACCTCAGTCTAATTTTAAGTCTTCCATAGCTGCTGGCAAGAAGCCAGAGGTCAGTCTAAACTGTTGCTCCTTTGAAGACAATTAGTCTCTTCTCTCTGGCTACTTTTAATATCATTTCCTTGCTTTGTCTTTAGTAGGTTTACTCCAAAGATATAAACCTTTAGTGTAACAGTCAACCAAAATCGCCCTCACTTAAATTTCCCTGGTTAGGCAAATGATCTCAGGTTGAAAGATGGCTTGAGAGCTCTGCTTACTTCTTTGGTTTCAGGGATAGTTTTGTTGCGCTTTTTGAACCTGTTAATTTAAGTGCTTCAATGGTTCTGAATAATTTTCAACCACCATTCTGTTAAGTATTACCTCATCTATGTCTCATTTTTGAATTCCAAATAGATGTATGTAATGTTTTTTTACTTTAATTATTTATGTCTCTTAAACTTCTTTTAATTTTTTCATCTCTTTGTCTTTTTATGCTATTTATACTCTGGATAATTTCTTCATATCTATTTTGGAGTTCACAAATTATCTCCTCATTTATGTGTTATTAAATCTATTCATTGTGTTTTGAAATTTCATCTCTAGAAATTATATTTGGTTTGTTTTAAATATGCTTTGTCCGTCTAACACATATATTCTGGCTTTAAAATGTTTCTCTAAACATCTTAGGCATAATTACTTCGTAGTGCATGTCTGAAAAATGTCCTCCTTATCTGAAGTCCTTTTAAATTCTGTTTTCTTTCCGCTATTTCTTGATCATGGTGCCCATTTTCCTTTGTTTTTAGTTTGTTTGTGAGCCAACTGATTATATTCTTTGAAATGAAAGGATTTTCTTTTGAGAGGATTTTATTTGCTTCTGTCTGACAACTAGGGGAGATTCTATCCTGAAATATCTAATTATCATCCTTAACTTGAAGCTTTTATAAACACTGAAGCAGCGTACGTTTCTCCTATGGACATGGGTGAGGCTTGGCTTATGCTTCCAAATTTTCAGTGATCTTTCCCTTCTGTTCAGCACTAATTTTTGAGATACACAAATTTCTTTGCAGGCCTCAGGAGTTGGGGGACAGAGGGTGATTTTGGTTGACTGTTACACTAAAGGTTTATCTCTTTGGAGTTACAATTTTTAATATCTCAAGAGTCTATGAAACTGAGCCCTAAATTTACCTGGTTAGGCAAATGATTTCAGGTTGAAAGATGTCTTGAGAGCTCTGCTTACTTCTTTGGTTTCTAGTTTTCAATTGGATTTTTTTCACTTGATAATTTCTTATATTTTTGCTATCTTATTGTTTCTTTTAAGGACATTTACAAATATTTATTACATCTAGATTATTAGTTATTTTCAGCAAGAAGCTGTCCCAGGTACTTAGCCTGTCATGTTACCAGAAACAGATGTGAAGCCATATTGGAATCTGGACTATAGTAACTAAACTGGTGCTCTTTGAAACATATTTGCATTGTTATTTTTATAGGTCAAGATTTTCCTTATTATCTTGTGTTTTAGCTTATGCTGATGTCTTCTATTATTTTTCTTTTTATTTCTATTTATTCAAAGCCTACCAATATGCAAATTTTTTGCGTGTTCATTCCTGACATCTTAGGACTATGTTGTAATACTTGAAGAATCAGGTCAGTTACTTTAGTCTTTTTAATTCATTTTTCATTTGATTAGTGAATATTAGGTACCCAATAAATCTTTGATTTGATATATATTTGGCCAAGTAGTGTCTTCTACAGGATTATAATATTATTATTTTAGCAGTATTCATAAGAAATGATAGCATTTACTCACATAAATTAGAAATTCAGTATTTTTAAAGACCAAAGTAAAGTTCATTTAGTTTTTTTCAATCAAGATACTTTGAAAGAGTTGATTAAAATCTTAATTTGGCATCTCTAAAATCTTTTCATATGTAAACACTAGAATGTGTAGGTTTTACTTCACTATAAGATTTTATAGAAGCATTAGATTTGTTCAGAAACCTGAAGTATGAGCCACTTAAACAGAACTTATGCGCTTATTTTACTAGAAAGTTGATACAACTTCTGAAAGGATGGTAATTCAAAAACTCATTCATCACTTAATGCTCAAAGTTCATTCATCATGAATACTTTATGTCATTCTTGAGAAAAAAGTTTATAAGAGATCCAAATTTCTGCAAGGCTCATTGTGATATGTCCATATGGTACATTTTGTAACTAACAAAAGAAGGGAAATAACATCCTAATCTGTTTTATTCATTCATCTGCTCTCCTTGTTTCATTCAGGAGGATTTTTAACAGCAAGTGTTTTAGCATGATAGAAAACTGCAGAAGTAATGTTGGGAATGCATTATCAGATGCAAATATTGCAGGAGTGTGAGGAGACTAAGCACTTCTTCCTGCTTTGCTTTGTGTTACTGAGCCTATGTTTCTATCAGAAAGAGGGAGGTTTTCCAATAGTATTTTCTATAAGGAAAAAAGCACACAGGGTTTTATTTTTTGCAGTAGGAGACTCGGGTTAAAAGACTAACTTAAGAGTGTTTGGGGGTAAATGCTCATAAGAAATGATATAACTCTTAAAGTATACTAAGGCACTTTAATGAGTGGTTAGTCTAAACCAACGCTGTCTAACACAAATGCATTTCAAGCCAGATGTGTCATTTTAAATTATCTGATAGTCACAGTAAAAAAGAAACAGGTGAAACTAATTTTTATACTATATTTCATTTTATCCAATATATTCAAAATATTATCATTTCAGTATAGAAACTATATATATAATTGAGATATTTTACATTCTCCTTTTTTGTATTAAGTCTTCAAAATCTAACATGTATTTTAAATAATATATATAATTATATATAAATATATAATATACTACATATAAAATTGATACTGATATAATTTATATAAAATTATATAATATGTATATTATATAATATATAATATTTATGTCTCCATTCTTATGCCAGTACCATTCTGTTTTGATTATTGTAGCTTTGTAGGATAGTTTGATATTACGGAATGTGACACCTCCCACTTCATTCTTCCTCAAGATTTCTTGGGCTATTCGGGATCTTTTGTAGTTCTATATAAATTTTAGGATTAGTTGTTCTAATTCTGAGAATGAGATATTCCCAGTTCTTAAATCAACCAAGACATCAGCAACTGACCATCCTTGTCAGGGCCCAGGCAACTCTAGATACACTCCCGACTCTGGTCTCTCAGTGACCTGGAAAGCCCATTTCTCCATATATTGCCCAATTTTGTTAATGTTGTTCCCCAGTAATTTATTTTTTATCATTTGACCAGAACATAGAATGGGGTCTGGGGAAAAAGAAAGTGGAAGAACACCTGAATTGACTAAGATCTTGTCTCTATCACATAGCAAAATGAGCACTCAAAATAAACACTAAATTCAGTCATAAAACAGAAAATGACTTTTCTTGAACACTTGAGTTTGTTGACTTAAGACTATTTATACAAGCTACAAGCTGGGCCTGTCCAGAATTTTCAAGAATCCTCATGATTACTCATCTCTGCACTATAGACTAATTTAAACCAAAGTAATTTAGAGGTGATGTATATTATTCTTTTTTTTTTTTCATTTTTAAATTACTGAACTTTTACTTCTATAGGAACTACATAATTCCATTTGTAGAAAATTAAAATACAAAATCTTTTGTAATTGAAAAGATAGCTGTACAACTAATGGAAATAACAATAAAGAACTCTGCTATATTAATACCATGAAAAAGAATCTGAAAGTCAGAAATAAGAACATGTAAAGGAACATTTATAAATATGCACGTATATAATTACAAGTGTGGAATGTGCTGTGGGAAATTGGAACAGTGGTATTAGCTCGGAGTAACAGAGATTTGGCGTGTAAAGAGGATTCAGAGGTTACTAAGGATTTCAATGAAAACCTCAGTGTTAAAGAGAACTATATGATGTCTTAAATTTTTCTGTTAAAGGAAATCCTAGATACAGGAGAACTCCCAAAGGAAGAAAAAAAGAATTTTAGAAGACCATTTTTGAGGCTGTTGAGGACTCTGCATTTTTAAAAAAGCTAAACCCCTTCTTGGCCAAGGAAGAATCCTTCCAGCAACATCAAGTAAACTGGCCCACCCTTCAATTTGTCTGTTTATATGAGGAGAGGCATTTATTGTATGTTTGTTTATTCCCAGCAATTATTTTTCAACTTGTTCTTCTTCCATTTAAGGTAAAATTTCTGCAGCATCCATTGCCATAGAATAAAGTTGTTGTAGCACCAAAGCTGAGAAAAGGACTTTGGGTTTTCAAAATCTAGGTTGTTGAGTATCAATAGTAAAGATCATATAGGACTTGGCTAAATAGCAGATTTGGAAGAATGTGCATTTCGTAAATAAGAATCTGTTTCTTCCAAATCAGACTAAATATATTTCCCCTAAGCTAGACAAAAGTAAGAGAAAAAAATCTATGGAACCACAAGACAATTTAGGTTCTGTTGGATCTTTGTGAAAAGACATTGTGTTTCCCTGTGTTGAACAATGACCTGAGAGATGAGTTTAAAAAAATGACAGGGGCTTGAACAGTGTGAAAGCAATGCAAATGTTGCAAAAGTGTCAGGTACTAAATATATTTTGGAGAGGACACAACAGAGTTCATAGAAAGATTGAATGAATGTTGTTAAAAAAGAGAGACAGAGAGGATTGAGGAGGAGGAAAAGCAGGGGTCCCTCCAAATACACACTCACCCGGCAACCCCACACCTTACCAGGTGTGTGTCCTGGTGAAATCCACTTTACTCGAAAGGAGGACATGGTTTAGGATGGGAGGAGGGGGGAATTGAAAACACATCCATAGAACCCTGCCTGCTTTCAGTTCCCGGTGCACACCTCTGGTTTCCCACAGAGATACAGGCCTCCTGGGCTGAGAGTATCTTAGGACACCCTGAGGTCTGCTTTAGCATCTGCTTTCAGCAGATTAATCTTTTGATCTCTCGCCTGCCTTCTCCACGAGTCAATGGTACACTTTTCTATGGATTAGCAGAGGGCCTCTTGTCATTAGACTTTGGAACTGTCTCATTCTACAGTTTCCAGAAAATTTTGCATCCCTTGAACTGTTTCTTGTCGTGAAGCTCTTGATGAATTTTTCTGCTTCTGAAGGGAGCTTGATGTAGGTACGACACATAATGTTTCTCATTCTTTCCCCCTGTAGGAACTTCCTGCTGAGGAATGTTTGAATCTTTATATAAACAGCTCCCATTAAGAGATTATTACCCAGCCTGTTGATTTAGTATCTGAATTGAACATTCTTTTCAATAAAATGGGTTATTTAGGAAATAAATGAGAATTAGAAGGCATGCCTGTTTTCTAGTACATTAAGGGGGAGCACTTTATCTGAATAAAAGAGCTCTTGAGTCCAATGACTCAAGTGAATGCATCAGATGCCTTAAAGGTAATCAAATGGATTCTGAGACTCAAGAGAAGATGACTTCCAGAGAACAGAATGCCCTTCACTGGCTGACTGATAAGGCGAAACTAGTAAATATCAAAGGCATTGCCTACCTCGCAGTCCTCTGGGCTTCCTTTGTGCTTCATTTTGATCTTTCTTGACATTGGAAAATAGTAAATTTAAGAACTAACATTTTATAGAAGGACAGAGCCATTTCTCTTTTTCTCATGCACAAATTTAGGGATAAATATATTCAGAACACAGATAAGTGGCTTTGAAAAGAATGAAAAAAAAGTTTCATGACCTTCCTAATGTCACTTATTTGTTTATTGTACAGATGTGTGGCTTTCAACGCATATAACAGTGTTAGCACTCCAGAGGGAAAAGGATTATGTCTTCCTCATGTGATTTGTACCATATCTAAACTCAATATTCTACTTGGATTAAAATATAATTTAATGATGATATGCTTGGATAAATTAAGGATATTTAATATTTCCCAGAGTAAAAAGGTATTTGTCAGAAGCAGAAAACTTCTCCTTTTTCAATCAACATTTCTATACAAGTAAACAATTAGGATGCTTTTTTTTTTTATTTTTTGGAGAGACCTTCTTTAAGACTTGGTTAAATCTTTAGCTGTATCTTGAACACTATGACATAGTCTATGACACTGGAGCCTGACCATTACAGTACTTGCCAAGTAGGCACAAAGGTTAATTGAAAATCTGTAATAGCTACAATACTCTACAGCAAAATTCTCATAGCTATTTTCTCCATTTATAAAGGCTTGAACCCGTCTTACCGTTAGTGTCAAAAGCACAAATGATTCCTTTGAATGGGATTTTAGAACACGGAATCTGCAAGCGAAGAGAGTGTTGATGCATGTGGATTGCTTTCCAGGATGGTATGCCATTTCTCTCACAGGCTTACCTTACAATGCCTTCCTTACATCAGCCTGAAACATGTATGTACTGATAGTGGAATAAAGAATCATTTTTAAAACTAATACAAGATATAACTGAGTCATACACATTTGAGATTTCGCCCCCCCCCTTGCAAATAACCAATATTTAATTAAGACTTTCAGATGATGTTATAAGGCAAATATTCTATTTTGCTTTGGAGAACAAAAGATCTCATGACAAAAAAATAACAAGCAAGGTAGAACTAAACTCAGAGCCCACAAACCTTGAGCCGTAGTGCTCTCAGGTGATTTTCTCACTTAATACTCAGATAATTGACCTTCTGGGCTGGGACTGTCAATTGAGACTAGAAAGGCTCTGATTTTGAGATTGTTTGCTTACTGACATTTGATCTTGGCTCACTCACAGAACCGCGTCTGCTCCATTTTCTCATCAGTAAAAGAAAGATGATCCTTGACACCTATTCAGCTTGTAAGATGTTATTAAAGTACCTTTGGTTTACGGGGCTTCCAAGAGCACTTTTGGTATCTTAAACACAGATACCATCTAATGAAAAGTCTGTATTGCTGTATGTCATTGCTGTTGCCTTTTTGTGCATATAGGAAGAAGCATTCGTGACGCCTAGACTTTCTGTTTAGTTCTTTGAAAAGCATGTAAACAACAATATTCTCTTTGCTGTGTATGGAGCAACTGATGTGGAATATAAAGTCAAGCAGAATTGCCACCTGTTCCATTTTTAAGTTAATTAAATATTTTTCTTACTCTATTACCAAAATTTGAAAAATATTTGCTTCCTATAAAAAAATCTAGTTAATTCCTGTAACCAATTTGAATTTTAAAGTCTAACTTTACAGCAGGGAGGCTGCCATGTAAATATTTTAAGTCATAAGTCCCTTGGTAAGTTAACACATGATTATTCTTCAGAGTAGAAATACCAAAGGAGTCTTAATTAATGAATATCTTGTCTTTCTCCGTTGCTGAGACATAAAGGTAGAAGCCTACACAGATGAGATAATCACTCGGAGAAAAAAAAGGAAAAGCAAATAAAACACATCTGAGAACTAATCTCAAGAGTTCTCAAGACAGGCCCTCTATCATTCAAGTCACCTTGCAATTTAAAACACTGTGCTGCTTCCGTGCTATTGCTGCCTATTTTGAGTGTTTCCTAAGATTTTTGGTTCCTTGTTGCTGCTTTACTGCTGAGAATTGCTTTCTCCTGTGATACTAAGATTATTTTTCATTGTGCTTTTCCTTACAACTCCATCACTGCAGAATTTGTTCCCCTCAGCAGAAACTAGCTCCTTGTTATTTTCCCATCTTCCCTTATTTCCAATATACTAGTCAGCAAGGCAACCAGTAAAATGAAAGGCCTGTTGGCATCGTTATGAGCAAGATTTTCTAAGGGAAAAGATTTTCCTTCATTCACTACTTTTTAAAATGCTATCTGAGATGAAGACATGAGGCAAACAGCTCAAGTTGGATTTTTAAAAATAAAAATATAGGAAAAGACACTAGCTCAAAAACATAGGAGGCTAAAATGATGTCTTAGTTCTAAGAACTGAGGATATCTCTCAGATTGAATTCAAAGAGTTCTTCATCTCGGGGTCAGTTCAGCTTAGGGAACAGAAAGCACCGTATGGAAGAAGCTCTGAAGCAATCATACCCATAACCATTTGTAATGAAATGGGTTAAAATTAATAAAACTTGGATTAAATAGGACCCAGTTTATTGAAACTTTCCATTATTTATATTTAAATATTATATTGCTTTTCTCTTTCAGAAGAATAGTTAGGTGATGATAAAACAAACTATGAAGGTACAAATCCCTTCTTTTATTATTGGAGGAAAATGAGGCCCAGGGCCTAAGGATTAATACCTACCTTTCTACCTAAATTCAGAGATCTAGCAACCATCTCTTTACTTTTTATTTTTATTATTTGGTGTTAGTTTCAGGTGTGCAGCCTGGTGTTTAGAGAAATATACTTTACAAAGTATTCCTCCTGATATTTCCAGTACCCACCTGGCACCATACATAGTTATTATAATATTATTAAGTATATTTCCAATATCCCCATGACTATTTTCTAACTACAGATTTGTACTTCTTAATCCATTCACCTTTTTAACCTAGCCCCCAACCCTCTTCTCCTATAATAACCACCAGTTTGTTCTCTGTATCTATGAGTCTGTTTCTGTTTTGTTTGTCCAATTATTTTATTCTTTAGATTCTACATATAGGTGAAACCATATGGTATTTGTCTTTCTCTGACTTATTTCACTTAGCATAACACTTCTAGGTCCATCCATGCTCTCACAAATGATAAGATTTCATTTCTTTTTTACTTTCGCGTAGTATTCCGTTGCATATATGTATCAAACGTTTTTATCCACTTGTCTATTGATGGGCACTTGGGTTGCTTTCATATCTTGCCTATTGTAAATAATGCTGCAATGAACATAGGGGTACATATATTCTTTCAAATTAGTGTTTTGGGTTTCTCCAGATACATATCCAGAAGTGGAATCACTGGATCATAAGGCCATTGCATTTTTAACTTTTTAAGTGCCCTCCATACTGTTTTCCACAGTGGCTGCAGCAATCTGCATTCCCACCAACAGTGCGTGAGGGTTCCCTCTTTCCCACATCCTTGCCAACACTTGTTTTTTGATTTATTGATGATAGCCATTCTGACAGGCATGAGGTGATATTTCATTGTGGTTTTAATTTGCATCATTTCTCTGATGATTAGTTGAGCATCTTTTCATATGTCTGTTGGTCATCTGTATGTCCTCTCTGGAGAAGTATCTATTCAGATCCTGCCCATTTTTTAATTGGATTGCTTTTTGTGTGCAGCCATCTCTTAATAAAGAGAACAGGAAACCCCTAGTTCACAGATATCAAAGACTGTTATGAACTCAGTCCATTTTGATTTTTGGACAGGCATATCTACCGTACTGTAAAAAAAAAAGGACTAGTCTAGGTGGTGTCAAGACCAAGCTTTGCTACCCATCTAAGTGTGTGGCCTTGGGCAAGCCACTTAATTCTTGCGTATTTCAATGTCTTCACGTGTTGAATGAGGAGATTGGCTCTGTCCCTTTCAAACACTGAAAGGATTTTGAATCTGGTAATCCCTGACTTTAGGATGATCAGTCTGAGGCACTGCTAGATCCTCAGCTAAGATGAGCAATGCTTTTTGTTCACAGCAGTTATAATGCACTGCGCGCTCAGGAAATTGCATATCTTATTGAAGGAGAAAGCAATGTCTCAGAATTACGGCCTCAGAGTTGGGATAAGAACCAGGGCTCTCTGACTTCAGGGCTCATGTACTTTCCACAACATCAATGGATATATCCTAAAGGTCCTGTTGAATTTTGAAATGGTAAATATTGATCACATTTATTCTATAAACTGAAGACAGACCAGAAATACTTATTAAATATAAATTTGATCTGAAGACTAGGAACTGCAGGAAATAGGAAAATGAGTTCAAAATGAGTCAAAGACACAATGTGATATGACAGGTTTAAAATAAACATTCATTTAATGTTAAACACTTAAATAGTTTGGGCATTCAAATAGATATTATTGCCTCTGTTGAATTAGGATTACTTGCTTCACTGTTGATTGGAATAATGTTAGATGTTGTATCTATAGCCGGAAGCACATTTTTTGAAAAGTATCAGCCTTGATAACAAATTCTCATCTTTTGAAGACAGATTGTATTTTGGAATTGGTAAAATGTCAATAAATATTTTAAGAGGAAACACTGTTATCTTGCTTATTTTATACTCCACAGTGCCTGTCCTAGCATCTTTTACTTAATGGACAGTTAATAAATAAGGAACACCAGGAGCGGGAGAAAGTGAATGTCCCAGCTCAGCAGTCAGGAAGAGAAGGACTCTGCCTTTTTGTTCCGTTCAGGCCATCAGTGGATTGAATGATGCCCACCCACACTGGAGAGGGCCATCTGCTTTACTTAGTCCACGAGTTCAAATGCTAGCCTCTTGTGGAAACACCCCCACAGACATATCCAGAAGTAATGTGTAACCAGTTAGCTGGGCATCCCTTGGCCCAGTCAAGGTGACACATAATATTAACCATCACAATGGGTTTATATGGCAAAGGAAGACGAGTCACTTATGGTACAAGGTTTTGTTTTTTTAGTTTTTTTAATATGTCTTTATTGATTTCAGAGGGAGGAAGGAAGAGGGAAAGAGAGATAAAAACGTCAATGATGAGAGTCATTGATCAGCTGCCTCTTGCATGCCCCCCGACTGGGACTGAGCCCACAACCCAGGCATGTGCCCTGACCAGGAATCAAACCGTGATCTCCTGGATCCTAGGTTGATGCTGAACAGCTGAGCCAGGTCTGCCGTGTTTTGCTTGATGTTTTGATTGTATCCAGAAATACTCTGAAACCACTGTTAGAAACTACTGAAATTGAAGTATGCTATAATGTCTGGTACTTCTATGGCGATCCATAGAGGCTGATCTCATAGGCAGGAGCAAATGCTTGCCTCATAGGAAATTGTTTTTGCTTTTATTGGAAACATTCAAATACTACATTTACTGTTTACAGTGTTTTGGGTCATAGGTACAGTGTGGCCCTTTGTGTTTTTCATGTGGTGGCTCAAATGAAGACTGCAGTATAAATTAAAAATTTAAGGTGCCTGTTTATGCCAGTAGTACCCAAGGATAGCTTGCCTTGTGAAAGTTGCGCTTCAAATTCTAAGCCTGACATCAGACAGGCAGTGACTCTGTGTATTTGTGATGGGAAATATTTCCGAGAAACAACTCATGTGAGGCATGGAACACCCAAGCAATTTAAACCTAGGAATGTGGGGAAAGGCACTTTCTTTGTATTTCCTTTATAAAAGTCACCCCTCTCCCCTTCATTTTCTCCTTTGCAAAATAAACCCAACCATATATTTTCATGATGTTGTTTTAAATGTTTCAAATTATTGTAGGCCTAAAGGATTCTAAGCAAAGGTTTAACATGCACACATTTCTACCATCCTGGATGGATAAGAAGGGCTTTCAGGAATAGAGGACACTGTTCTTTACCACTAAAGAATCACACAATTATGCTATCTTGCAAACTGAAAAGTCATGTCTGTTTTTCCTCTCAAAGAGTCCAAGCTCAGTGTAAAGTTTCCCATTAAGGCTGATCTTTCAGAAATGAAATCGGAGGGCCAGAGTCACTCTCGGAGATAGGCAGATCCCAGGTTTTATTGCTCCTGCCTGTGAATCAGCACATCCTATTATGTTCTAAGGAATCCCATTTTGCTGTTCCTGCAGTCTTGCAGTGTTACTAATTAAAAGTGCCTGCTCTTCTGCACAGGTTTTATAAGCTATCAAAAGACACTTTTGTGTTTATTTCCCTTTATTTGTGTGTTCGGTGCCATTTTTTGATATTGCCTTTAGCAAAGTAGAAACATGGAATACTTAGATATAGTACTGCTAAAGTGTTCAAAGCAGCGGAGTCTGGTTACTTACATAGACAAATATGAAATGCTTTTTGGAATATAGAAAGTTTCAACTGGACCAATGGTTTCCCGAGTGCAGCCTTTGGAGTGAAGGTCGACTGACTGGCTTGAAAGGTCATCTAAGACAGATTTTAAAAGGAACTGGAAATATTTGTTTAATTCAGGAGAGAATAGCGGCAAAGTTGCAGAGAGGTAAATAATAGGAAATAAGAATATAGAAAGCAAAGTTTGAATTGGCCAGAGTGGAAATGAAAAGGCCAAACTGTTTAGAGACTCAGGCATCTATTAGTGAACTGAGACTTCCAGAGACTGAGTCCTGTTCCTGTCAATACATCCTATTCCCAGATGTCATAACACAGGCAGATTAAACAACTTTCCCCAAATCATATGACTAGAGGGTGATGGCTCTAGGATTTAAAAGCAGGAGGTCTGAAACAATGTTATCCCCACTCTTGAAAATGCCTTTGTGATATGTGTCCTGCACTACACTATCTCTGTTTCAGATGCTAAATTCACCCATGATGGCACTCTTACTCAAGCCCCTTGCCTCCACCGAAACAACTCATCAGCTATTTGTATTTAAAACCATCTATTAATCTTTAACAGATCGTGGATATTTTGTCACTGTGTTTCTGCCTTCTATCCTACCTGCAAATGGGATGATGGCACAGTGATGATGGTCATAGCTGTGACTCAAATTCCTGCTACCCCTTTCCAAGAGTAATTAACCTGGAACCTTGTTCCTGAGTTCAAACCACTAGCTTTCTTTTTCTCTTCTGTTTCAATGCTGTCTCCGACCCACTTGGAGAAGAAAATATTACCACAGGTAGCAGTGGGAGCAAGAATTTAAATACCTTAAAGAGAAGGAAATAACCTTATTTTCAGGCAGAAGGGACTAAATTGATGTTGGGGACCAGCTCTATTTGCCTGAGAGATGATTTTCATTTATTTAACAGTTTTCATGCATAAGAGTGTTATTTAGTTTGCCTTAGAATACCCCTGGGTGCTCTTTCACCTTCTTAATCTATTTGTTTGATGATGTTGACTTGGCAGGGAAAGGTATTTGAACACGTTAATATTCAAATATTCTTGTTTGAGGAATAAGCCAGCAGAACAAACTATACCCCTCTGTGTTACTACATTTGCAAATCTCTCTATTTTGAAAGTCACATTGTGTTTTTAACCAGTGCCCCTTGATCTCACCCCCTCCAAACTTATGACAATATAGAGGTTACTGTATGCTAGATACTAGAGACTGCAATACTATTTATTTGTTTTACCAAGTTGCTGTCATAAAATAAAATAAAAATTAAAAGGAAACTGTTGGTCAACAATGTGAGAGTAGATTATCAGAAGAACTTTTTTTCAGATAACAATTATAAATTCTAAACAAACTTAAAACACACACACACACACAATTACTTAAAGGTATGAAGAGCAACCATAAACAGGTAGAAACTGGCCATAAATGTTATGTACTTTGAGTGAAGTCCACATTTATGAGGCTCCTTCTCCTATTCAGTGTGACCTCCAGGGAGACTAGAACTGAAGTAGAAAGCTACATTTTTCTTATGGGGGGGGGGCACTGGGCAGAGTTTGGAAATGCACAAGAGCCTGGAAATTGAAGAAGAAAATTCTGGAATGGATGGAACCCTCAAATATGAGTATAATTCCCCTCAAATTCTTGACTGAACCCTGCCTTTGAGAGACTCCAAGGAGCCAAGCAGAAAACGAAAGCTAGAGAGCACAAGGGACTTATGAGAGATATTAGCCGATAAATGCCACAGATGAAAAAAAGCTTGGAGTTTGAGTCCCACTAATTATTAGAGGGCTTTGGTAAAGTAAATCACATCTCCACAAGTTTAATATGATGTCAGTAATTCCACTGCCTCCTAGAATAAAAGTCAACATTATTCAAAAGAAGAAAATAGAATTCAGAGTGTCTAAAATGTCTTATCTAATATGTCCATTATATACTAAATATTATAAGGTATATGTATGTACCACTGTTGAGAAAAAAAAAAAAGCAGAATGTCCATTGAAACAGAATCAAGATGACCTAGAAATTGGAATTAGAAGGCAGGGACTTTAGTCATTTTACATATTTTAAGGACCTAAAGAGAAACAAGGACATAATAATTAAACAGGTAGGGAAACTCAACTACAGAAGTATAATCTACAAAGCTAATTAAATAAAAATTTTAAAACAGAAACACAGTACATAAAATAAAAAATTACTGGTTGGGCTTAACTGTTAATTGGAGAGAGATGAAGAAAAGGTCAGTACACTTGAATACAGAGCAACAGAAATTATCAAATGTGGAAACCAGTGAGAAAAAAGATTTGAAAATAATGCCAGAGGTCTTCTTACTTGGTAGACAATATAAAGCAGTAATCAATCTCACTTTCTTGTAATTCAAGTCCCAGAATGAAAACAGAGGCTTTCCCCATGATGGAAGTCCCTTGTCAAAGCAACCCTGAGGCGGAACACAAGCAGACAGCGATAGTCAAAGTTTGGCAAAAATTTTCACAAATTTGTTGAAAAACATCAATTTTTAAAATCCTTATATTAAGCTATTAAAGAGAAAAAAACATATTACCAATGACAGTAATAAAAAAGGAGACATGACCAGAAACAACCTAGATATTAAAAGTATGATAAGGAAATATTATAAGGCTATGCCAATAAATCTGAAAACTTAGGTGAAATGAACAAATTCTTTGAAATCACAACTTATCAAACTGACACAAGAAAGATTAGAAAATCAGAATAGCACTATAAATATTAAGAAATAGAATTCATAGTAAAAATCTTTCCATAAAGGAAAGCACAGGCCCAGATGGTTTAAATGGTGAAATCTAGCAAACATTTGAGGAAAAAAATGATATCAAACTCTGTAGAAAATTGAGAAAAGAACACTTTACAAATCATTTTATGAAGCCAGCATAGCCTTGAAACCATACCTAATAAAGATATTATGGGAAAAATATAGACCAATATCCCTCATGAAAATTCCACATAAGTCATTAACAAAATATGACAAATTAAATCCATCCATATATTCAAAAAATCATACATGATGATCAATAGAGTCCATCCCAGGGAAGATAGGCAAGTCCAACATTTGAAAATCAATCAATACAATTCACACCTTGACCAATTAAATGACAAAGTTGAGTATCTTAAAATATGCAGGAAAAAACATTTGATTAAATTCAACATCAATTCACAAACTAGGAATACAAGGGAGCTTCCTGGACCTGATAAAGCACTCACACACAAAATTACAGGTAACTACAGACTTAAATGGCAAAGGCCTGAAATATTTAGGTTTGAGAGTGTGAATAAATAGTTTGCTTTCACCACTCTGTTCAACATTGTACCAGGTAGGCATAGACAGTGTAACAAGTAAAGAAAAAAGAAATAAATGGAATATAGATTTGAAAGGAAGATGTAAAATCGAATCTATTCACTGATTGCCCACAGAAAATGCTACCAAGGCATCTACCCAAACCATCCAAACAAACAAACAAAAAACCACCAACAAAAAATATTTATCTAACTTAAAATTAGCAAGTTCTCAGGATATAAGGTCAATAAAAAATGATTGTATTTCTATATACTCCCAGCAAATAATTTTAAAGTTAAGTTTTAAAAAATTCCTTTTAATATAGAATCAACAAACATAAAACATTTTAGGAGTAAATGTAACAAAATATATGCAAGACCTCTCTACCCTAAAAACTATAAAACTTTGCTGAATAAAATTAAAGACAGTTCAAATCAATGGAAATATTTACCATATTTCTGGATTGGATGACTAATAGATTCAACATAATCCCTATGAATATCTCATCTAATTTTTTAAAAATAGAAATGGACAAGCTGATTTATATGGAAATGCAAAGCACTGACAATAACAAAAACAAAAGGAAAAAGAACAAACTTGGAAAACTTAAAAGAACTGATATTAACTCTTACTATAAACTACTGCAATCAAGGCAATATGGAAATGGAATAAAGATAGACAAATAGATCAACGTAAGAGAAGAGGGTCTAGGAAGAGTCCCATAATTGTGTGGTTAAGTGTATTTCAACAAATGCAGTTCAGTGGGGAAAAGAAAGTCTTTTTACCATTGGAGCTAGTACAACTGGACACAAATATGAAAACAAATGAATCTTGATTCTTACCTCACAACCTACATAATAATTGGTTCAAATTGGATCAGGACTCAAGTGTAAAACTAAAGTTATAATAATTCTAGAAAATACATTGGCAAATATATTAAAGATCTTGGGCTAAGCAGAGATTTTTATAGACAAAATAAAAAGCACTAAACATGAAATTAAAACTTGATAAATTAAACTTCATAACATTTTAATGTTTGCTCATTAACATACACTAAAACAAAAGACAAATGATAAATTTGGAGAAATAGTCTCAACACATAACCACTGAAAGACTTATATCCAGAATATATAAAGAATCTTATAAATCAATCATAAAAAGATTTTAAAAAATGGAAATAGGTTAAGAGACTTGGACAATTTACAAAAGAAGATATACCAATCAATAGCCAATGAATATATGTGAAGATAAACAACATTAAGTGACAGAGAAATGTAAATTAATCCAATATGCGATGTCATTTTATGCTCACTAAAATGGCTAAAATAAGAAAGACTGATAACTAAAAATGTTGGCAAGGATATAAAACAATCTGAACACTCAAATGTTGCTGAAAGGGAGTGTAAGACAGGGTAACCGCATTGTAAATCTGCTGCTAAACCATATGACCCAGAAATTCTCATCCTAGGTATTTACCAAAGACAAATGAAATCATATGCTCACAAAAAGATAAATGAAATATGTTCATAAAAAGAACCGTACAAGAATATTTAGAACACAGATGGCATGACTCAGAAGTTGAGCGTCCAGAAGATTATGGTTCGGTTCCCAGTCAGGACACATGCCCAGGTTGTGGGCTCTATCCCTACACTGGGGCCTGCAGGAGGCAGCCGATCAATGACTGTCATCACTGATGTTTCTCTCGCTCCTTCTCCCTTCCTCTCTCTGAAATCAATAATGACATTAAAAAAAAGAATATTTAGAGCAGTTTTATTCATAATAGCCCACTAGAAACAATCTAAATACCAATCTGAGTGTGAATAAACAAATTATCATGTATAATGGTATACCACTCAGCAATGAAAAATGATAAACTATTGTACGTGCAAAAAGAGCTCAGAAAACATTGTTAAGTGAAAAGCCTAATATAATATGAAAGGTACACATGGTATAATTCTATTCACATGAAATTCAAGAAATGGCAAAACTAAGGTATAGTAATAAAAATCAGAACAGTGATTGGTTAGGGAGGTGGAGCCTGACTGAAAGGAAGCACATGTGAATTTTATGAGGTGATGGAAATGCTTCATGTTCCTGATTTGCCTGGTGGAGACATAGCTGTATACATTTATTGAAACTATTTTTTATACACTGAATATTTGTGTATTTCATTGTCTATAAATTAAAAAAACTTGCTAGTTTCCTGTATGTTTCTAGAGCCAGCTCTAGACCGGCATTTGATTCTTTGTCAATCCAGTCCTCATTTCCATCTGTAGTCCTGTCTCATGTTCGGAGATCACCCTTAGCACTATGCTAAGAGCTTTATATGCCTTGTCTATTTTAATCATCACCAGCTATGGAGCCCCTGTCTCTTGACTTGGGCCTCTCTTCTCTATACCATGTTTTGCTCTAGCTTTAACTTCATTCACTGCTGCATTAAAATCTATTGAGAAACAATCAGACAAAATGTGTTTTCCTTATTGGTGCAATCCTAACTAATGCCAAATGCCTTATTTAAGGAGCTCTCTCAGTAGAGTGCTAGCTTGCTTCTGTCCAGATCCTCTTGCTGTGCCTTACCTATTCTGTTTTCAGTGAGGAAGAAATCCTTCCTTGAATCACTTAATGTGTCTTGAGGAACACAGAAACAATGAATTTCACTGGTGGGATAAAAATCATATGAATATCTATGGAAATATTGAATATTACTTGTTTATGAATAATACTGATTTAGTTCATTCTCGTTTACACCAAATAGCAAATTTATATAATCTAACTATTTAGTTAAAAGGGAAGACTATCTTTAGCGCTTTATTTGTTGAAAAATCTAAAATGATTACCTGCTTATAAAATGGACTGCAGCTTGAAGGAATGATTTCTCTGGACCAAATCCTAGGAAATCATTAGGGAAAAGGGAGACACTTTTTGTAAATATTACAGCCAAGCAGCAAGATAGCAGTAGGGCAGCTAGCTCCACACTAGTGGCTCCTGATACATGGAGAAAACTTGCAATTTTCCATCTCATTGAGGGGAGAAGCAGGCAAGTGGTGATACATTCTCTTTTGTCTAATCAGAAAGCCAAAATAGTAAAACTTATACATTCTCATCAGGGAAGCTCTTAGATGGTGTGTTTGGAGAAGGACAGATTGTGACTTTCAAAAGAGGGACATTTACAAATGTAGTAACACAAAGGTAGTGACAGATGCAGAACTGAAGAGCCGTGGGGTGGAGGAAAGCTTTTCAGCTGTTGCTTATTAAAAAACTGTGTGGGAAGCGAGAAACTTTTCATTCTGCACCAACACATTCATCTGAGGTTATTTGTCTGTGTGAAGTGAAGGAAGCAGAGTCCTCTGGTTCTTAAACTTTTCAACAGAAGTGCCCTAGTAGTGGATGAAATCACGGGTTTACCCCAGAATCTGAGGGGAGAAACCCGAAGGAAAGAGGTTTGGCAGAGGAAGCGGGTATAGTGTGTAATGGTCCTATGCAAATGGAAAAGTTTCTTGAAATCTTCTGTTTTATCTTTTAAAAGTTATGTGAGTAGCACCCACACTTATTTGAAGAGTTTAACAGTTATTCTCAATTAAAATTAACTTGCCACATTTTATCATATGAAGTTTTGCTTTTGGTGACCTAGTTTGGGAAACTAGATGAGTGCATTATCAATCGCCTGGACTTTCTGGTTACGCTTTCCTGCTCTTCCAGAGGACCATGTGCAATTAGTGCATGTTGTTCCTGTCTCTGTTATTCCTTGCTGTGCCCAACCCTGCACAGGTGGCTGTCGTGAGTTATGGTGAAGGGGTTTGGAAGGGCAGGCGAGCAATAGAGAGTGGACATCTACCTTCCTCCAGTTGTGTGTCCCTGTCATCTGTGATTTCCTTATAAGCATCAACATTGGCAAGTGGGTCCAGCCAGGCGTGGCTCAGCAGTTGAGCGTCAGCCTCGGATCCAGGAGATCGAGGTTTGATTCCCGGTCTGGGCATGTGCCCGGGTTGCAGGCTCAGTCCCTGGTTGGGAGTGTGCAAGAGGCAGCCGATCAATGACGACTCTCTCATCATTGATGTTTCTACCTCTCTCTCCCTCTCTCTTCCTCTTGCTGAAATCAATAAAGATGTATTTTAAAAAATTGGCAAGTGGGCCACTAAAGAAGGCATGGAAATACAGCTTGGGATTTATTGCTTAATGCTAATGCCAACCAAAGTAATTGGAAGGAGCTATAGGTCAGTAGCCTCAGGATGCTCTCTAACAACAGGCTCAAGTTAACCTTATAACATGTCATATTCTTTTTCATGACATCATTCTTCGAGACACAAATTCTTCCAGGTGTTCTTCCTAGATGATTCTCAAAGAACTATGATTATGTCACCCATGATTATACTTCATTTGCATTTATATTTATTATTCTAAGGTGGCTATCATAGGTGTGGGCCCTCCAGTGGGAAAACCAGCAATGGTGCATGCACAGAGCAGCGTGGCCTGCGCCTTTATCTGTATCTGACCTTTTTTCCATCATGCTCTTTCCTTCTCTCAATCTGTGATTTAAAAAATGCAAGTTATTTCACTGTTCTCTCTTTGTCTGTTCTCAGTCCCTCCTCGAAGCCTGCCTAGAGATCATCTCTCTCTTTTTCTCTCCACTTCACCTCAAGGTCTACATAATTTGCAAATCTTTTTTTCTGAATTTAATAATTTAACTTCTATTTCTATAATCTAACCTTGATCATTTCTCCTTCTTATTCTAATATATATTTCCATCCCTAAGTAATATTTCCACACAATAGTCTTGCATGGGTTATGGTGGTAGCAGTCATGATAATACCTTCTATTTGTAAGGCTTTGCAGGCAGAGTACTTGGGTGGATAATGATAATAGCCAAGATATATTGAGCATTTGCTATATGCCAGACACTCATTACATGTGTCTAATTAATGCTCATAATTATTTAAATTTGCAATAATTACTATCACATTTTGCAGATGAAGAAACTATAACACAAAGACCTTAGCAATTTGCACAAGGTCCCAGTTCTCACAGCAATAATTGTAGAACTGAGATTTGAACCCAAGTCAGTTTGATTCAATATAGTGTGCTCTACTACCATCAGCATGGATTCTTAAAGTATTATGATTGTGGCCACTTTTGTCAGTCTCTTTGCTTTGCTAGAATAGTTAATACTAGATCCTGATATTTAAGTAGATTTTAATTTTCCTGTAAACTTCTCATTGTAGTGAACCAACAGTTTAAAAACTAGAAATCACCCTCAAGAAATCTACTTATGTTAATAGTTGAGCAGACAAATGATCCGTTCAGTGTTGACTTGAGTCTTCAAGAGGAGCATGTGTTCAGAGATTGCTGGTGCCATTGAATGTGCCATTATTGAAATAACAATAATAACAACAATGATAATAACAACAACAATAGTAATAATACTACCAACTACCAGCCACACCACGCTTTCTAATTCTAGGTCTTTTCTAAGATCATTATAGACATTATTGCATTAAATACTCAGAATAACACTATGAGGTAGGCTATCATTTTGTACTAAAATTATTTTACAAGTGAGAAAATAAACTTGTAGTTTGATTACTTGCCCAAGTGGTAATTGGCAACATTGAGATTCAAATACTGCAGAGTTTGTGTTATTAAACATTGTTATTTATTAACACTTATTACACCCACAAGTTTTAAAAATGATAAAATTCATGTTTAAAGAAGTTACTTGGCTTTCCTAGATCCCACAGCTAGTCAGTGGTAGAGTTGAGACTTAGTTGAGGCTTCTTCCCATTATTGGTCACATTTTCTTTCATGCCACCTTTTTTGTACAGTTTCAATTATTACTGTTTTTTCTTTATTCATTCCTTCATGCAATGCAAAACCAAAGGTCAGGTTTATGCAGAGCACAAAATACAATGAAAGCTACAAAGATGAATGTGGCTTCTAAGATCTTATAACCTAGTGAAGGTAGAGAAAAAAAATACGTAAGCAGCTGATAATGTTTCAAAGAAGAAAGAATTATATATTAAAAGTACAAGCAAAGTGTTATGGCAGTGCAGAGTAAGATATAAGCAGCCTTCATTTCAACTCAGAAAGAATACTTAGAGAATGTGGAATTTGAATGAGCCTTGGAAAAGGGGTAGGGGGTTTGAAGGAAAGGTGTTCTACCTAGGTAAGTATATATGAGAGCCAGCTTGGTGCTAGGAGAGGCACAGAGGCAGTTCCAGGAACAGTCTCTCCTCATAAGGAAGTGAATCCTTCCTGGAGAGCAGGACATACACATGTGAAATGAAAATGGACAGTGACGTGTGAAAGAGCTAGACGAGGTCAGAGGTAGAAAAATCTGAGAGCTAGAGTAGTCAGGGAAGGAGCATCGAGCAAGCAGAGCTTAAATAGAAACTTGGAAGGTGGGCAGGGCTTCTGGGGGAGAGGAGAGGTAGTGCAGGCAAGGGGAGGGTCCCAAGTACAGCCAGGCTGGAATGCATAAGGGTGGTTGGGGCCTAGTGAAGAGAAACACAATAGCCTGTGTGTGTGTGTGTTTATCTGCGTGGTAATGCGGTGGTTAAAGAATACTTGTGGCAGTGTGATGACGTGTCAATCGGAAGTGAGGAGCCCAGTGCAGCTGCCTGCAGACTCCTGGATAATGACAGGCCCTGGAGGAGGTTGTTATACAGCCCTGAGTGATTCTGGCTCATGTATCAGTCATGTGAGGGCCCCTGGCTGAGAGTGAATCTTGTAAGCAGCTTCATCTTTAAATAAAAAGAGCAAAAATAGTTCACGTTGTTTGTATTTAAAGGCTTTCTTCTTTTTGTAGGGAAACAACAATATTCTTTAAGTGCAAAACCTATACAGATGTTGAACGAGTCTGCATCAGCTTACATTGCTTTTCCATAATTATTCATTGTGGTGGTCTCTAATATATAAAAATTTAAATTGATTGCCAGTAATAAAAAATTTGAATTCTGGAAGTAGTGGAGTAGGAGAGGCAGCAGAGAGATGAACCTGACTTTGATGGAGAAATTGGTATGAGGAGTGTAGAGAGCTGACAGCTTCCATCTGCTACACTTCTGTGAGCTGCTGCATTCATGTTGAGGCCATGCTCCCCATGAGCTGCTTCCTGCTGATGCCAGAGCATGGTGGGGTGGCAGGGCCTGGCCATTTCTGCCCAGTGTAGGGCTCATCTATGATTGATTTTTACATTGGGGTGAACTATTTGTCTGGCTAAGACTTTCTCAAAGCTGCACTGTTATCTGCCACCCTTCCTAATGAGTGCTTCCCCTTCCCCCTCTCCATTCTCAGATCCCAGATTTTCATCTTGGTTTGAAGGTTTTTCCTGCCTACTCTTACTCCCTATACCACCAGTAAATCTCTTGCCCTTAAATTCTTTCTGGGCATCTGTTTCCTGCAGAACCCAAACTTGCAAACACCTTTATGATGACCTAAGTCTAATGCGTAGAGCTATGATCTAGAATAAGGTCAGCAAACTTTTTCCATAAAGGGTCAAATAACAAACATTTTAGAGTTGGTGGGCCGCATTTGGTCTCTGTGACATTAATCTTTGTTTTTCTTCTTACAATCCTTTAAAAGTGTAAAAACCATTTTTAACTTGTAGGCTGTCAAAAACCTGTAGTTTGCCTACTCCTCCTGTTCTAGGATATAAAAGATCTAGTCTTGGAAGTCTTTGCTTATTTGCTGCCTGTTTCCATTTTATTATCTGTAGAATGGAGCTATTTGTTGCCCAATAAACTCAGAGAAATCTTTGTTAGCTTTACTAACGACAGTGAATCATTTCAAAATAGTTTTGGGGTCTGAGGGAGAAGTGGACTGAGGAGGAGTGGTCTAAATTCCGTTTGCTTGTAAAAGGACCACTTAATAGGACAATTGTACAAGTTCTGTTCATTCCCGCCATGAAAATGTATGATTCAGGGTGTAGAAATCTTTGTTCTGTATTAAATATCCTGGCAAAAATAACATTCTGGTGTAGTTTTAGATTAGAGTATAAGTATTAAGTCGAAACTAAAGTGAGGGTTTAGGTGGGATTAACTCTCTGGGGTAGGTATATGCTTCATCACACCACTCTCATTTTCTGGGCACAGCTTGCAGTTAGGTTGGGGCAATACCTCCGAGTTTTGGCTAGTGAGATGGGAGCAGAAGTGATGTAAGCCACTTTAAGACCTGGACCTTGAAATGTTTCTCTTGACGCTCCAGCTCTCTCTTCTGCTGCAGTGACTTTGGAGGCCAAATGTCGCAGTTGGAAGGCAGTCCAACTTTTGACATACTGTAGTTGAATAAGAAATAAACTGTAGTTGAGAGAATCCAATGATATTTGGTGGTTTATTTGTTATTTTAACAGAATATTCCCCATATTGATCAAAGATTCCGTAAGTACCAAGCTGTAGTCAGTGGCTTGCTACATGTAGAGCTCAGGAGAGCATCTGAATGCAGTTTGGTTAACCAATGTCATCAAAGGATGGCATACAGAGATGCCTTCTGTTGAAACGCAGGTTAAGAGGAAAGCAGATGTTGATGGAATCATTTCAAGGGTACAGAATTTTAAGAAAGAAAGAAAAAGAGATCAATGAATGGCACTTGTCCAGATGAATTCAAGGAAGCCTTTAAGGCACCAGGAAAAGGCTACGGTCAGAAATGACATGTCCTGTTCGGTGATATCATTATTTCCTCAGTATTCATGATGATGGTGATTGCTGGTGGTATTAGTTTTGATTTGGTGCATTTTTAAATTCTACCCCCTAATGTTTAAAAATGAGTGAAAAGGGAAATTCTTCTGAGGAGAAATTATTGTTAAAAATAGTAGGTAATGTATTAAGGGCTAAATATCTTTGTAGACACCTGATGTGGAAATTTATCTGAAATATAGCGCTGATCCATCCAGACTGCTGCTTAAAACTGCCCTGGTGCCCTCTGCCTCCTCCCTGCAGGGCCCTGCGTGCTTGTCACACTGGGTTAGTTGCTGCTTCCCCAAAGAACCTTCCGTTCTCCCAGTTTAATGGCCTCACTTGGTTCCTTTGATGAGCATGTTCTGTGCCACGTTTTGCCTGCTGAAATCCTAGCTGTTTTTCAAGGCTTGATCAAATGCCATCTTCCACATACAGGATTTCTTGCTCACCCTAGGCTATCATTTTCCCCTTTAGGTTTTTCATAGAACCTAATAACTACCTGATACCACTTTCTAGTTATACTGTAGTTACTTGTGTTCATGTCTTTTCTCTTCAACTATTTTGTAAACTACTTAAGATTAGGTAAAAAAAAAATTTCTTTTGTATACCTCCATGTACAAATCAAAACTTCTGGTCTTAGGATGCAATAAATAAATAAATATTCAATTAAATTAAAGATAATCTATGAATGAAAAGAAAAAAACTAATTACCTTTAGCATTCCCAGATAATAAAAAATATTGTAATTATAATAGCAGAATATTGTTACAAGAAATGAGAAAGTGAGATAAAGGGAAATACAGTTAGTGAGACAGTTCTTAGTAAAGGCAAGGTAATATGAATAACAAAATATCAGAAATTAATGATGTTGGAAAGGTTAATATACTACTCATAAGAAAAATTGGTTTAGAGCCTTACTTTACACTCAACCAAAATAAATTCTAAATAGAGATAAACACAAAAAAGCCATAGTTTTATGCACAATAGTATTTATAGATGAGTTATTAAAATGATGAAAATTGGAACTTAGATATCTAGCGTGAGGAGAATAGTTTGGTAAGTTATATTTAGTGAAAAATATGCAGCTGCTGAAATTTTTTATAGAGTTTAAATGTTGTGAGGCGTTGCTTATGATATGGTACTGAACAGAAGCATAGGGTTCATGCCTATGTAAAATTTCATAGAGAGAAAAATTTGTCAGCATTTTTACTGTGCTTATCCTTTAGTGTTGGCATTATAAATGTTTTTTCTTCATAGTTTTCAGATTTTCTACAACAATTAAGCACAGATTTTAAACAGAAAATTGCATAGAAAACACACAAATTTAGAAAAGATTAATAACTTGAATGAAAGCCTAGAAAAGTAAGATGATAAAGTATGTACGGATACACAATAAAAGCTTCTGAATTTAAACTTCAGAATTTTCAAAGGTCTTTAAGAAGCTATAGCATTTAGAAGCACATTCCATTTGGGTACACTGACATTTAACAAGGGGCCCACTTACTAAAATGTACAAGGTACTTAGTAAGACTAACAAGAAATGGTTTAGAACTTCACAGTTAGAAATATGAGGAGGTGTTTCTACCTCTAGGTCTGAAGTGTCAATGGGGGATGTGGTAGCCACAACTGGAAAAGGGTAGTCATGTGCAGAAGGTTCCCTGGAGGGGCCTACCAATGCATGGAGATCAGAAGATAGAGCTGGGGGAATAATGACCTCAACTTTACTTCCTTCCCACCCTCCAATCTCCTGCTGATGCTCCTCTTTGAGTGACCCCCAACTAGAAACCAGAGGCCAAGGGAGCCTATTGCTGAAGATCAGCTCTCAGTTGCACAGAGCAGAGTGAAGGGAAGAGAGTGGATCTGGAGAATAAATGGAAAACGGATGCTGTAGGGAGGAAGTGTGGCCGTAGATCTCATAAGAAGTTTTTACACAACGACGTATTGCTTTAAGTTGATATGAATTGACGGGTTGATTGATAAAAAATCTTTTGAAAGAAGGGGAAACCTGGTCAAGCAAGGTTTGGACATGTCACATGTCCAAAAGTGCAAAATGATTTTTGGATACATCTAATATTTTGGGAGAAGTAAAGTAGAGTATAGTAACAAATAAGCAGGTTATGGAGTCTCATTAAAATAAAAGCTGAACAACAGAGAATCATCAATTTGTGGATAAAAATCCCCTGAAAGAGCAAAAATGCTGTAGTTTACAAATAAGTGTGGTTGGAGGTCAAGGAAAGTAACTAAGGAGGCTAGGACAAATTATAGTAAGAGGACACAAGACCTAGGAAGGAGGAATAATAATAATTTTTAAAGTGGAATGTAGGAGAGGCTTATAAACATTAGGTACATATTGGTATATATTTTTATAAAAAAAGTATAAACCTGAAAATTTAGGAGGGGGAATTTGAAATAAAAAATTTGAAGTTAAGAATTATGATTTTGTCATTTGTGATTATTTAAAGCTAAATTTAATAATTTTATAATTTTCCTGTCTGCTTTGAGTGTTAAATTTTTAATGATGTTTAATTCATTTGGAATACATTTTTGTGAATTAGTTAGGAATGAGGTCGTGTTATAAAAGGTGGAATATAGTAGTTTACCAAAGGTTTTAAGTAATTGTTTTAAGTGATAGTATGACCTTAGAAAATAAAATGTGGCTGTTTTGGAAAGATACCATTTCCTTCAAAGGTTAAAAATATATTGACAGGCACTGAGATTCAACAGGAATTCATCTTAAAGATAAAACACACATACAATTTTTAGATATTGCCTGATGGCAGAGAGATAAATGGTTGTCAGAAAATGGAAAAGACTCATTTTCGAAGTCTGAGTGGCAATTTTCCTATAACTCTGTCACATGGATAAAGTACTTGCCTTTCTGAGTCAGGCTGGCCGAAGGGAAGAAAGGAATGGCCAAGATTAATGAGATAAAGCAAAATAATATTTATTTTCTGAGGTACTCTATTAACATCTCAGAGTGGATCTGCCAGAACCTTTCTCCAGTATCATTATGTGAATGACACAGTTAAGACATTTATTAAGTTAATAGAGGTGGAAAATGGAGGCACCCTGCAGAAACATCTTTGAGAAAAGGAAGGGATCTCTTGCAACTCTGAGTTATTTCCTTTGCCTCATCTTGTCACCTGTGTGTTTGAAATTTGTTCACTGCTCTCTTCTTTTTAGAGCTAGGTGAATGAAACCTGGAAGGTACATTGTATTATTTTTGACTGTTAAGAATAAAGATAACCTATAGTTTAGAGCTGAAAAGCCAATTTCAACAGTAGTGTTATTGCTCATATCACAGAGAGAGACAGCGAGACAGAGAGACACAGAGAAGTTGTTACTATAACTTGTGACCTAAAACTTAAAAAGTACTTTTAATCAAACAGGCATAGTATGTATTTGCCTGTCTTATTTTTTTATTTGCTTGTGTATTAAAGAATATTTCCAAGTCTGGCTGAGTACCAGTCCCACATTTAGGAAAAGGGCACTTATGAGAGATAGTGCTGCCAGATATGTGGGTGATATATTTGTTAATATATAGTGTAAAGCAAACTTGGGTAATTTCTCTATCATTTGCCCCAAATGATAACCCACTGGTGTTAGTATAAAATAAGATGTGAGGTAATCTTGAATTTCCCTGCCAATGAAGTCATTCTATCATGAAAGTACCCAAAGAATCTAAAGATATCTGGTGCAAAGTACAATAATAAAATGACCAGCAGCATGTGTGTGCATGCATGTGCATCTTACCTTGCCCAATGTGTTCTTTGGTTGGTTTGGTCCAATTTTCAGGTCTGCATATGTGTGGGAGATTCTTAGGGACCCAGTAATCCCACTTTCTAGAGATCAACAATTATTAGTCAAGTGTTTATCTTTCTAGTGTTCTGCATTGCACATTCAAACATGTATAGTTTCTCCATTAATGCGTACTGACCTATAATCTCCATTTAGGAAATGATAAACTAATACCTAGCAATTATCTGATCCTTTCTAATGGCTGCATAGTATTCTGTTGTGTAGATATACTTTAAATTTATTTTAAAAACTTTATTGGACAACTTTTAGGTTGCTTTAATTTTACTAGTGAGACAATATCCCACGTGAACTTCACAATGACATGTTTCTTTGTATTTTTGTTTTTTGTTTTCATAGGAGAAATCCAAAAATTGAAATTGTTGTGACCATGTACATTTAGACTGTTGGGGCACATTGAAACATTGCCAGCTGGAAAGCTTGTGCAATTTATATTCCCAGTATAAGAACTCTGTTTTTTTACACATTCACCAGCACTGGAATACATAGCTCTTTTTAATTTTTGCAAGAATAATAGGTAAAAATGATATTTTATTGTTACATTTCAGCTAGTTAAAAGGTCGAGTAAAATTTTACTTTTTAAAAGTTGAAAATCCAAGTAGTTACCAAAAAAAGGGAGAATGTTTTTCCCCCAATAAACCCATTTTACTCCTTATTTGGTGTGTATGTTAAATGTTGTTCCTTTCCTCTCTTGCATGCCACTTTAGGAACCCTCTGTGTTTGCCAGTGTTCTTCCTGTAATGTTGTGAGTAGCATTACTGATCCTTATTATAATTTGTGGGACTCCTCTTTTTCTGGAAGAGTGCATTTCCTTTTGCAGGATTAACTGAGTGGGAAGGTTTTCTGCTATCTGATGAGATTGATGCTGATCCTGACATGACTAAGTAGGTCCTATTTCCAATTTAATGGTGGTGATTTTTGCAGCTTTGAAAATAGCTTCTATTAAGATTTACCTATTACTTAGGAGTTTCTTTTCCCGGGACAATTTCCTTTGTGTGGCAGTGTATATGATTTCTGCTTGTATGAATTTCAGCTGAATCAGAGCATAAATGTCCAAACTCAATAGTCATGAGACATTGATAGTTGTTAAAATTTCCACATTATTACTCCATAGTTCAAATTTGGATTTAACAGTAATAGTGGCATACTCTTTTTGCATATTATATTTAAGAAATCACATTGAACTTTATGAATCTAGTGAAAGGAATGTGCTATGTGCTTGAGATTTTAAGCCTGGTGTATTGATATTTCAATGATAAAATAGTATGTGTTGGGATAGTAAAAAGAGGCACTTGCTCTGGCTTTAAGTAAGATTGATGTTATGATATATATGTACTTGAAAAGAATTGATGAGAAATGGAACAGCAAGTAATTTTTTCATATCAGTTGTGCTGAAGACCATGAAATATGATTACCTAGAATAAGAATTTTTGAGTTTTTATCACACAATATTTTCTAAGTCCAAGACCTTAACATGTAAGCAATTTAATTGGAACAAAAGTTATTTTATCTTGAAAATGAAAATAATAATATCATTCCCATCTCATATAGAAAACAATGTATTTATAATGAAACCAATGTATATTTGACATGAAATCAAATATGAATCTAGTGTTGCCTCACTCTCATCTTTGTTATAACCTAAATTTTATGGTTTTGCTGCTTATGTAAAAGGTTAGGGATTTTAAATGGCTGCTCTTTATGCTTCATATTAGTTGTATAAATTATGCAAGTGCATCGTTTATGTGTTCACTTTTATAAAAAGGATCACTTTTTACAGAGAGAAATAGGGACATAACAGAGCTGAAAATGCCCAGGCCAATACACCTATTTTGTGCTTCTCTCTTGCTTTTTACCCTTTCACATTCTGGATCTGATTTTTAAGGCAGGGTCAAATATATATATTAAACTTGTATCTGAGAATCTGCAAGAAATGCTTTTAAATAAAAACAATTTCCAGTTTGCAAATGAGGAAACTGAAGTACAGCGAGGTTAAACAGTTTGCTGAGGCTCACAAAGCTATAATATAAGAGAGCTGGGCCCAGAACGCAGAGCTCTTTGGTGCCCAAACATTGGTTCTCACATCAGTTTCCCTGTCTCCTGGGGCATTTGTGTTCATGTACCAGCATTGTGTAACCTTTGTCTTTCATGAGTACCAGAGTGTCACATTAGAAGTCAGGAATCTGAGGATGTAGGTTGACTTTTTTTGGTCTTATTAGCTCTTTAATATTTGCTTATGGCTTAAATTTCTCCAAACTTTCATTTTATACTTTGGAGAATGAGGCTAATAACACTTTCTACTTTTCCTGCCCATTTTACAGAAATGATATATATGCACACTGGAAATTTTATGTAGATATTGTAAAGCCTTGTGATAGACCGTACTATTGCTCAAAACTTCCACTGTTTCTTCGTATGGAAGAATTTATAGTTCCCTTTTCTGCTGACATAGGATCGGGCATGTTTTGCTTTGGTCAATGAAACATGAGCAGAACTGGTATGCTTTGCTATAAGAAGAAGCTTTTTATTTTTTTTCTGACTCTGTTCCCTCTCATTTCTGCTTGCAAACAAACCTTTTTTTTTTTTTTCTTTTCTGAGCTCATCTCTTTTTTCGTTATAAACTGCTAAACAGAGCCAAGAGTAGACCACACGTGGTATCAAACAGGCTCCAACTGTTAAAAAGTAAAACTGTGAAGGTCTCACAGCAACATGGGTAATTAAAACAGACAAAATCACTTGAACAAAAGAAAGGGTGTGGCCATAAATCTCATGGTTAAAATCTTCAAATTAACAAAGGTGATAGCCACTAAACTCTTTCAACTGGATATAATTTTTCAGGAGAAAAGACTAAGATCATGGTTCTCCTATAGACCTGATAAGCCTAATCTAGAGTGGAGGCATGTTCACTGATTGTAGTTCTTGGCACATGTGCTGATTTGGGTCAAAAAGACAAGAAATTATGTGTTTTTTTGTTTGTTTGTTTTTTTATATAGGTTAGTGTGACCCAAAAATCCACTAGCCTTAATCAAAAGAGATTTAATTTTCAAAACTTAATATGACCTTTAGGCTTCTAATCTTTTATAGGGAGAAAACAGGATGTGACATTTTCTCAGATTCCAAGAAGGTCATTTGCTCTAGTGTTCTTCTAAAGAGGTCAGGGAGATAATAAAAAAAGACCTCCCAGAGGGCTGAGGCAAGGGCTATTGATAACAATTGAATAGAGATCCATTCCTGCAGGCAGAAATAGGGCTTAATCCAGAAACATTCCTTATTGGTCTTCTAGGGCTGCCATAATAAAATAATACAGACTGATGGCGTAAACAACAGAAATTATTTTCTCACAGTTCAGGAGGGTGGAAGTCTGAGGCGAGGGTGCCGGCATGGTCAATTTCTGGTGAGAACTCTCTCTCTGGCTTGCAGACAGCTGCCTTTCTCCTCTGAACTTCCATGGTTTTTGCTTGGTGGAGAGAGAGAGAGAGGAGAGAGTGCTCTGATGTCTCTTCTTATAAGGATGCTAATTCTCTTGGATCAAGGGCCCAACCTTATTACCCCATTTAACCTTAATTACTTCCGTAGAGCCCCCATCTCCAAATACAACTATATTGCTGGTTAGGACTTCAATGTATAAATTTTGAGGGAACACGAACATTCAGTCCATAACACTTCTTGCAAGGTAGGCTCCTTACAATGCCTGCCAGCAGGATTTTAGAATCACTATGGAAACATGGCTGCTTATATCTACGATTCTTCCCAAATCTGAATGGCTGTGCTTATTAATGGGGGTGGGGTAGGAGGGCTGATAACTGCCTTCTTTAATTCTGGGTCTTTGACTCCAGAGGAGGCGCATATGGGCTTAGCGTGAAAACTCACATGAGAATGTGAGCTTCGTGCCTTGACGGGATGACGGAAGTTTGGGATTACCTCCTTGAGGAGATGGGATGGGAATTATTATATTCTATATGTGGAACAGAGGATGCTATTTATTTGTGAATAGAGAACAGACATTATAGTACGCTTTAATTTTTTTCTGTCCATTTTCTATGCCCCTTCATGTCATGTATCTCTTGTGGAAGGATTATGCATTTGAATCCCATTGACACTAGACTTGGCAACATGATGTGTTGTTTGGCTAAGAAGATGTGAACAAAAGTGAAACTTGTCACTTTCAAGTGGAAAGGTTAAGCCAGAGTATGTTTCACTATGAGAGAGACAATATCCTAGATAAAGGTTACTCTGTCACCCTGAGTGGTGTTGAGAAGATAACTTTTAGCAGACCAGTGATGGGTATGTGGTATGAATGGGAGGAAAAGCACAATAAAACAAAGCTTTAGTTGTGAGTCATGAGAGTTTTCGATGGTTTTCGATCACGTGTAACTCAGCCTAGGCTAATTGATAGCAACCTGCATGTATATGGAGACTTAATATTACATTTAATGTGAAGTTATACTTAATTTATCCAAATTGACCAAAGGATTAAATGTACTATTTCATTTAATTTGCTAAGATTTTGAGGTTAAGACATTAGAAAAAGGCACATTTTCATATTAGAAAAGCATCCAAAAAAGAATTGAATAACTTTTCTTCAGTGTTTTCCTTCAGCGTTTAAATGAAAATATCCACTAAACTGTTCTTAAACAAGTTAGGAACAAAGTTTTATAATGAAGAGTAGAGATTTTGGAGAAGAATTCATTTCCCCAGCATGTGTTCTATGACTTTAGCTCCTTTACCGCATCATGACAGGGGAATAGTGCTCTGTTTCTGCTCCCAGGGATGACAAACATGCTGACTCATCCAGTCCCATTTCATTATAATAAATTTAGGATGACTTTAGCAACATTTTCTATGAACTGGCCAAAGCTATTTAGAAGCTAACTCCGCTTTTTCCTAATTTAAATTCAATTGATGTTCCAGTGAGAGCTCTCTTGCTTATCTGGTCTTCATTAAGGGCCTTTTAAACTATGAAAAAAGTATTACATTTTTGGACATTTGCACCATTACATATAATATTAATTGCCAAAGTATACTAATTAGCTTATTAGAGTAACTGTTCTTTGTATATATATCATTTCACTTATTACAGAGTCTGCATTCTGAATAGCATTAGGAGCAGAGAGAAAACAATTTTTTTGAGTTATAAGGGAAAGGGTCACACAGGCATTCCATGATCATCAGTGTTCTCTTCAAATGGCACCAACTAGAACTCCTTTGGCCACCACCTTATCTTTAATCATTCCAAAGGACTGGATGCTCATTAGTAAACATCTCCACCCAGTTTCTGGTGTTAAGTATAGACTTGTGGGAGAGAGATAAAATGGACTTACTCAGCACTGCAGATAGAGTCAAATGATCTTCCAGGCAGCAAATACTTAAGTTCTTCTCAGACTTACCAGCCTTTCTATGTGGAGAGGTCCAAAATCAGTGAGTAGCAGCAGCTCAGCCAAGTGAGATACCAATGGGATGTGTTGTAAGAACATTCTATCTGCCTATATTAAGGCTACATTTGTGCCTTCAGGCTAATTTACAAGACTTTTTTTAATCCTTCAAAAATTTTATGGTCATAAACCCTCTGTTAAGTTTTTATCAAGTGAATATAAAATACTGCCCCAGTACAAAATCTTAATTTTATAGATGTGAAGTACAAATATTTACTTGAAGTTCATATGATGTGAGGAAAAAGAAAATCAAAGCAAAATGATTCCACTTTATCTTGTTACTACAATGCCCAGGACTACTGAACTTAATATGATCATTGATAATAGCCCAAGTGGGAAAGTCTTGGTGGCAAGAAAGCAAAGTATGTTCTGGGAATCAGGTTTCTGAAGTTCTGCACTAAGAACATCTTAAAATAAGTGACTGTTGTTACAAAAATAAAAAAGAAGAGCTATTTATAGTATCAATAGTACATTATTTGAGAGGTCCATGCCTATATTTTTTGAATATTGTCAATAGAAATGCTAATAAAAGCCATGACAATTTTCAAATGTTGTGGCCTCTAAACTTCCTCTAACATTATGCATTGCATACTTACTGTCTTGTTTTGCTGTTTGTTTAGATTTGCACTTCATTTTCATTTTAATCAGTTTATGCTCTCTAAATATTTGAAGAAGGTAAATCCTTATTGTCAAACTTTCTTGCAGTGGAACAAGGATAATTTAATGTTCCTATTCATATTTATTTAATACCTAGTTCTCTTTAAGTGCTTATTCAGTTTTAACAATCAACTTATGTGTTGGCAGCACATTTCTAGTGATCACTCAATGTGTAATTTATTTTGGTGCGTATTTTCAGCATTGACATCCCTTGCTGTGTAAGTAGGACTATTGTTAAGAAAGAGTACAGTTTTTCATAAGTATCTGTTGAAGACAGGGTAAGTACATACCATTGGGAAAAACCATTAAGAGATGATTATTCAAGAAATTGATCATCTGGATTGCTTTTCCCATAGAGGACATAGTATCTAGTACAACATATATAATGCATATCTAATTTAGGACTAGTATAGGAGTCTAGAAAAATATTAAGAAATAGAGAATCAAATATGAAGGTATTTCAAAATAGTTTTAACTTGTTTCATATACTTAAAATATTTAATAACATTAGAAGTGTTTATGGATAACAGATTGAAGCTTTAGATTTGAAAGAGCCCTCAGAAACCACTTTGTCCAGTTCCCATAGTGCCATAGTGCAAGGAGTGACAGATTTGAGACTAGAATGAAAGACTCTTTGTGACCAATCAATGCTCTTTCTTCTCCTACAAGTTGACTTCTTATATTCTTAAAAATCATAACTTATTAAATTTATTAGGGAAAGGTTAGGGTATAATACTCTTATCAGTATTTTTTCTTTATCAGATCAGATGGTCATTAATTGGTGTTATGACCCAGTAAAATGGTGATTTTTTTTCCTTAAACTGAATTCTAAGATTTATGATTTTAAGGAGAATTAGTAATAATTCAGAAACTCTGACATTTAATTATTCAAAAACAGGTAAAATTTTCTGAAGTTCTTTTATCTGGTCTATAACTCATCTTTTCTTTCTATGTACAATGTCTTTTCCTCTATTTACTGAACTAAAGACCGGGATAAAGAATCTTATAAAATTATATTATTTATGATGTGTGGAAATGTCTATTACAATAAAGTAAGTAATACAACTTCCCTACACCATTATCTCTACTACAGGTCCATGGTAGGAGAGCTTGATTTGTATAAAGCTCCCAGAGGATCTCCATCTCTTTACCCACTTTACTCCTGGCAAGTAAGGGTGACTTATCTGATTGGAGAATTTAATAAACATAAACTCAACATGTTTATCTCACTTATGCCATTTTTTTTTTTTCTATTGGAGGCTAGCTGGTCCAGGAAGCAGGAGTTATCAATAATTCCACCTAGAGTTAGGAGACCTCCTACTGTATAATATTACCTATAATAAGGTGGTAAATCTGTCAAATTATTGGGTTTAGTTAGAATGGTTATCATAATTCTCACAATAAGCTATGTCCTCTAACTCAGTCTTTATGAGTAATAAATGTGATATTTTGATCTATATCCCTTCCTTATTTAAGTTTTTAATGTGTTTGAAAAAAGCAAGGGCCCTACACACCTCAACAGATGCTTCTGGCATAGACTAATTAAAAATATATCCCACAAAAATATATTTAAAAATCAGCTTAAGAATATGGTAGGGAGAAGGAAAACTTCCACTTCCCTCATTCCCGATCAAATATATTAATGAATTCTTGAATGAGTGCCCACTCTTAGGCTAGCTATGAATGAAGGATTTCTCCTCATGATACCATCTTGGTTCTGCAGTCAGATCTGGTTCTGTATGATGAGATCCTCCTCTTCCCATCTTCTGGGAGTTGATGATGGGCTCTCTCTCCTTCTCCCTCAACCTTACACATTCAGTATTCCATAGAATCCTGGCTGTCTCACACCTGCAAGTTTCTTTCTGAGAAGCTCACATTTTAATTTTAATTTATTTTTTATGTCTATGTTTTATCTCCTTTCCTTAAAACTCTGTTTTCCTTGGAGTCTCTCTTTTTCTCATACATTTCTGTAACCTTCCTCTCCCTATAATCCCTCACACTCACATATCATATCCATATGTATATCTATATTTCTATATGCTGAACATAATTCTTACATTTTATACTGTAAAAAAATGATGATTTGTTGTGAATTACTCTCATCCACTTTGCCATTTATATTATCTGCTATATATATCTGCTATTACTTTTTAAACTCACCAAAAAGAATTTACTGGAATTGACAGTCTGAAAGAATCTATCAGACTTCACTCACAATCCTTGAAGAAGAAAGTCACTAATGCCTGAGGAGAGTCCATTGCAATCTGCTGAGTTATGCAGTGCTTGATATTGAGGTGCATTTGCAAATTTCATTTTCTTTAGAAGGAGATACCTGCTGCTGTTAGGTGAGCTTAAGTGAAGTGTCATTTTTCTTTATATGTTGCACTTTCTTTGTTCTACAACTTTTAATATTTCATATCCTACAAATCTTCACTTGGAGCACAGTGAAAAACACCAATTGAAATTTCTTTCTTTTGAAAACATACTGTTAGGAAAGGAGAGGTTTTTACCAAAAAAATTAGAAAACGGTCAGTGTCTCTTTTGCCAAAACAGAATAAAATAATATGAACTTAAGAAATTTTTCCAAGGTGTTAAAGGCTAGGGAAAATGTAACTAATGTTGGGAGAATTTTGTCTATATAAGGACTTGAAATTCAGGTCAGCTATTGAGGTCAAATTATACTACTTAGCAAGTTTTAGCTGTGACGCTGGTGTTATTTGGCTTCATGGGGAAAGGCCAAAGTCATTTAAAGACTGAGGCAAAGTTCACTGCAAATCAACTGTGTTGAGAGAATGTTGAGTAAGTTGCTCTGTGATGGACTCAGGAAAGGGAACTCTGTGAAGGATAATGAAGGACCTGTGTGAGGGTGAACACAGTCCTGCTTGCATCAGCTTTGAAAGTGAGAAACAACTCAGGTCATGCTGATATGAAGATCAGTGGGGAATCAGGAAAGACATCCAATTGAATGGAAGGTGTATACAGAGCCCAAAGCAGTATTTGTTCTAATGGAGAGGAAGAGAGTTATAAAAATGAATCTTTGGTTTCATTTAAAAAATTAGTTCTAAATATCAACAGGAAATGAGCTATTGACTATGTGTTGACATTTCAGGCCATAAAGCGGCTGAAAGTAACACAAATATACCTTTTAAATATGCTGATACACTTGAGTGACATTTATGTTGGAGAAAGATATTAAAATCATATTTTCTTAAGGCTATGCACCAAGGTTAGGGAACTGAACAATGGCCTTTTCTAAAAAGTATTTAATTTATAATGCCTGGTTTTGCTCCAATGCCTTGTTGAGCATTGAGACCAGTATTGAAGTTGACCCCAGGTCCTGATGACCTTCAGGTCCTCTCTGTTGACAAATAATGCCCTCTCAGGGCAGTTTTGTGTACCTTTTTTTCCACATCAACTAAAGGGGTAAGTAAGCTAAACTGAATCATGTCCCAGACCTAATGATGAAAATCAGTAGTGTTTCCAAAGCTTTCTTATGCTTTTGTTAATATTAGCCAAATCACAGAGCAAACCTTTCTTTATATCATGGAATTATTTCCTTCTAGAACAGAGGTCACATATAGCAGACCTTAAGCTTAGAATGGCTAATACATAATTTTTGTTTGTCCTTTTCAGTTTGAAAAAAAAATTAAAACATTAACGCAAAAATTCAGATCTTCAGATTCTATTGAAAAATTACATCTGGCACCACTGTTTCCACTTCCCTCTTGGCTATGACTTGATGGAGCATAATAGTGCTGCATATCTAAGCAGAGCAGGTGCTTTCCAATGTGGTGCCATTCCCTCTGGTCTTATGTTAGACGAGCTTCATTACTTACTTTCCTGAGTAGCCTTGTAGGTATTTGACTTTGTGACTCCACTTTCAATAATCTAGTGCTCTCGCTATTGCCTGCCTGATCCTTCTTCAAATTGTCTTCTGTAGGCCTTTTTACCTGTCTTGTCAGTAACAATATTCTGCTATATGTTAAAACAAAATGTTAGAACAGCCTGTCAAAATCAGTCATTCTCTACAGGTCTTGTAACATAGAAACCCACACCTGAAACCTACATGTTCGTATTAACCATTGTCACCACAATACATTTTAAAAAAATCAATCATTTTCTTCCTCACTAGCAATTGTGTCAGCAATTTTGCCATTTTGACCATCCTTTATTTAAAAAAAGTTACTGCATCAGACATATTGTTGTGGTGGGTGGTGGTGGAGAAGATAAGATTAACTAAATAAGTAGAAATTGGTATATAGACATATATTTTTTGCCTGTAGTCTTGTTTTTTAGTTTTTAGTTGAATCTTTAATATACCATTTAGTGAGACATTGATGACAGTGACCCTTTTTTTGACAGATGTGGAAAGAGTGTTAGTTGCTCTTTTTTTTTATTGTACAAACCCATAAACACACATAATGGGTATGAAATAATTCTCATCTTATTATAATTTCTCTTTCAAAGAGGGCTTCAATTCAATATTTATTTGCAAAAATTAACATGATTATAGAGGCTTCCCTTCCCCTTTAGCCACTTTCTGGTCTAATTTTAAGATTTTAAGTGAACTCTGGGGTAAAGCCAAGACCTAAAAGGTGATAAGCTAAAGTATACTGCCACACATTAAAAAATTTGTTAGTGATTAGTTAATATTTTGGAAAATAATGGTGTGCTTATTGATTTTGCAATCTGTACTATAGTACTACAGGCAATGCAGCTTGGAAGAACTTTGTAAATGCAAATATCTTGATCATTTGCTTAAAACTCAAATTTGCCCTACAGGGAAATAAAGCAGAAGACAACATATTCAATGAGACACAAGTAGATGTGAGAGAAAGCAAATGTCTGAACAATAAGAAACAGAAATTAAAAAAAAAATAAAAAGAACATTGACAATATATTCTAGGGTTGGAGATGTATAAATACTTTGAACACAAGGACTAGTTTGTGGTAGTTTGTTATGCAGCAATACAAAGTTAATATGACAACCAAGGTGCTTGGTCATTTTTACCATAAAAATTCTGTTCAGCTTCTTCTACAAGGCAGAAAAATATCAAATCCATTTTAGTACACTACTCAATTAGAAAGTATAGGATTAAACAAGAAAGATTTTATTCATTCTTCAATCATCCTGGTTAATTAAGGTGTTGCTATGTGAATCCTTCTGTCAAAAATATTCTTTATTCCGTTTTAAAAAGCTGTCACATAAAATTTAAATGTCTCATTTAAACCCCTCAACAGCCTGGTAAAATTTGTAGAGCACATACTTGCCTTGTTTTATAAATGAGGGTGATATACATAAAGTGGGGGAGCTTGGTCATGTGGTAAAGCTAGAAATGGTGGACCTGGTTAGAACACAGATATTGGATTAATCTGTGCTTTAATTTACTCACTTATTCAACAGTATTTATTGTAACAAACATTTTTGTAGGTGCAGAGAATACTATAGTTGTCAAAACAGAATGGTACTGTTCTAATGGAGTTTACTTTCAAGTTCGGCAATTAGAAAATACTTTCACTATAATATGGTGCTTTTGAGCTTTTTTAAACTTGTGAAATATTGCATACATATATGCAGAAAATTGCCCAAACCAAGTATGCACAGATCAATGCTCTGTAACAAAGAAAACACAGTATATAGACACATACCCCAGGGGCCTCTCAGACCAACTCTCAGTCATTAATCTCATTGATGGGGGCCATATTCTTGACTTTTATACTAGTCTCTTTCTTACATTTATGTTTTATTTCCAAGATCACATCCCTGATTCTTTACTTTTAACTTCTCAAACATGGAACCATATAGTATGTTTTTGTGGGTGTCTATATCTGGCTTATCTCAACATGAAAAGTTTGTGAGATTAATCTCTGTTGTTTTTCTCATTTTCATTGCTGTAAGAATTTATGTGACTATACCAATCTATTTGTCTAGTCTACTTGATGGACCTTTAGGTTGTTTCCTATTTTTGAGTAGGAACATATATATCTTTTGTGAGCATGTGCACGCATTTCTATTTGTTATATACCCAGAACTAGAATTGCTGGGTCAAAGGATATGAGTTCAGCTGTAGTGGATGCTATCAGCATATTTTCCAAAATAATTTGGCAGACAGACTCTAGGGTGACTCCCAACACATTCTACTTTCTGGTGATCATGCCTTGTGTAATCTCCTTTCCTTGAGCAGAAGCTGCGATTGCTCTAACCAATGCTACATGGCAAATGGCATTTTCTTGATTAGATTATGCTCAATAACAAAGGTGATATGATGTCACTTTCATGACTGTGCTATGTTTCATAAGACTCTGTCCCAGTAGACTGCAGACTGGAGCAGGAGAATACTTTGCCAGCTTAGAAGTAGTATGCTGCCAGATTTTGAGAAGGCCTAGATAGAGGGCCATGTGACAGTGGACTCTGGTAGCCTCTATGAGCTAAGAGCAGTCCCCAGCTGAGAGCCAGCAAGAAAACAGGGACCTGTGTACAAGGAAATAAATTTATTATAGATATTTAGATTTTCTGTAAATAATGTTAGTTTTTATTTACGTTAGTTTTTATTATAAAGACATTTTCTGTCTTTATAATTAAAATTTATTCTTCACCCTCCTGTACTGGCTAGGAATTCTAGTCCAATGTTAAATTTAAGTGAAGATAACATGTACCCTTATTTCATTATTGATCTCAGTATTGAAGAGTTCAATATTTCACGTTAAGTATGATATTTATTGTTGTGTTTGAAAAATGACCTTTATAAAATTAAGGGAGTTCCCATCTGTTCTTAGTGTATGCAGTTTTTATGTTGCTCGGACCCATTCTTTCATGGGTTTTTTGTTTTTTTTGTTTGTTTTCTGAACTTCAGTTGCATGCATTGTAGATCTTTTCATGGTCTTTTATGTCTTGTATCCTCTTTTTCTGTATTTTTCTCTTTTGTCTCTTTGTGCACCATTTTGGATATATTATTTTGGCTTATGTTTCACTTCACTGATTCTTTCTTCAACTGTGTCTAATCTTCAAGCGCAGTAATTCACTGAGTTCTAAATTTTGGCTATTTTATTATATTATTGTCTATAATTTCCCCCATTTACTTTTTATGGTTTTCAGTTTTCTACTGAAATTTCCAGTCTTGTCTTTTATCTCTTTATGTAGAGTAAGAACTCTTGTTTTAAAACCTGTGGAGGACAACCTTAATCTGTATACCTTAAAGGTGTGTTTCTCTTGTATTTTATTGTTCTTTTCAATCATATTCCCTTGTCCACATGCTTGAGATAATTTTCTATTTTGAGTCAGGCATTATGTTCATAATATTGCAGAAAGAAAGAATTTAATGCTTTGAGTGATGTCATCTTCCTTTTGAGATCGACCACTCTGGAAGCTAGAGCCAATTGCTCTCAGATCACCTTAATATAATTTCAGGGACTTATAAGATTCAAAGTTGGACTGCAGTTCCTGTAAGATCTATTTCCATTTCCAGTTTAACTTTATTTGTAGGTTCTAGCCCTTTAGAGTCCCAATCTGTAGTGAGTTGGGTTACCAAGCACTTCCCACATGGTGAATCATGGATTTTAATCACTGTTACCCTACTGCCATGAGATCATCCAAAGCTCTGCTCAATCTCTTAGTCTCTTAACCACTCCCTCCAGGGTAAAATTGGGTCCAAAAGGTGAACTCACCTTCCTGGTGTCTGTTAATTCCTTGGTTTGTGTTTTAGAAAGTTTTTAATGTCTTTAATGCCTTCAAGGAGGTTTAAAAAAATATTTGTCTGCTTTTATAGCTGTTCTCAACTGGAGTGTTACTCAAATTACCTACCATTATCAGAAATAGATGTTTTCAAATTCCTTAATTTATTGTTTATATCCTATTAAAATGACTGCTCATGACAGAAACTATATGAACAGAAGGATGCATTTATGTCGATAGACATTTTCAAGTTGAGTATCAGATTAGTCCCCTCTTGAGTAAGAATTTTTTAATTGCTTTACCCTAGAGAAATAGTCTCCTTTATGTAATTGCTTTTTCTCCCCCAAACTGAAATAAATTCTGGTGTTTACCATGCTAATAGTACTTATAAGCTACCTAGAGCTGTAGTGTTAGCTTTCTTTTTTTTAGGGTATTGCATTAAAAACTCTAGCCCTGGCCAGGTGTCTCAGATGGTTATCACATTGTGCCAATACTCCAAGGTTGGGAGTTTGATCCCCAGTCAGGGCACATCCAAGAAACAACCAATGAATGCATAAATAAGTGGAACAATAAATCGATGTTTTTTTCCTCTCTCTCATCAATAAATAAAAATTAAAATATTAAAATATTATAGTATTGCATTAAAGACTCTAGACAGATTTGTTGACATCCTTTTAATGTCCTCCCAATGGCCCTAGAGAAAGTAGTTGGTCCTTGATTTTGCATTTATTATGTTTTCTTTGGAGAGCATCCTATGTGTACTATAACTTAGTATTTGCACATTAAAACTTTTGGTTTTATGTTTTCATAATTACACTGAAGATCCACAACAGAAAAAATTTGTGATTTTGCTGAGGCATAAACATGACTCATGAACTTTTTGAAGCTGGCATGGTGATTGGAAAAAGTCACCTGCTAGCCAGTGTTTGGGCCCAACTGATAATCCAACATTCATCTATACTGATTTTTATGCAAGTTTTGATTCTCTGTGGTGATATTTTAAAGTTTGGGATTGTGAAAAGTTCCAGGAACTATCTGAAATAATTGTCAAGGGCCTGGTGTGTTTCATTTTAATTAGTTGAGAGAATATGTTTTTCTCACTTAAGTTTTGAAATCTTACCGCAGCTTACATAGAAAAACAGTTGGAATATGAGGTAGCAAGAATATCTTGAAGAAATGAGATTGTGAGCTAAAAATTGTATGAGGAACTTTAGCCTAAATCAACTTTGGAAGCTACATGTAATAGGCCATTTGTAAATATGTACAACTTTACCTAAAAATATCTCAGCATCCTTTAATATATCCAAGTAAGGCCAAAGTGACTCTGTATCCTCAAAGATATACAGATTGATATTTGGAAGGTCAAAAACATTCTGATCTTGGGCATTAAAACCTAAGTTCTTAAAATAGGTTTTAATAATTTAGTTAAAAAACTTTTACTAGAATGGTATAGTATAATTATTACAAAGTTACTGAGCCATTTTATTTAATTTTCTTCTTTATTATGTTATTTCTGACTTTTTAATAAAAGCTTAATGAAATTCTTAGAGAATAGGAGTTTTGGGTTCATTGAATTTTCTGATTAATTAGTGCTCAAACTTATAATCTTTTTATGTCAATGGAAATAAAAAAATTGCATCCACTTGAATGACTTAGTAAAATGTACTGAACATAATTGAATTTCTATTTTTTTAAAATTATAACACTTACAATAAATGATTCATGGTGGTCATTCAGAACATCAGTTTCCTGTGTTGTTTACGAAATTGAGCTAAATATCTTCTGACTTTTGGAGTCAGCAGAAATGATTTTCTCAAATAGTGTGATAATAGCTTGTTTTCTTGCAATTTGACTCTATCCCTCAGGGTTGTAGATTATGAGAATGTAACAGCATGCAAATAATGGTTAATGGAGATAGTACATTTAAGTATTGGGAATGGATTTATTTATATCAATTTTGGGAGGTGGAATATTCACTTTCTATGAAAAATTTTAGAGAATCAAGCTAAAATGTCCAAACATATCTAAAATAGAATTTGCGTCATTTGATATGATATTAGTGTAAGTTTGGCGTCATTTCTGGCTTGCTAAATGATTGATACTTAATCTGTAATTGGGAAAGCTATGGCAGCAATTTCCTGTAATAGCCTACAAGCTGTATCTAATTTCTCCTTGGGGGGAGAATTTTAATTGTATATTACTCCCCAAATATGGACAAATTTGACTGCCAGCTCTTTCTTGAATTTGGTATTAATCTTTCTGCTGAGTCTGCAGTTTTCATGTGTTTATCACAATTATTTTTGATGTGAAGAAATAATAAAATCCTTTGATATTTTCACAGTCAGGAGTTAACATCTTGGTTTAAGAAAAATTCACAGCTAACATAAAAATGAATCTCTTTGGTAGAAGTCTCTGAGTTCAGCTTTTAATGTTAACAATCATAATTATTAAATAGAGAGTTATAGAGAGCATGCAGTTTTGCAGTGTCAGGCACTGTGATAAGCAGTCCTACGGATAGATTGTGGAGCATGGTAAACAGAGCTCTAGATCTTATGTATTATCAATGATACCATTTTATACATGCACACAGGTTTCCAATGTTTCTAATAACTTTTAGCATCGCATTTGCTCCTCAGGAAATAAAAAGTTCTGAAAGTGAAATTTAGAAATTTGCTAAGGTTCTTTAATGTTATAGGTGTGGTGCCTGTCCACTGTTGTGAGCTTTCTGGTGACTGCAGAAATGACTACTTTTCCTATATTGTGTGACACAGAGGAGGAACAGAAGTTGATAAGTGGGGCTATTTGATTTTTACCTTTCTCTTAGGGCGGTACAGTGGCTGAGAACACAAGTTCAGGACACTGTCCTAGTTCCGTCAGATGTTTAAAAAAAATTTTTTGTCTTAACTTCTTCAACTGTGAAATGGGTAAAATGGGGAATAATAAGGTTTAACTCAGAATTGTGAGGATTTAAGTCCTGTGCAATCTAACTTTGTTAACATAAAATATATTTTTAAATATTGTGTTCAATAGGAAATTAGAAGGTTCAGTGAAAAACAGACAAACCTATTTCTGTTCAGGATTCACTCCTCAAGTGATAAAGATGAAGGTTTTGGAGACATAGGAGGTAACAAGTTGTGGTCATCATCTATTATAAGTGAGTTCTACTGACTTTGAAATTTAAGTTAATTTTAGGGAAATTTATACCTAACTCCATCCCTGTCTTCTTTGGTCCTTGTCCTGTTTCAGACCCTTTTTCTAAGCTCCTGTTTGTGACCTTGCACGTGCCTCTTTGGTCATTGGTTTGTTCCTGCACCTGGTCTCCCTGTCCTTGACTGGCTCCTTTCCCTTCCCCATTCACTATGGGCGCCTAAATGAAATTCATAGCACCAGGCTCTCCCAGCTCTAGCCCAGGACTTCTCAAGCTTTAGGCATACAATTCACTCTGAGATATTGTTGTGTTTTTCAATTTTTCTTCTTGCTGATTTTCTTTTTGTTCATTTTTGAGATATAATTGGCATATATCAGTTATTGTTAAATAGGCAGATGCTGTTAAAATGTGGATTCTGATTTAATAGGTGGGAGCAGAGCCTGAGATTCTGCATTTCTAGTAAGTTTCCTGGGAGCTGCTGATATTGTTAGTTCTGAGACCATACTTTGTGTAGCAGTGCTCACTTCAGCTTCAGCTAGTGTTTTGGTTTTCACCACCCTTGGCAACCCACTCAGCCCTGTTTCTAGCACTCCTGGCTAGTCACACACCGTGCTATTGCTTTTGGGAAAGACTGTAGAATGTGCATCTAATGTCTATAAACAACAAACTGATTCAACTTATATGACTTTCAAGGCAGCAGAGGGAGACCTGTCTTTCAAATTTTAATCTTCTCTGGAAGTATCAGGTCATTAAAAGTTTCAGTTTTTATAACTTTTGTGCAAATATACCAAGAGTTCCTAAGCGGATGGCTACATATCTTAGAAATAAAATAAATTTCTATTCATTTAAAATATGCTTAGAAGGACCAAAGTCCTGTACCTATACATTCTCTTAGACAGAAATAATACAGTCAAGACTAAATTGAAACTGTTATGAAGCCCACACTCACTGAAAAGACAGAGAATCTGAAACAAAAGATACGTAAAGAAACTTATAAGATTTCTGAGGGTGCCTATTTCTCTGTTGACAGTCGTATGAGAAAATGTAAGCATTGGAAATGTCACTGGGATGGAATCATATTTCTACTTTTAAATTACCTCAATGAAAAGACAGGATAATAGTATTGTTCTTGTGGTGATACAAGTTGTGTGTATGGACTGTGGAGTCAAGGGTAAAACCCAGAATGTAAATTCTCACTTCAACTTTATATTGGCCCCAGTTACCATATACAATGCTTACACTCGGAAAGTAGTATCTGACATCTGTTGACTTTCCTATTTAGGTCTGATGATGATTTCCATTCCTCATTGCCACACAGGAGTTAATTGATAGTTTGTGAATTCAGAAATGTTCCATGTGTCATTCACTGCCCCAGTTTATGTAACCTCATGAATCAGATTTATATATTTTAATGTGACATAAGAGGACAAGCAATTTAGGAAAAAAAAATCTCATTTTCTTTGACCTTCGCAGAAAAATTTAATATACACGTAAGAGACAGAAGTGCAACCAAGACTTTAATTCCACTTCACTTGTAACAGTTATTTCACCACAAGCAGATTTCATTGTATATATGTTACTGTCTGACCCAAGGAGCTGCTCCCGGGCTGTCATTTATTTGCTGGGTATTAAGTTCACAAGAAAGCACTATAAAACTGCTCTCAACCATCAGCTGGGGAGACAAAGCTCCATGTTTTACATCAGTGAGTTTGGAAAGGGCAGTATATTTAGTTACCTGTGTGTGAGGTGATTATACAATTGCTCTGTGTCTTTTTATGTCGTGATCAATTGAGAAGGCTTTAAAAAGCTTATTTGAATTTATGGCTGTTGCCTGGCCCTCTTCTGGCTTTATATCAAGCAATGTAAACAGGGTGAATTCACCCATGTGGGCTTAATGTTTGACAGCTTACTGGGGCTTGCAGTCATTGTTTCATGCTCTCCAGTCACTCCATATGAAAATGCTTATTAACAACATGGCAAAAGCTTAACTGTCTTCCAGGAACTTCTTTCTAATCCATGCCTTGTGGTTGATCTCTGTAGAGCTGCAGACAGGACATGCTCAGCAGCCAGATTCTGATTCACAGGTACAGTTATTTGCAATGAGATTCTAAACATGCCAAGTGAAGGGGTTGGCCTCCAAGGCTGTTTCTCCTAGACAGCTAAAAGTTATTCAGCAAATTAGTCTGAAGCATTGATTTTCTTTTTTTCTCCCCCTTTCATTTTATTCTAAAAAAGGTATCAGAAACAAAAAACAAATGTCTTTCATTTTACCTACGAGAGCCAATATTAGTGTTCTATATAAAAATAATCGTATAAATAAGGTTGTCCTTTTTATTGCTAGAAGCAAGAAATACTAAGCATGTTGGGTCATTTTCTTGAGATGTGAAACTGAGTCTACCAAAAAAATAGTATCTTACGGTCTCTAAGGTGTAATACATAGGTGTTTGTATAGGTGTTTATAAAGAGGTCATGACTCAGATGTAAAAAAACTATCAGAATTGTGAGATTAGGTTCCAAACCCTTCTTTGTGCCACTGTTCTAAATAAGATTCATTCATGTAGAATCTCTGAACTAGAAGGATGAGTTAGACCAGTTTGAAATCAAGTTTAAAAAAAATCTTCTAACAAAAACAAAAATTTTTTTCTGGCTTATTAAATCCATGTGCATTTTGAAATCTAACCTTAATCATTATATGTTAAATCATTCAAATTTGAAATCAACCATAAACAGTAAATAGTACTATCTTACTTCACATTTGAGGAAACTTGGGTTCAAGACCACATGGCTAGCAAGGAATCCATTCTATCTATAGTGAAGGGTTAAGTCCTATCAGGGTGTTTTTAAAATATGAGGTACAATTTATTTCAGATTTTCTCTTCCTTGTGTGGGGTAGATGACCTTCATGGCTTTATTCTAATTTGTGAGAAGATGTAAACTAGTTTCTCTTTGTTAGTTTTTTTGTTTTATGTGCAATTCTGACTTTTCTCCACAATGGTCATCTAGGTTGGTTTTGGAGAAAAAGAGAACACCTGGGATTTACATCACAGGCATAATCAGATGACTTTTCCCCCCTTTCATCAACTACCCCCTACAAGAAAGATGTGTATGTGTCATGAGAACAAAGAATTAGGAGTTTTCAACTGGCCCAAGGGGAAGAAACAGTCTCATTACTATTCTACATGGCAAAATAAATCAGCAAGGACAATGGCCTTGTGACTGTAATCTGGCATTAATTCTGGCACTAAACATTTAATGTTTCCCTGACCAATCCTCAGAATTTTTAGTGGGGAACCCTGCATTCTTCTGGAAGTGAGTATTTGGAAATACGTGAAGTGTGTGTGTTATTATAAATGGCATCAACAAGCACATCATGGTCTATGAGAATAGTGGGTTGAGTCTCTTTAACAGTTCATCCTTTATTTTTATCTGGATGTTAATATAACTCTCTGTTCTACTGGGGTATATAATAAACCTTAAATGTTCAAATGTTTATAAAAAGTGTACTCTTTTTCATGGACTCATGAACTAATGTTCATTGCCAAATGAATCAAATCAACACTTTTTCTGCAACTTTATTAACTTAGACTTGCCACATGAGTGACTGTTTATGAGGCAGGACTACATATTCTGGGCTACAGATGTAAGGCTTAATACATATTCACTCTGAATAGTCTCTGTTCTCTTCATTGCCTAAACCGTTACTATGAATAGTGACTTGCTAATCCTATGTGGAGAATGTTTTATAGAAGAAAGATAGAATAATAGAACCTGTACATTTTGATATGTGCAAAAATACATAAAATAACCTTTATCTGAGCCCATGATAAGAAGCCTCAAGATGGTAACACCCCACATTTCAAAGTGGGGTGTTAGACCCCCTAAATAAGATGGTAAAGAAGATGATAAGAAGCATACCCAGTCTCATCTAGTGTAGAAAGGCAAGAGAGAGAGTAACTGTTGTGGAGACCCAAGATGGCCATCTAGGAGAGTATTAAGGAACTTCTGGCAGAATTAGGACACTAATAGAAATAATCTGATTGGAGGCCTATTTCCTAAGACTGAGGTTACGGGAGAACTCCTTTATGTCAAGACAGAGGGTGAATATTTATGTTAGGGAACTGTAAGGGAGAAATTTCCAGAGATAGGGGTGGTTGTGGTTTTGAAGAACCCATAGAAGTGCCCAGGAGAGAAGGAGAAGATTTAGATCTGGAGAACATTATGCTAAGCAATATAAGCCAGTCAGAGAAAGACAAACATCCTGTGATCTCACTTATATGTGGAATTTAAAGAACTTAAACTGATGAACAGAATAGATTCAATGACATGGAAGCATGGATCAGACTGATGAATCTCAGAGGAAAGGAGGGGGTTGAGTGGGTGGGTACGTGTGTGGGGGGAGATTAACCAAAGAACTTACATGCTTATATGCATAACCCAAGGACACAGACAATAGTGTGGTGAAGGACTGGGGAGGAAGGGGGGATTGAAGGGGTCAAAGGGGAGAGAAAGGGACATCTGTAATATTTTGAACAATAAAAAAAAAGAGAGAGAGGATTTAAAATATCTGATAGGGCCAGAGGAAACTAATGCCAGATGACACTGGTACCAGTCTTGGAAAGCTTTTCCTCATTTCTTTTTCTGCCCTTCCCCTCAACTATGGAAAGTGCTAGAAACTGCAGCTAGGAACAAAGAGTGGAAGAAATGGTAATGCGGATAGGGACCTAGTGAAGAAGAAAGAACCAGCCCATGCCTCCCTTTTCTGCTGTAGAATTCCTACAGCAGACCTATTTTAATGTTGACTAAATTTCTGAGTTTTTATATCCTCTGGGGCTGGACATGTCAATTACTGATTTGTGGCTGTTGGAATCAGGGTACAATTTTTCTCTGAAGCAGGTTGTTTATACGATCCTATAGACTTTGTGGTTGAAGATTTTATTTCACATTAATATATATGTGAGGTCAGTTTTTGTAAACATTACTCAAATAAACAAGTGGATAAGTAAGAAACATTGAGTGATAAGTGCTTTTCAGTGAAATTTAACTTTTAAGTGAATTTCACTAAAATACAATAAAAAGATAATGACTGAGAAGCTTCTTTGGCTTGGCTGGTCAGGGAACAGTTGGAAAAGGGAGTCACACATATGTTGGGGGGAAAGGGGAGCATTTCAAGCAAAAAAAAATAGCTAATGCAAAGACTCTCAGGATGAAATGCGCTTAGTGTATCTGGGGAACAGAGAGAGGACCAAAGTGCCTATGGACACACTGGTGTAGTCAAGAATGGTTTGAAGTTGGAAAGGTTAGCCAGGTCACATTACATGGAGCTTCATAAGCTAAAGTAAGGCTGGGAAACTTTGGAGGGGTCTAAGCAAGGGAGTGATATGATCTGAGTTATATTTATAAAATTCTCTCTCTAGCTGACATGTGAAGAATGGGTTGCAAGAAGGCAAGAATGGAAGCAGGGAGACCAATTTGGAGGTTATTTCAAAGTTTAAAGATAATCATGAATGAGAGTAGTAGAGAAAGAAATGGAGGGAAGTAGTTGGATTCTGGATGTGATCTGAAAGTATTAGTAGCCTTAATGATGTTTGGATGTGGGAACAAGGAAAAGTGTCCTAGATTTATTGCTAGAGCAACTAGGTTGGTCATAGAGCCATCTGTCAGTCCAACACTGAGTAGACTTGTCCTGGTTCTCCCATAAGACGTATACAATTAAAGGCTGATCGAGATTAAAAAGAAACTTTTATGGGTGCTATCGCTAGAGTCGTGATGAAGTCAACACTGGGCCTCAGAAGGGTGGTAGTAATCCTGGCTTGGTCGCAGTATTAACTACAATGGTTACTGCCTTGAGAAGGCTATTTGTAGCCCTGGGGATGGTAATGTGAGAGAGAAAAGTGGTGGCATTTGTGAAGGCAGCCTAATATTAGGCATCAGGTATAGCATTGCCTTCAGTATCATTTCTGATGCTGACGAGAGTAGCTGAGATAGCAGTGCCTATGGCAGACATTAGCAGTCATGGGGGCATAATCAGCAGTGATGGTGGGCAGGCCTTTGGATCACTGAGGCAGCATGGCTACCACTTTTGCTATTGGCTGCACAATGGAGACCTAAAGCAGGAGGGCAGGAAAATAGTGGTGGATGAGAGAATTAATTAATTATGATTTATGTGTGAAAAAACCAACAAACGCCATGCTGATTCCTAGAACATTTGCAGAGGAATTTGTAGGATGCTTGTGTAGTCAAAGAGCAAGTGGGAGAGGACTTAAACATTTTGTTTCACAGTTATGTGCTTGAACAGCCAGCGAACTATAGATCACACATGAGTGTAGCAACTTTTGAAAGAGATAAGTGTATAAATGTGATGTTATGTAAAGGGGCTGGGGTAAAACATAATGGCTTAGAAAGGCAGGCTATTAGTTATACAAAAATTATGGAGTGGCATTGACAGATGCCATCTGAAGCTTTGTAGATGGGAATGATTAAGTTACTTTGGTTGCAGTGGAGGTTTTCACTTGAGCTGTGATTTTGCTATCTTATCCCAGGAGAACATGAACATTTAAAATACTTTAAGGGCTTTACGGCTTCCTGATTTTAGGGAGATAACACCATAAAATGGGTGCTTGGAGCCAGGTTCAGAATCTGAGCACTGAGGAAATATAGCTTTTGAGTAAGTCAAGGTTTTTCTAGCATTTGGTTTAGTGGACTGGTCATAATGTGTGTTATTGCATGGTTTCTGGGGCAGATTCTATTCCCAGCAGGGCTGACACTCAACCTTTTGATCAAGCAGATGACACTTGGGAAGGATGAGTCTGTGAAAAATGACCATTTACCTGGACCTTGTGGGAATTCAGGAACTCATGGTCCTTTCTGTAACATTTTGACCGACTGAAATTGGTCCAAAATTCTCCCTTTCCTTTCTCACCATTAGGCTCTCTGCTACTTTCTCTCTCACTCTTTTGCTATTCCTGAAGGGTTTACATTTCTTTGGTGAAACTGCATATGTGGGCTTTTGAGAAATGCTTCAGGGCAAAGTGCTATCTATCAGTCCAAAACACCAAGAGATTTATCTGTTGTTTGCCTGTTTCTCCCACTCCCTCACATCTTTGCTTCCTAACACATTTTTCTTCCTTTTCTATTTTTCTTTCATCCACAGCAGAGAAGGACTACCCACTGCTTTTCCCCAGAGCCATTCAGCAGAACTATCTTAGAGGAGTTAAAGTCTTCAGTGTCTCCCCTGACAGACACTAGAACATTTTAAAACTCTGGCATCACTGATATATGCCACAAAATACCCATCACCCTTTTCCTCTGCCCCACAAAGACAATTTTATTGATGGTGGATGGGTGGGTGAGTGAGTGGGTGTGTGAACAAAGGACTCTATTATCCAACCAGTTTTCACTGTTGTTTTTTTTTTAAGAAGAGAAGAAGTTTGCCTTGCTAGACATGTTTTGAGGAGGAATTAATAATGCTATTCACATGATTTAAGTTGGCAAAATAACTCACCTAGCAAATTTTGGCTGAGTAAGAAAAGCTACTGAAGCCCAGACATCTTAGTTATGATGAGGGTGAATAGTGGACCTGTCTCAATGAAAGACCATTGCAATTATTAGAAAATCAATAACATATAGAATCACCCCACTTTGTCCTACAAATATGCCTCTGCACATTATGCATTAGTATGCGAACATCCACACCATGCCAGTTCTTCGTTGTCATATTGTTTAAGCTGTGAAAAGGAAACTATCTTAAAAGGCTTTTTACTCAGCATGGCTGCAGTTCTTGTTTTTAGGTGCTATGCTGTCCAGATTCTTAAAGCAGTCAATAGTGTTAGGAGAGAGCTTCATTGATTGAAGCTCTGACCTGATTATAAGAATCAAAAAGCTTGGGTGATTATCTAAAGCCTATAGGCACTTAATCCCATTGCATTGCTTTAATCATGGAAATAAGCCAGGATTCCAGAATCAGCTTTTCAAGTGAAGTATCTGCAGATCTAGGGTTGAAAGAAAATAATCTGATCTTTCTTTCAAATCAGACCTTCCTATTAGAGCAGGCAGTGATGAGTTGTGTTCTACCAAGTAGGCATCATGTAAGGGGGAGGTTCTTGCTGCTGTCATTAAGGCTATTTCACAATTTCCAAGAGCTGATACTAGGTGGATCATGCCTGAGAATTAAAAGTATCCAAATTATTTTAATACCACTTAGTAAATATTTCTTTTTTTAGAGTCTTATAAAGAGCCATTTTATAAACAGTGGGGTTCACTTTTCATAGATGCCTCTTCATAATTTTAAAAGATTGAATTGCTAGTTTGACAAAGTATTCAAATTTTTAGTAAATGCTAATCCAGCTTCTAGATGGGTGTGCATCATTATTTCCTTTTCCTCTTGTTTAAGGCCAGGCTTTGCCCTGGCTCCCACCCTTCTGTCTGCCTGAGGTCACTTAGGGGCCAGCAAACTACTGCCAGAGGACCTCCTTTCACCACCACCCCCCTTTTTTGTAAATAAAGTTATAGGAACACAGCTGTACCCTTTTGTTCATATATTGTTTCTGGCTGCTTTGTGCTACTACAGCAGAGCTGAAGAGTTGCAACAGAGACCTTGTGACCTCTAAGTCTAAAATATTTACTATGTGATCTTCTAAGAAAAAGTTTTTCAAGCTCTCCCTCAGCCTATGAATATACAAATCTCTTTCTCACCCTGACCAGCCCTTTGACTCCATAGAGCTTATAGATCTATCTAGTTTATTTCACTTCCCTTTTATTTAAAATTCTTGAAAATACTCACCACTCACTGACTTACTCCCTCTCATTCACTCCTCAACTCTGCATTCTTATTTCTGTGTCTACTCTGTTATAGGTTAGGTTAAAAATGGTTCCTTAATTGTCAAATTCAATGGCCAGATTTTAATAATTTTCTATGGTATTTGATGCTAAGATCATCTGTTCTCATGCCAGACTCTCTATACTCTTAGTTTCTGTGAAGATATGTTGTCCTCTTTTAACTCTATGACCTCTATAGTATTAGACCTCTCTGATATTACTCTTTGAGGTCACATCTCAATGGCTATGACTCTATTTCAGGTCCCCATCAGTTCTCCCGTAGACAACCTTAGCAAACTTCTAACTGGTTTGACCCTTCTGCATCATTGTTCTCTTCAAATCTCTTCTCAAATAGAGTGATCTACACTAAAGCCCAACAGTACTGCCCTGTTTACAAAACTTTAGTAATTGCTATTGCCTATAGAATAACTTTATAACTCTTTTACAGTTACAATGAACAAGTCAGATGGCTGCCTTACCCACCGTTTTATTCTGAGGATAATTACCCAAGACCACTCTTTTATAACCTTGATTATATTTCAGGAAGAGCAAAACACATTGTAATGCAGAGTAATGATGCAGGATGTTGGATGAAATAGTTCAGTGTTTCACAGGGTTCCTAAAGGAGATGGGTGGGAGATGAGAAAGAAAGTTGAGTAGAGGACAGAAAATGAGAAACTTAGTATGATGTATTAAAGAATTTATATTTTATTCAATAAGAATCTACTGACTAATTTTAAGACAATTAGCACTGTCACTTTTATAGTGAAGAAAATCCATTCTTAAAATGGCAATTTTTCAAATATGTATTAAGATATTAAGGGGTTATAGGGCTGTGCCTTTTTTTTTTAAGTAAGAGAAATTTGAACATACTTACATGCAACTACTAAGCAGGAAAAGGTTGAAATGCAGGAGAGAGATGGGATTATCGATGGAGTCATTTACCAGGGGATAGGATACCAGTTGAAGGATTAGCATGAATTGAACAAGGAGCATCTCCATCCCAGGTAGGAAGAAAGGAGGGAAGAAAAGTAAGCATATCTATGATATCAGGATGGACAAGTGAAATTGAGGGAATTCTCATTGGCTTTGCTTAAAGTGTGAGCTAGGAAGCCATAGTCATCTGAGAAATGATGAGGGAAGTAATGGCAGACAGTACTTAAATGAGATTTTGTACTAACAGCTGAGGAAAATGGGAGCTAGAGGTAAATGTAGAGAGACAGATGGATTATTTAGCAGTGTTAAAGATTTTATGAGATGAGAAATCAGCAATTTAGTGACTTCAATAGAAAACCATTCTGCTTATAGTTCTCAGCAAATCATAGCAGACTAGCAAAGTGGGAGGCAGCCACTTGGTAGGACAGGTACAGCCTGGAGTTTTTTCAGTTGAAGAGGGCATGGGTGCAGGGTATTGACAGATACCATTCTTGAAGTCCTGAATCACAGTGTCTGAGGCTGGCTGCAGATGGAGTTAACCTTCACAGATTCAGAATTATGATTGGTACACAAAACATCAGCCCATCATGTTAATACTCTTCAGTGGTTCCTAATTGCTTTGCATGTTAATGCAATCTATTGGTAATCAGCTTTAATGCTCTCCAACTGTTAGCTCTCTTTTATCTAACAGTTGTGGGTGTTTTGAAAGGGAGAGTCTCAGGCAGAATTGGAATGAACTATGAGGAACACCCAGTTTATGGAGGCAGCCAGCCTGCCTAACTCTGTATTCTTCCTTTTGTTCCTCTGAAAATATCCTTATCATCCACAAACTTCTTTCATTCTCTTCTATCTTGGAAACTTCAGTCAATAAATATCTGAGTAAAATATTCCAGGCACTGAAATTAAAGTCTAGTTGACATCACCTGAGCTGGACTATTTAGACAGTATTTTTGGACATGGAAGGATTTGAAAATTATTCTTGGTTCTAACATGTTGGGAGCACTCTGCTCTATCTGGGGCTTTTTCAGAGCTAATGAGTTATGCTATATATAACAAGGTGCCAAAAACTTGGAAGGAAAAGTAACTTCATGAAACCACCAAGGGCAAACATCTCCTACTTAGAGGGGAAAAAGTCATTTGCACTTTTAATCTTTCCTTCTCTGATAATATCTCTACTATTTATTATGAGATATCGGTGGCCATGTGTTGGGGGTTTTAATCTCTGCAAGACTTTTTTAATGTTTATTTATTTGAGCTAGACTTGAGATAGCCTCTTTTCCCATCAGACTACAAGTCCAGGATGGCAATGACTGGCATAGTGTATGTTTTTAAAAATACTTGCTAAATGAATGAAAGATCATGCTGAGAGATAACAGAGAGCCTGGTAAAGTTTTTTAGGCTCTGCAAGCCAAGATGGGGTTCTGTTAAAATCCAGTGACCACAAGGGAACCATGACTACTGGGGAGTAAGTTTCCTGATATGATTAATACCAATTTTCATAAACTCTTTGTGATGTTAACTTCAGACAGGTCAGCCATTTTCATACCCTCTCATATAATTGGCCACCTGTTCTCCATTTTCCATTTCAAATGTTCTCTAGGCAAATTGCATCCGAAAAACTCATCTGAAGAATCCAAATCATCACCAATTATTTCTTGCCTACCATTACAATCACTGTTAAAGGCTTCGCCCACCTCATTTATTCTATTTGCCGTTCCCCAGTGCTATCAAGTTCTGGGAGAAACAGAACCGTGTGATGATGTGGTAATTATATTTTTATGTCTTAACAAATATCCAGTGCTTAGGAGACAGCTTGTTTTCCTGCATATGTTAAAAATAAGTAAACAAACAAAACAAAACACAACTAAACAAAAATAACTACTATATTCAGATCCTTGGAATACACAAAGGCCACTGTCCTGATGCCTGTATCTATCACTGTGTCATAACTTAAAGGTGCGTTTTTTTTCTGTCAACAAATGTAAGTCAAGATATCAGTTACTCTCTAATGTAGTTTTTCACTCAATGGGTTTTAAATAAATGATATAGCCTGGGTAGGTAACTTTTCTTAAGGACTTCATTTAATTCTCGTACTAAATCTGTAAGTATTATCTACATTTTTCAGGTGAGGGAGCTCAGAAAGTTAAGTAACCTGATAATAATAACAAGTATTGTGACAAAAAAAGAGTGGCATTTGAATAAATGATAATACAAATACCAGGTCTGGTAGGTATTTTATTGCCACTTTGCAGACGGTTTCAGTGAGAAAGTGTTTTGCCCAAGGCCCCACAACCAGGACTCGTGTGTGGTGAAGGCTGGTGCTTCTGCTTGCTCTGTCTGACTGCAGAGCTGCTCTTCCTGGCTCACTGACTTGTTTAACTAAGGGCTTTTCTCTCGGCAGGGGATCATTCTTGAGTGTATACAGCTTCCCTGTAACAGGGAAATTACTGGATGAAATTGTATGCTGTCTTGTCCAATTATAAGACAATCAGTGCTGGGAACAGCTTACTGGCTACAAGTGAGTGTTAACGCCTCTGTTCTTTTACCCACGTAGTTTAATCTTGCTCTCAGGAAAGCAAAACCCAATAAGCAAAACAAGTAAAAATCCTATTGTTGCTTAGTGCCTTTGCCTTTTTCTTTTTTTTCTTCTTAGCTGGGGCCAAAGTAATCACCTAATACACAACCCTGGAGGCATTATGCTGGCAGGTCCTGATGTTCCACTTCTGTGTTTTCATCTGAGCTGCACGGTTATCTGCAGTCAAATGGGGATATGCTATGAGAGATGCTGGATGGCAGTTTTCAAAAAGCAGCAAGGATCACAGTGACCACTTCTTGCTGACCTTCAGTGGGAAAGCAGGAAAATAAAATGCAAATGAAAATATGTAGTTTCTTCCATATTGCCATATATAGGAACATTTCTAGCTTGTGTTCTATACACATTTAGTTCTATCAAACTAGCTCATAAAATAAAAGCTGTCCTCCCTTGGCCCCATGCTAATTATCCTTGCTAATTATTTTTTAATTATCTTTCTATCACTCCTTCTGGAACAACTGTCATAATTTCCACCTCAGAGGCTCCAGATATGACATACCTATAAATGCAGTGTAAAGGATGGTGGCTGGTGTGTGAATTCATTCAAAGAAAACACAGAGAAATCAAATCCACTGAAGCTCCTAACACTTTAGCATGGGTGAGTCTCTCAAATTGTTTCTGTTAAATATTCATTATAAAAACACAGACACATTAAACCCCTTAATTAGTTGAGGGTTCACATTATCTAGTTCATACCTCTGTATTTGTCAGGCGTCTGACATCATGTTGGACAAAACAGAGCTCAAATAGCCTAAGACCTTGTCTAACCTTACTTCCAGAATTAAAACAAGGCTCAGTCTGGGCACTGATGAATTCTCTGGACCTTTGAGGTTTGCCACATAATAACTAGCTCTTCTATGGTCAGATGAAGCCATTTGCACTATGCTAGGCACTCTGGGGGGATAAAAGTAATTTGATATCTGTTTTCTATTTTCAAGTAATTTATATTATTAGTAGCAAGAACAAATATGCGCATATGACATTAAAATTAGAGAACAAAGAAGTGGTAAAGATAAGAGTGCAGAGGAGACTATCAGGATGAAGTTTCCTAGAAGGATGTTTGGGTGGGAGAATATTGCTGAGCCTGGATTAAAGTTCAGAAGGCTTAGTTGAGGCAATGAACATGGGTTATTCTGTGGGCAGATGGCCTTATTAAATTGAAGACGGGGTGTGAGAATTTTAATATGTAAGGTAAATATATATGTATATATATATAGTATATAAGGGTGGGGCAAAAGTAGGTTACAGTGGTGAGTATGCAAAACAGTTTATTCTTGTATTATTATGTATCATGTATTATTTTCCATACAAAAAGCTATAAACCTAATTTTGCCCCACTAATATATAAGGTGTTACTCATTTTCTCAGAATATCCTTAGTCAAATCCATGTCAGAGACCTGAAGCCCTGGAGTACTCACAATATGTACATTTCGTTTTTCTTCTCTTATATGAGATTAACAAATCAGTCCCATCAAAGTTTTAATAAAGGAGGTAAACACAGTGAGTCCCATCAAAATGTGTGTGTTTATAAGAAAGATACATTTTTTTATCACTGTTACAACTAAAATATATGCTATTTATAAAGCTTCATGCCCACTCTTTATTAAAAAATAGAGCCAGCATAGGTCTAATTAATGTGAAAGACTAGGGAGACACTGCTGCTTAAAAATATTCCATATGAGATAACAAGTTTGATGAAGTCCACCTCTGCCTATCATTTCTATGAGAGGTTATGAAGGGTCAGTTTTCCCCACTGCGGGCAATGGGGAAAAGCAGGCAGTCATTTGAAGGTAGAATCCCCGGTGCTTGCTCTCAAGGAGTTGGAGTGTCTAGTTACTCTTGAATATATGAGAAAACTGACCATCTTTCAGGCATAGAGTCCAATACGATGCTATAATGTCTGAATGTGTTGAAATGATGTGATCAGTGGAATAAGACTTTGACTGGTCTCCAGGTTTGTTCATCTTCTAAAAATACAGCTTCATTTCTCCCAATAAAAATTAGAAGCCCAAGCTTAGAGAAGTCATTCCTGATTTTGATAAAGGCATAATACATAGCTCACACAATTATTATATCTAATTCCCACACAATTCTATGAGAAGGTTACAATGAACTCAATCACTCTTGCCCCCAGACATGAGTAAGAGGGGACCTTGGTCAGTGCTCTGAGCCTTAAAGGACACAGTAAGTCACTGATATTGAAACACAAAGAAATTGTATCTTTTTAGAGCTAATTTTACACCCCCCCTCCCCCCCCCCCGTTCTCTCTCTGTCTCTCTTTCAGTTTGGAATTAACTTTGCTATACAAAAATTATGGGAAATAAATGCATTAGCTTAAATGGTTGTCTGAGGCCAGAGGATCCAGCTAGAGCTGTGGCTGTGTGTGTGTGTATCATATCTTCTGCCCTGGGAAACTAGAGAAAGAATCGATATTTTTGCTTATATCTATTGGTCCCAAATCACCAAAATGAGTGTATAGACAGATCAAGATCCTCAAATAGCTGCTTTCTCTTCCTCTCTACCTCTCACCCCCTCTGATTGGATGGTCAAGTTTTGGTAGGTACTTAAAGTTGCCTGTAAACCCAAAGGATATACCTCTGACACTCCAATTATCATTCACAAGCCCTGGGAAGCTTTTGCTCTGCTTAGCCCCAGCAGATCTATACTCCCATTCAGGCTTGCAGGGGGTAGGGGCAGGCCCAGTAGAACAAGGTGGCTCTCTGGCCCCTGGGTGGTGAGCAGATTCCAGATGAGTTGATGGGGTAGGGAGACTGACTGGGAGATAGGACAGGTAGGGAGTATAGCTCATCTGATGATTTTCAGGTATTTAGACATATGGTATATGTCATTTCTACTTTTTCCCTGTACTGTGCTAATTTAGGGGAAACCTGATCTCAGTTCTACAAGTGAGCAAATTGAGGCTAACAGGCATTAAATTAATTACCCAATGGCTGGTAAATAACAGAGCTAGAATTTTAATGCTGATATGCTGACTTTAGAATCTCAAATTTTGGGTAGGATGGAGGCAATCTGTGGAGGGTGTACTTTGAAAAATGGATAACTGAGTAATAAAACTTTTTATAGAAGTCTTAGGAGAAAAGCATATGAGAAAACCTTGTCCTAGAAAGATTTGTCTGGTGGTATAAAGGTTATTAATCTCACATGCATAAGAATTAGCCTTGGTTTTTAATCTAAAGGTTTCCAGAGGATCGTTTCTGAAAGCGTGATTCACCGAATGCTAATAGTTTTCACACGTGCACAACACAAAAAATGTTCTCAAATTAAGAAGAGTAAGAAATTCAAGGTTAAAGAAAGTACAATAACATTCTTCATTGCAGTACTTCTCAGTCTTAGGTTTATTTATTTGCATTTCTATGGGTAGACAGCACACAGAACTTCCTCGAACTAGTTGCTGATTGGCCTCATTTTGTGGAGCACATTGTGGAGGTAGTGACTTGAAGCCCCATTCCTGCTGACCCTTCCACTACAGGCCCTCCCACTAGTGGCCATTGGCTGCTCTGTCTGACCCACAAAAATGAATAGATCCCATGTCTGACTAGCATTTGGGCCTCTGGCAAGAGAAGACTAATCAGTAGCTATAACAAACTAGTTGTCAAGTTACAGTGATGGACCTGATGGCCAAGAGAAGTGATTAGAACAAAAACGTAAAAATGCTTGCTTTGGGGGTTAAGCTTCTAAGCTTTCCACATAAAAAATCAACTGAATGACAGTATCCTGACTTTTATATTTTTGTATTGGGAAAAATTGGAGAATAAATGATAATCTAAATAAATTTGGACAAAGCCAGACAAGAAAAGGAAATGAAAATTATGGAGCACCTGTGCCTGTAGGCCAGTAGGGTTAGAAACAAAACATCCACAGCATGGGTGAAAGAAGAAAATGATGATATACAAAGATTTTATATAAAAAAATGTCTTACTGCTGCAGGATAGCAGAAAAGTCTAGAACATGTTATCATGCAATGTGATTACAAATGGAAAGGGTGATGAAGGAATATAAATGGGAGCATTACTGATGAATTTTTATATAAGAAGAATAAGTTTAGTAAGTTAGTGCTTATCTAAAAGGTCTAAAAATAAAGCTAGTAGGAATATATATATTATAAACCTCTAGGACAAAAGAGATAAGACAAAGAAATATATGAAATGATGAGCGAGCAAGAGAAACTAATAAGATTAGGCTTACGGGAGACTTCAGATTCCTTATTGTAATGTGTGACTTGTGAAACTTTTGAGACAAGATTAGAATGGGGGAAAAGGCATGATGAATTATTTTCTGAATGCAGATCATAGATTTTTTTTTTTTTTTTAACTTGCAAAGTCCCAACTGACAAGGGCTGCTCAAGCAAGCTTGGTTAAGGTGAAATTTTTGATTCAGCTGTAAATAGGTTTCAAACATTCTCATATACCTCAATAGAAGTTTAGCATCAGTGCAGAATTTTTGGGGGTACTATCTATCTACCAAAATATTTTTTGTATTATGCCAATGAGCAGCAGTGAGCACTATAGACCCTTGAAGAGCTTCTCCAAATCTTCTATTATTCCCAGAGTAGTATGAGCTGACATTGAGTAAGACTCAGTTACTCTGCCATACCCAAAGTTCCTCATGGTCTCTGTGAAGATGTCTTGCAGCTGAGTGGATCCAGCCTAAGAAATTCCCTGCTTGGGCATTAAGTGTATGGTCAGTAGGCTTTCCACAAGCTCCTGGAACTTAGGAAACAAAGGAATCAAGTGAAAGAACAATGTAAATATCTTATAAAGTAACTAAGTAGTTAACCTTTGTATGTTCATGTTTATGTATGTGTAATTATGAATATAATGATGATGATTTTTACATACTTTCCTACAAGTAAGCATGTTTATTAATGATATTACTTACTAGAAATTGGTGAAATCTTTCTGAGTCTTGGATCTTGGGTGGGTTGGAGTCAAATTGCAGCCATGGTTCACAAATTCTTCATTTCTCAGCCTACTTGAATTTTGTTTCTGCTCAATGGCTTGGCTGTCCATTTCCATAAAACATCAAGCTCTGAAAATATGTTGGCTCTGTAGCCCTTCAGACTCCTTCATTTTATTTAAGCCTCAGTTTTATTGTGCATGCATTTTTACCTTTAGTACAATTGCTGCTAGCCTATTGTTCCTGCTAGTCATTCTCACTAAGCTCTGTTTAGGCATGCACTTGCATTATACTGTGGAGTGAGAGATACCACATTGTTTAATCAGGAAAATTGACAACCTTTCTTTCTGTCTATAGCATCAAAATTATGAGCTATTGTCTTATCCCAAAGTCATGAAAAAAAAAATTGGGCTACCAATGTAACATTTTTTTTCACTGAATAACAAATTTCAACATACAATTGCAAACCACACATATTTATTGGCTGCTTAATGTGGACCTAGTAGTAAGTAAAATGCAGGAAGAAAACATGCCTGCTTTTAAGAAACTCATAATCTAGCCCGGCCGGGCATGGCTCAGCGGTTGAGTGTCGACCTAAGATCCAGACGATAGGGTTTGATTCCCTGTCAGGGCACATGCCTGAGTTGCGGGCTCGATCAGTGACTCTCTCATCATTGATGTTTCTATCTCTCTCTCTCCTTTCTTCTCTCTGAAATCAATAAAGATATATTTAAAACATAAAAATAAAAATAAATAAAATAAAAAATAAAAAACTCATAATCTAATGGGAGAGCTAGCTAAGCAACAATGCAGTACTGTGGTGTGAGGCTGTCCTAGGGGTTTTTAAAACACTCTTTGACAGAATAGTCTTCTGGTTTCCCCATTGCTCTGGCTTCTGTTTATTTTTATTTTTCCATTGCAGACTTATTATATGGCCAATAATTTGATATTCCTTGTGGATTGGTCCTAACCCTCTACTCTTCTCACTCTGTATTCTCTTCCCAGATTATTTCTCTGTATCTGTGTTTATTATTTTAATTTATCTGCAGAATAGTCACAAGTTTTCTCTTTACTAAGTACTCTATTCTGAGTTACAAACTAGTATACCCTAATTTTTATTTGACATCTTTCCAAGGAACCTCAAACTCAACATAATAAAAGGCTGAACTCAATATCTCCCCTCTTCCTTTCAAAATCTGATCTTCCTCCAGTCTATCATGTCAGTGAGTGGTATCAACACCCATTCTTTTGTCTGAGCTAGAGCACTTTGATGTCTTTTCATTAGTCTCAATACTCAGTCTATCATTAAACCCTGTTGGTTCTCTTTTGTACATTTTTCTCACTTGGATTATTACAATAGCTTCCTTTCCTCATTCTCATATTTAGTATTTTTTTCACACTGAACCCTGAGTGATCATTTTAAAACTCTAATCCTATCAAGATTTTCTTCTTAAAATCTTACATACTTTTTCATTGCTAGATTTTTATAATAACCTTACGAAGATATAATTTACATACCATAAAATTCATCCTTTTAAAGTGTGCAATTCAGTGGTTTTTAGTATTTTCAGAGTTATGTGATTATCATCACTGTCTCGTTTTAGAATACTTTCTATCTTCCCTAAAAGAAACCTTATATGCATTGGTAGTCACATTCCATTATCCCCAGCCCCGGCCCCTGACAGCCACTCATATACTTTCTATCTCCATGGACTTTTTTATTCTGTATATTTCATATAAACCAAATCATAACTCTCATCGCTCTTTGGATAAAGACTAAGCTTATTGCCCCTCTGGCGTGGCTCAGCGGTTGAGCATGGACCTAGGATCCGGGAGATCTTGGTTCGATTCCTGGTCAGGGCACATGCCGGGGTTGCGGGCTCGATCCCCAGCAGGGGGCTTGCAGGAGGCAGGCGATCCATGATCCTCTCTTATCCTTGATGTTTCTCTCTCTCTCCCTCTCCCTTCCTCTCTCTGAAATCAATAAAAAGATATTAAAAAAAAAAAAAGACAAAGCTTATTAACCTTGGCTTTTAAACCCTGCAGAGCCTAGTCTCCGTTCCTCTCGTCTCTCACTCATTGTGTTCTTCCCTGTTCTGTTGATTCTATTCACACTGGGCTTCTTGACTCCCCTTGTTAATCTTCAAGCTTCCTACCGCTAGAAGCTGTTGCACATGCTGTTGTATCTTCCTTCTCTTCTCATCTGGTAAACTCTGTCTCATTGTTCAACCAAAGCTCTAATGTTACTATTTTATGATGGACTTCTCTGACCCCTTTATATTTAATTTACTGATTTTTAAAAAATTTTTTTTTTAGAGAGAGAGGAAAGGAAATAGATAAAGAAATAGAGACATCGATGAGAGAAAAACACCATTGATCGCTGCCCCCAGCACACCCCCTACTGAGGATCAAGCCTGAAACCTGGGCATGTGCCCTGATGGAGAATCGAACGGTGACCTTCAGGTTCAGGCGTTGATGCTCAGCGACTGAACCACGGCAGCCAGGCAAAGGCCACATTTGATATACCACTGTAGCCCTAGTGTCTAGCACAGAGTCTGATACATGGTAGGGGCTGATTACTGTTTGCTTAACAAATGAAAAAAGTTTAGGAAAAAAAGATTGTAGAAAAAGTTGAGCTGACATTAGAAAAAGATGAACAATATAACAGGAAATTTGGTATTGGGAAGATACTGCAAACAATGAGATTGGCTCCTGACATCCTGGGATATAACTGTAGCTATCCTTCTGCACCTTCTTGCCTCACCCTGTCCATCTGTAACACAAGGATTATCTTTGCCTTTTTATGTCCCAGACTTATTCAGAGACTCGGATGAGGTAATGTATTTGAGTAAGGTTTTCAGGTCATATGTCGCATTATGAAATTACAAGGTGTTCTTATTAAGTAAGTAAAAATATGTATACTCAATAGTTCTGGTATATATAAAACTACATTTGTGGAAAATTGGAAAAACAATACATTTTTTCTCATTTGTGCATGTAATGTACATATTTGTCAATTATCAAGATTAAATCTCTTTTCTTGATTGATAAGAATGTGAAAGGCACTTTGCAATTTTATAAAAAAGAGAAGTGATTGGATCTAAGGTAAGAGAGATGACATATACGACAACAAGGTTAGATAGTAGCCAAAACAATGAATACTGACAGAGGTCTCTGAGATCATAGCTTTAACTGAACCAATAAGATGTTCAAGGTGAGTTTGCTGAGTTGGATGATGTGAGATTTATTTTGGAAGAAAAAACAAAAGCTGTATATTAAAATGGATGTTTCATATGAAAAAACTCTACTTTAGGTTCATATTGTTGATTAAACATATTACAGCACTGTAATTCAAGTATTCCTCTGAGTCCTATGTGCTTGAAAACTTTGTATGGGATAAAACATTTATGGGGAGACCAATCACAGCATTCTGAAGAGGAAAAAGATTGTTGTTAGCACTAAATACAGTGCCTGTTGAATAAATATATAGATGTGTTATATACATTGATATGTGATTTATATGGTCTTAATGTTTGATGTTATTATACATTCCAAGGACTAGAAAAATTATTATGGGCACTTAAATTCCTAATATTGTAGAATTTTAGGATGAAAAGCTCCTCAAGCATCATCATGTTGTGATCCAAGGAAGGTATGGCTCTCTCACAGGTTCATGGCTAGTTAGTGGCAAAAATAGGCTCAGAACACAGGTATTGAGAATTCCAATCTAATGCTGTTGATTTACTACTCACAATCTCCATTCCTGAATTAAGAAGATTTTAAGCAAAGAGAACAAAACTGGTAGAATTGTGGCAAGTAAATATTCTTGATGAATGAGGAAGACAAATTGCCTTATGCATTTCATCACATCATTGGCTATCTTCATTTTTAATTGCACCTCCGGAGGTTGACTCTTTTACATTTCCACTTGCAGCCATTGTGTAAGGGCATCTAATCTAGTTCCAGCATTACTACTACCCTTTGCATTTTAGGGCTACCGTGATTAATGTCCGTAGCATGATTATTCAGGGCTTTCCTGCCTAAGTGTTTATAAGCAGCCAGCCTTCAGGTTTGTGAAGAAGCCTCTTGGAATAGCAGAGCTATGAAATACACTGAGAGACTCAGTGTTTGATGACTGTGTTGTAAACTTAATATTTGATTCATAAATACAAGTGGAGAATTAAGAATGTACCTATTTTGAGTAAAATCAAAAGCATAAAAGAAAAAGAGACAGTTAAATAAATAAACAGAAAAAACATAATATTTTTCAAGTGAAAAAAAGAGAACTTTAAAAAAGTTCTAATATGTATTTTTGGAGTATTTCAGAAAATAGCTTCTCCATAAAATTAGAATTGACTGCTATGTAAAAGAATTATCCAGAGGGCAAGAAGTAAGTACTGTAAATTACAGATATGACCAGTAAAATAAAACTTAGAAGGGCTGAGAAAATAAAGTTTTGAAATACTCAATAATGTAAAAGAATAAAGACAAAGAGAAAAAAGAAAGGTATAGGGGGCCATTTATGTCTTTAATAGGAATTACATAAAGAAGGGAATGGAGGCCACAGATGGAAGGAAATAATTCAACAAGACTATAGGAAGACTTTGCCAACATGAAAATTTATGAGTTGCTTAAAGACAGAATAGAATGAATGAAGCTATATCCATTTTAGATCTATCTTAATGAAAATTTAGAATTAAAAAAAAAAAAAACAAAGAAGACCTTCAAAGCTTCCAGGTAAAATAAAACAATTTACAAAGAGACAATAATTCGATTGTTATCAGGTTTCTTACCAGCAATATATATTGGAAGCCAAGAAGTGAAGCTTTGAAGTTCTGAGAAAAATTATTTTAAATCTAAAAATCTTATCCCAGCTAGTCTATCTGTCAAGTGTGAGGGGAAAAAGAAAAAACATTCAAACATGAAAGGATTTTACTTACTATCAACTTAAACTAATTTAAGAACATACTCCAACAAAACATAAATGGAACTAAGTAAGAGCACAGCATGGAAATAAAAAACAACAACAACATGGGATTAAACTAGGAATACTATAAAGAGAAATGTCAGAATGAAAAACATGTACCAAGTTTAGAAAAGATAGCAGCAGGTCTCTAAGAAGATTGTGTTCAAGAAAAAAAAAATAGTCCACTCAACATATTTTATTGATTAAGAAGCTGGATGACTTAGTTATTTGGCCAAGGAGGCAGACATTTCTTTTCTAAATAAGAAAATAAATGTGGAAGTGGGGGGAAAATATTAGACTTTCAAGGGAAAACCCACACACAAACTAACAAGAAATTCACTCAAGATAAATGGAGCAAATTGAGTAACTGACAGTTTGAAACAGATAACTGATTTGACCATGAGCCTTCAATATTCTTCAAGAAGCAGTGTTCAGAATAAAATCACTTGTCTTTTTGAATTCATCCAGGCTCTATACTAGGTTCTGCAGTGAATAATATTTACATAATGATAATGGTTTTCAATCTTTAGAATTAAAATTTTATTTTAGTTACAAAAATGAGAATTGTAGTCATATGAAAGAATATAAATGTTATAAACAATGATAATGGAAAAGCAATGGTATATGATGACAAAAGCTGGCAAGTTGAAGCAGGAGAAGGAAAACTAGAGAATAGCAGTGATAATTTCTTTATTTTCCAGGGCAGACAGCTAAAGAATTCTGTCTACATTTTATCTAGGTTCCAGGGTGAGCTTGGTCATTAACTTCTTGTATATTTCTGACCAGATAAAAATCACTCTGTGATAACATTTCAACCATAAGATGAAGATTTTTGAGTATACAATATCCATAATCATTGAGATCATATCCCAATTCTGAATATATATTTTATGTAGCAATCTGAAGTGGAAAAGAAAAATGTTTAAATAAAAATTTAAAACTAGCAAACTGACTAGAACCCTTAAAAAAACTGAAAATTTTCTTAAAATGATATATACAGGGTATCCCCACAAAATATATACACACTTTGAATGATTATAAAGTCAGTGTTTATTAACAAACAGTTCATTTTCCCAACTAAGTGAGTTATCAGCTCTTAAAGTGTGTATACATTTTTTTTTGGAACACTCTACATATAACAATGTGTTTGAGATCAATAACAGAGTACACTTGAAATATTTATCAAGGTAGACAATATTATACCTATAATAGCTAACATTTACTGAGTATCTACTATGTGCTAGGTATATTGTAAGTAGAAAATATATATGAACACAAAGTAAATGCAAATTCATAGTTATCACCAAAATTTGAGAGGATGGATGTAATCACCAGTAAAAAGTGGTTTATGGTTTATGCAAGGTGTTTATGATTTAAAAAAACAGAATTTAAAAAATAAGTCTGGAAAAAAAAACTGAAGGTAGGAGTCCCTTTCGCTGATGGCAGAAGCACAGTGGGAAACATTCAGCAGAGATTAATAGGAGCAGAGGAGAGAAGTGATGCTGCAGAAGCCCAAGACTGATAAGAAGGAAATGAATGACACTAGTATCAAATTGCAATAGTGTTAGGATTCCCTCTGGCTCTATTTAAAAAAGAAATGCAACTTAAAAAAAAAAATTAAATGTCAAAGCATTTGAGATCTTGCTTCCCAGAATGTCATGAGTTTGGCTCAAATAAACTCATAAAATTAAAACAAAGTTAAATGTCAATATTTACATTGTGACTGAAATTCCACCTTTTATAACTGTTTAAGTTTAGGATGGAAAAATTTAGAAGTCAATTTAATGTTTAAAAGAATACACAATTATTTAGAATTATTTGGAGTAATGCAGGCAAATAAAGGTGAAGACCAGTTTAATAGTTAACCTTTAGTTTATCTTCCAATTTTTAAATTTTTTGATTCAAGATACATTTACTTAACAATACATAAACAAACTCTTATTAACTAGTTAGAAATGTATATCTTTTGTTTTCTTCTTTAAACTTATGTTTCCATTATATTTTTCTAATAAGCTTTTACTCTAATACAATATACTTTTATACTTCTGAAAGTCTTGTTTTGGTCATCTATCGTATTTCTCTGCAATAAAAATAGCTGTTTAAATTAAAATTTAATGATTTTTACTTTTTTGGCTATGAGGCTCAAAGTGTTAAAAATCTTTTTCTAGATTGAGTTTTATGAAAAGTATTATTACTACCCAATTCATCAAAACAACATATTATAAATTCTGATACTTATTAGATGTAAAATGTAAAATATTATTTAAAACAAATCTCTTAACAATAAGAATAGCCTATTTGCTTTTGGATAAATATTAGTTATTATTTGATTGAAGCAAAGTTCAACATCAATTATATTTATATTTTTATAAAATTATTTTTAATCATTTTTGATTTTTCAATTATAGTTGACATACAATATTATATTAGTTTCAGGTGCACATCCCAGTTATTAGACATTATATAACTTCCTGAGTAATCATCCCAATAAATCTCATACCCATCTGACACCACACATAGTAATTAGTATAGTATTGACTGTATTCCTTATGCTGTACTTGGCATCCCTATGACTATTCTGTAATAACCAATTTGTACTTCTTAATTCCTTCCCCTTTTTCACCCAGCCCCCCACCCTGCTCCCACTGGCAACCGTCAGAATGCTCTCTGTATCTATGAGTCTGTTTCTGTTCTGCTTGTTTGTTTATTTTGTTTCTTAGATTCAATTGTTGATATATTTTTATTTATTGATATTTTATTGTTCATAGTTTTTATCTATTTTTTATCTTTTTTTCTTCTTCTTAGAGACCATTTAACATTTCATGTAGTATTGGTGTGGTGGTGATGAGCTCCTTTAGCTTTTCCTTGTCTGGGAAGCTCCTTATCTGTCCTTCGATTCTAAATGATAGCTTTGCTAGGTAGAGTATTCATGGTTGTAGGTCCTTGCTTTTCATCACTTTGAATATTTCTTGCCAATTATATTTTTATATTTAAATATATGTAAGCACTGAGAAAACATTATCGTACATAAAAGGATAGAAATGGAAGGAGTTTTAGTATAGCAATATCACTCAATTCTTTGAACTCCTTCCAAGTATGTACCAAAAATTCATATGGTGATCTATCATCAAAAATATTTTTATCAATCTATCAGCTGACAATTCAATTTGGTTCCCTTCAGTTTGGATCCTGACTTTCAAAGAGATTTGTCACCCTGTCACTAGAGTAATTTTCTTTCTCAATTTATAGGAGGAATACCAAAAACGCTTTCCTGAGATATATTCAATAGCTATTATTATTAATTTTGGTACACATTTGTCAATAAATAGTTTTGAAAAAATTCTTTCTTTAATGTACTTTAAATGTGTTATTGTTAAATTATCAGAACTACAGAATTAGCTAATTTATGCAAAATATTTATTTTACTTATTGGCAAAAGCCAGTCCTCATATCAAACCAATCAGCCAATCAGATTTACTGCCTGTTAGAAAAAGTGACTTCATCTCCTAATTCAATTGCATGCATTAGCATGTGTATTCATAAAATCCTCTCATATCTGAGTTCTAGTTCTAGCAGAGATAGTCACAGCACAGAGCCCTGCCAAGACTTTATTGCTTGGATGGGATAAAGCAATTTTGAAGTTGAAATGTATAAGTGATAGGAATCTTGGGTGAAAATGCCTTATGATGCATAAAAAAAAGTAAAGAAGTACTAGTCCCAATCAAGCATACCTCTAGATTTTACATAAACTGGGCTTCAAAAGTTAGTTGGGAAAGGGGGTGGTGAGAGAGAGGCACATCACAAAATGAGATACTCTTAAAGAAAGATTAAGTTCTCTAAAAATAAAAAATATAAGAATCGTCTAATTGTTCTTAGGAGAAAAGTAAAGGAGAAACAACTAAAAAAAAAAAAATCAATGACAGTTCACAGAAAATGTTGTGATGAATTCAGCTTCTAAAGGACCCAAAAGATAGAATGAGAAGTGCAATGCTACACACCTGGAAAAGAGTAGCAGAGGTCTGGAAGGATATGAAAACAGGCAAAAGGCTAGAATAGTAGCCAATTGTAAAAGATTGCAACAGAGGGCAGGGAGCAAGGACAAGGAGAGAGAAGCCTACTGTTTCCCAGGGTGCTGTATTACTAGAGATTCATACTTCTCTATTCAACTGTTTTTCTTCCGTATTCGAGAGCAAGAAAATTAGTTTTCCAACTGGCAAAGTAGAATTAAAGTCTGAAATATAGGATAAAAAAGAAAAAGACACTGATCTTTTTAATACAAAATTACCTTAATTTCAATTCATTATAGTTTATTGAAAGGACTTACAAACACAGTGGTAAAAATTCCATCAGCAAAATTGAAGAAGTCATGATTAGTATTGAGGCAGAAAGAGACTGATACTTGTCTTAAAGAGCATATTAGTACATTCTTAAAATTGATATACTTAAATATCAATGGTAAAAAGTTTCTAGAATGAAAAAATATAATGAATAGTTGATATTATCTCTTACAAAAATACCTCTCTCTCTAGGACCAGCCAGAATCTCCAGGTGAAAAGCACAGGGAACCAGATCTCAACTCAAGGTAAGATGAATTTTCTTAAAATCTACAATGGCCCAGATGTGAGCCATCATCATGACTGCATGTCCTGAATGCATGCAGTGGACAGACACTGAAGCAGGTCATTATCAGTCTGAAGGGCATTTGAGGGGATTCCTTTTGGACGAGATTGGGTTTAAATGATCTCAAATTTTGCTCCCAATTCTTGGTTCCTGGAATTCTATACATTTGTCCTGGGTAAATTTGTGCTATAAAAGCACAGATGTTTAAAAATGCTTTCTAGGTTTTTCCCAGTAGCACTTAGTAGGGGATGGCATGAAGTAGCAGGTCCAGAGGAGTGTGGAAGCACATGTGTGCATCATAGGTGAGAGTAGGGATTGGGAAGGGATTGCTCTCTACAGACCAGGACTGTGTGGATTATCAGGAAGACTAATGGGATGTGGGGCTTGGATTCTCTGGTGTTAAGATTTATCTACCTCACATACGGTCTCTGACAAGCCCTTGCTGTTCTTACGGATTTGGAGGCCCGGGGCAGTTGGGAGTACATGAATCACTGACAGAATCTTTTTTGTTTGCTGCTATTGTGTCTGCCCCTCTCACCCGCTGAAAGTCAGTTATGTGTTTTATTGATCATTCCTCCAGCAGAGAGACCTGTACTGTTCTCATCACCATCATGAGTATGACCTTCAGTTCCTGCCTTGTGGCAAAAGAGGGGCTATTCTACTTCCCTCAACATTTCGAATATATGCATTTGTAGGGTTTCATTAGTTTTCCTTGGTAAAAATTATTTGAAAAGTATAGGCCTTGTTAAAACACCTATGGATTTGTTTATAGCTCTAAGGTGTGTGTGTGTGTGTGTGTGTGTGTGTGTGTGTGTAGATGAATATTTTCAGGCATACAATGTAATAAAGTTGCATTTTTGTATGTGCAACAGACCCTACTCAGCAATCTCTTAGCTTCCTTTATTTATAAACCAGAAACTTCAGCTGTTTTATTAAAGACTGGAAATGAAAGCTGAAGTGCTTTGCCAACACAAACATCAAAGGGACCTAAGTGTGCTTTTCCCCATATGTTTTAGTTTTTCCTTCATGGCTGGTATCAGTCAGAGAGAGTGCTAGAATGTAATACCTCACACCTCGAAGATTAAACACCTTCTCAGCTGGTATTTCTGTTTCGGCTTCGTTTCTTGCCACCTTCTATCATAAGCACCTTGTACCATGTCATGTACACTCTTGGTTCTGTCTGAGCAATGAGGCTACGTTTTTCAAAAGCATTTTTTTCCCTGCAAATAAGTAGACTCTGCCTTGTCTCTGACATGAACTTAGTTGCTGAATGAATAGCTTTGTTGGACAGTGCGATAAGAATATAATAGAGTCTATAATAATGATGCCAATCACGGATGACAGGAAGGCTGCTATTCTTGGGGATTTCCCATGGCTTAATCTAAAAATGCCACTTTGTCAGTGGTAGAGGCTTACATTTTGAATTTCTAAGAAAAAATATTTTATAAACAACATCCTGCTCTTCTTTACTGTGTAATAAATAATTTCCAGGAAGGACTCACATTGTCTAAAGCATTAACCAGGTGGCATTTCACTTCTGCACCTAATCCTGTGAAAATCAGGTAGTTTTCACATTCACTTGTGTGTAAAATGATTATTTGTATTGGAGGTTGTATTTTCTTCTTCTTATTATTATTAATTTTCTTTTAGTTTTCTTTTTGCTTGAATTGAAAGCACATGTCCTGAGATGGGCTAGGAGTGTGGGTTTGGGAGCTCTGTGGCTGGGGGTCTACCTATAAGGAGGAAGAGGCAGTTTGGAAAACCAGTTAGGAGTAAGGAATCAGCTTTTAGAAACAGGAAGACTTGGAGCTAGGTATTAAAATTTTAAAAAAGCAAGTGTTTCCAAACATTCTACAGTTCTTCATGGAATTGATGTTTTTAGGGGTAAAACACCAAAGTAGAGAAAAATAAATGTGTTTCATTTGCCTTATACTTGCAGAGATGTTTTATCTTGAGAAAGTGGCTTCTCATATTTTGCATTAAAATTTTTCTACTTTCATATTCCTTCTCTATGCACTCTGATGCCTAAAGAGCAGAATTGTCATTACTGTGTAGCTGTAATAGCAAAGGGACTGAGGCCTGCTCCTCTATAAGGAAAGGACCCATTTCAAAGTATGTTCTTATGTAAGGTCTGATTATGAGTTTAGAAATCTAAGTCAGTAATGGCAGCTAATATTTTATAAGTAACCACTTGAACGAGTGAGTATTTAAAGGGACAGTTTAGAAAAATTAGAAGAAAGTAATAGGAAAATCTAGATTTAGAAAGAACATCAAATTATTTCACTCAATCATTGCAGCAAAATAAGGCTCGGAGAAATTGAAAGTTGTCTTATAAGTTTGGTTGAATGAGATAGCTGTGCATCCCTGGTCTCTTGAATGTCATTTCTGTATTCAAGCGCTCTTGAATATGTTTGGTAACTCCTATAATGTAACTATTCATAACAAAATCTAACTATTTCATAATACATACAAGACTTCACAAATCAGACAAAAATGTCTTTAACCATAAGTTGTCAGTTGTAATGAAGTAGTAAAAAAATATAAAATAGGACCAATTCCTCCTATCAAAAATAAAAGTTCTAAAGGGTTAAACTCATTTGAAAGAATAGCATATTATAAAATGATTTATTTTATATAATAAATTTTAATTATAAAGCACTTTCACAGATTTGTGTGTGTGTGTGTGTTCTTCACAAAAAACCTGTGAAGGGAGTGGTTATTAGCTGCATTTTGTAGATAAGAATTCGAATGCTCAAAATTTTAAAGGTACACCTGAGATGGCAGGACAGGGTTGGAGGCCCAGATCTTCTGACTCCAAGTCCCAGTGCTCTTTACCCTATAGTTTGCTCTTTAATAGCTAATTGACTCACCTTTCTTTGCTTCCTTTAGTTATCTCTCAAATTTCATTTCACTTCAGGAAATAACAATGAGAATTTTTAAAAGCCAAAGAGATTGTATGCAGTACTGTTCCGCTGGCAGCTGAAGTGATCAGAGGCAGGGGCATGTCGAAGACAGCGCCCACTGGCTCTCAAGAGCCAATTGTTACATTTACAGCAATTTCGCTGTTTGTTAAATAGACATTAATAAAAACTAATTTATACAAACTTAAAATTGAACACTATGTTAAAAACAAAGATATTAAATACTTAAGACTTGTCACTTCTTAATTATTTTACTACATTTTACTATTATCTATGCTTTTGATGTTATTTAATCTATAATATCTGAATGGTGGAAATACTGTGTAATGTTATCCACATTGTTGGTTTAGAATCAGTCATGATGCAAGTACACTATGAAAATCACAAATGCTACAAATTATTGTTTTGTTCATTGTCTAGACTTAAAAATGATGATGCCCTAGCCGGTTTAGTTCAGTGATTAAAGCATCAGCCTACGGACTGAAGGGTCCCAAGTTTGGTTCTGATCAAAGGCATGTACCTCAGTTGCAGGCTCAATCCCTGGCTTAGTTCGGGGCTCATGCAGGAAGCAACAAATCAGTGTGTCTCTCTTATATCGATGTTTCTCTCTATCTCTCTATTTCCCTTCCACTCTCTCTGAAAAGCAATGGAAAAAATATCCTCAGATGAGAAATAAAAAAATGATGGAGAAAATATTAATAATGTATATTAAATTTAAAATTGTTATGTCTGTAGCTGTTACATTGTGGATATCACATACAATTGAGAAAATATTCTAGTATTTGAAAACTACCATCTGATTCAGCAAAGAAATTTCTCATGTCATTGAAAATTGAATGAAGTCTGACTTATGTACATCCTTGTAGCTTTACTTTAGATTCATTCTATAATGTAAAAGAATCAAGCAACATTTATGTCAGAGCTACACTCATTTGTCAGTGACACAAGTAACATTTTTTTTGAGTCTTATTGTATTCAAGCAGTTATACATAGTCCAATTTTGTGGAACTGTTGTTGGGGACAGAAGAAAAAGAAACTGATAGTGGATTTTATAAGAAACAGCAAGTGACCCTGAAGTCATTGGAATGGAATTTGCAGTGATGATGATTATATATTTTATCATTATTTGTAAGTTGCACAATAGGTGTTCTTAAGGCAGTAAAATTTATAACTTTTTTTTTTCTTGGAGAGCTAGTTAAATACTTATCAGCACACCACAGGGTGAAGGGCATGGTTTGTTGGAAGAGAAGTACTGTTATCAATGAGAGGGATACCAGAGGAACCCATGTTTGTCCCTTTGTAATTCTCTGAAGAGGAGCTCCATGTATAAATAATGACACCAGTTTTATGTAACAGACCTCTGTGACCTTTTCCTTAGTTTAGGGAGGGACTCTTTTCTACTTGTGGGGTCTCAGCTTCTAATGCCAGAATGTGTTTTACATTGTAAAAAGTCACCAATTTACATGGACAAATGGAAGACAAAAAAGCTCTCATTAGTTGTAGGTAAGCCTGCGGCATTAGCCCCAGTATTCTATCTCAACACTATCCCTTATTTCACTTTTCTAGTACCCAGTACCTAGAAAAAAGATGCTACCTTCTGGAATGAAGCCCCACAACTCTGATATATCTTTGGTCCTACAGGGCTTCACTCCATTGATGTGACTTCTCCAGAATCAGTCATAATTCACCGGTCTTTCATTCTATCCCCTTAGGCCCTGCATTATATCTTGCTACTATAGTAATAGCCTCTAAGCAGTTACTGCCATCCTCTCTCCAAGTAATATATACTCATATTAAGACATACTAATTCTCTGGTCATGTTTTAACCCCAAATGATAATTGAAGGGTTGGGATTCTAAACATTGTGGTTTAGTGGTAGTGGCGGTGAATGTCCAATAATTAATTGTGGTTTCATTGATTGATAGGATGCCCTTCTATGCTCCTTCAATCATACCACTTCCAACTTCTGTATTGAAGGCCAAATTAGCCCTATGATTCCTTCTCCCTTTTATTGACTTTTGAATTAAAATTGATTTATACAAAATCCAGAATGCATATTGAGTATCTACTAGTTTTCTGATAAAGCTATCATGGGTTTTAGGCCTGGCTTGGTTTGCCATTCATACATATCCTGTTGGTTTTTATTTGGGGTTTAGCTTGTACTTTAGTTCATCATACTTAAGTTCCACTTGTAAAGGCCTTGATGAAACAGCAGAAATGTCAAGAGAGAAGAAATCATGAGATGTCATGGTGTTTTAACTTACGATTACAGAGGGGAGGCTAGTTATAGGTCACAGCTAATGAAGAGATGTTTTGTAGTTGTAAGAAGCTTGCTAAGGTAAAAATAGAGGAATCTTACTGAGAATACATTCTTCCTTTTAAATCTTCCATGGCTAATGTATGATTTAAATAGGAACATCAGGGTGTTAGATATGTTTAATATATGAAGCAGTAACTAATTATGAGCATCACAGAGAGAGGTGGCTTAAGTGAAGGTCTTTGTAATCAGGCAGCCTGGCTTTCAATCCTAGCTCTACTCCTTAAGAAACTTAATTACTCTCTCTTAACCTCAATTTTATTATTTGTAAAATTGGAGACTATTTTTAATGTACTTACTTTGTTGGGTTATTTTGGATATTAAATAAGATGATAAATATAAAATGCTTAGCAAAATTTTCACTCACAGATGTTGATGGCAACATATTGCCAAGAGGATTTTCATGATGCAATACCTTATCAAGAGGCAAGTTGGGGAACTATTTCCCTTCAAAGAGTCTTATATTTTGTGGGCTATCTAATGACCTTCTCTGTTATTATTCTAAAAAATGTGCTATTTCATGAAAATATTTTAATAAAGTTCAAAGAGAGTTAGCTGCCATAAAATTATTTGTTGAGGTTTGAAGATTGCTCAAATATTTTGATTATGTGCAATAGAAAATATTAAATTGCTTTGGGTATTATGGAGACGATGAAGATCTAAAAACACTGTGTCATATCTTAGGGGAAGGTTATGGTACAACAGTGCCATGGTCTGTCATTGTGTGTAGTTTAATTCCAAATCCAGCCTAAGAATTTCTGGTTTATATCCATGTTTTCTGATTAAATGCTATTAACAGTAGTTTGTAGTTATAGTCTGCAATTACACCTGAAAGATTTATCTATCCCTTTTATTACCAGTAAATCTATATTGTCAGAAGACAATAGTTCACATGAACATCAAGCTTTCCCAGAATTTATATTTTAATCTTTGTTATATTAACTGATGGTAAGTGAGAAGAACACAAAGATTATCAGACCTCACTTACCTGGTCTTGTGAACCTCTCCTGCCAGGACAGTATTTTCTACATTTTGTTCCTTGGAAGTTTGAAGAGGTACACTGTTGCAGAGGGTCTCCTCGGGGTCCAGGAAGTTATGGAACTGCTGCTTTTTGAGATCTAGGAAGCATGTTAGCATATTAAAATCTCTGAGGAGTCCTGCAGTAAAGCAAGTTGTTTGATTCGGTGTTTTCTTCTTTCATTGCATAATACTTACACCTTGTATCATTTGTGTTTAAGGAAACATGTTTAGGAAACTTTGTTCTGGATTACACTTCCTCAGTCAGAGCAAACAAACAAACAGACAGACAAACAAAAATCCCCTGAAATTTCTTTTAACAAAGTACTTAGAGTTGATTTGCAAGGAGAAGAATTGGGTTTGAGCTTTTATGCTACAATTTTACAGATAGGTAACATTGGATAAGTTATTTTATTTCTCCAAATCTCAGTTTCCTTTTCTGTAACAGCACAAGATACCTAATACTTTATCTACAGGTTTTTATAAATATTATATAAATTAATTTACTGGGAAATGATATATGAAATCAATGGATATTTACTGATTTAAATACTTCCCTCATAGATTTATTGGGCTTTATTTAACGTGTACATGTTAATGAGCTTAGTCTCCAGTGTCTCATCCCGTGATTAATTGGAATTAGAACAAAACAATTTGAAAGCTATTGAGGCAGTTGTGGCACAGTGACAACAGGAGCAATGATTCCAAAATATAAAGAACAGGCTGATTATATTGATACAGGGCATAATAGTTGATAGTTATAGTTCATCAAGAAATGGTGAAACAATGATAGGAGTCCTCTATTTAAAAATAGATAGAATATAATGTTTTAGAAAAAATATAACAAATGTGGTTCCTTTAGATCAAGATCTCTTTTGTTAGAACACTAATCCCACTTATGAGAGCTCCACCCTCATCACCTAAACACCTCCCAAAGGCCCCACCTCCTAATAGCATTATATTGAGCATTAGGTTTCAATATGTGAATTTGAGGGCGAAACATACATTCAGTCCATAGCACTGACCAAAATGATTGAGCAGAAGAATTGGTAGCCATTATATTAATGTCACTCAGGAGCATGGAGCATGTATCATTTGATTGCCAGGATTCCTCTCTGGCCCTCTGTCTGCCCACCTCCCTGAGTGTCACAGTCTCTGAAAACATGATGGACTGTTACACCTCCAATCAATCAAGTTCTTATCTGAATGGATTTTCTAAAAGATGAAAGCATATACATCAACAAAAATCTGAAACCTATTAATCTTAATATCCACAAGGGACTCTTCGAGGAGTTTCCAACCTCTATTTTAAATAGTTGAACAATGTGAATAAAATAAGAACAGAGTAGGAAGAACCATGTAAACAATTTTGTAGATTGTCTTTCAACTGGGCTTTCAAAGCAAATGTGGCTCTCAGCTTTTAAATGATTATTCAGTATTGATGCTGCACTGTTGGTGACATAATAGGGATATAAAAGTTATCAGTATACCATCTCTTACAGATAAATCTTGAAAGGTACCAAGAAGGACTCATCAAGTATCACATGAGACACAACGCTGAGAGCATAACACATGAGTATAATCCATCCGAGACAGCACTTAACTCTAGATGAGAGATAAATGACATCATCAATAATGCATATGGTTGTGGAGAAACTCTTATCATTCTCTTTTATTCAAATTTTCTTTTGTCAGAGGGAATAAGACCACAGGCCAAAAGTTATTTTCCCATGGCCCCTACAGAGCACTCTGCCAATGGTAACTGTGTTTATATTAATGAGGAGTCTGAAGAAGGCTCTTGGGTTTATATCACTGAGATTTTTCATTCCTTTAAGGTTCTTGTGATTTGTTGCTCTTAGAATATTAATGAATTATTTATGCTGCACTGATATGAAGACTTAGGGCTTGTAGGCTAATTATTGGTCACATGTAAAAGAACAGACTATTTATTCACTTAAAGCCATGTGTTTCAAAAGGTGGTTAGTTTCCAAACGCAAGCAGGTTATATGGCTGCATAATTAGAAAAAACAAATACATGGGTATTTTGATACCTTTTTAATCAATTGGCAAAGGGGAACTAAAAACAACACTACTGAAAACCTTGTCTTAGGTTTCTATGCAGAGGTTTCTACCTCCCTCATTCTCTTTTTATTTGTTTTCTTGCTGATTGGTCCGATGAAATGTGGATTTGTAACAGTAACCCTGGCCAGAGGTGGCCACAAGGACGCACTCTCCATACAGATTCTTCCCTAACTCTCTTCCTCAACTCGCTTGCTTAGCTTTTCTGTTGCTTTCCTTCCATCTCCTTTTTTTCTGTGTTTTTTAAATTAACTTTTGTTTTCTGACCCCACACTCTCTTTTCATTTTCTCAAATGTTTCTCCTGTGTCCTTCTAATCCCCCATTGCTTTTTGACAGTGAGATTCTCATTTGCAGGTGGGCAGGTCCTGGGCTGATTCGGTGTGTTTCAGTGCTGAAGGGCACCATGCTTATGATAACAGGGCACAGTTATAAGCCCTCTGCACTCCATCATTCAATTTATGCTGCATGATTTTCCCAAACTAATTTCCCAAATTTAATCTTCAGTCTCTTGATCCCCCTTCAGAAACTCTGGGTAGTGCTTTGTGCAGACTTCACTCCTTTGCACCTTGCTTGCTACCAAAGGAAGTCCCTGGATTCCCTCTGTGCGCTCCATCCCAACTTGTCTCCCTTCTCTCACTCATGCTCTTAGCATATGTTCATTTGACCTTTCCTCCCAGGGTCCTTCTCCTTGGCTGAGAGACTCAGTCCAGCTTTTTGAAAAGGAGTTACCTCATTCTAACAGCCCCATCCATAATATCCAAGTTTAACTTTATGCTTTTCCCACATATTTATTTCAATTCCATCTTCCCTTCTCTCTAATATTATACATTCTGTGCATAAACTTTATACCCATCCTGTCTATGTCTAATAAACATTAATTTTTATGAGGATATAATTTTACTTAACATTTTTTATGATTAAAACAATCTTAATGCTTCTACTGATGTGTATGATAAAGTACTACAGAGGGCAGTGATATTGGAAGAATTTTATAATGTTTAATTTTTAAGGAGTAGATATTCTTACCCATGGCTCTTTTCTCAGAAAAGGTGCCAGAAAATACACATTCTTTGGTGGCCAGGATCTCCATCCAAACTCTTAATGTTCAGTACTCCTTTTTAAAAAATTTTGCTAAATTTATTGGGGTGACATTAGTTAATAAAATTATATAGGTTTCAAGTATGCAATTCTATAATACATCATCTGTATATTGCATTGACCACCCAAAGTCAAGTCTCCTTCCATCACCACATATTTGATTCTCTTTACACTTTTCTACCTCTACTCCACCCCCTTTTCCTCTGGCAACCACCACAGTCCTCCTTTTAAGTGCTTCAATTGTGTGTCTCCAAGGGCTGCCTGTCTGTTGGAAGAACAGTACAATCATCCTTGTGAATGGAGATGTCAAGGGCTCTTTTTATGTTTTTAAATATCTTTTGTTTTTGTCCTATGGTATAATTTCCTGGATTGGTTTTTGGACACTCTCCTTACAGTAAAAAATCAACTGGATATTTCAAGTACCCTAATGAATAGTTGCTAAGAGAAACTGATGTTTTGGGCCCTTAATAAGTCACATAAGTAGATACATTTCCTGTAATACACACATCCTTCTCAGAAAGTGTGTTCTAACAGCTGCAGCTGAGGGGGCAGTCACCCATGTGACACTCATCTGAACCAACCACAACTTGACATCAGTGGTCTGTTTGGCCAACCAGGTTTTCTCCTAGAAATCTGGGATTTGGACACAGAATCTTTCCCTTGTTGACATTTAAATTTATAAAGGATTTTAAGCCAGAACCAGGATTCATGTGTAAATGGGTAGCTGTAACTGGACAACACAGAACAAAAACAATAGACACGAAGACAGAAGCAAGGCTAAGACCTTGGGCAAGAGGGACTGAGGGACAGAGACAAAAACAAGCAGAGTGACAGACATAAAGAGAGACAGACACACATACACAGAAATATAGTAATAGGAGACACATCAGTCAGTGAGAGAAAGAGAGAGAAGAGGTTGGGAGGGGGAGAGAGACAAAACAAACTGCTTCCTAGATTGATAACTACACTCCAGGAGTGAGCAGCTGTGTTGATTCCAGTAAGGGCACTACATCTGGATCAGCAGCTGTGGCTGGTGGCACCAAACAATTCAGGGTCATTCTAAAGCATCCATTGGCTTTTTAGCCAAACTGAAGAGCAAAACGAGGATGGGACAGGGATTACTATCCTGCCTCTTTCAATCTTTGATAGTAGCACAGATTTCTGTACTTTTTCCAGGGTATTGCTTTCCATTACTATTTGACAGGGGAAATTCCAGGGGCTCTATTTGGCTCTTCCCACCACAATAACATTTACTGCATGGGTCAGAGAACCACTATAGAGAACCAAGGATGTTTCCAGTTGTTAAGTATGATTATTCCAAGTATACAATCAAGAACACGAGAAATAACCACCAGAGCCTGTTGACCACTGAAGGTGGAGATGGGCCAAGACTCCATTTATTTTCTGTCTTTGTGCTCACACTGATTAGTACTAAATTGTGGCCAATAATTAATAACTCCTAGGTGATATGGTTATTTCTCTTTTTCTGTTCACTGTCACCTTGATAAATGGCCATGGATCTTCTGGGGGAAAGTTTGGAGGAAGATTTACAGTATATTTTTGTGTCCACATTTCATGGTGATTCTGTTAAAGAAATTAGCCTCCAATCAAAAGGATCTGGGTTTGTGAACTGGGTAGGAGGCCCTGAATTCCCACTATAGCACTTAGATTCAGGTATTATTCACCAGAGAAAGAATCTGTCTGATTATGTAGACTAAGTAATATTTTAGAAGACTGACAATCTACTTCATTTATATGATTTCACACAAAAATATTAGCCACAACCATATATCTATGTGAATCAAAACACTTGGGTTTATTGAGTAATTGTGTCAACCTATCCCTGAAACTGAGCAGTGCAACCTGGTCTCTACCACTCTAAGACCCCAACATTCTCCTTGAGATTAGGGAACCCAATTCCTCAGTAACATCTCTGGCCTATGAAGGGCAACTACACAGCACTTTTTTGGGATACTGGTACTCACTACCCAAGTATTCTTATTACTTTTGGGAAGGAAGAGTCCTCTGAGCCCTGCTGGGGCTATGGTAAGAGTAGGTTATGCAAACTAGGTCCACTCCAGGATTCCTAGTTCCCTATGCCTTTGATTTTTTTTCCTCTTTGTTGCAGAGAAATCCCAGCCTTTCAATCTAATTTCTGTAGGTCACCATTGAGTCCTGGCTTCAAGCAAACTATTAGAGCCTATCCCAGGTGTTTCAGCTGACACAGTATATCTAGAATCTTAGGTAAGCTTTCCCATATTGATAAATTCATCTTGAACCAACCTCATATTTTTATCTCTTTGATTTAACTCTTTATATTATAATCTATTTCTAAACATGTTTGCCCCATCTTCCATTTTCTGACTAAAAAGATGGGCAATGTCCTGTCCCCCCTTTGGTGTAGAATCTATCCTATCTTTGAGAATATTTTGCAATCCTTCTGGCCATGGAAGCAATGAATGATGGTGGGGGTTAACTTTGAGGATAATGGGAATATCCTTGCAAGTGCTCCAGATGAAGTCATTGAAAGTATTTTTCTCAGACAGGCTAGAGGGACTGCTTCAACAAGCAAAGAAAGTTCAGAGGGCTTTGAGAGTTCAAGTTAATGACCTCCTCTCAAGTCTTAGAGTTACTCTTTTTTCAAGTACTGCCTCATTATTACAAGCCTCTCAGATTAGAACCCTGGTTACAAAAGTGTGGGACCCTGAGACATGAGATGGACTGCTAATCTTCATTTTAACTGAACTCTCAAAGCCCACTGAATATATATTTAGTCAGTATTGCAACTCTTCAACCTATGCCATCAGATGAGAGCTGATTAGAACCTTTCCTGTTCCCCATCATGTCTTTAGTTGAAAATTCAAGGCACTAAGCTTATATTTTTAATTTTTGTGAGCTCCCCAGTAGAGTGAGAAGGAGCCTATAATCTTTATCACCGTAATAATTAAATGACACAGATACTTAATCTCCCCCAAACTTGCCCTCCACTGGTTACCCTCCCACCTTCTCCCACCTGAGTAGAAAGTCATCTGTATGTTATAAAATAATATGTGTGAAATCAATACTAGAATTTCAATCTGAAGGTTTGTTTTGGAGGCTACCCCTGGAATTAATTTCTGTATCAGCCAGGGGCCCAGCAAGAGACAGAAGGCACTCTGATGGAATTCTGAGGGGAATTTAATGAAAGTACTCATCCGGGATAACAGACAAGAGAAGCTGAGCTACCCCAGACTAACAACATGGGCAGGTGCTACCATCCCTAAACCTGGAGGGAAGGAACAGCTCACCAAAGCCCTGTGCGAGTCAAAACCCTGGAAGAGCTTTGCCCTGGCTAGAGCTGTGGTCAGAGGAGGTGGCAGCCACTATGAGAATCCTAGGTTGAAGTAGGCGTGACCAAGCCAAGAATAACTCGGACCTCTTTCTTTTTCCTCTTTCTGATTTCCTACTGGATTTCCCATCAGCCCAGGCAGTGTAGTTTGCAAAAGTCAGCCTTTTTGGCTTACATGGAATGCGAAGAGAATGGGCCTCGGTCTGGGCTGAATGGAGAATGGTAAATGGGGAATAATTAGCATGCTGGTGGTGGTGGTGGGGAGATGGTGGTGGTAGTGGTGATGGTAGGAGCTCTCTGTGCAACAGATGTGAATTCAAGGACAGTCTCCTATGGTATGCAGAAAAACCACTCCCTTTTAGTATTGCTCCAGGTAGAGAATACATTTTTTTTCAGACTCACTATGTCACCATAACGATCCCTTTCCATAGCACATCCACCCCAGTATACCAGAAATTCATTCCTATGGGACTCCATGGTCCCCAGGCAAAGTGGGAAATGTGGCAGAAACTGCTCCAATGTCCTTAAGAATTCTTAGCTTCTGGAGATTGTACATGGCCTTGGCATCTGAAAGCTTCCAGAGAGATTGTTGCTTTGTGCTTCTGAGTCTGAGCCAAGGTAACCTGTTAGAGTGGTGAAGTCAAAGAAAATTAAGGTGAGCATTACTTGGAAGCAAAATTAAATTATAATGTGATGTGGCATCAGAAAAGCTAATGTTTCTTGAAGAAATGTCTGAAGAGTAATCACAGGCTTGGGTATTTCATCCCACACAATTCAGTTACAATGCTGCTGACATTACATCTGATTTTGAATATCTGAGTTACAATAAATTGCAGACATTTGGTGGGAGAAATAGTGCTAGAAAAAAATATGTAATTAAATAAAAGTTTAAAAGCCTTACTAGTCAAAAATGTTCACCTTCCCCATAAAACAGTAGCAACAACAAAGTGAATTAGATTAATTGGCTTTTGACTCTGTTGTAACTGGAAAATGAATTTTTATCCTAATAATCATAAAAAGTATAATGTGTTTAAGGCATATCTTAAATAACTATAGGGAACATATACCTTAGGCATAAGAAATATGACTAGAAATGAGCACTCTTGTATCAGTAACAATCTCTTCTTGAGAAAAAAAAAAATCAGTGATACATAGATGAGTGGAGGGGGTGTTGACTGTCATGTCAAGAATGACTTGTTTATTTATAGCCATGCATCCCTTCCTGTGATGCATCCCTTAACTCTGTGAAGGTGAAAATTCAAACAGGATAGATGTGCAAATGAGGAAAAAGGAACCTTTACTCTCCTCCCATTCCCATAAGTAGAACAAATTTAGCTGTGTTTTGCTAGAGGCAAGTTTGCTGAACTTGAATAACCTTTACATTGATTGCTATAGACATTCAGGTAAAATTGCAAAGCTTTTGCTGCGGTGTTGCAGTTTTACACAGTGTAGGTTTTTGGTCATTGTGTCAATCTACATTGCTTGCCTCAGACCATCTCTATTTGAGGAACTGCTTTAAATAGAAAGTGGCTTCTACTCGAGTTACTGGATTTCTCACTGCTATCCTCTCAGGGGTGACATGAAAACTTTGGAGCCCGTTGACCAGGGTTTGAATCTTACTTCCTGTCCTTACTAGCTGTGTAAGATTGGGCACATTTTTAACTCCTAGGAGCCTTGGTTTTCTTTTCTGTAATATGGGATTATTAATGTTTATAGTAATGTTTTGAAGATTAGGAGATTATATATATATATGTGTGTGTGTATATATATGGTATCTAACATGGCTGGCATATAGTGGGGATTCAAGAAATAAAAGCTACTGCAATTCTTCATCACCTTTTATTTCTCAATTAAGGAATCGATATACCTTCCCTGAGGAATGAAGTGGTGGTACTTCCAGGAGACAGTATATTGGCAGAGCAGGGACTTGTATCCATTGCCAGAGTTAGACTCCATTTACCTAAAGTAGCTTTTCCATTTCTACTTCTCAGAATAGACTGATTCAGCAACCCCTGAGGACTTTAACTTCCCTAATAAATGAAAAGTTTGAATCTGGAGTCAGGTAACATTTTGCCTTAAAGCATTGTCTTAAATGGATTTTTCTTTCCTGCTTAAAAGAAAGCAGGAAAGATTTATTATAAGTGCTCTCAGGAGACCTCTTCCAAAATGCTTCCCTTTAAAGAGGTAGTCACAAAAAGGAGCATGGAGTGCTGCCTCAAAGATTTGTAAAGTCACAGCAAAACCATTTTCTTTCTGTCTATTAGTGAGTTTGAGATGAGTTTGAGTATGCTAAAAACCAACTAAAATTTCACATTTGATTAAATTAAGATCTACATGTGAAGACATGGAAAACAACTCCTTTTTTAAAAAAAGAACCAATTACTAAGGAGATGAACGTTGATAAGAAAGCCAAATTACATTATGTAGCTTTACAGTTAAATCTTTAAGGCTAGTATCTCTTTCACCAGTGTTTAGACAACTTACATTTATATTACCTTTGGCTCAAATAGCAATTCTGAATTTAATTCAGATACCATAAATAAGTTTTTCTTTTAGTCCTTGACATTTTATAAATCTTTGTAAATATGCTTTTAAATTTTTAAGGGTGGGGGGTTGGAGATAAAAATAATGAACATGAATTCTGCCTTTTTCGCTGCCTTTTTCTGTCTCTCGGTTTTGAGTGAGTTTTGAATTTTTGAAGGAAGACAGGAGCTTACACTTTGCAAGCTTGCTCCACTTGTACCCTGAACTCTATCAAACTGCTTGACATCCATTGAGAAGGAGTGCTGTCCATCTAGACATTCTCCCTAAGCCGACCTCTTCGAAACATAATAATGGCCCTATAGATGAGCAAATAAATGTCAGGAAATGTTAGTTCCCCTTATGGAGTATGGTCACTTATGCCTTTTCCACTTTAATAAACCTTATCATCAGTACAGAACGGCAAGTTGGAAAGCATATGAATGTGGCCTAGAAACTCCTAGGTTCCATTCCTGGTGATTCAATTTATTTAACATTGAAGCGTCGTACAAAACACTTAAATTTTCTGAATCTCATTTCTCATCTGTGAAATCGAAGTACCAGCTCCTGCCTGCGGTGGCTGTGGCTGGTCTGCCCTCAGCATCCATTTCTAACCCTGTCTTGTCCCGCAGAGGCTGGAAAGCTAACAATCCCGATTTCCCAGGTTCCCTTGCTGCTAAGGTTGGAAGCAAAGTAGATTCTATCATTTAGAAGTATTTATTCAAGATTTATAAAGTGGGAGTTACATGGAAGCCATCTTCTTGCAGCTTTTTTTTTTTTTCCCTTTCAGAAAACAGGTTGCAAAGCTGTGGGTTTTCTCCAGCAGTGCGCCAGCATCTAGTTCTAGCTGGTAGCTAAGGTAACAGCCACAGATGCTTTCCCACGTTCAGGTCACAGGCACAGAGGAACATTCTCTGCTTAACAGTTCCAGTGGTGGCCTCTTGATTCTTACTTTCTGACTGCAGTAGAATCAGTTGCCCTCCTGGCATTTTAGTGTTTATTGTTCAGGGTCATTCTTGGAGGCCCCGCCTGGAGCCTGCTCCTTCCACTTGTCATTTTCTAAGCATCTAATGTCTTGTCTTGAACTCATTTCTCTCAATACACCTAAATATTTATGTATTCAACTCTGATACTGGGCCTAAATTATGTGAGGCTCACATGGAATTAATCATGTATTTTAAAAAGTGCTTTGCTAAAATGCTTTATGGACATAGGGATTATTAAAATTAACATGCACAGAAGATTTGCCCTGTTATTTGACTAGTGGAATTTAACTGAAACATACCCTGTAATAATGCTCCCTGAGGCTGTAAGAAATTATATCAATGTGGGTAACTTTTCACAGAGGGAAAAAAATAACTCTGTAACCAAGTTACATGAAGTTTGCTTATTTCTGGCAGTGGGGTCAGGGCAGAGTGGATTGAGGGGTGCAGGAGGGACGACTTAATTCTTCTTGAATATCTTGAGGTCTGGCTGCACAGGAGCACTTGGTTCTGAGTGATTTTTTTTTGCCTTTATATGCTATTTCTGATCTCAACTCTCTTTAAATAGAATTTTCTGCAACACTTGTAAATGTGAAGTTTCTGAAAGTCAGAGTACTGAGCTGTTTCTTGCTTTTCCTTTTCTTTTAAGTAATGTCCTTGGGACATTAATGTTAGAGGTTTGAAATTGTAAGGGATTGAACCAATTCCTAACATCATTGGTTACACCAAGATGCAGTCCTGGTAAAGAAATCAAACTATTCGGTTAGCTTTGGATTTGTGGTTAGTATGGTAAATCAATCATAATTTTCTTCCTCATTGTTGGGGAAAAAAAGATTTTTAATTATTGGATCAAACAATCACTTTTTTTTTTATTGTTTAAAATATTACAGATGTCCCTTTTTCTCCCCAATGACCCGTTCCACCCCGTTCCTTCCCCCTCCCCAGTCCCTCTCCCCACCATTGTCCATGTCCTTGGGTTGTGCATATATGCGTATAAATTCTTTGGTTACTCTCTACCCCTCCACCCACCCGCCCTCCTCCATCCCTCTGACATTCATCAGTCTCATCTATGCTTCCATGTCATTGAATCTATTCTGTTCATCAGTTTATTAAGTCCGTTAGATTCCACGTATAAGCGAGATCATGTGATATTTGTCTTTCACTGCCTGGCTTATGTCCCTAATACTATTCTGAATTGATAGGCATTTACAAAGAAGCAAACATTAGTTACATTAAATAAATATGCATATTTTATGCTACCATATATCACAATGATGCTGAAGAGGTTTTTGATTGCAGTGCATAGTGGGAATTAAAAAGATAATACCTCATAACCCTGCTAAGTGCCCACTGGCTTTAATATCTGGAGGAGTGAAGCGAGATTTTACTTGATGGATTCTTCCGACTTTGCCTAATGAAACACATAATTGTACAAATTCTGATGTCTGTTTTTCTCCTAGAAAAATTTTTTTCAAATCTAGGCTTGAGCCACACTTATGAATGTGGTGAGCCTACGTGGTTCAGTGGTTTTCTCAATGACTTTGGAAACATAAACTGTTACCCAGGTGAATTAGAAAATTGCTTGAACAGCTGTGAATTTAGAAAAATCACATTTTAAAAGTGTTTTTAATATAGAGCTATGAATGTAATAAGTGTTGGAAAAGTGTGAAACACTTCTCCACTTTCGTTAATATTTATATATGTATCGACTGCAAGCTAATTTCTATCTTTCATCTATCTACCATCTATCATCTATCTATCATCTATCTATCTATCTATCATCTATCTATCTATCTATCTATCTATCTATCTATCTATCTATCTATCTATCTAATCTATCATCTATCATCTATCTATCTATCTATCTATCTATCTATCATCTATCATCTATCTATCATCTATCTATCTATCATCTATCTATCTATCTATCTATCTATCTATCTATCTATCTATCTATCTATCTATATCTATCATCTATCTATCATCTATCTATCATCTATCTATCTATCTATCTATCTATCTATCTATCTATCATCTATCTATCTATCATCTATCATCTATCTATCTATCATCTATCATCTATCTATCTATCTATCTATCTATCTATCTATCTATCATCTATCATCTATCTATCTCTATCATCATCTTTCTATCATCTATCTATATCTATCTATCTATCTATCTAATCTATCTATCATCTATCTATCTATCATCTATCTATCTATCATCTATCTATCTATCTATCTATCTATCTATCTATCTATCTATCTATCTATCATCTATCATCTATCTATCTATCTATCTATCTATCTATCATCTATCATCTATCTATCTCTATCATCATCTTTCTATCATCTATCTATATCTATCTATCTATCTATCTAATCTATCTATCATCTATCTATCTATCATCTATCTATCTATCATCTATCTATCTATCTATCTATCTATCTATCTATCTATCTATCTATCTATCATCTATCTATCTATCTATCTATCTATCTATCTATCTATCTATCTATCTATCTATCTATCATCTATCTATCATCTATCTATCTATCTATCTATCTATCTATCTATCTATCTATCTATCTATCATCTATCTATCATCTATCTATCTATCTATCTATCTATCATCTATCTATCTATCTCTATCATCTATCTATCTATCTATCTATCTATCTATCTATCTATCTATCTATCTATCTATCTATCTATCATCTATCTATCTATCATCTATCTATCTATCTATCATCTATCTATCTATCATCTATCTATCATCTATCTATCATCTATCTATATCTATCTATCTATCTATCTATCTATCTATCTATCTATCTATCTATCTATCATCTATCTATCATCTATCTATCTATATCTATCTATCATTTATCATCTATCTATCTATCTATCTATCATCTATCTATCATCTATCTATCTATATCTATCTATCATTTATCATCTATCTATCTATCTATCTATCTATCATCTATCATCTATCTATCTATCTATATCTATCTATTATCTATCTATCATCTATCTATCTATCTATATCATCTATCTATCTATCATCTATCATCTATCTATCTATCTATCATCATCATCTATCATCTATCTATCATCATCTATCATCTAATCTTTCCTCTACTTGAAATCTATCATCTATATCTATCATCATCATTTATCGAATATCTCTATACTGATAAGTGCATCTGATATAGTAGGCGGTTAGACAGACATGAGCAGAGTAGGAATGGTAGGCCAGGTATAGAAGGTCACCAGTGTGGAAAGCCCCAGGTGCCTGACAATGAATAATTGTAAGGAAAGCCCCAGGGTGACCTTTCTTCCCCTGGCATGTCTCTCCTCAGGTGGTAGATCCCCTGAGAGGAGGAACAGGAGGTTGGAAAATAGCCTCATAGGACTCTCATACAAGCCCTTGCATGACCACTACCTTAAGCATTAAACCCTCAAGACAATGAGGTTCTGACTTGCATTAAGTATCTTAAAAACAGAGCCTTGGGTCTGTTGGCTAGAGCCCGAGTTTTGGTCATACTAGAGATAACATCTAGGCCTCAGTTGTGTTTCAGCTCCAGGACCAGAAAAGCAGCAAGGCCTGGAGGGGTATCTAATTCATGTTTAAATTTAAGTGAGGTCAAATATATTTTTCTTTTATGATTATTGCTTTTTATGTCATAATTTTATTTTTGTGTGTATACTGTAATGTAATAGAAAATATATAATATAAATATGTAATATACCAAGTATATAAATATTATCTCTATATGCTTATAGCACTCCTATGGTTTTACTCTTAACTTTAATCTTTTATTTTTTTCCAACTTATTTAAGGGTAAGGATGAACCAGGAATCCACCTAATTTTTTTCCACATTGCTCAATTGTTGTCTCAACTCCATTTATTGAATGTTTATCTTTCCTGTGTCAACTTGAAATACCATCTTTATTATTATTTACCAATTTTTACATATCTGTGTTATTTTTTATTTTGAAAGTAGCACACTTTCTTAATTGTGATAAATTAAGACTACATTTTAAAATCTGGAAAAACAAGTCCTCCCTCATTATTGTTATTTTTCATAATTTTCCTGGATATCTGGGGAACTTTAAGATAATTTTTCTCAATTTACTAAAAAAAGTTGGTATTCTTACTAAAATTAAAACAAATCTATAGCATAATTTGGGGAAGAATTTGTATCTTTATAAAGGTATTGCTTTCTACCTCATAATCTGTATGTTTTTTACATATTTATTTTGCTCCTATGCTTCTGAGAAAGATTTTATAATTTTCTTGAAATATGTGATCTAATTTCTTGTAAAATTAATTCCCTCTGTAATTCTTTTACGTTTATTGTTGCTATTCCATGTAAAATATTTTTGCTTTACATTTTTTAATTTTGGAAACATATTAACTTTTTGGCTTAATTGTCCATTTTACTGAATTTACTTTCTATTTCTAGTAGCTTCTAGTTGGTTCATTTATATCTTTTCTACATAGATAAATATTAAAATGTTTTCCTATAATTCAGCACTTTTTACTTACATTTTGTTTTCTTTTTTAATTGCATTGGCTATCTAACCTAGAACTCAATGTCAAGGACAAGGGCTTCTCACTTGTAAACATAGTATACAACGTTTCATGGCAGCTTTGGGCAAATATGCCAGGTTTTTTACCAGGGCTAAAGAGACATGTCAGAAGGGAGTTGGACATATTTTGAAAAGACAATATTAGATAGACAGTCTTCAAAGGGTGAGACAATCCCAGCAGAAGAGGCATGCTGATTTAATAGGGAAAGAATGAAAAAAATCTTTAGGGATTCTTACCGATCCAAACAATGCTGCTTGATAGCCTATGTACATGATTATGGTGAAATTGCCAGCCAGTAGTTATAGAAAAGGAAGCTAACTCTCCACTATAAATAAAACGAAAGAAAACATATGGCACAATGTGGGGCAGGAGTCTTGTGGGAACAGATATGGCAAATCATACTGAATGGCCATAAATATGCCTCTTCCTGTCTTCTAAGGATTCCCCACTCCCTGCCAATGGTAGTATTTTCTTGAATCAGCCATTAACTTAGTTTTTGTTCCAGGGAGGAAAAAATGGCCTCTTAGTTTTTAGATTAGTGTATGATTTACATCTGCCCTCTCTGTGTTCAAAGAAAAATAAAAAGGCACAGTACATTACATGGAAACTTTGGAAGTCAACTCTCCAAATTTGCTCCAGCGTATATGATTTATTATAAAAGCCTGTGGCACGCCGATGCTGCCTGACCCCATGTGAAGTTGCATTTGGTATTTGGGCTGTGAGTAGAATTTTTTTCATTTACAATAACGTGAAACTCAGCAGTAAATCTTCACAAGATTATTGTAACTTGGACCAATTGGAAACTATCCTTAGGGTTTACTGAGCAGTGGAGTGGCAAAAGTTTCAAATCTTAGGTGAAAAACAGCCAAAAGAAAAACCTATCCCTTCCTCAAAAAAAAAAAAAAAAAAAAATGTGCAAATGGAATGATGCTTCTTGCCCCAGTGTCTATTCTCTGGACACACATAAAAAATGCTTTGTTAAATGTCTAGAGTCTTGAATTTAAGTGGCTAGAATATTGCTAAAAATAGATTAGTGCAGGTTGCCTAGGTGTGATACTTTATATCAGAGACGAGAGGGAAGCAGAAATCCCCAAACTGCAGTAACTTGAAAAATGAAACAAATTTAACCTACTGCAAATGGGCCATGTGGATGTAAGAAAGGACATATTAATCAAACCTCACCAATTAAGGAACTGGTCCTTCACTATTAAACTCGGAGATGAATTTCAAAATCATGGCTTGATGGAATGGATATTTATGTTATTAAGATATCATAGCAACCAATCTTTATCTGTTCAGAGTCCTACATAGAGGTCAAGTTGAAAGTTCTCAGCTGATTACCATCGTGACAATTAATAAAGATGATTTAGCTTGTCTGCTGTAACTTCTCTGAAAACATGAGTATCTAGAGGTAGGAATTTCTTCTAATACTAAACAGTAATGCCTTCTGCTAAATAAGTGAGAGACAAATGAACTAAACCAGTTGTTCAACAAATAACTTCAAACTAATTTAAATTAATATAAGAGCTGTTGAATTTGTGAAATTTGAAGCTAGAGTCGTACCATTTTCTGAAATAATTGTCAGTTACACTTGCTAAAGGTGATTTTTCTCGAATGTTATTTTCTCCTAGTTCTTGCTATGATTACTATTGCTACTTCCTAAAATGCCACAAACTTGGAATTGGAAGCTATGTACTTATTATCACTTATATAAACAGCTTGCGATGACATTAATTCATACTTTTCTGTTTTTCAGCTACCAAATTAGCATTTATGGAGAGTCTGCTCTTGGGAGCCCTAGCTTTACCTTCTCCCTGGTCTTCTACATCTCATAACTGTACCTCTGTTCACCTCTTTTCAGACCAGTAACCCAGAAGTCATGCTCATTTCTTCTCATTTCCTCATAACTCTCATGCAAACTATTAGCAAGTTGTATCTGCTGGCTCTACTTTCAAAATATGTTCAAATCTGACCACTTCTCACCACTCCCGGGGCCTCCCCTGTCCAGCAACGCATCTCTCTGCTTCCATTTTTGTAACACACTGGCCCATTTGCCACAGCGCAGCCAGAATCACCTTCTGACAGATCCCTTTGTTACCTTCTTGCTCAAAACCTTCCATAGGCTTCTCATTACATGGCTATAAAATCTGAACTGTTTACCAGTGACTATGTTGCCCTTACATGACCTGGCCCTTTCTCGGCCCACCTTGGGCTTTTAGCCTCTGCCCCTCACTCCCTCAGCTCTAGCTACACCTCTTTTCTGATGTCCTTGGAAATCACTGGGCTCATCACCGCCTCGGAGCCTTTGCCTTTTTTTGTTCTTTCTGCCTGAAACATTCTTCTACTCAGATCTTTCAGTGTTTTCCTCAATACATTCAGGTTTTTGCTTAAATGTCCCTTCACCATTTCATCTTAAATAACATGTATCCTTATCAGTTTCTAACCCCTTAATTTGTTATATATGTTTTCATAGCACTTTTTCCAGCTATCATTTTTATATTTGTCTACCTGTGTCATCTTTGCTCCAGCCCACCTCCCCCATTCACATTCAGTATCGCTCCCTTACAGCAGGGACTTTCTCTCGTCTCTGCTGTATTTCCTGGGTCTAGTCAGTAACTGACGCATAGCAGACACTCAGTAAATATTTGAAAAAATGAATGTATGAATTGATATGGTAAGAAAGAAGGACATGTGGGGATCAAAAGAAGTTAACTAAAAGTCAGGGTATTTGTTGCCAGGGAACTTCAGGTCCAATTGGAGGAAAAAGCCTACACCTATGGAAAAGAATATAAAGTGTTACAGATTGAATGCATAATGCCCTAGTAAGGCAGAACAGAGCAGAGCGGGACATTTTATTATGTATATTACATGGAGCCATCTGTCTCCCTGCTGTTTCTTTTGCCTTTCCCCATACTGCCTAATGTGGTCTCCACACATAAATGTTGACTATGACTAATTGATTATTATTTTTAAAAATGCAAGTATAAGTAGAAAGTAATATTAGAAGCAAAACTAAAGTGAAGGCTTGAATTACTCTGAGTTACCTGTGATTTAATTTTTCCATGCTTGATAATGAACATGTATGAATATGTATTGGCTTTTGTTTAGCTGCTGGATGTACATCAGAGCAATTTTTCATGGCATGGTACAATATTTTCAAGATACTACTAGCTAAAACGAGTCGTACTTAAAATCTCAATTCCCAATGCTTTACTCTACTCTTCCATGTCTGTGATCCTTATAAATCTTGGGAAATTAGGTTATACACTTTCCTTGAGAATCAAGTTCATTATAACTTGACTATATTTGTAGAGTATAAATGAGTAACACACAATTTACTGAGTTGAATATTGATTTAAAAATCTGTTGCTCGCTGCCTTGGATAAACTGGGCATAAAAACTTGAATAACATATAGGTCCAGCCCTGGCTGGGTGGCTTAGTTGGTTGAAGCATCATCTTGTACACTGAAAGATTGCTGGTTTGATTCCTGGTCAGGGTCCATACCTGAGTTGCATGTTCAATCCCTGGTCCGGGTGAGTACATGAGGCAACCAAATGGTGTTTCTCTCTCACATTGATGTTTCTCTCTCTCACCCACTGTACCTTCCTCTCTCTCTAAAAATCAATAAAAACATATCCTTGGGTGAGGATTACATTTTTAAAAAAATCTGTTGGCCCAGGTGTCAAGAAGCTACCATGAATTCATTTATTCACCTGATGTTTTCAAACATTTGAGAACTGGCAGATTCCAGGCACTTTCCCAGGCATTGAGAATGAATTGTAAACAAGGCTGTCAAGGTCCCTGCAGTCACAGGAAACAGAAATGGCTGACAATGTGATTTTATATAAAGGAAGAGAACAGGACAGAATGGGAGCATGTAACCGAGGAAACAACATTGAGCCTTCAGTAAGGGCTGCCTAATGAGCATTGATATTAGAGCCCAAGAAGAAATCTAAGGGCAAAATCAGGGGCAGGGGAGAGGGATGGACATGTAAAAAAATTACCATGGTCCAGTTTAATCAGGGCTTTAGTAGAAGTAAGGAAGTGAGTACAAAATCTGCTGGCTGCATCGAAAAAGGAAAGATAAACAGTGCTGTTTGGCAAAGCCTTGCCCTGGAGGAGATGCCTGGACGTCAGGAATGTGGATTTGTCAGCTAGATGAGGTGGTAAGATTCAGCATGTGCACCATCTGAAGGTTGGAACACTACAGGTGACGTGACCCAGTCCCGCGTAATGTGGCCTGCAGGTATGAACTGGTCAAGGACTCTGGCTGGTGGAATCCTGCCTGCCTGTCCACGTCAGGCACTGTGACATTTAGAAAGGTGATTACACTTGGGACGAGCGCAAGACAGCGTGTTCTGAGCTGGTCTGGCCCAGGCGCTGCCTGCGGCTCACTCACGGCATGACAAAATGCCATCGCTACAGACTGGCCATTAGCCCTTGCCTGCACGCCATGCTGGCTGAAAAATGGGCACATTTACAGGGCAGAGAAATGGACTTTATTGTTCTAGGCAGCACTGCACTTGGCCTTGGACATGAAAACAGATGGAGGGCTAAAAGCTTTTCAAAATATTTGTGAAGCACCTAAACAAACAAATTATGTTATATAAAGGTAGATTGTGTTGGTATTAAGTGGAGATTAGGGTTTCTTTTATTTTTTTTTAAACATGAAAAATTAACAGGGACCACTAATTTTTCCTTTAAGAAAGATAGTTAAGACAATGGTTAATAATCTGTTCTAGACCAATAACATATACAATCAAGATATCAAGAGATATTTTCTTTACAAATAAAAAAAAAAGTCTATCTAGTATTGCTATTCATTTTTATGAACAAATACAGAGTAGATTGGGGGGAGAGAGATTCATGAAAACAACCCGAATTCCCTAAGACAGATTTTTTAATAACATTTTATCTGCTTTAGAGAGAGTTGGTATTGCAAAGAACTGTGATTTTCTTCATGGTGTCCTGTCTGAGAACATGGATTTACTTGGCTGTTACATGCAATTGCTTGCCTTCTACGGCTCTCCAAGTAACAGCATCTTTCATACACTCAAAGAGGAGGCAAGTGGGTTTGTGCAATGGTGTCCTGTTGTTGGATTAGCTGTATGAAAGCTGCCTTGTCATGAGAAATCTTAATTGTAATAAGTCTTTAGCAGGACTTGGTGATGTCTTTTCGACGATACTACTATTTAAGGCTTTTCTGTGCCCTTGCCAAACAGGTGTTTATTTACATGTTTGATCTAAACAGAAAGACAGAGGGGACTCTGCCCACAGCCTGTACTTCCTCTAATACAGATAAAGGGAAAGAGAAATGCAAGCAGTTGGGGCTCACGGAAATGAGTGGGAATGAAGCAAAGCCCTGTAGGCGTGAGTCAACATGAGGCAGCCGTGCCTCCCCTCTTAGCACTGTGACAGCTGTGTGGGGGCTGAGAGGAACCGGGGGGGTGCTAGCGGGTGGCGCTGGTTTGGGGTGGGTGGTCTTCTCAATCTGTGAGTGTTACAGGGAATCGATGGATAATTGCCCCGTCTGGAAAAAGATGCCACTGCCAGGGCACTTTTGAATCCACATAAACTGAGGTACAGCTAAGTGCTTGGGCATGTCGCTGTTGCAAGCTGTGGCTCTACATGGACTTAGGGATGCAAAGAGGCATCTTGAAATGTGGATTAAAAGCTCTGAACAGCTGGAAAAGCTTTGCAAGTAGAGGGCCTGCAAATCTCGAGTAGATAGAATGGGAAGTGTGGGTTTGACCAATGAAGTGTTTTTTTCAGGGACTCAGCGGAGGGTGGTGGGACAAGAATCAGGGCAGGGTCCTTGTTCTGAGTAGGAGCAGGTCAGGGACCAGGGGACTGAATCATGTTTGGCAGCAGAAAAATGAGGAGAGTGGTACTTTTCCTTCACTAAAATACATTTTTTAAAAATGTCAAGAATTGGGATTTTTATCTTCTGTCACTTCTTAATGTCTTTCCTTTGTACTTAATAAGACCATACAATAATAAAAATCTTAAACAGAAAGCAAAATTGTACAATATAGTATCAGAAATGGCTTTGGAATCTTGTCCCCCCGTTTTATTCTACTCAGTGAAGACAACGGTGTTACCAATTATAATTATTCCTTGAAAAATATATTTAGTTATTGTTCTCTTAGTCATAGGTTAGAAAAACAGGTACAAAATTGCATGGGTCACACATGCACACACACACATAGAAAAACGTACCCCGTAGCTTTGTCTGTGAAACTTATTGTTTGATTCTGACTAATTTTGGGCTCTTTAGAAAATTTTGTTCTCTAAAACCAATTTGTACAGAAAATAAGGATATCTCATTAAAGAGAATTGGTAGCGCTAATTTTAGTGTGACACTTCTCTCAGGGCATTGATCCTATGTGTTGAAATTGGCACCAGAGGCCAACTCCATACTGTAGAATTACTCAGCCAAGTTTTGTTTTATTTTTTAAATTGGTTTGGTTGCCAACATTAGGGCCAGGATTGCCCCAGTTTTGTTCAAAATATTTAGTATTTATCACGGGCAGTAAGAAAGGTGGAGTTCTCTGTGCCTCACTTGTGAGGTATGTGATGAAGCAGGGTCAGAAGCACACAGGTGAACATAACTTACGCTTATCATAACTGTTCTCGAAAGTGAGCACACCTTGAGAGGCCAAATGCGTGTTTGCACATGGATGTGAACTGAACAGAATGTGTGCTCGGGATATCTGAGGTTCCCTGAAAATTGTGTATACATTTTTAGTGTCTGTGTTTAGTAGTGGCAATGTTGAAAACTGAAATGGAGAGTTGTTTTATTTAATAAAAGGATTCCAAAAACAGATTTGGGGGAAATGTGTGAAATTGCAAATTCTTAAAACTCTCTTTCCATCAGCAAAGAAAACATATCCTTATTTTGACCTTTCCCGTGTGAGTCTTTAGAAGAAGAAAGACCAAACAAAGGAGTAACAGGACCTAACCGGGTTAAGCTATGTTAGCCTTTATATTTATCTGATGGCGAGGCCTCCAGTACCTACCACTACAATCTGCCAAGTGCTTGCAGTAATATGAGTCTGTTTGAATGCTTAGTGAAAATACTGTTTTTCTTCAGAGGATGTGTCATTAAAATATGCATTGCCTTTGATTCTGCCATGTTTGCTTTTAGTTTCAAATATAGTAGGTGCTTTCTTGGTAAACAAAGCATTCTAACATGTGAAGGGTCTTGATCTTTGACTAGCTGTTTGTTTACTAACTGTGAGCAGTTTGTGTGCCAGGAGCTGCAAATAAATCAAAGCTGAGACTGGGCTCTAGTGATGGGAGCACCAGCCCCCTGCCTCTTATGTGATCCTTTTTATAGCACAACTCAGTCCCTTAGGATAGTTATATCCACCGATTCTTAGGCATAAGGATAAGTTACCAGTTAATGCTCTCCACTGAAAAAAGGGAAGGGATAGACATAGTAGAAGAAAGAAGGTGATTTTCCTGTTTTGAGAACCTCCTGCCCTGTGGTCATTTCAGATGTTTGCATTTGTTCAGAGAGTAAAGTCTCTCTCCTGAAATGTAAAAACATGGTCAAGTAGAGGAGTAAACAGTGAGTTGCATGCAATAGGGTCTATTTTTATCTTTAAATTGAAACTAAGTTGGTTTTATCACATGTAAGAGCTCTTTTCAATTTATTTTTTAAGTTAAGTATTTTGAATTTGAGTACAAATTAGATAGCTTGTCAAGAGATAACTTGATATGCTTGCTTTAAACAGAATGGACCCCTAGAAATAGCCACATAAAAACATAGCATTGCCTCCATGTTTCTCACCTCACCTTAGATGACATATTCAGTGGGCGTTGAGTAGAAAAGTTTAGAGTGTGGAGTTTCCTAGGCTGTCCAAGAACTTGTTGATTTGATGTATTGGAAATGATAATTTAGCTCTTCATTTCAGTTCTGAACTTTTTCTATTTAGCTCTGCAAGCTGGTTCCATTTCGTTTCCTTCCCCTACTCAACTGAGAAAATAGATTTGGAAATTAACTGGGTACTCTGGGCTATTTCAAAGATCAAGAAAGAGAATTTTGTTTCCATGTCTCATAAATGAAATATAAAATTTGGAAAGCAGGAGAATGATAACTGTATATGGCTGTAATTAATGAAAACATATTCAGGACTGAGATTGAAATGTAGCTAAAGAGAAAAATTTTACAGATGCTCCAACTCTGAGGCTTCTGAATTAGCTGAATCCCAAGCGAATTCTCTTTATTGACTAGAGGAAATTATATGGTATTCTTCTCTGCAAGGTTTGAAAATTTATTGAATTGCTACTAACAGCTTCCAGAAGGTAAGCGAACCTTCCCAGAGGCAATTAGACTGCATTTGCCACTGAAATTTTCCCTTGTGTGATAGGGTTTTAAATGAAAGTAAGGAAAACAAAATGTTAAAATAGACAATCATGGTCTTGCCTAGAATTTGTGCATACTCTCAGGCTTTGAGAATGGTGGTTGAATATAGATGTCTCAGAATATGGCTTATCTGCCAAATGACAGATGGTCCAAAGCCAGGAGAGGAAGGCTCAAGATGTAGTTGAGGGTAAGGCTGGTTCTGGAAAGAGCTGAGCATCTGTTTAGCGGTTGTGTTAGCAATTATCATTAGGACAGCCTCTTTTTCATTCTGCTGCATTAATTTGTTATTGTTTTCACTTTTGTGATGACTCAAGTAGGTGTCTATTAAAAAAGATGATATCTGCATAAGGGTTCTCTGGGTGAAAATATTCTGATTAAATTAGACAGAACTACAGAACTAAATATTTTTTTAGATAGAGGAATCCTAATGCTCTGTGTCACACATTAGTTAAAAGATTTGAAAATTGACTTTTGTTGTCCATAATACGGTTGAGATCTGTTATCATGTTTTGCTATTAGAATTCAATTAAAAGGGGATCCAGAGAGGTAAGTCAAAGAAGCTTCATCATGTGGAGCTCATGAGTTGTCAGTTATGACCTTTTAAATTACCAAGTATTTATCAATCTATTTATTGGTTTGTATTAAGTAAACTTCATTGACTTAAGCAATAAAATGAACCTTTTAAAGTATGTATTAATGGACTTTGGCAAATGTAAATTCCCATGTAAATGACAATCAAGATACAGAACATGTCCATCACCTTTTAAAGTTTCCTTATGTCACTTCCCACTCGATCCAGCTCACCTTGACCCAGGTAACCACTGATCTGTGTCCTATATGTTAGATTTGTCATTTTTAGAGTTTCATATTAAATGGATTCATATGGTATGTATGCTTTTGTTTGTAGCATCGTTTGCTTAGTGAAGTGCTTTTAATGTACATTTAAGTTATTGTGTGTTTCAATAGTTAATTTCTTTGTGTTGATGGTTAGTATTTTATGGTATAACTATACTACAATTTACCTATTGTCGGACGTATGAGTTGGTTTGGCCATTTTGAATAAAGCTGCTTGAATGCTTATTTGTAGGTCTTTGTGTGGGCATTTGTTTTCATTTCTCTCGGCTGAATACCAAGAAGGGGAATTGTTCTTGTGTTTTCCAAAGAGACTACCATTTTATATTTCCTTAAAAAAATCTGAGATTTCCAGTTGTCCCACACCCTCCCCAAGATTTGGCATTGTCAGTTGTTTGTTTTTTTATTTGCCATTATGATGGATGTGTAGTGTATCTTATTGTGGTATCATTCTTGTGGGAGGCCTTTCCTAAGGCCCAAGCTGGATGTGGCTCTGACCATGCTGTCCATTTAGTGAGGACTATAAAGAGAGCAATTATGTATTTTCAAGACAGTGGGATTAGTGCTATGAAAAGGACTTCATGAAAGGAGCATTTTTAGGTGGGGAATATATATTTATTATCCTTTGCAATGTGAAACTTTGTAATTATACCTGGATATATTCCATGCACTGCATTCCACACACTAAAGTCAGAACAAGGGTTCTTAAGGCTTTGGATAGCCTAGAGTCGAGGCAAGTGGGTAAAATGAGAGGAAGCTCTTGGGGGCAGCAGAGGACCACGTACCAAGAAAGTCATGTGTTGGGAGTCACAACTGTTTGTCTAAGCAAAAGGACCTCTGTCTGCCACTAGCCAAAATGTTAAACTGTTTGCCCTTCTATTCCTCAGTAATAATGAGGATAAAAGTTAAGGAAGTTGGAATAAAAACCACAAACTCAAGTGCCTACAGGGGTGTGACAAAAACACACTTCTGTGAATGTGACTGGGATAAGCAAAGGGTGACTAACATCAGCCACCAACTTGAGAGTACCTGCTCTATCTGGAGGCATGCAAATGCATGCTAATGAAATGAAACGAGCTTTGCTAGCCAATTGGCTTGTAGCAGCTCTCACATGTGCTGCAAATCTGTGACCCTAGGCTCTCATTTAAGGGGGGATGAGAGTGACAGACCACACTGAGCCAGACACTGTAATGGGTGTTTTACATAACTGAATTCTGAGAAAAACATCCATGATGTAAGTATTATCTTTCCCCTTTAACCAACAAGGAAACCAAAGTTTAGAAAGGTTAAGCAATTTGCTCAAAATTCGAGCTATCCCCAAGTGTGTGTGTGTGTGTGTGTGTGTGTGTGTGTGTGTGTGTGTGTAGGGACAAACAATTTTTTTCTGGTGCCTTATCTGTATAAACAATTTGATACATCTCAAATCACTTGAAAGCAATCCACTAGCCAGGCTGGCCCTGTGCCCCTAGAAGGAAACAATAGGCATGAGTGCTGGAGCTCCTTGAGATATTTGGCCCACCCCACATGTGGGAGATGAGATGGGGATGGAGGTAAATAATTGGGAAGCTCCCTAAAGGAGAAAAACATGCTATTAGTTGGTGATGGTGTGGGGGACTTTGAGGTGGAAGCTTCTGGTGAACAAGACCCAGAACTGGTCTGAGTGTGGACCACCTTTCTGGAAGGCTCTAGTTCCAGGCAACCTGGGGGAGTCTTAGACAGTTTTAAGGATGGCACTCTAAAGTTTAAGACCTCCTAGGCATGGGTCCAGGGCAGGAACCCTGCTTGCTATGTTTTAAGGGTGACATTGCCCAAAGTTACACAGCTACTAAGGATTCCAGTCCAAGTCTTTCTGCCTCCTGTGCCCATGATCTTAATCCCGAAAAACATCATTCTCAAACTGGTATTAGATCAAACTTTAGAGAAAGTAAAAATCATCTTTACTGTGACTTCATTTTGTCTTTTACCCTAGCTGGGACATTAGTAGGAGATGGTTAGTTTAACCAAATTTTCTTCATCGTTGTCATCATCATCATCATCATTTTCAATATCAATATTATTTTAAAGTTACATTTTGAGGATGAACTTCTCTGCAAAATACAATAAAAATATCCTGGAAGTATTCAGTTTTTACAAAAGTTTTCAATTTACTGTCTCTTTCTAAACTTACTTTGCCTGGACCACATAGGTCCATGGCTCCCACTTTAAGTATGTGATCTAACCCAATGTCTAGAGCTTCTCCCACTTATTTATTCAGGACTCCTGACTGCCATGTTAACATTAATTGCTATTAAAATAAATAAATATATTCATGTGCCTTGTAAAGACTTTAGTGACAATTTTATCATCCAAATAGGTGAAAACTAGAGAGACCATGTCTTTGGCTAGAACTGACTTCAGTTTTTTTAATTTCTTATACAATTTAACTGGGACATTTTGGAGACTATGGCTCAATATTTGTGATAGAGGAGATTTCAATCTATAGAGCAGAAGATTGGAGATGGATGGGTTCTTGTGGTTGAATCTTTGAAAGTTTGACTTCTTATCCTTCCACAGATCTCTCAATGTAGGTAGTTAACCTCATCACTTACAAATAAGAATATGTTTTTAATTTTCATTTGTGTGACTTCTCCTGGATACACCAGGTTGGTGGGGTACAAAATACTGTTTATGGAAAAAATTAATATTGTGGTGGCTGTGTCTGCCAGATTTTTTTTATCACCCTATTCATGTAATAATTTATATGAAACTTCTTTTAGTGAGTAACAACTCACAGCTGAGGGAATTTGTGTATAATAAATAGGCAAATTATGTTCAATTAAGTCAGATCAATTCCTTCATTCTTAATTCCTTCCATATCACATTAGAATATTCCTTAAATGAGATGCCTATAAACAGATCTGGCTCCTTAAGGGAGATAAAATTATATGAACATAAATGTCAAACTGCTTTTTGGGAAAGGAGATTTCCTTTTGTGATTGATCAGTTGAAGAATGGCTTAATGTAGACTAAGTTTAAGGAATATTTGGAGAGAAAACTAGATATCCGAGATGTAATATTTACACTTTTTTGATGAATCTATTTTTATAAATTTTAGTCTGAAAGATTGCTAGGTTCTTATCTTAAATTTTATGGAAAGGATGTTGCTGCTTCATAGAAAGTATAGAAAAACCATGTTTTATTTATAAAAGAAATAAGAGTTTAAGTGAACATTATAGTACTGTGCGTACACCATTTTATAACCCTCATTTCCTACAAGCATATATCAACTCACATTAATGCACATAGAAATAGGTGTGCCATCTGTTATAGTTTCAGATGCCAGAAAACATTTCTATGGGTTTTCTTGAATCATACTAATTCAGAGAGTATCTGTGATGCTTGATAAATTTGCTGACCAAACAAGCTAAGAAGAGATTGAACTTAACTCCTGACATACAATTTTTTCCCTACCTAACATTTCTTGAGATCTTGCCATCCTTGAAATATCTATAGGATTTACTGCCTTATTTCTCATTTGGAATTTTTATTATGTTTTCATTCATACTAATGATCTTTTTCTTTTTTTTCTGTGTGTGTTCTTTCTCCATATAATTAGCAGACAGTAAAAGCTAAGTAATGACTCTGGGGGCTGAATAGCTGGATCTATTTTTCTTTGGTCAGAAAAATGAATGTAATCATTGGATTAAAAAGTAAGAAAGAGACCAGATTATTTCAATTGATTTTCAGAAGGTAAAATTATAAGACGAAACATTATATTGTGGTTAGATACAGAGAGTACTGTGACAAATTAGTAATTATATATTTTTTGATGTCAGATGTTGACATGTACTTGATATGTATGGTAAAAAGAGAAAGACAATGAAAGACTTATAGTTCAATAACCCATAAAATCCTTAGACTAGCAGACTTGTCAAAACATGTTAAATATTAAACAGCTAGTAACTATTTTTTTCAGACAACTCAATGATCTAATAAGCAAAAGCAGCGAACATTAAAATTCAACGGCTTAGGATATATCTCACATCCTAGAAAAACTGTATGTTTTGTATAATAGCTATAAGTCACAGGAAAAGAAGACTTGTGGTGTATTTGAATCAACTGATGTCTTAAGTACAAAGTTTTCTTTTTTAAAAACTAAGTGAATATATTAATGCCAATATTCATGCACAGAAATGGGTCAGATAACATTTAAAAAAATTTTTTTTGTTTTATTTTGATTTGTTTCTAAGGTTACTGAGCAACACTGAGCAGGTAGTTTGCTAGCCTCCAAATATGTCTAAGGGCAGTTTTTTCATTGTTCCACGTAGAAGTGCCTGAGAAGGCCTTGAGTATGATAGAGTGCTTAACGTATAGTAGACATTCAGTTACTACTTGGTAATGATGATGGATTTTAGGCCAAATATATTTTGAGAGCTGGAGTCTTTTTGTGAAGAAGAGTAGCAAAAATAATTCAACATTACTTAGCATTTCTTTTAGGTAAGATGCTAAATATTCCACATAGATCTTAAAAAATTCATTGTTAGACTAACCCTAAGAGATGAATATTGTTATCCCATTTTCAGAGATTAAAATAAAACAACATGAAAAAGAAAAGCCCAAAGCAACAAAGAAACTGAGAGTTGGAGGTATTGGACAATATTGCTACTCTAAAGTGGAATGTTTGAGCCCTGATTTAAACTAAGGCATTCTGACTTCAGAGCTCACTTCCTTAACCAGCTGCTACACCCTTCTGCCTTGCCACGTAATGTCCCAAAGCTGTGGCAATAGCCATCAAAGGCATAGTTAAGGGAAGAGCTGACTTCAAGAAAAAGGAGGGTTGAAGACAATAACATCTGTGGAATATTTTGTTATGGCGATAAGATTTCTTGGTTTTACATGAGGCAGGCTAGTTAGATACCAGTTTAATTAGCCAACTTCTTCTTGGATTTTAAAAAAAACATATTTTTATTGATTTCAGAGACAGGAAGGGAGAGGGAGAGAGAGAAACATCAATGATGAGAGAGAGTCATTGATTGGCTGCCTCCTGCACACTCCCTGCTGGGGATTGAGCCCACAGCCCAGGCATTTGTCCTGACTGGGAATCGAACCAGTATCTCCTGGATCCTAGGTTGTTGCGTAATTGCTGAGCCACACCAGCCAGGCTTGGATCTTAATGTAGTTACGAACTCCCCTCACCAGAGGAATGGCTCTGAAAAATTATGTCTGTCTCTTGCAGCTAGCTGTGCACCTTAACACAATCACTACATAGTAGTTAAGTTGCTCCTCAATGTTTTATGTCATTTTCAAAAGTCATTTTCTGACCACTGAAATAAATGGAGTATGCTGAGAAATGCGAAATGGTTTGAGAGGACAAATGATTCCATTTAGCTCTAACCTTAGTGACTTGTAAAATATTAAAATGTATAAATTTATATGCTTAAGACTCATTCTTTTTACAGTCTTAGTTCCTCTTTATAAAATGGAGTGTGACTAGTTCTTATCAGCCTATTAGAGCGCAGGAAGACTCTGTTCCAGGGCTATGATTGATCATGGCACTCATTTCAAGATGCAGTGGAAGCTCACTCTGTTGTTTGCCTGGAGCAGGGCTGGGTCCTCTCTATGTGTAAATTGCCTACCCTGCTGTTCTCTCACATAGTCTCCTTCAGCAGAGCTATTATCTGACTCCCAGAAGTAACTACTGTGCTTGTCAGACAGACAGGAGGTATATACCTTACATTATTTCTTACAGGTTAAAATTATTACTTGTAGGTTAAAATACTTAGAGCTGCTATGCAAATGAATAGAATAATATCATCTTCCTCACAGAAAAGTTTCGGAAAGTAAATATCAGGATTCTTTATTTTTAGGTTCTTTCTGGCCATTGTCAAGTGGGGATCTGGCTCTTTGCTTTAAAATACCTCAATAAGTGTTTTTATAGTCTAGAAATACCCTAGTAGGATTTACATTCTACTAGAGTATGTAGATTCTACAAAAAATCTTTTCTTTTGATTCTTCACCAATTTATGTACTTTGTTGTATTTAACTCCACACCATTAACACTTCCTAAATTGTAGGTATGTTTTTTTTGTCTTCACTCTCTTATTTTTATTATTATAATTCACAAATTAGTTATATAATGTGTTGACAGTTTAATTATGATTACTGTACCTTAAAGGTTGGATTAAACCCAAAAGGTCAAAATATTCATTTAAAAACCCATTTGGGTTGTTTGTGATCTTGTTTGCTCTGTTGAATTCTGCGTAGATGCAGAACCCTGCTGACTAGATAGGATCAAAATCAGTCATGTCTTGCAGAACAATGGCAACTTCTGTGCTGTTTTAAATTTTATTTATTTATTTATTTTGCTGTAATAGCATCTGTTTTCTTTGGGAAGTAGGAAAAAAGCATATATTTTTCTCTTTGACAGTAGCTGTCTTCTAAACCTCTTTTTGTTCAAGTTTGTAGCATAAGTGTGAAGCTAAATCATGTTTTACTTCAAAACTCTAGTGTTCTGTGTATTAGAGGTAACCTCCTTGCATCAGAAGCTGTTTACTTCAGTGACTTCTCCTTCTGACAAGCATCTATCTCTTACTGTTAAGCGTCCACTGGTAATTTTACTTGGTCTGGATGAAGAGCTGGGGAAAACAATTATCTCAGTGTATCAGAGATCAGTCATGTGCTTTAATCACAGTGTCATGTAATGCTCAAGCTGCTTCTCACCTTGCACTGAATTGTTGCAACTCTCTGCCTTACTTGGACTACTCTTGAAAATATATCTATGTATGTCTGTTTCTTTTGCCCAATTAATGGCCATAAACTGCATGCTGGTGAGAGTATAGTGTGATGAGGGGAACATTAAAAATTTGGTGTCAGGAAGTCTGACTGCAGTGCTGGCTCTACCAATTATTAGACATTTGATGTTGGGCATGTTGCTAACCCTCTCTGAGCTTCAGAGGTTTCAATAATAAAATGTGGTTTATTGAGCAATATTTTATAGATTACATTTAATTGCATGAAGTATAATTTAATAATGTAATATTAATTAGGTACTACATATTATACATTACATATTATGTGTTGTATACATTTTGTGTTCTATATACACACACACACATAAATGGTTTCTTTTTTTAGTTTAATTTCAAAGTTGATGTGCTTTATCCCAGATGAGTCAATATATTCACCTCTGTGCCATTTTTAGTCTCAGAAATTATTTCTTTTATGCTTTCAAAGCCTTGGCAAGGAACCTCAGCACCCTCTTGTTTGAATAGTCACTGCCCCTGACGTATCAGTTCGTCTTAGAGAATATATTCTTGAGGTTTGCACTAATTCCCAGTATTAGCAGCTTCCCCAGATATAGGAGGCTTTTACTTTCGATTCAAAATATCCCAAGGACAGTTTCTGAACATAGTGTTTAAAGTTCCCCATGTTCTAGGTCTAAATGTCATGCTGGTGAATGGCTAAAATATACTAGTAGCCCCAGAAGGGTAAAATTAATTATGCCTGGCCTATCAGCAAAGGCTCTATATTATAGCTAGCTCTCACAGGTACACAGGATTATGTCAGTCACAGATGGGGTAAAAGTAGATTCTAAAAAGAGAGAATAGTATAGGCAAATATATAAAGATGAAAATTTTCTATGGAGTATTCTATGTAGGAAACAGTAATAAGTCCTTTGCAGTAAGAGCATATAGTTCTGTCTCAAGGAAGATAATTAACTGGGGAAGGAATTGATTGTTTTGATTTTAAAGGCTCAATGTTGAGATTATATTTTAAGTTTTACTGTGTCATCTAAAAAAGATAATTTTTGGTATATAAGCACAAATATTAGCAAAGATAATGATGAAATATTAGAAATGATAAAATGAGTCACTATACATTTCAACATAAAATTTTTAAAAATATATATTTAAAGAAGACTGGTTGATTGCTAATGGGGGAAATTTTAGACATATCTCCAGCCTCACAAACTATCTTATATTTATTTCCTCTGTGATTTCTATTATACTTAAGATGAATATTTTGGATCTAAATGTAATGTGATGATTTTAATTCCTTTTTCCTTCCCCCACAACAGCACACTCTTTTCGACTCTTAGAAAAGAATCTGTATTCATTTGTATTCAACAATTGGACTGCTGAATTTCATAGGTTGAGAAATCTGAGATGAAGTGAATGGCTTTTATAATTTACTGGTGTCATGTAAAGGGAAGTCTTCTTTATCCGCTGAATGATTAGAAAGTATTCAAGGAAACAATGTGAATTGCTTTGCAAGGAAGCAAGGATAATTGATTGAATAAGAGTTGAGTTAAGAGGACAAGTTAAATATTCATTGAAATAATTCAAGTAAAGGATGATGGACTAAACTCAGGATATGAGGATCAAAAAAGTATTTTAGATACAGAATATGTAAGACTTAAGAACAGATTGTTAGAGGTTGAGGAGTTGGAGGAGGTCAGAAGTTTTGAATTTATTAAATATTAAATTTGATTAAATACAGCACCAAATTTCAGTCACTATGTTTAAGTATTGTGTCCATAAACTTAAATGATCTCATTTTCTTTAATGTTTCTAATTTGACTTTCTTTCCTCAATGTAGTGAGTTTTTGACAATATCTATACTGGTCAAAACCACATGTCTGACCTCCTGAACTAAAATGTTTTCCTCTTCTCTCCATGGAGCAACAGGCAATTGTTTATGTTCATAAGTGAGATGATGGAGGATGTTGTGAATCTGTAAAGACAAATAGCATGATTAGCACTTGAAAGGAGTATCTGTAAATTTTAAACCAATTTAGCCAGTTAGTGATGGTTAATTTACCTCAATGCTATTAGAATAAATTAGACAGTGCTACCTGAAGTAAGACCTTATTGTGTTTCAAATTTTTCTAATAGGGTAAACTATCTTTCATTTCTAAAGATATCATTGAACTTGCATGCATTTATGTAGAAATGTTTATATGTGTTACATGGGCAAACACTGACTAGATCTTTCATTGACATCAATTATGTTTAATTCAGGGAGCATGTCTAATAATTAAGATCTCCTTTACGTAGTACTATAAGAGTGCTACTAGATAAATAAATGAAGAGGAAGACCATTCTAAGGCAGGCGAGTCTTTGAGAAAAAGGAGAATTCTACTCTGAAGGTCCTTTATCCATCATAAACATAGGGACAAAAATTACAGCTTTGTTTTAATTTGTGATTTTAAATATTGTATGTGTTGGAAGTGTCAAGAGTAAGTGAGGGAATGGAAGTTATAAAATTATGAGTCTCCTTATTTCAGGAATATCACTGCAACTAGAGTGAAATCCTTGACGACAGGGAGGGTGTTTTGAAAAGAACTGTATGTGTGTGTGTGGGGGGGGGGACAGCTAGTAGGCACTTGCTATTTTTTTCCAATATGTTAGAATTTGTCAGACTGTTAATTTACCCAGCGTTATTTTGTATTTCCCAGAAAAAAAGATATGTTTTGTTTATACTCTAGAAATTCAGGCATCATAAAGAGAAAGTATGTTTATGAAATTCTCTTTAGACATTTAAATCTTTAGTGACAGCAAAAAGGAAAAAGCAGCCACCAAAACGAATAGCTCTGCTCGGGTGAGCAAGCACACCATGACTGTGTACGGCTTCCTTCTGTGCCTCTCCTTGATAAATCACAAGCAATTCTTTGTCTCTATATGTTGGTAGGGAAGGGATGGAAAAAAACACGTACTCACTGATTCTGTTTTTAAAAACCCAAAGTAGAGTACTTTTAAATTCAGAGGTAACACTTGAGTTAATTTAATTTCAATGAGTTTGACTTTTATCTCTCTATTTTTAATAAAAGGTTCTCTGTTGTCATTTTCCTAAGGTTTGATGGTGAGGTTTGCTGACACCCTAGGACTGCTCTCCCATCAGCATTAGTCAGATGTGGCTCCCATGGGTGTGTTACGGCGCCCTGGAGTTTCCCCCACACTCCACATCTTTGATGTACTTGTTTTGCTTGTGGTTCTCTGGCTGAGCAGAGTGGGGTGGCACCTGTCAGAGATCTGGCTGGGCTGCTTGGTTCCTGTCATGTTTCCTGGCCTCCCTGTCTAGGGAGACAGATTCGGAAGGAATTGAACACACAGGGACTTTTATGTGTTGTCAAGTTGGTTGACAAACATGAATCATCAGAGGAGATTTAGTGGATCAGGGACAAAAAATAACAAAAACTCTTTCATCCTTTCAGCTAAGAAACATTTACGTGAAAGTATTAATTAATAATTGGCAAGTCATTTCTTGAGTAGTGAATATACCCAAGGTATAGTTCTAGACCAGTGGACACATATGAAAAGAATGAGATACAAAACTTCTCAGGGAACTTTTAATTTTATAGTAGAAATAAGAATTATGGGATTGGCCATATTCTGAGATGTGAATTGCCACACAGGGAGCTCAGAGAGAAAAGATCAGGCGCATCAGGACAGTCTTTATGATCTGCTTGAGGTTTTTTTTCTCTTTTAGGTGGTCCAGTTGCAGTAACAGGAAAGATAACACAAACAGCTCAAAGAAGAAAGATAATTTTTTGGTTTAAGTAACTGAAAAGCCCAGGGAATGATGAGAGGGCTTGCAAGCATGGCTTCATGAGGGCTCCACATGTCTGTGATTCTTTCACATTCTTATGAAGAATAAATAAGACAATAAATGAAAACACTGCACACTTAGAGTAAATAGTTAATAAATGGCAAAAAAGTCTATTATCAGTATTTCTATAGGTATCCACATATTTAGCATAAACATTTTTAATATTCATGACTAACTTTCTTCAATTAATGTTTTTTTAAATGTTGGAATCATGTGGCAATACATAAGTTTTGAAATTTTAGAAATTTTATATAAAAACTAATAAAAACTAAAAAAAACCTTTGTTGAGTCAACTTGTATTAGTATTAGTAATATCTATATTTAAAAGGCATGCATATATTTATTACTTGGATAGTGGTTATACACATACTTTTAATAATACTTTTAATAATAATTAAATATAAATTACTAATGAACCATCTTAATTATAAAATAAATAAATACCCTGATAATAAGATTGGAAGTAGAATTTATAGTATTATATTTTAGCTTTTTAAATGACTGATGGCATGGTGAAATAAACACCATGCGTTTTCTACTCATAAGTGGCAATACTTCTAATTCTTATTGGCACTCTGTAAACTTATTGTAAAGAATGATTTGGATCAATAATAAGAGAGGGAAACCGGATTCTGAGATACTAGCTACAAACAAGCCTAGAAAGAAAATAAGCAGTATCACAATATCACCTAAAGCTCAATCCACTTACACAATTTTCATGATGTCAAACTTAAAATAGTTCAGGATCAAATGTTTGATCTACCTCAGCAGTGTGTCCCCATCTCTATTCCCAGGTTATAGTCTGTGTAACTTAGGTTGGGCCAGGCCACTAACTTGAACAATCATTCATATTCCTAGGATGCCATGGAATCCTAGTAGAGTCTCATAAATAGCCAGCAGAAGACCCTAAAGTCTAGCTTAAGAAAATTTTTCACCTTAGTCTCTTTCTCTTCAGTTTAACCAATACCATTTTCAAAAGGATTTCATCTTCTCTAGTTTCAAAAGTCACTGATCTTGAATCTTGGTTCTGCCACTTCATTTGTCATATTTGAACTAGACCATCTAACTTGACTATATGCCTAGTTACTTCTCAGCCTGTGAGTGCAGCCTCAGGTGGAGGTGCTGGTTCTAGTATTGATCTAATAGGATGTTCAGAAGTGTCCAGAATCCAGGATGATAGATTCACAGAACTATCATCGAGCCTTTCCTTGTTCATTTGATAAATAATATGAAAATTATTATTGTTGCAATAGCAATGATCTTCCTATTTCTTAACTGCATTATAATTTAGAAAGCATCGGCATATATATTTTTGTAAAAACAGTGTAATTATATTAAAAAATAGGTATTTTTTCCTATCTTACAAACTATAAAAACAAAATTTGAGAGGTAGATGTCCTGCTCAATATCACATAAGTTAATAAATAACAAACTTAAAATTCCAACCTGGTTTTAAAGATAGATAGTGTGTCTAATTTATAATTCCCTAAGTAGTCATGCATGTATGCAAAGTGCTGTCTGATGATGTTACTTCTACCAAGACTTATTTGCTCTATGTGTGTGTGTGTGTGTGTGTGTGTGTGTGTGTGTTTATGTGGTGTGTAATGTGTTGAATTTAGAAAGGAAATGTACCAATGAGGCACATCTAGATGATATGTTGGAGTTAAGAGAATTACATGGGTTTTGTTGTATCGATTAAAGATCCAATATAATTTTATAGTCTAGCATATAAAAAGAAACAAACCAAATTAAAGAGGAAAGAAAGAAAAATGCTTATTTGCAACTTATATTTAATATGTTTTACTTTCAGAAATGAAGCACCCAAAAGAGAGCCTTCAGGAACAAATATGGGGATAAATTGGCCTGTTCATTAATTTCAATTATTATCTAGCTGAACCACAAAGCCAAAGGAGGGTGACAGGCAAGAACTCCAGGTCTAGGAGAAGGACTTTCTATCTATTTCATTTGAATAGCTTCTTACAATTCACAAATTCTTTAAAAAATAGTTTATTTTATATATTTCTAATTGCAATATTGTAGCAGAATTTGTAATCTCCATTTTATAGAACTAGCAACTGAATACTAGATACACTTAGTGATTTGACCAAGGTCACAGCTAATGGGAAAGATTGATGCAAAAGACAAAGTCATATTATTCATAAAACCATGTAAATTCTAAACCACATCCTCAGTCCTTGACTTATGACATTTTCCAAGTTTAGATTTATTCTTTTATCTTCTAGAAATGAGGCTTAAATGTCCATTCCCTATGTGGAAAGATTTTAGAAGAGTCAGGGAGTTGCTTCTTTCTGCAGTTGGATAGATCCTGAAATTTTAGCCTGAACATGATCAATTATCTGCTATATATTTTTTAAAAATATGTAATGACAAGTTGATATTATAAATTATACTTTTCAGTTGTACGTGGGAAAACAAAAATAAATGTATGGGGATTAGAAAATTAGGAATTAACAGTGTATAGGATAGACAATACAATTTAGAAAAATATCAGAAATGTTTTTCATGAATTTCCAGAAAACTTTCATTTGCCTCATATGGCCAGTACATTTTACAAGTTCAGACTCCCTCAGTCACAATGAATTCTGAATTAGATTTAGATTACAGTAAACCTTGCTGTGTCTGTCCTCTCTTTTGTAACACTATCCACTTTTAAAAAATATTAGGACCTAATGCCCTCTTATAAACATAAATATACCACTTTTATTTAATATGATGTAAAATTGCTTTAGATCACCTAACACCAAAAATTCCCAAGCAGACCAATATCTCTACACAGGGTGAAGATTCAGACACCTGCTCCTACTGGTTCTCTGGCTAAGGCTCCTGACACCTCACGGGAGTAGTTGTAATATTCACAATAGGAAGGGAAGAGGTAGATCCCTGGAGGAATAATATGAGTGGTATAATATAAGGTGCTTCTAGTTTGGGGGGTTGCGGTAAGGTGATCTTATATCAATATTGGGCAAATATATTCCTTTGAACTAGGTTTAAAAAATTTGACTGCCTGTTGCCACGATACCAGAATACCTCAGTGATATTTTCTGATAGTTTTTACGGCAACAGGAGTGTCCTGTTGGCTGTACAAACATCGTTTGTGTCCCAGGAAATAGATATTTGGGAAGATGAGAAGGGGTGTTTAAAAATAAAGAATGAAGAAAAAGGAACATTGCAGCTTATATTTCAAAAATGGTGTAAGGCTATAGTGCTATAAGGAAGCAGAGTGGTAGAAGGAGGAAGAATGGAGCCATTGGAGTTCAGAGCATCAGGGAGGTTGGGTTACAAAGTAAGGAGCCGCAGTAGAGGTTCATGGACGGCCCCCCTTTAGCTTCAGGGCTCATTTCTTTTGCTGCATTGAATGAGGGATGGATATAAGAATCAGCCTTGGTCAAGCTGGCTGCCCCTTTCCTCAGGCACTGAGCACCACCGGACAGGGGGCCCAGGAACCTTATTTCTAGTCCTTGTGCCTGGGGCCATGAGTACCCCTTTCTCAAACAACAGCAGTGCCGAAAGGTGCTGCTTCCTGTCACGTCCATCCACATAGTTCATTCCACTTGGCCTATTAACATTTTTCTCTTGTTCAGAGCAGTGATGCTGCATAAAACTAAGTTATTATGTAAAAAGCTGCATGCTGCTGTGCTGGTAATTAGAAACTTCCAACTTTACGTGCCCCAGTGGAACAAAGTAGGCCTGCTGGCACTTAGTGATGTAACACAATTGCTTTAGAAGAAAGGCACATTCAAGGTGAGTTTGGATGCTTGTCTTTTGATTGGTAAGGCTCTTACGTGATGTGTTAACTGTGTAGAGGTGGCTGCTAGTTAATTTCAACCTGGATAATTACAGGGACAATTCTAGGAACTAAATAGTGTAAGACAGTGTAACACCTGTTTTTTCAATGAGCTATCTATAAATTAAGCATTTTACTCAGTGTATCAGAAAGTTTTTAACAAGTTTAAGATGGTTCCTGCCTTTAAATGGATTATATTTATTATATCACATTTGTTAATGGGCATAACAGTTATGCAGATGCCTATAAGGTAGACTATGGTAAGAAAAATGTCATAGAAATTCTTAGAAAAGCAATAAATCAGGAAAGCTTCATGCAGGAGGTGTTATTTAGGATGAGCATTGAGAAGTAGTGATCTGATAAGAAACTGACCATTCTAAGCTGATAATAATAATAATTTCTAAAACTAGGTGTAGGAAATTGCAGAGTGGCCTTGGAGAATAGAAAATAGTTTTACTTGTTCTGGAGTTCGCAATACCACCGTAGTGTGTGCACGTACAAATACTTCTGAGCTCTATTACAACTTGCTAATGTCAAATGTCTGGAGATGAAACAAAATAGTCTCTTTTTCTTTAAACTCCTCAGCTTTGGAATCCATTTGAACATAGGTTATGTATGGGAGGATAGCCAGAGATAAGACTGGAATTTAGGTGGGTGGGAGACATACTGCAGAATTTGATTTTTTTTCCTTAAATTCTTATTAAGTAACCACTGAAAGTTTGTGAGCTGGATTGTAATACACTTGCACATTGCAATGTACTCACACATTAGGGATGCAAAGATGACTAAGAGGGAATCCCTGTGCTCTGCAGACTCATAGTCTCATAAGGGAATAGACACATAAATAATGATAATTAAAGACAGGGCGCAATATATGGGAGTATCAGAAAATCCCCTGTATTTCAGGTATCAATCAGTAATTTCTTGCTTTGACTCATTTGAGCTGATTAGCTCCTTGGTAACTGAATGAAAACTAATTGAACATAATGGAAGTACTTTGAAAACTGATGAGCACTATAAAAATGTGTCCAGAATGGATTTAAAAATAAGAAAAACTGTAAGACTAGGACAAATTAGATGGTCAGTTATTGCAGAAATCTAGATGAGATGCTTAAATTTCATTTCAAGTTGTAGTTAACAATGAAAAATTCCAACAAAGGACCAGAAGGTTATTTCTGCGATATAAATGGGATGGTATTGAAGTGGTGTTATTGACGGTTTAATTGAATTTTTGATGAAGAGCTGAAGTATGCAATCTGAGCTTCATAGATCTAGAGTAAATACTTGCTGACCTTGCTCAGGAAAAAGAAAAAGAGCAAACTTTTCAGTGTGGCGTCTGGACATTTGAATTCAACAGATTGATTACAGGGTAGCAACCTAGAGAAATGAGGTTTCAGCTTCAATCTCTAACATGTCTTTTATCTTTGATTTGTTCCATGCTTAAAGACTGAGTCCCAAGCATAGGCACCTGTCTTTAATGTGGGCTGCAGTAGTAATAAGAGAGCAGGAACGGAGCAGCACATAGCCACCTGCACTCTGGGAAAAGGAATTCCAAGTCCATGGACCAGTTATGTTAATTTCTAGATGACAACTCAGTTACTAGTACTCTCAGAATAAAAGCCACATCTTCACTTCATATTGGAACACAAGACCAAAATGATGAGTGTACGTTTTTATTGCATTCATCAGCCTTTAAAATACTTTTTTATATGTCATCCCTCAGTTAACATGGACCAAGGAGTTGGGCTGACTCAAATGAATGAAGTGGATTAAATATTTGTTTCTACCTGAAGTATAGTAGGAATTTTTCTCTGATACTCCCATATATCACACTCTTTTATGATGGTTATTTATGTCTTTATTAATTGCAGAAGGCTGAGTTCTCAGAATGCAGAGATTCTATCCAATTTATCTATGCATCCCCTGAAATATATAGCATAGTATTTTTCAGTGTTGATTTTTAATAAATGTTTGTTGATACAAACAGAATTAAGTATACAAATTATGTAGTTGTTGCTTAAAATTGGCAAAGATGCCCAGAGACTTGTTCTCCACATAGAAATTAGTATGGCTAACATGTTCTAAAAACTTTGAATATTGTTTATTATTTAATACTAGCAATGGTTCTCTTAGATAGGCATTATCATTATTCTGATTATACCAATATTGGAGGCACAAAGAGATTAAACAGCTCTCTTAAGGTTACAGAGGTAAAAAATAACATAGCCAAGATGCACATTTAGTGTGATGTGAGGGGCTGAGCTCTTACCACTTTGCTGCTGCTCCTGTTGGTTCTATCAGCATGAATTTTGTAGCTGTAATAAACCCCTATGTTATGAGGTGCCTTCTACAACATGGAGGCCCTTTATGTTACCTAAATGCCATCACGAAACAACTGTGGAAAGTCAGCAGGGCAAGTGTCATCTTTACACTACAGGTGAAGAAACTAAACCTCAGAGAGGCTGTGATTTCCCCAGAGTCACAGAGCTCATACCTGGAAGAGCCTGAACTGGAATTATGCTCTGAAGATCCTAGTTCAACTCGATTTCCTCATTTGTATTCTGGGGATAATAATACTTACATTGCAGTGTTGTGTGAGTAGTCAAAGCAAAGTACCTTACCATAAAATATGCATCCAGTAGATGTTTCTCCTCAGGCGTTATTACACTGAGCTACCTTTATATTACATGAGGATTAATATTGATACCATCTTTTAAAACAAAAGCAAATTTCTCTCTCAAGATTGGGTTAGAATTCTATAATACTTTCACTTGGGTAAAGTTTTATTTATTTTTTCATCATGTCACCTATTTTTTTCACTTCTGTGATCAAACTTGACTATTAATGATTCCATCTGATCTTTGATCATGCTTACACTGGAAATATAAATGATTAAAATTACACTTCTAATTCCCTGTTCATGTCCTGCCTCTATTATGTTCTGAAATCAACATCTGTAGTAACTGGTATAAGTTGTAGTAACTTTGCATAATTTTTTAAAATTAAATTTTTTATTTTTATTTTTAAGTTAAGTCCACATTTTCTCATGGGTTTCAACCCAAGTAGTGTTTCTTGGTGCCATTTGAATTGTGATTACAGGAGCTAATGAGGGCACACAGATTACCTGGCAGCAGAATCTAGATGATTTAAATATGCTTATTTAAATTTTCTAGGTTACCATAGAAATAAGAACCCCATATTAGAAAAATGAATCTCAGCATGCCCTCTAACTTTTAAAAATATGATTTTTTCCTAGACAAATGATACAGTGATTAATAAAAAATTATTACATTTTTCTTACATTTCCATACATCATTCATTTCTTCTTATTATTTAATTTGAATCTAAATTCTTTTTTTTTTTTTTAATTTAAAGGGTTTAGTGGAGAATTAGGGGCGTGAAAGGTTTTGGAATAGTTGGAGGAGCAGAACACAAGGAAGTTGCCTCTGAAGGTTATGGAAATGTGCTAATACGCAGGGAATCCAAATTTTTTAAATTATGTTCAAAAATCTGTTAAAGTAATGCAAATAAGAGCTTGATTTCTTTTCATGACTTCTAAGAAAAGTGTTATGAAGTTATACATTGGGTATTGGGAATTTATCATAAACTTATTTCACCATCAGTGTCTATAATATAGAAAATGTAGTCTTGTAAGTAATAATGTGATAGTAGTTATTACATAATTTGAAGTCTAGTTTATAGTTTAAACAGAAATAAAATTGACACATTACCTAATGTCCCTTTTGCGTACTATTTTATATGTTTGCATTTTAATATCATAGTGCCATGATCTTTGATTTGACTTGATTATTTCTAACCTTCCTTATAACTCTAAATAATATGTTTGTATTATGAACAAAAGAAAACCACTTGAATGATTGATTTACTATTTAAATGTATTAGTTTTGGTTTTGCCTTTGCTCACTGTGGTAACCTCTTGGTGGCAGCCTATTAATTTTTTTGTAGTCTCTTATCATTTAAACATCCAAGTGATAAAATAAAATGCAGACGTTCCTGATTATTTGTGTTAAATATAGTATGTACTCACTATGATTTTGTGCATAGCACTGGGAATTATTTCCTATTTTTGCTATTTGATAAAAGGAAACATTTTTTATTCCACACTAAAACAGTTTTACAACTACACAGCTGTAGTCTATGGCATAACACATTTACATTTATTTCTGTAGTGAGATAACTTAATTGGATAAATTGACAAATGCAAATAAAATAAATATTGTGGGTTTAATATGTGTAGAGGTTTCACCTCAAATTTTGGCCAGGCTCAGGTTTATAGACACCTGACATGAGTTGAACTGATTTGTGACTTCTAAAAAATAAACCACATCTTCTTGGTGGGTTCCTTTGTAGAGATAAGGGGCAGATTCTACAGAAGGATATTCCTGTTAAAGATCACTCACAGATATTCAAGCCTGCAAATTTGTACATTTTAGAGGAACTTGGGCATATTTTCCCCCTTTAATGGTGTTTCTTATGCTGGTAGTCAATAAACACAGATGATCATTATTAAAATGAGAATCTTGATTTGTTTATAATAAATACAAGTTCCTGGTAGGGACCAAAATACTATTATTTTGCCACCTTTAATAGTATACCTTTTGGCTGCTATATCTCAAGATAGTGTTTTTTTCCTTTATTTTCTCCTGCCACTATCTTCCTACCCTGACTTCTGTTTTGAGGCTCTTAGCATCTCTTTTTAAGCAAGATATTTTCACAGTCAACAGAAAACAACAGCAACCAAATTAAGAGCATAATGTCCTTACAGTAACCTGATTTATTGTAGAGCATCTCATGTCAACCGGGGATATACATACCTCTGGTAACCTCACATTTTGAAAAAATAAACATAAGGATGAATTTGAGATGTATTTTTATGCTTTATTAATTATATATTTGTTTTCCCCTTTTTGTCTCCAGTTTTTGCCATGATGTCTCTCAATGCTCCCTCCTGTGTCTCTACAAGGTGGCTCTTCTTGGTCTTTATAGGACAGCCCCAGTGTGTGTGTGTGTGTGTGTGTGTGTGTGTATTTGCATTGGTATCTTTTCATTTTTATAGAGAGAGATTTTTTTTTTGCCTGACAAAAGGTGCTAACAGCTCCTTCCTAAGACAAAGAGAAGTTAGAGTTGGATTTAAGGCCTTATAATCAGAGCTCAGAGCCTATGATCTCCTCCAGCTGACTTGGGTTCTATTGCCTTAACCTTTGTAAGATTTCCTGGACAAAATGATGAGATACCGCACTTTCACTCTCAAGGAACTGAAAGCCCCAAAAAGGAATAAAGACCTGGGAAATATAAAGCACACATTTCCTGGGTGTTTAAGTGCACAGTTTTCTTGTCATCATAATCTATCGCTCTGTACATTACGCTGCCAAACCCCACGTTTCTTGGTCTTTCTTCAGAGTCTTTTTCTTTGATCATCAATAAGCAAAGGGTCGAGATGCAGGGGACATTGAAGCATGCAACAGACTGACGAATTTCAGAGGGAAGTGGGGCGGGAAGAGATTAACCAATGAATTTATATGCATATATGCATAGCCCAGGGTCAGATAATAGTGTGGGGGGAAGGCCTGGCGTTGGGGTGGGAGCAGGTGAAGGGGGGAAAAAAGTGAACATCTGTAATACTTTCAAAAATAAAGATAAATAGAAAAAGAAATAAAAGTCAAGAGCATTAAAAAAAAAAATAAGGAAAGGAAATGAGAAAGGCTCCCTTGAATTTCCATAGCTACACCCAACCCTCTTTTTAGTTCTCACATTGTCTTTGAAAACAAAATGATGACTTCAGACATAACAATGCCATGAATCCCAGATCCTTCAGTAAATTTCCTTCCTTGCTCTGTTTAAAACACCCAGATTTTGTGTCTATTGTTATGCTACATTAAGGAGTCTCAATGCATTTTCTCTCTGTATTTTCTTGGTGTACTGACTCTTCTTGTGTTTCATCTTCTTTTGTTAAGCTTTGTTTTATTTCTGAGATTGAATTCTCAACCTTATAAGGAGGAGGTGGCCTCACTTATTTTCCTTTATTCTCTTTCAACAGTGGGCACAGCATGCATTTTACCTGTTATACTTGGCAACTGTGTTCTGAATAGCAGATGAGTTGTTTTCTAATTGCATCATAGCCATAGCTATCTAGTTTTCTCTTTAGTAAGAGACCTCAAAAACTATGCTTTTGCAAGTAAATTGAGGTCTTATTAATTTGAGTTAAGTTACCATTTGCTCTAATATCTCCTGGAAATTGATATTTTACTTAAATATAGTTTACATTCACTTAGCATATTTTACTGTGCATTTAATTATATATATCTAGCACTTAAAAACCAAAGCATATGACCCAAATTGTTGCCTAAAAGGGATCTTATTGCAGGCTAGTTGGGTAAAAAATATTAGGACTATGAAAAAAACTAATAATACCAATGCAACTTTATTTTAAAAGAGCTATGATACAAGAGAAACCTCATATATACCAAATATAGTGTGTAAGAGTAGCTCTGCCTTTATAATATTATGATTATATAGTTATAAAATTATGAGATTATAGTTAAGCTATTCTAAGTTTATACAACTATAATGATTATAAATTCCAGTTGGCCTGTGGAAGGAGATGGAGAAACAACTACAAATTTGGAGTCAGAAAAAACTTGGTTATCAGAACGGGTCCCAGGGACTAGAGTGGCTGTAGAGCTGAAGAGCACCAGGAGAGACAAAGGTGGAGATGAGGAGGGTAGTGTAAGGGTGGAGGTCCTACAAAAGATTAGCTGGTACATCCTGAGTGGGTCTGATAACACTGAGAATGGGTCCAAAACAAATTCATCTCATGTTCAAGGCCAGCATGCTCATTCTTTATAAGTGGGATAGAGAATGTGCCTTGGCATTAGAAACCTAAGTTTGTATCATGACTCAACCACCTCTCAGCTATATGACCAGTTGTGAAACTGAGGTGATCACTATGGACTGATGCCATAAGGATTAGGGCTTTTGGTAGAATTCCAGGCACACAGAGGATGCTCAATAAATGTGGCTATAATTCTTATTGTAGCTCAAGTAACAGAACTAGATCTTTTGTATTCTAGAGCTTGTCATTGCAAGCCAATCTTTAATTAAACTTTTTATGTTTTAATATTTTGCACTTTAACATTTTGGCTTTCTTTTCCATTGCTATCACTTTACTAATGAGGTTACAATAAAAAATGGAATTGTTTTTTAGCCGAAACTAAGGAGAAAAATAATTTGCTGTCAGAACCAGAGAGTGAAGTGATTTAAGAAGACAAAAAAAATGGGGTGGGGGGGTGCAGGCACTAAGATATCTGGCTGGATATGGGGAAATGAAGGGAATAGAAGATAAAAATGATGCAGAGAGTGGTCAAGTCAGGGGCAGTGTGATTTCCCCTTCACATATACTTGAACTATCTCCTTATTTTTTTCTCTTTGATACTCTTGTTTGGGAATGTCAAAGTTGGGCAATTTGGTCTTGCTTTTGGGGGTTCTAGAAAAAGTTACACTGGCCCAGTGCATTGGATATTAGATGCATTCAAGAGAACTGTTAAGTCAAGTGTTGTGAGGGCAGAGTAAGACAGATTTTGGGGCAAGTCATGTGAGGGTGTGATAGGGGAGGGAACAAAAGCCAGAAGGGTTGTCTAAAATAGCAGTTCTTATCCCTGGGTACTATTACAGTTATTTTTGGTTCTTTAAAATAATACCGAGGCTTGGGCCTCACATTAAGAGAGTTTTATATACTAGGTTTGGATAGAATCTGGGCATTGATATTTTTCAAAAACTTTCCAGATGATTCTAAAAACTGGCCAAGAATAAGAGCCATTGGTCTAAACTAAGGTCTAAGGCAGGTGCCTTTTAGATGCTTTTCTGCCCTAGGTAATAGAAGCCCAGAATACAAGTAGGGCCTTAATTCAATGTCTGTGTGCACATGTGCATACCCCTCCCCAACAGAATTCCATGAAAATTTAATCCTGATGTTATTCCACATCTTTGTAGCATGATATGTAAGTGGGCAAGCTATTTAAAAGTATGAAGTATACTTTTATTTTTAAGAAATAAGGAAATGGTTCTGTACTTTTTTGATCCAGTTGAATTTTAAATTGCAATCTTAGAGTTGGCAGTTAGATATCATTATGGTCTATTCTGTGTGTAATATGAATTTCTTCAATATCCATGACTGTAGGAAAAGGCCAGCAAACAACAAACAAACTCGGAAGGAGTTGGGCAGCAAGCTTCCCAGAATTGCAGAAATCCCCTTGAAAATGAGGGAAACATTTCTGCCAAGAACTGAAAACAGAACCTTATCTTTCCGGGAAGCTTGCCCCAGGAGAGTTATGGCCTTAAGGAAAATGCTAAGCATATAGCTCAGAACAATGCCACTTGTTCTTGCGCATTTTATAGTTTCTACTGATCACTATCTCTCACACCTGCTTTTCTATGGCTCACAATAAAAATCGCTGGATGGTGAGGAGGGTTGTTGCAGCTCATGCAGAGCCTCAGCCCTCTGCATCTCCACCTAAATTCTACATTCTCTGTCTCGAGTTTTCTTCGCGTCCCGCCAGCACAACACATGACAAATAGAATATTGGTAGGAAAATACATTAAGGATAGGCAAAAAAAAAACATTTAGGGCTCAGCCCTCAGAGATTTGACTTAGAAAGAGAATGAGAGTTTGGGGTACTGGGTGATGTGCAATTGGGCATCTGGGGAAAAGAGTGTAAAAGGCATGCTCACTCACTTGGAGAAGTGGGGTTATCAGAGTAAAAGCCCTAAACCAGGTGAATCAGGAGGTTGAGTAAGAACCAAGAAGGGCTGTTAGACCAAGGAAAGACAAAAAAATCAGAACACCAAACTGTATAAGCAAAGAAATTCAGAGAGATTAAGCAGTAAAATGCTCAGAGAATGTATTACTAGTAGTAGATAATAATGCTGTAATAAGTATTATTACTTAGATGCAGGCAGGTAAGGTGTCATTGGGATGTCAGTTCCCAGCTGTCAGAGCTCAGATTATAGGAGGATCTTGATGGGCCTGTGAGCTAAATAATTGAAAATGCTTCAAGAAAGATATTGAAGAGGCAGTTTCAAAATATTGTAGATTCCAGTGGGTAAAAGACAATGATTGTGTGATCCAAATGGAACCAGAAAAGAGGCCTCTTAAATTCAGAGTTAAAGAGCAATAGCTCAAATAGTGCAGACTCAGCCAACAAATAGAATTTGGCATTTGCATTTCAAGTAGCCTGTAGTTAAATAATATATTTAGATACTTAAGAAATGATTATAACACTTTCACCACTGGTTGTTTTGCACTTTTCTCATTTATGCTTTTCATTCATTCATTTATTCTGAGTGCCTACTATGTGGCAGATTTATAGACACTGGTTAATTCTTATTCTAGGCATTGGAACTTCCCTTCCTTTTTTTTTCAATAGACGCAATATATTGATTTGGAAATTCATATTACTTACTATTTTTATTTTACAACCATAATAAATTATCTATTAGTTTTTAATTGTCAAAGTGCTTATGCTAGAAGGAGCATAGTCAATGCATCAAAGGGTGCATACATAAAGAATCCCCCTCCCTAAGTCTTTATGGGGGCCTGGGAGTGTGCCACGGCTTCTGTGAGCTATGATAGTCTATGAGTTTTATTTTGGCCTATAGTGATTGTGTACATTCAGCATTTTTCCTGATACTACTTCTTCCCTTCCCTCAGCCACCCTGCACCCCCAGTGTCTTCAGTGGTTTACTTCTGGTCTGAAATACGCATTGTGCTTTACCTTTAAATTGCTCCAGTTTCCTTGAGTTTGACATTTCATCTCCTATTGACCCCAGTTAATAAAATATAGATTTCCTGAAAATATAAATTGCTTATTGAAGTTACACTTTGGAATAGAGTAATAGTTCTTAGTTCTTTTCTCATACATATTAAGAAATCAGCATTCTTAATGACTGCATACCTTGTACATATACTCTCTCTAAAGATGCATATTTGAGAATTTTTAGGGTCTCAAGATTCCAACAAGAGTGTCTGAGACTTATCCAAAGGCTATTATACAGTTCTCTTCAGGTGACTCGTTTTGAAAAGAGAATCGTGTTTCCTTTAATGCTTGAAAACACTTTATACTTAGCAATTAGAGTTTTATTTAGAGTTTACAAGCATCTTGTGACTGATAGGTCCTACCTGATTATTAAAGCACACAATAATTTACAATGGTCAAATGACAGAATATGAAATTAAGAAATAAAAGGAATAACATTTATAAACAAAAGCTGTTTTCAGATAGTATAGTTATTTTTTAAGTTGTCAATGAGAACTACCACTGAAATAATCAAAAACTTTAATAGGACTTGGCACAAGATAGTGAAGTAAGTAAGATCTAAAACCAGTACTAATACTTTAATATGTAGATTTTTAAAATAGATTCCAAGCATGGAACACAGTGAGGGATCTCAGAGGGAAGGTGGGGATGGGGGAGTAGAATTTACATGTTTATAAGCATAACCCATGGACAGAGACATTGGTCTGGGGAAGGCCTGGGGGTGGGGTGGATGCGCAGTGGAGGGGATCAATGGGAGATAAAAGAGGACATCTGTAATACTTTCAACAATAAAGATAAATAAATAATAAATAAATAAATAAGTAAATAATAAACAAATAAATAAAATTTAAAAATTAAGAATAAAGTTAAAAAATAAAAATAAATAAAATTAGATTCCATCATTATGTAGGCAGTCTTAAGAATTCTTGAAAGGCAGACATTATTAGCCTGAATTAGAGAACAAAATGGTAGTTGTAGGAAGAGATTTCTCTGAAGGAAGAATTGCTTTTAGCGGAACAGTCTTCTCAGAGTGAGAATAAGGTGCAGAAGTGGATGCAGAAGGATCCTTATGATGAATAACTATGGAACTACATTTGTAACAGTTAGGTGTGCTGATTCTTCTATTTCCTCTGACTGTGCCATATCCCAGGTGTCAAGGGTATTTGTACTGAGACTAAATTAATGAATATTTGCACGAGATACAGAGAGTTAGAGCAAGGCAATGGACAGTTGCTGACCTACAAAAATAAAAATAATTCTCTTCCCTCAGACTGAAAAAAAATACAAACAACTCCAATGCAAAAAATCATGTTCTCTTTCCCAAATCATCATGGTTCTAACAAAAAGAACCATATCCACAAAAGGCCTATCGGGCATCTTAAATGCAAAGATAAGTAAGCACTCAATCACCAAAGTAGCATTCAATCACCAAGATTTGATTGACACCAAAACCATGAAATGGTGGTACTAAGATCAATAAAAGAAGAATGAATTCTGAGAAACAGGATTAGTGTAGCAAGAAGGAGAATAGTTTCAACAAAGTGTACTAAATAATTTCAGATAAATTTAGAAGGACTCCGCATCCATAAAATTCTTGGAAATTAAAAATGATAGCTAAAATTTTGAAATTTTCAAAAGATGGAATCTATAAAGGTAAAGATGGATTGGAAGATAAAAGAATTTCATAGAATGTAATACAAAATGACAAAGAGTTTAAAAACAGAGTAAAATGAAAACATAAATAGAAAATTAAGATGTTCAAATATCCACTCAAGGTATAGAGAGCAAAGGAAAGAAAGAGAAGACATAAACCAAGGAATAATGAAAGATTATTTCAAAGGACTAAGAAAATATACAAATTTTTGATAAAAGATCTTGCTGAACATACCATAAAATGAATGAAAGAATACAGATCCTGACAAATTATGGTGAAATGTCAAAATATTAAGGATTAAAATAAATCCCAAAGCCTAGCCAGTGTGGTTCAGTGGTTGAGTGGCGACCCATGAACCAGGAGGTCATAGTGTTATTCCCAGTCAAGGCACATGCCCGGGGTTGTGGGCTCCATCCCCAGTAGGGGGTGTGCAGGAGGCAGCCTGTCAATGACTCTCATTGATGCTTCTGTGTGTGTCTCTCTCTCCCTTCCTGTCTCTGAAATCAATAAAAACATTTAAAAAGAGAACCAAAGATGTTTAGGAAGGTAAAACAGGTTTCCCACAAAGAAAGATCAGTTGCTGTTTTGTTACAAGGAAGAAGATTCCTTAAAATAGGAAACTATAGGCTAATTCCATTAAAACAGATGCTAAAAAAACAGATATTAGCAAATAAAATCCAGCAACAGAGTAAAATACTATTATGACTAATAATATATCATGACACATACATCTTATAAATGCAAAAATGATTTTTTATTAATTATTCCTAATCTGAAAAAAAGCAGGAAAGAAAACACCCATTCTTCATATGAATTTCTAGTCTGATAAAAGATGGCCTTAAGGTAAAGTATACTTATAAGAGAACCACAGAAAAGATGATGAGAGACTGGAAATATTTCCATTAAAGTCAAGAACAAAACAAAGATGTCATTTATCATAACTACTATTCAACATACATAGAGTTTAGTTAACGGTATAAGACGACCATGTGAACTAAAAAGTTTAGTTACTACAGTACCTTTCTGTACTTTCTGCTCATTTAAAAATTTTATTTAATTTATTGATTTTAGAGAAAGAGAGAACAACATCGATCTGCCTCTCCACCTATCTATGCATTCATTGGTTGTTTCCTTTATGTGCCCTGATGGGGATTGAACCCGAAACCTTGGCTCATTTTTTCTTTTTTCTGTAAATCTAAAACTGCTCTAAAAATAAGTGGTTTTCAAAGTGTTTTTTCTAGTTTAAACTTTCACTATTGATCGTTTTTATTCCCATTATTTCAAACCATTAAAAACATTTGATATTGTCAGCCCGCACAATTTTGGCCAACTCGGTGTGTGTAGTGTTATACCATTATGGTTTTAATTTGTATTTCCCTGACCTCTTATGAGTTACATCTTTCAAACATATCTATTAACAATTTAAATTTTTGTGATATGCCTATTCAAGTATCTTGCCTATTTTTAAAATGTGTATTACCTTAATTTTTTTCTTATTAATTCATATAAAGTCTTTATTATATTCTGAATATGAAGTTTTTTTGATTACATAGGTTGGGGCAAAAGTAGGTTTACAGTTGTTTGTGTGGAAAATAATACAATAATTAATAAATAATAATACAAATATAAATTCTTTCACATACAACCGTAAACCTATTTTTGCCACACCCTGTATGTGTTGCAAACACCTTGTCCTACTCTGATAATTGCCTTTGCTCTCTCTTTTTCTTTTTCTTTTTCTTTTTTGTTAATCCGCACCCAAGGATATTTTTTCCATTGCTTTTCAGAGAGGGTGGAAAGGTGGGGGTAAGGGAGAGAGAGACAGGAGAGAGAGGGAGATAGAAACATCCATGTGAGAGACACTTCAGTTGGTTGCCTCCTGCAGGAGCCCTGGCTGGGCCTGGGATGGACCCCGGCCCTTCAGTGCGCCTGCCGGCGCTCTAACGCAGAGCCACACCGACCAGGGTGCTTTCACTCAATGTTACTGTTTGACCAACATGAGCTCTTCATTTTAATTTTAATATAGACCAATGATTAATCTTTTCCTTATAATTAATACATTGTGTATCCTGTTTATGGAATTTTTTCTATTGCAAAGTCATAAAAATATTCTCCAACGTTATCATTTGGAAACATCACTCTATTACTTGTCACATTTACATTTACAACCCATCGAGAATTTTTATGTATGGCATATAAATCTAGTAAACATCATTTACTGAAAGCTTGACTTTAACAGACTGCACTTGGGAGCCCTCTTTGCCTTAAAGGAAGGTTCACATCTACACTGGAGGGCTTCCAAAGTGGGTACTCTCTGTGCCTTTTGTTCTGTTTAATTAGTCAATTTATCCTTTTTTCACTCTGACACCAAAGATCTGAATTGCTGAAGATTTAATGTTGTCTTGACCACTAATAGGATAAATTTATTTTGTTCTTCCCTTATTATTGCTTTGCCCTTTGGATTTCCATATACATTTTAGACTCAGATTGCTAGTTTCCCATAATAAATCTCTTGATATTTTTTAGTAGGATTAAACTAAATCTATAGATCCATTTGGGAAATTTGACATGCTTATGACATTGAGTTATCTAATAAACGAACCTGTATATTGCTACTTTATTTGGGCCTTTCATTTCTATTGATAAATTTATATTCTGTGGGTGGAGATTATGCCCATCTTTTAAAAGGTGTATTACTTGAGCCCTGGCCAGTGTGGCTCAGTTGGTTGAACATCGTCTCAAGCATCAAAAGGTCACTGGTTTGATTCCTGGACAACACACATACCCAGGTTGCAGGTTAGGTTCCTGCAGCTGATCAATGTTTCTCTCTCTCTTCCTCTCTCTCAAATCAATAAAAACATTTTTTTAAATGTATTACTTGAAAAGTAATTTTTTATGCAATGAAATGGTGTCCTTTATAAAACAAGTTTTTCTATTCGCTGATTTATATGGAAAAAAGACGTAAATGTGTCATATGTAGTAGTTAAGACTGTATTTTGTAGCTGTTGGGTGGAATTATTAATGATTTTAGAAGGCATGATTGTTATTGTGTATATTAATTTGAGTGTAAGATGATGAAAATGAAAGCCTTTACAGAGTATTGTTCTTCTGTTTTGAAATTTATTTATTTATTTATTTATTTACTTACTTACTTACTTATTTTACAATGATGTTTCTTGCTTTTCAAGCTGTCGCTGCATGGGCATTAGAAACTGGATCTAGTGAGTTGTGCACATATAAGGTTCCAGGAAACCAGCATACCACTGTGGGGCCTGTTCACACTCTTAGGGTTCTGGCTTAAATTCCCTCTTAATTTATGGCACTTTTGTGTTGTCTTTATTTCTTGGTCTTGGCTATATATTAACTTTCATTTGTTACATTTTTTAGCAGCCCTTTTGTTTTGAAGCATAGTATGGAATTGCATCCAGTCAGTCTGCCATATTGTCAGCAGTCTTTGGCAATTATATTTTCCACGTATGCTATTACTCCCTTTTTTCTCCTTTTAAAAGTCTACACAACAGGATTTTCTCAGGAGTAAAAATACAATCTTAGAGATTACAATCTATTGTGCCTGACCTATGCCAAGTTCACTCAACCACATTCTTTTGTCAACAACCTTTATTTTATTTCATTAAAATTAAAGATATGCATCTTTTTTTTATACCTATGTTGTGCATACAATTTAAACTAACTCAAGGCAGTGTCAAATATATAAAGTGGTGATATTTTGCATAGTATAATATTCATGTTGTATATTTTTCTTAACGTGTATTTGTAATGTAAAGTATCAGAAAAGGGGAAACTAAACCAATCCTTTGGACCAATAGTTTAGCCCCAAACTTTTTCTTTCATAGGGATAAGAATTTTTGTAGAGGCAGAAATAGATTTTGTTCCTTATAACTTTAAGTTTAGAAAAGTTCAGATGACATACCAAACATTCTGGTTTCTTTAATAACCTATTATGAATTTATCATCTGACAACTTATAGAAAGGTATATTTTTGTCTTGCTCCACCAGCTGGGGGAATAAATCAGTACTTAAGTTTTGTTGTTTCATAGGCACAGCTTTTAGGCTGTCTCGGGTGCCCTTTGGTTCTGCTGTTACACAATTTGGTGAATGAGACTGTAGTAGATGAACATGATGTTTTAGGCTCTAACTTGTGCGGAAACTGATATATAACTGTTCAAAAAATATTATTATATTGCATTGGTCTATATGTAAATTGTTGAAAAAAGGTACGACTACTTTGAAATAGTTATTTTCTGTGAGGAAACATCCAGTTTTGCTAGCCAAAAGCAAATTAGGCTGAGAGCTGTGGAGGAAGCAGAGCTGTTTCAACTGTGAAATGCATTTACCCAATCAGTGCCTCAAGGAGCAGGATCAAAGGGAGAAGAGCTTAGAGAGCGGACTGGGAAATACAGCTGCAAGCAAGGGCCTCCTTCCTGGTCCTCTATCAAGGTATTCCTAAGGGGGTGAACACAATAATAAGAGTTACTAATTTATATTTACTTAATGTTTGTTCTTTCATAATACCTGTCCTAAAATTCCTAACATTTCCTAAAACTCACCTATGTACGCCAATATCTTGAACATTGAACACTTCCTGAAAAGATACCACACTTTTGAGTATTTTGTTCTGCCTAAACTGATGGCTCCTAACCTTAGCTGGGCCCTCAGTGCTACCCAGCTGCCTTGCTCCCTTCCACAATCAGCCCTTTCCACTATCAGCTCTGCCCCTTTTCTATCTGCAGGCATGCTACCTAGCTACCCCCACTCAGAAAATTGCTTTCTACTTCAGGAGCAGGAACTTCTGCTCTGCTGCTTTAGATTTTGTCTCTGGTTTTCTTTTACTCTTTTCTCCTTCCATCTGGACTCTATGCAATTCCTTTTTCAATCTAAAATATCATCTCTTGGAGCCCTGGCCAGAGTCATTTAGAGTCTTGACCTTATACGCCAAGGTTGTGGGTTCTATCTCTGTTCAGGGCACATACTAGAGGCAACCAATGAGTACATAAATAAGTGGAACAACAAATCTCTCTCTCAAAAAAAATCCATAAATAGAAAATATAAAAAATAAAATATCATCTCTTGGAATGATGTGACATGCAAATTCTGGTTACACAAAACCATTACATCCCTCCTGCTCTCACTTGATTCATATCCAATATAGTTTCCAAATTTTATTTTTACAATTGCCTTTTTATGGATACTCTCAACAACTTTTCCCTTCACTCTTCCCATTGTATGCATTTTAAAAGTTCTAACTTTATTTGTTCCAATCGTCCATCTTTTCCATGCCTGCAACAGAACAACTTAAAATTCTGGGAGGCAAAAAACACCCACCTAAATAACTAGCTTTACTTTCATTACCACAAACCTGAGCAACACTTAATAATGCCCAGCAATACTTTTAGGTTTCCATGGTAAATTTGCTTATTCTTTGAAAGAACAATTTTCAAACAGTTCCTTTCCCCTTAACCTTCCCACACCTTATATACTCCCTACAGTCTAAGCTGATAGCCTTCCTCATACCTCATTAATCAAATAAAAGCAGGCTGCAAATCCTTCATTCTTTCATCACCAAGTGAACAAATTATCTTCATCTTCATCCATCCTCTCTGGTATTCTCTTATTATTATTATTTTTAATTTCTCTTTATTGTTGAAAGTATTACAAATGTCCCCTTTTTTCCCCCATTGATCCCCTACACCCTGTACCCTTCCCCCCAGGCCTTGATCCCAGTATTGTCTGTGCCCATGGGTTATGCATATATGCATATAAATTCTTATGTTATTCTCTCTCCACCTGCCCACCTAGCTCCACCTTCCCTCTGAGATCCGTCAGTCTGTTCCATGCTTCTATTTCTCTGGATCTATTTTGTTCATTGGTTTATTTTGTTCATTAGATGCCACATATGAGTAAGATCATGTGACACTTTTCTTTCTCTGACTGACTTATGTCACTTAGCATAATACTTTCCAGGTCCCACCTTGCTGTCTCAAAGGGTAAGGGATCCTTCATTTTTACAACTGCATAGTATTCTATTGTGTAAATGTCCGAGAATGCTTGATATGATTTCAACCTTCTTGAACTTGTAGAGACTTGTTTTGTGTCCTAGCATGTGGTCTATCTTTGAGAATGTCCCATGTGCACTTGAGGAGAATGCCTATTCTGCAGCTTTGGAGTGGAATGTTCTGTAAATGTCACTATCAATAATAACTTTAAATATAAATAGATTAAATGTCCAAATCAAAAGACATAGGGTAGCTGAATGGATAAGAAAACAAGACCCAAATATATGATGTGTACAACAGACCCACTTCAGAACAAAAGACTCACACAGGCTGAAAAAAAACCAAAAAACTTCTGGAGGACTCTAAAGGAGAGATCGACAGTGATACAGTCAGAGTAGGGGACTTTAACACCCCAGTGATTTTACTGGATAGATCTTCCAGACAAAAAAATCAACGAGGAACAGTGACTCTAAATGACACACTAGATCAGATGTATTCTCTTCTTTTGTAATTGAAGAAATGTCCTTGCTCCCATCAAGGTCCAGTTCCTTCACTTGTAGCCTCATGCTCTAGTATTTCCCACTTAAATTTAAAAGCCCTCCTTTAAAACCACATCCTCTGCTTAACTGACATTCTATCTATTTCTTTGCTGTTTCTCAAGGCAAAACCATATCCCTGAGTCCTACTCCTAGTTGCTCTTCAACCCACTCCAATTTGGCTTCTTTCCTCATGGCTCATTGCCATAGTGCGGCAATTATCAATTGCCATATTAATGAAACTTAAAGGGCAGTTCCTTGTCTTTATCTCACTTGACTTTTTAGGAGCATTTAACTCAGCCAACTACTCTGTCATTTTGGAAAGACTTTCCTTTTCGGGCTTCTATGAAACGACTTTATCCCAAAATGATTTTCCCCTGCTACCTAACTGGCAACTTTCTCCACTTCTCTTTAGTTGTGCCCTCCTCCACGTAGCCCCACTTCCAGACGTTTGAGTGTTCCATGGCTCAGTCATAGGCCTGTTTTTCTTCCTGTGCTCTCCTTAAAGTGACATTGACCAGTTTCATAGTTTGAATAGTCTAAAAACAGATAACTGTCACATTTGTATCTTAAATTCTGATTTCTGTTCTTACCTGCAGACTCAGGTATTCAACCACCAACTTGGCTTTCTTAGTTGGATGTTTAATAGGTATCCCAAACTTATCCAAAACTGTTACTTCATATATCTCTCCAACCCCCAAAGAACTGCAATGTCATTGGTGTCCTCTTAGATGCGGCCCCCTTGTGCAGTATATAACCTGTGCAATAATGCTTGATGGTCCTTGTTTTATGCACTAACATATATCTCAAAATAGGTTTCTCTCTTATCTTTACTGCCACCATGATTTTCCATTTAGACTACTGCTGTAGCATCCTATTTGGTCCTGCTATGCTTTCCTTCATTTTATTTCATATGCAATTGTTGCATCATCTTTTAAAAATACAAATTGCATCATGTTGCTTCCTTGATTAAATGCTTTAATGGGCTTAAAATTTCAGTATAAACTTCCATGTGATCTGACCCCTGTCTATATTTCACACCTCATCTTGGCCACTGTCCTCTTGCTGGTCAGTTTCCAAGTTCCTTCCTGCTTTAAACCTTCTCTCCTCTTTGTCTAAAATATTCTTTCCCTCTCAACATGCTGATACCTCTTCTTCAGGTGTAAGCCTACAAGTCACTTCTTCTGAGGGTCATTTCTTGTCCAACCAATCTAAAGTGATACCTCCTTCTCTCCACAGACTTCTCTGCTACAGAACAGTGACAGTTCCCTTCATAGCATTTATTGCAACCACTGGTCAATGTAAATAATAAAGGTTTTTGTTTGTTTGTTTGTATATCTTCCATCACTGTGTATTATCTGTAAGGATAGGGGCATTATCTTATTTGTCTTCTAATTCTTAATTCCTAGAATAACATCTAGGACAGCTGCTCACCAGATGTTTATTAAGTTAAATATGTACTGAGATAATAAATGATGCTGTGAGATAGTACAAAGTATTATTGTATTTATTTTAAGATTTAGGCTTAGTGAAGTTAGGTCACTTGTCCAAGGATATATAACTGGGCCATGATTCACCCAGATTTCTGGGAGTCAAAGGCTAATTCTGTTGGGTGATGCTGGATGATACAGTTTCTAGAATAGTTTGGGGAAATCATGTTAGACCTTGTAGAACCATTCACTATTTGTTTTTCACAGGAAAATGATTAGGGCAAAGATCAGAAAATTGTTCCATTGAATATATGGCATCATGAAGAAAAATGTAATACCTGCCTTTGATGAGGCATGAAAGATTATGCATGATACTGACAAAAGAGCGGGTCTGTTTCACGCAGAGTGTCTTCCAGCAGTGGCAAGCTCTGTAAGAAATAATCAGTGAAGGGATTGATGGGGGATAGCTAGATAACTGCATTAAAGTAAGTGACAATCGGCTATAGCATGAGGTAGTGTGGATAGAAATAGGAAAGACAGGGCCATTTGGGGCCAGTCAAATGAACTTAAGAGGTCCTGGCAGGTACTCAAGAGCAGAAAATTAGTTATTATAAGCAGGAACAGTACAGAAACTTATAGATACAAGCATTAAATCAGTTTGGAATCAAGATTTCTTTGAAGCTCTGAAGAAAGGAACTCTGATACCCCTGATAGCTGGTTTAGAAAATTATATGAATCAAACAATTTCAAATATCAACTAAAGCAATGTGAATTAAGAGAATATAATAGAATTGGCAATGGAAAATAAAGCCATGACCTCATATCCTTTACAGAGGGATTTTGTCTGAGAGCCCCGGTTTGCATTAAAAGGCACATAGAGCCCCAGGGGTCAAGAGATCTTGATAGGTTATAGCAGGGACATGGAATTATTCCTTTCAATCACAGCTATTAGATGAAAACAGAGCATGATGGTCTTATAAATATCAATCTACTCATTCTTACTTTAAATGAATAGCATCTTTACAGCAAGTTTCCTGGAGAATATTTCTTATGTATTCTGTTTTAGGATCTGTTTTTGTGTAGCAAAAGCAAAATTGATTGGGAGTCATTGATCCTAGTCTTATCACCAATCACCACTTTAGAATATCTTGACTATCTGATAGACTTTAGCAATTTCCCAAGAATACAGGTATAAAGTTCTGCAAAATCACACTGAAGCTGATATAAAACCACATATCATATCACTTTATCTTTCCAAAGCTTCCCTTTCCCTTTTATTTGTCTTCATAAAGTAGGCACTTTGCTACTTTTGCTGTGGTGGTTACTTTTATGTGTCAACTTGGTTAGGCTATGTTGCCCAGTTGTTTAGTCAAACACTAGTCTAGATGCTGCTGTGAAGGTATTTTAGAAGTATGATTAACATTTACAGTTAACTTTAATTAAAGATTGCCCTCCAAAATGTGGGTTGGCTTCATCCAATTAGTCGAAGGCCTTAAGAGCAAAAACTGAGGTTTCCCAGAGAAGAAGGAATTCTGCCTTAAGACTGTAACATGCAAATCCTTCTCAAAGTCAAGTCTCCTTCTGTCACCATTTATCATCACCTCTTTACCCTCTTCTACCTCCCCCACTTCCTTTTCCCTCTGATAATCATCAAACTCTAGCCCCTGTCTATGAGATTTTGTTGTTTTTTCTTAATCCCTTCACAGTTTTTATACAGTCCCCAGTCCCGCTCCCCTCTGATAGCTGTCAGTCTGTTGTCTGTGTCTATGAGTCTGTTTCTATTGTGTTTATTAGTTTATTGTGTTCATTAGATTCCACATATAAGTGAAACCATATGGTATTTGTCTGTCTCTGACTGGCTTATTTCACAGCATAATACTCTCTAGGTCCATCCATGCTGTCACAAAAGGTAAGATTTGACTTTGGGTGGTGAACACACAATAGAATACACAGATGATGTATTATAGAATTGTACACTTAAAACCTATGTAATTTTATTAACCAGTGTCACTCCAATAAATTCAATATGAAAAAAAAGAAATTCTGCCCAAGTTTTCAGGCAGCCAGCCTGGCCTACAGACTTGCTAGCCTCTACAATTGTGTGAGCTGATTCCTTAAATTAAATGTGTATGTGTGTGTGTGTGTGTGTTATTGACTCTATTTCTCTGTAGAACTCTGCTATACTACCTTTGTGTGGCTCTCTCCTTGCACCTGTTTTGCCTTGGACTTTTGTTTCAGATTTCTGTCAGGGTAAATGTTTTCTTTTTGGTTTTTCATAAAAGTTTTCTTGAGGATAACTTAACATTTTTTGACCCTTTGGTGATAACACTACACTGGATCATTCTCTTTAAGGAAAAGTCTATAGTAAATTCTTGGTAGCTTTCTAGGAGCATGATGGATGACATTGTCTAAGTTGTGCCCAAGAATTTGTACCGATTTTTTTCTTTCAGACTAATTACCCTCAGTGGCCCATATTGAAACATTTTAAAGAACAATAAAGCTCTTCAAGAGTCCTGATAAGGGTACAATACAACAAATCATGTATCTAGTGAACACTTCATCATAATGGATAACTCATAAACTTTCACTGCATGAGGTTTACATGATTTTTGCTCATATTGAAACTCATCTGCCACTTTACTTATTCTAGACACACAAAATGAAATATTTGTAAGTTTTCCCCATTGGGTTAGAATTTTCCTATTTAAAAAAGTGCATCTTCTGAAAACTTGAGGAATTTACTGTATTTTGTTTCATCTTGGCTACTTATGAAATTCTAATCCCTTGTGGGCCCAATGATTTGTACTTCAGTCTCTGTAGGAGCCACTGTTTCCTCCATATTGCTGTTTGGTTTTTTTAAACTCAATTCTTTGTCTATGACAAAAACAATCATCTTCAAATTTCTGGTGTGTTTCTATTACATTTTTATTGGTGTGATCCATTCAACTTTAAAGCCATGTTTTTTTTATAAATATGTTTTTATTGATTTTTTAGAGAGAGAAGAAGGGAGAGGGAAAGGAAGAGAGAGAGAGAGAGAGAGAGAGAGAAGGAGAGAGAGAGAGAGAAATTGAGCCTGAAACCTGCCCTGACTGGGAATCAAACCAGTGACCTTTTGGTGCTCAACCAACTGAGCCACACCAGTGAGAGCTATCTTTTGAGCATTCAACAGATGTTAATTACTGAGTTAACCATTGAGTATACAAACAAATAGAAGCACACAACAAGATCAAAGTCTAGTGTTAAAGGATTTTTGGAACTAAATAAATCACACTACTTGTTTTCAACATGTTTATTTTACATCTCAAAGTAGTCAGACCTGATTTCTTGCCATGTTTCTTTTCTTTTACAGATTATGCCTGCTTCAGCAAACACTAAATTTACATTTATTATGAATCCAACTAGCTTTCCTAACATGAAAGTAAGATTCATTGGTCCATACTTTCTCAGTAGTTTCTGAAATTCTTAGAGATAGAGATATCATTAGTGTTTCAATGAGCTTCCTGCATAGCAAATTGATTTAGGAAGCAAGTAAACTGATGATTTTTCAAACACATGAAGAAGATACTTTATTTCCCAAACCTGGAAATGTTATTTATTATGTCAGACAAATATTTGCTGCTAGTGTTAATATTATAAAAGTCATACAGAACACATATTTTAAGTGGCTTTTAAATATTAAAGGGAAATTTTAAAGGAAGCATTAAGTAACACTAAGATATATTACTACCTTAAGTACAATAATTGCATATGTGTATGATTTCACATATGTAATATACACATAATTTATTTATAAAATAGTATTCACCAATACTGGCTGGTAGTTTTGACCTGAAAATTAAAGTAATGGTTTAAGGTAGGAAAATGACCTATCTTGAACAAGGTTTTGTATGCTAATAAAAAGAAAGTTAGGAACCTGAGCAAGGGGAGTAATGAAAAAAATACATTGTACTTTAATGCTCAAAATTGAGATGTAGTGATATAATGAGTGTCAAAATTAATATGTGCAGTCTGTGTGGGAGAGAATAAAAGGAAAGAAGGGTGGCAATTTGTGCCAAAAACATTTACTAAGTAATGGAGAGTTCTTTTGAAATATGCAAAAGGAGAAAACAGTTTGAATAAGCTCTGTAAGAAAAAAAGTTGAGTCTAAGGACTTTAAGGGAGAGATCAACAGCAATACAGCCATAGTTGTGGACTTTAACACCCCACTGACTTCACTGGATAGATCTTCCAGACAAAAAGTCAACACAGAAACAGTGACTCTAAATGGCACACTAGATCAGATGTATTTAATTGATATTTACAGAACATTTCACCCCAAAGCTGTAGAATATACATTCCTCTCAAGTGCACATGGTTCATGCTCAAAGATAGACCATATGTTAGGACACAAAACAAGTCTCTACAAGTTCAAGAAGACTGAAATCACATCAAGCATCTCAGATCACAATGGCATGAAATTGGAAATCAACTATAGTAAAAACACTCAAAAACATTCAAACATGTGGAGGCTAAATAGCATGCTATTAAACAATGAATGGGTTACCCATAAGATTGAGAAAGAAATCAAAAACTTCCTGGAAACAAATGAAAATAAACACACAACAACCCAAAATCTATGGGACACAGTGAAAGCAGTCCTACGAGGGAAGTTCATAGCACTACAGGCCTACCTCAAAAAGCAAGAAAAATGTTTAGTGAACTATCTAACCCTACAACTTAAAGAATTAGAGAGCTCCCCTGTGAAGCTGTCTGGACCAGGGCTTTTGTTTACTGGGAGTTTTTTTATTACTGCTTCAACTTCAATCAGTGGTTATTAGCCTATTCAGGTTTTCTGATTCTTCCTGATTCAGTTTTACATGATCTCACTCATATGTGGAATCTAATAAACGAAATAAACTGAGGAACAAAATAGATCCAAAGACATAGATGCATGGAACAGACTGATGAATCTCAGTGGGAAGGAGGGGGGAGGGGAGTGGGTGGCGAGAGATTAGTCAAACAACTTATATGTATATATGCATAACCCGGGATCAATGGGGGGGGGGGGGAAGGAGAATATTTGTAATACTTTCAACAATAAAGATAATTTTTTTAAAATTTAAAAAAAGATATTCTTCTACTGAGTTTAATTCTTATATTGGATTTGTGGACTGTTTATCCCCAAGAGGGCTTTTTTTTTTTTTTTTCTTTCTTTCTTGATGCTTGAAGCTCTTAAAAAAACTGGATGGAATAGTAACAGACTATTATTTTCACCATTTGAAGGGAGGCCTATGCAAAAATGGAAGGATTCTGAGATAATTTAGCCATCCTGTATAGTTTCCAGGATGTGCCCGCCTTTGGCCATATTCATTTGGGTGGGAGTGAACTTTGCAGGCCTTTATCACTTATCTCTCAGATGCTCAAATATATCTCTCCAAATGATTTGGTCTCTCCAAATCATTTAACTTACCTCATTGATCAGACTGTCTGCCTGCCTGAGCTCAGCACTCTTGTATGTCTGAGGTATCTTTAGCTTTTAATTGCACCTTTTAAATTACTATTTACTCTGCAGACATCTACTGCTATATCTTTTCCAGTGAAACTCCCTGTAGCCCCATACACTACCCCCTCCCCATATTGAATCCCCCCTCTTTTCTCTGATCTCATAGAGTGTACCATCTGGATTACTTATCAGTTGTTAATCTGGGTCTTAAAAAGCAGCAGACTAAGGAGGCAATCAGGGACCAGGACTAGAACTGGTGTGTATAAAATATGGAGGTAAGACTGGAAAAGCAAGCAGAAATACACACATGAGAAAAAGCAGGGCAGTAAATTCAAAGTATATGTAAACAACCAGAAGATCAGCAGGATTTGCAAGAGGATGTCATTGTAACTGTCCAAAGTCTAAGGAGAGATTGTCTAGGACAACCTTGGCTTTTCATATTTCTCTATAAAGCTATTTTTTAGTGAATTTTAGGGAATATATTTTTGTTGCCACAAAATACCCAGAACCAGTAGGTTACTTTGTAGGCATTCGGTAAATCTTTGTTGAATGAATGAATGAATAAATTAAATGATTCTTCTTATATGTTTACAAAAGAATGCTTATCATTTGGGACAACTGAATTCAGGTTCAATTAAATTCTCTTTAGGACTCTAAGGCTTCTGATTGGCTCAACTGAGGTGACATTTTTTATAGACTCTTGAGTATTAGAGATTGAGTAAATTCACATTTTCTCATTGAAACTTTTTATTACAAATAAAGAACCTTTAATGCTAGTGATGAGGGATAGATTAAAAGTGTACATAACAAGCCTCAACCTTAAGTACATTCTTAATGGAGAAATCTTTTAATGATAAACTAATCTTATTAGAGAAAGATTCTTATTTTTTAATACAAATCCACAAATAATCAGTAAGTATTTTGTGTGTATAAAAGGCACTGTACTATGTGCTGGGATATGAACAAGACAGACAAGAAACCATCAATAGATTATCTTTTAATTCCTAATCAAGAAAATAGTGGGACTTTATGTTTGCTTTCATTGAATTTTCTGTTGGGTTAATACTTTTCATCAATATTAGTACCCTCAACAGGGGCAGTCAACTAAATTATGGATGACTTAACATGGGAGGATTTTAACTTATATCACAGGGAAATTGGACTAAGGATCAGGAGCTTAATTCTGTCCTGTAAATATAATTTTGTATCCAGATATGTGCTGCTTCTATTCTAGTATTAAGCAAAATGAACCTGGGCTTCCATTTGTTTTATTTAAATGTGTATGTCTCACATGTGTCTGTAGATCTTCTGCATGGCTTCATGTACTGTAGACAGAAATTTCTACTCCTTGGGATTTCATTTTAATCACATGATACATTTTAAATTATGAAATATTTCAAACATACAAAATGTTTAAAAATGGTAATACAGCTCCTAGTGTTCTAAACTGCTTAGTACAGGAAGGATATTTAAAAGAATGGTTGGTGCAGGGGCTGAGCCAGTGGAGCTCTAGCATTTACCACATACTTAAAGAAAGTCATCTTTAGACATTTTAACAAACAGAGGAAGCCAATGGGAAACCCCAATGTGTCTGTATGGTAAGGCAAGTAAGAATTCCTGTCATTGATTTCTAATTTAATTATACTCAGGTCAAAGTATATACTCTATGATATATATACCCTTTTACATTTTCATCCTTTTTTATGTCTCTGACTTTTATTTGGCATGTTGAAACCTTTTATATTTAATGTAATTGATTGGTTTTGAAGCTACCATCTTGTTATTTCTATTTGTACCACTTGTTCTTTTTCTTTTTTTCCCTCTTGTCCTAAACTCTCTTTTGTATTAATTGAGTGTTGTTTTTTTTAGTATTTCACTTTATCTCCACTATTGGCTTATACTATTGCTTTTTGTTTTATTTACTTATATTGTTTTAGAAATTGCTCTATGCTTAATAATATGCATTTCAAATGGTCACAAACTAGTTTCAAATATTATACTACCTATATCTAATGGAAGAATCTTAACAACAATACAGAAACATTTCTTGCTCCTATCCTTTATTCTATTGTTACCAAATCATTTACTTTTATATGTTATAAACCCATATATATATATATATATATATATATATATATATATATATATACTTTAAAGAGTAAAACCATCTTTTTAACTTTTTATTTTAAACTAATTTTGTATTTGTAAATATGTTGCAAAAAATAGTACAGGGATTTCTGATCTCTTCCTTAGTTTCACCAAATGTTAACATCTTAAATGATATAGCATATTTTTCAAGACTAGAAATTTAACATTGGCATGATACTATTACTTAACTACAGATATCACTAGAATTTTGCCAGTTTTAGAAAAATTCAAAACAAGAAAAAAAGACTTGTTTTCCCATATACTAGTCATTTTTGTGTATTCTTTATTCCTTCATACAGCACTGATTTCTACTTGATATCATTTCCTTCTGTCTGCAGAACTTTATCATTTCTTATTGTGTGGAACTGTTAGTGACACATTCTCTCAGCTTTAGTTTGTCTGAAGAGTTTTTAATTTTTTGTACTTTTATTATTAAAAGATATTTTCATTTTATATTGAATTTTAGGTTGACAGATTTTTCTTTGGGTACTTTAAAGATATCATTCCACTATCTTCTTCCTTTTATGTGGCTTTTGCGGGGGGGGCATAAAGTATATGAATATTATTTTCTTCTTCCTCTTATTTAATGTATCTTTTTCCTCTGGCTGCTTTAAGAGTTTCTCTTTATCACTGTTTCTCAGCAATTTAATTCTGATCTGTCTTGTAGTTTTCTTTGTCTTCATTCTATTTGGGACTTTAATCTCTTAAATATAAGCATATATGTATGGTGCTTGATGGATACTAGACTTATCAGGGTGATCACTTCATGAGGTATATATATATATATAAATGTCTAATTAATGTCATGTACACCTGAAATGAATATAATATTGTATGCTAACTGTAATTGAAAAATAAATTTTAAAACAAGAAAGAGGAAAAAACCTAAGAGTATACAGTTTTCATGGAATTTGGAACATTTTAGTAATCATTTCTTCAAGTTTTTAAATATTTTTTTGGCATCCTCTCCCTCCTGAGGCTTAAAATATCAATTGATAAAATCTCCCCATAGGTCACTGAGGCTCTGTTTCTTTTTTTAGTATTTATTTTTTGCTTTTTTTTGGAAATTTTTCTTCACTAGATCTTCAGTTCACTGATATTTGTTTCTGCAATGTCTAATTGGCTATTAATCCCATTCAATGAGTTTTTTTCATTTCTGATATTACATTTATCATATCTAGAAATTCTGTGTAATTGTTTATATATCCTACTCTTTCCTCTTTATTTTATTCATGATTTCCTTTAAATTCTGTTATCTAATGTCATCATCTCTGGATTTGACTTTATTGACTGCTAGTTATGGATCACATTTTCCCAAACTTTCTTTCCTTTTTTCAAAACTAGAGATTTTTTTAAATGTTGTAACTTGTGAATTTTACATTGCTGATTGCTGGATTTTGTTGTTTCCTTTTAAAGAGTGTTATATTTTGTTCTGACAGGCAATTACATTGTATGCATATGCGTTTCATCTACTTAGGTTTATTTTAAATACTTTTAGGCCATATTTAGACTAGCCTTTGGTTTAGAGATACTTTAGTCCTACTACTAAGGTATGGACCTTCTGTACCTCTACTTCATACCTCAGGAATTAACACAATCTCTATTTTGGCTGATGGGAACTAGAATGTCTCCCAGCCCTGTGAGCTCTGGGAATTATTCAGCCTATGGCTTTAAGTTATTTGCTCTTTCATGTTAGATTTCATCCTGTGCATTAATATTTAACATTAGACTTAAGGGCAACTGATCTGGAGCCCTTTTGCTGTATATATCCCTCTGTTCTAGAAATTTGCCCTACAATCTAAATCTCCATCTCCCCAAATTGGGAATCTTTGTTTTATCTTCCCAACAGGACTTGTTCAGAAAGTATCATCAGAGAGAAAACATATTTGTGTCACTCTTTTATATTAGTCTCAATTCTGTGTTCTTTCTACAAACATCATCTAATATCTAAAAATGGTTGTTTTACCTTTTTTGATCAGTTTTATATTTGTTTATGGTGGAAAGTTTAGCCTATCTCCAGTAACTCCATGATGGACAGAAGCAGAAATCCACTGGACATTTTGATAAAAGGAAGTAACATGATGTCCTTTGTATTTTTAAAGTATCATTCCAGCTTCTTTGTGCAGGGGGATCAGGGTGAATGCAGAGAGATCTTTTAGAAGGCTCTTAGTGTTGTACGTGTGTGTAATAATGATTATTCGGACTAGCATGTTTTCAGTATATGTTGTACAAAGTGATTAGTTGGGGTTAGGATGGCTTAATGAGATGAGACTGCTTGTTTGCAGGTAGCTTGGATATGGTGCAGAGGAGTAGGAAAGGAATCAAGAATAATCGCTAAGTTCACGTCATGAACAACTGGGAGACTGGAGATTCATGAGGAGGGTCAGGTTTAAGGGAAGTTGAAGTTCGGAGGTTTTTTTTGGATGGATTTGTCTTAGTGAGCCTATCAGGAATCCAAATTAGATATGCAAGTTAGAGATCTCATATAAAGATGGAATTGAGGCCAATGTTTTTAGAAAGTAAGGAGTTAACATTTTTGGAGGATTTGTTATACTGACTTATTGTGAATTTTCAAGTAGAAGATGATGAGTATGCTGTGTTTTCCAATATATTCTCAGGACCTTTTTCCTAAGGAGCATCTTGTGGGATGAATATTCTGTAGTATATATTTTGGCAATTTTACTCTGGGCAAAAGGAAGCCAGTGAATGTTTTAAGGAAGGTTATGTGGTCAAAATATTTTAGAATGGTTATTTTGTCAGAATTTTGATTTGATGAGAAAGAGGCTGGAGGCCTGGAGAACAGATGGAAACTCATTCATATCAACACTTAGACATTTGGGGGTGAGGGTCCAGATGAGGGATGACAATGGGAGTCAAATGAATATGTAGATGCAAGAGAGCTTGTGAAGGACAAAAGTTCAGTTAGTGATGCTTTATTTTTAAAACATTGGTGACCCAGATTATGCCATAGAAAATTTAAATGAAAAACCTCTTAGGTGCTATTTTATGAGCAGTTTTTATATGACTAATATTCTATGTATCTATATCTATCTATCTATCTATCTATCATCTATCTATCTATATCTATCTATCTATCATTATCTATCTATCTATCTATCATCTATCTATCTATCTATCTAATCATCTATCATCTATATCTATCTATCATCTATCATCATCTATCTATCATCTATCTATATCATCATCTATCATCTATCTATCTACCTACCTATCTATATTTATATTTGATAGGGTAAGAGAAATAAAATAATTTATCTAAAATCACGTGGCTAAAATTTGGATAATAACCAAGTGGTATCATATTTAAGATTTTCTGGGCATGAATTAAAACAATACAAGTAATTAGAAATGTTTACTGTCACATATGCTTATGACATCAAAGTCTTCTAGAATGAAAATTAAGTTAAGTAATTTAAACATGACAATTGTGCATTGAGAAGAAGTTTTTCTGATAAAAATATATGATAGATAATATGACATTATATGACATATATATAATTAGATATAATATAAATTGATATAAAATAAATTAGAGACTACAAATATGAGTAAAGGATCTTCAGTCTCCAATGTTTTATTTCTAAAAGCTGTGGCTGCTGATATTAGACAAACTTTGAAAGCAAAGTGATGGAGCAAATGACAAATAGAGAATTAACTATCTGAGAATCATCTTGATAGACTGTGCATATCAAGCAACAGAAGCAAATGATGATAATACAAGTGCCAAACACAGTATACTTTTTCTATATTAATTGAACAAATAATACCTTACTGATATATGCTAGGCATGTACAAGTTACTTTATCTACATTATTTCATGCACCTCACAGAAACCTTGTAAATGTGGGTACATTATACCATTTTTTTCCATGATGAAACTAAGACTCAGAAATTAACTTACCAAAGACTCACACTCATTTATCAGCAGAGTTGGAATATAACTTGGGTTTGTGCAACTTTTTTGATACTTTACTTCATCAAGACTGTAAAGAAACATTGGCAACAACATCCTCTATATTGTTTTGTGATTGTTTTAAAAATAGTTCCTCAGTGTCATAGAAATATCTCTTCTTGCGTATTTCAGATTGTTTACAGTTCACTTCCTTTGTGAAGCTCTAAGAGGTTGTCCTTCCTTACTGAACAGTGCACACTTGCCTTTCAGGTATGAAGCATAAATGTTCATTCTTGAGCCTTGCATTTTGTAACATCTTGACTTGTTACTTAACTATATTATTCATTTGAATAGTTTTCCTAGTTAAAAAGGAACCCTCAAATGAAAGTCAGGAGGGGTTTGAAACCACTTGGAGACTTTATAATCATATCCAGTATTAAACAGAAATGGTATTATATCACCAGATATATTCCTGTAAATAAAAGCTTTAGGACTGGTGTTTGCTATTGTGATACGATGAAAGACGGAAATGAAAAGTAAATGGAATGTATATGAGAAAATGGATATTAACTGAACCTATTGTGGTAATTATTTCACTATATGTAAATCAGCCCATCATGTTCTATGCCTTAAACTTATATAGTGATGTATGTCAACTATGTCTCGATAAAACTAGGGGAGAGGGGGGAATTGAGAAACAACATGCTAAATAAATAAATAGAAAAATAGATAGATAGAAGTATTTAAAAAATATTCCTATAAACAAAAGCAATATAAACACTGATGAGTACCAAAAAATCTGAACGTTGTTTTTGTTTGTTTGTTTTTTTACTTTTTAAATTTATCTTTATTGTTGAGAGTATTACAGGTGTCCCATTTTCCCCCCCAATTGATCCCCTCCACTTCCCTCCCACCCCCTTCCCAGGCCTTCACCCCGTTATTAACTGTGTCCATGGGTTATGCATATAACTTCTTTGGTAAATCTCTTCCCACCCTCCACCCCCTTCCCACTTTTCTCTGAAATATGTTTGTCTGTTGCATGCATCAATGTCCCTGGATCTATTTAGTTCATCAGATTCTTTTGTTCATTAGCTTCTTCTTAAAGAAGACCCTTCAACTTTTCCTGTAGTGCTGGTCTGGTGGTGATGAACTCCTTTAGCTTTTCCTTGTCTGAGAAGCTCTTTATCTGACCTTCAATTCTAAATGATAGCTTTGCTGGGTAGAGCAATCTTGGTTGTAGTTCCACATTTTTCATCACTTTGAATATTTCTTGCCACTCCCTTCTGGCCTGCAAAGTTTCTGTTGAGAAATCAGCTGACAGTCGTATGGGTGCTCCCTTGTAGGTAACTAACTGGTTTTCTCTTGCTGCTTTTAAGATTCTCTCTTTGTCTTTAACCTTTGGTATTTTAATTATGATGTGTCTTGCTGTGAGCCTCTTTGGGTTCCTCTTCTTTGGGACCCTCTGTGCTTCCTGGACTTGTAAGCCTATTTCTTTCCCCAGGTAGGGGAAGTTTTCTGTAATTATTTTTTCAAATAGGTTTCCAATTCCTTGGTCTCTTTCTTCCCCTTTTGGTAACCCAATAATACAAATGTTGGGCCTCTTGAAGTTGTCCCAGAGGCTCCTTATACTATTTTCCTTAGGCTCCTTCTATTTCTGGATTCTTTTTTCTTTTTGCTCTTCTGGTTGGGTATTTTTTGTTTCCTCATGTTCCAAATTGTTGATTTGATTCTCAGCGTCCTCTACACTACTGTTGATTCCATGTAAATTATGCTTCATTTCAGTTCCTGTAGCCTTCATTTCAAATTGGTACTTTATTATGTTATTGATTTTCTCAGTTATTTATTTCCCTAACAGTCTGCTTAAACATCCTTATAACCATTATTCTGAACTCTCTATCTGTTAGCTTGCTTGGATCTATTTCATTTATTTCCTCTTCTAGAGATTTCTTCTGTTCTTTCCTTTGTGACATGTTTCTTTGCCTCCACATTTTGGCTGCTTCCAGGTGTTTGTTTCTATGTATTAGGTAGAGCTGCTATGTCTCCTGGAATTTGTACAGTGGCTTTGTGTAGTAGGGTCCAGTGGCTCAGCCTCCCCAGACACCTGAGCTGGGTCTTCTAGGTGCTTCCCCGTGTGGGCTGTGTGCACTGTCCTGTTGTAGTTGAGCCTTGGTTGCTGTTGGCGTCCCTGGGAGGAACTGACCCCCAGGCCAATCGGCTGTGAGGACCAGCTGCAGCTACTGCCAAAGAGCTGCTGTGCTGGAGACACCCCTATGGAGCAGGATTTACTTCAGTGGAGCTTTGGTGTTCACCAAGTGCACCCCTTGAGTGTCACTTGTGGATGTGGTAGGGTTGTAATCCAGCGTGGTTGAGTCTGACCACCAGGTGCACTGTCTCTGGGGCCTCCCAGGAGGTGCAAAGTCAGCCTGTGCCAGTGTCTTGCTCAGGGCCACCCAGCATAAGCTACACAGCAAATTGTAGTTGGCTGCTACTTGTGCTGGGCTTTGCATTGTCCAGGAGAGGCCAAGCTATGAGCCAATGCAGGCTGCCGCTAGTGCCAGGCCTGGGGCCACTTATCAAGCTGTATGGTGCTAGCTGCTGCTTGTTTGAGCTTTTAGGAAAGTTGTAAGCATGAGGCTGGAGAGGCCACTTGCATAGAAAAGCCCCTGGAAATGGCCTGGATGAGCTGCAGGTGGGGACCTCCAGGAATCACGGGGCGGGGCCAAAGGTGTGAGTCAGGTGTTGGTGATTCAAATATGGCGACTACCTGCCTTCTGTGCTCGGGGAGGGCTTGGCTAAGGAGCAATGGCCTCTGCCAGCCCTTCTGCCTGGAAGGAAACTGCCCCTCCACCTCTCACCTGGATTCCAGGCAGGTTAGTTCCTCCCCGAGTGTCCCAGGTCCTTTCCGGCTGCTGCCCGGCGCTGGGCTCAGAGGGAGCGTCCGAGTGAGTCCACGCCGGGCCCTTTAGGAGGAGCTGCTGGGGCTCCCGCAGCCTCCTCGACCCTCAGCCACAGTCCCCGCTGGTTTCACAGCCTGAAGCTGTGGGGATGTCTCTTCCTGGCTCTGTAGCCCTGGGCTGGGGGCCTGTTGTGGGGCTGGGACCCCTCCCTCCTCCAGGAAACCTCTGTTGCCAAGATAACCTCCAGAGTTTCAACTGCGGCACCGGGTGTGGGCCCGCGGCCGAGTCTCTGCGATTCAACCCCGACCGGCCCTCGTCTCCGACCCTCCTGCTGGTCTCGGTGCTTCTTTAGTTCCCTGGTTGTGGGGCTTCTGTTCAGCCAGATTTCAGGAGGCTCTGAGTGATGGTGGTTCTGTGTTTTAGTTGTAATTTTGATGTGGTTGTGGGAGGCGGCGGGTGCAGCTGTTACCTACGCCGCCATCTTGTTTCAATTCTGAACGTTGTATTCTTATGATAGAAGAAATATGGACAAAGAAAAAGAAGATGAATTTTGTATGAGAATGAGAAGGCTCTCATGTCTTGGAAAAAATAATTAAAAACAATATGTTCAGAGGGAAAGAATAACCTGGAAATAATATTGTCAAAAAGACCTGTGGTAATAGAGAAAAACAAACTAGAAATGAGGCTGAGATGTGATGGTACACAGGAATGTTATTATGATTTTAGAACCATCTGTGGAAGCATCCTATTATGTAGCAGGAGAGAGCTGTGCCTGTTCACAGGGCAGAGACACCAGCACAATTGGAATCATAAATAACAGTTCTGTTTGGGCAATCTCATTACCAGAAAATTATAGTCAAAATGGAAGAAGTACAGGGAAGAGTAATAATAGTGGTTTGGGAACTACCAGGATTACTTCTAGAGATGATTAAAAGAAATAAATAGCTTGGGAAGGGGCAACTAAGAGGTAGGAAAGTGTTTGCAATCACACAGAGAATGTTAACCCTAAAGAGAAAGACATGTCAATTATTTAGCATGGTGGTAAAGGCTATAATTATAAGCAACTTAGTGACATTAGGAAAAGGAAGATTGAGGTCAATAGTCATAAGACCCATTTGAACACTGACTAAAGAGTGTGCTTAGGAACACAGCCTAGGTTTACAGTTTGCAAATGTTGCTTCGATGACTCTGAACATATCTGAGGGTCTCCTGTTCTTTTTCCCTCTTTAGCCCCTTTCCTCCTTATAGTTTGTATCCCTCTCATTGGAACCATAAATTTTGTATTCCTCTGTGTCAATACAATTTATGGATCATCTGTGGATTCCTGCCAATGTAAATACACTAGCTTTTAAAATTTATGTTTCAACCTTGAGCTAGCAATCATTTCGCAAGCACTGGAAGCAACCTTTTCCTCACAAATTTACCTTCCTCTCATCCAAGGGGATATCATACTTCCAGGTGCTACCGAATGCATTTCTATAGCCAGAATTTCTCCATGTTCTAATGAAAGGCGTAAATAAGGCATGGCTAGTGGTAACTCACTTTAAATGTTGTATCATAGCGTTCAGTGTTTCCTAGCCATCAAGTTGTCTTAATGTAAACTTTAAACAGGCTTGGCTTTGAGCTATGTATACAGTGAAATGCAGCAAAAAACAACATAGGCAGCCCCACAGAGATGTAAATTGGGGGGACAATATTCTTTTATTGTGGAACAGCTGTCTTCTTGTAAAAGACTGTTAAGTTCTATCATCTAAGTTTTATAAAGAAGCAACTGTAAGAAGCAAAAATGGAGAGATGCTTTCAAAACACAAATGCCATCATCCTCAGTGGTATGCAGAAATAGATCTCAAAAGAGGAAGAGAATGAGAGCCATCCAGTCATCAGTACTCAAGGAAGGCTCAAGTGCCTTTGCTGATGCCTCTGTTTTAGCTCTTCCACCCCCTTAGGAGGAATGTTCTCGTAATCAAGAATTAAAACATTCCTGTTCATTACAGAATTCAATGCCATTTCCAAGAAGTCTGAAGCGTGATGTGGGAGAACTCATCTCAGCTATGAACAACAAAGAAATATATTGTAATTGTTCTTAAACATTGGAAAATATTAACTTTACATCTAGAGAAATTCTTTCTTCTTTTCTCTCTCCCTCTTTTTCCTTTTTCTTCATTTCTCTTTTTTGCTTCAATTAATACCATTGGAAATGAGAGATTAAATTGTTTTGACCAAATGAAATGTTACAGCCTATATGAATCATAAGAAAAGTGAGGGATTGGCTTTTTCTGGTTGTTGTTCAGATGGTGTGCCTGGTGTACAGATAGTGCATGTGGCTTCGTCTGTGAGTAAAGAGGAAGACTGTGTCTTCACAGTCATAGCCAGAGCTTCCTCTGGCTTCTTGTGGTAAGTGCCACTGGGATCTACCCTTGTGCTTGGTATAAATCCCCTAAAAAGTGTACTGTGTATCTCTAAGTCCTCCAGAGACTGGTTGTAAGAATACCAGAGAGATAGTCAGTTGTTCCTGATTTTAGAGAAAAAATACCTTCTCTAACTAACCTATGCAGATACTTCTTATCTGTGGATTCCAGCCAGAAGGGGAGCATTAACTTCCCAGTTTCAAGAGGTTAATGAGAAGAAACAGCAGTATCCTTGTAAGCATCAGTGATGTGACAAATTCAGCTTAAGGCCATGGGGGCCAGTAAAGTGGTCAAGGCAGAGACCTCAGAAGGTGACAGCCCTGAACAAGTAATTGTGTGCAAGGAGCTTATTTGAAAGACCCCGGGATGCCCAAGTGAGGAATGGAGAAAGTGAGGTGAGAAAAGAAGAATAAAGGGTGCTGTAATGAATGGATTACCCATGTAGAAAAACTGGGGACCCCCTGAGAAACCAGCACACAGAGACCAGCAAGCAGGCTGAGGCATTGGTGCACTGACTAGTATGTATTGCCTTTTTTTGAGTGTCGCTCCAGGTTCAGTGTCTCCTCTGTGCCTCCAAGAAATGTCTTCTTGTAGCTGAACAGGATGGTAAGAAAAGAGACGTGGGTACTTGAGGTGTAAAATTGTCAGCAGGCTGAAAATTGTATATTGCCACTGCCAACCCATTGAGGTGGACCAAAGGGTAGGAAATGGGGCACTGACAGCATCTGCCACACTGGGTTTATTCCATCACTCTCCACTTCAGTACACTGTTCTTGTGATTAGGTGCCACATATTTAGAATCGGCATTCCTTTGCTTTCTGCCATGTAGCAATCACAAGGCTTCTGGGTAACTGGGATAAATTGGGTCTCCAAAGCTTTTCTCAATGTCAGTGCCAAAGTTCTCTTAAGCAATCAAGGCATGGAGGCTGTTCTGCATTGAAGGTCAACTGTGATATCAGTTTCTCCTTGCAGAGAGAACATATTGAAGCAGAAACACGTTTGAAATATGGAACTGTGCTACCCTCGGCAGCCTCATTCTGTGAGTGGCCTAATTGACTTAGAATTTTGGCTCATACCTTTGAAAATTCTTTTTATTTCTACCCTAAATTTAAGTTGTTTGATGTCAGTGCCTATTTCTTTATATTGCATTTCTTGCATTTTCCAGCTCTCTCTCATTCTACTTGTAATAAATCAACAAAGAAACATTTTTATTTTTCCTATGTTCTATTTTTCTTCATTCCTTCTCAGTTAAGAATTTTGGGGTGGGGGGTAGGGGAAGAGGGTAGTTTATACTTCCTCACCAAACAGTCACACTTCAACACATAAACACCTGGCTTCCACCTTCACCACTTCACTGAGAATGTTCTCATATTGACCAAATATACATTGGCAAATACAATCAACACTTTTTGTTTTTATCCTATTTGAACTTACCGATTGTTCTGTTGATATCAAGACTGTTATATACCATATAATGAACATCTCCACTTGTATAATGAATGCATAGAGTTCAAGTTAAAAGCTAAGTTCATCCTCTCTGAAACTAGGCACACTCCCTTATCCCCAAATTTGCTCCTTCTGTTCTGTTTTACCTTGATGACTAGCATTATCATCTACCTATAGCCTAAGGGGTGGGGGAGGAAGATGGAGTCATCTCAGACAATTCCCTGTCACTTTTTTTCCATGTCCCATCATCTTTTTTACTTCCTAAATAAAATCTGTTTCTGAGATTACACAATAAGTTATAAAAAAAAACCACAGTATTTCTCTACTCTGAATATGCCTAATCTTTGGAAATTTTAGTCTCCCTCAAGATCTTTCTCAACTTTTCCAGGTACTTCCAGTGGGTATCTCATATTTACTTCAAGACCTTGACATCCCATTGAGATATGTATTAGCCTCTTTACCTTATATCTACAATTGCTTCTGAAATCAACAGTAAATTATGCCACCAGTATCATATCACAGAAGTCTCCAGGGCCCCTGCTGCTGCCTTAAGAAAATGTTGCTGTGACTTCTGATGTACATGTGATTTGCATGAAGGCTGTGGAGAGTTAAAACTTAATGTACTAACAGTGCTGATCCCTGGTGTCTGGGACACGGGTGTCATGACCCCTAGTTGCTGCTGCTGCTGTCTATTAATGCCACTGTATGCCTGTTGATTGCTATAGCAGCAGTTTCCTAACGTATTTTTCTTCCTCATAATATTCCCTGATCATTTGTTTAATTAGACTCTTGGCCAACTATGGGAACCTGTCTCCCAGCCAAGCCCAGATATAGCTGAATCTTGAGGCAAACAGAACTTAGGCTTAAGGTTGGACTCTGCTACATTTTGTTTTCAGTAAAATATTTGAAATTTCTCTAAGTGCCTTACCTAAGGTTTCCAACTTGGAGTGTTAGGGATGAAAATAAAGTTGTTTGCCTGGGCCATTCTACCATTCCTTTTGGGAACAGACTCTCAGATACAGGGACAGGCTGTGTATGTGACACCTTAGCTTGGCCCTTAGAAGAAAAAGCAGTAGAAGAAAAGCAATGCCCTGGCACTACCTCATATACTCCCCACACTTTGGCAATGGTAGATTATTTCTGGAGGTGACAGTCTTCACCCTCATCACCTATCCCTCTCACATCTGGCAGTGAGGACTTTACTCACCTCTGGGATCCTTCACTCTCCTCTGGGATCTTAGTTGAAGGAGCAACATGTGTAAAAGACACTATACATGTCTTCCATTGACACATATGGGATGACCAAGCTTTCCAGGCTAGGGTGTCAATCATTCTTTTCTAATCCTTTCATGAATCAATGCTAGGGTTCCCTGAGAGACCAGACATGATGTTCTCCAAAACCTGAATGACTGAGCTCTTCTCATCTTTATACTCACCACGTGACCCAGGGGTGAGGCAATTAGAGTCCCTTGTGACTCTTTTGATGGATTCACTCTCCTATCAACCTTTAGTACTCAGGCAGAGCCCAAATGATCTTTCCCTATCTGATGAATAGCTGCCAGTCACTATCCTTCTGCCACTCCCACAGCCAGGCCATCACGAGCAGCGCTGTTCCTGTGATGCCTGCCACTACTTCTCTCACATGTTCTGTGGCTCTGGGCCAGCAGGGTGGAGACCTGGAACCCATTAGATGTACTATGAAGATGAGAGAGATGTGTTACTTTCCTTGTGTGTCCTTACAGGCTAGGCTGGAGGACAACTTAATATGTACTTCGTGGTTTTCCCAACGAATTCCTACTTACTACGTTGATTGAACCTATTAGCACTGAGCTAAATAATAGGGTGAGCTCTGTTTTTTAGGACGTTTCTCAAGTTGTATGCAAATAGAGCTCTGGGGAGTCTATTTCGCTTATTTTCTTGACATTTTTTAGTGATTCCAGATTCCCACTATATCAATAGTTTTTATGTATATTTCTTTTATGACTTCTCCAGTATTATTCCTCAAGGTCAGATACCAGTTCCTAGAGCTTGATGATAAAATCCCAGGCCTTCCAAACCTGGGTTCAAATACTGACTCTGCTGCTTACTAATTATGTGGACTTAGGCATGTTACTTATCATTATGTCTTTTCCTAAGTTGACTCATTTTAAAACAAGAATAAGAATGGTACATATCTTGTAGGGTGATAGTGGGACTGAAAGAGCAAATGCATAGGAAGCCCTAAGAATGGACGTCAGTACATAATAAATACTCCATAAATGTCCGCTGCTATCTTTGTTACTACTTTTGCCTAGATTGCCACAGAATTGTCTTTAACTGGTCTCCTAATCTTCTCTGGGAGCTTTTCCAGTCTATACTCCATGCTGCTGTCAGAGTAATCTTTCTGAAACTGAACTGTGGTTATGTCACTCTTCTGCTTAACACCTCCAATTGATCTTCCTAGCTTTCCTCATGATGTTTGGATTCCTTAGCCTGGCACACAGGCCTGTTGTTATCTAGTGCTGTCTCCCTAGTCTTATCTCCTGCCAGTCTTTCCCAAACTTCCACTGCTCTTAGCATAAATAAAGCGGGATACTCTTCTGTGTGTCCTTGATGTGGATATTCCTATTTATAGGCCATTTTTGTCCCTATTTGCCTTCTCTTTAATTTCTACTCATTCTTTAAAACTCAGAAAAAGCATCACAGCCCCCAGGATACCCTCCTGTTCTCTGAGTTTAACTGAGAGATCACTGCCTCCTTAGCCCCATCTAAACAGGTCCATCCTAGCACTTATCATGTGGTACTCTAATGACCCCCTTTCTGTCTGTTGGTTCTGTTGAATTAAAAGCTCTCCAAAGAAAAAGAGAATATATTATCATATATCCTCAGTGCTTATAAGCCACCTAGGAAATAGGAGATACTTACTGTTTGTTGAATGAGTAACTGACAGAGGAAATGAATAAAAACCAAGGCACAAATGGGAGGAAAAGCACAGTGACATGTAGAGGAAGAGCCAGAGATTCCCTCTCCCACACTTGGATTTCACTTGCATTGTTAGGAAGGTAAAGTGGATCTTGGAAGTGTCAGAGCTTTTGATAAGATCTTAGGAAGAGTGTGGAAGGAAGGCTTTGGGACTCTCAGATATTGCTGGCATAGATTATATTTGGGTTGAGGTGTACAAAGTATTTAGTAGCCTGAAACTGCCCCTCCTCCATACTGTGGAAAATAGATGGGTTACTTATTTGTACATAAGAATCTCCTTAGAACCAGTCTCAGATATCTGATATGTTGATATGTCAATGATCTTATTTCTTTCTATAAGCTTTTCAGTATCATACATTCTCTTCCTTTCTTATCCTCTATAACATAAATGGGATGTCTTAGTACATATTTACATATGAAATGATAACTACATTATATACTATATTAGTAATGGAGAAAAAAATGACTGAAGTCTGAACTGAATTTCTATGGGAAAAAACCTTATATTTTTATTTCTGTGAATGTTGTTTAGATAATTTAATATTGTTTTTCTTTCTACAAAATTTTCTCATAGTGCTTAGTTTATTTGTAAAAATGCAAACAAGTGCTAGAGACTGTATTATTCAGTAGGTAAAAGTCTTTACCTCTATTAAGTAAATGTGGTTTTAAAGCCTTTTTAGAAGCAGAATTTTCCATGGCCATCTTTGACCTAATAAACACACTATTTGAAAAAGTTAAGAGCTCTACAATAATAAAAAATATTTTTTACATGACAGTATTATCCAAAAAGGATGTAGACAACTTTATGCTCTTACCATAAATGTAATATAGTATTTCATATTCTCTGCTACTGAAATTCAATTATTGATTTTTTAATAATGCATATGGTCAGTAAATTGAAAGAATGGTTTAAGGCAAAAAATTTTTGGAAGTACACCATAAACATTTGAAATCATAAAATTGTAAACATTCAATGCTTATAAGTAGGGCTTTACAGAAAGTCAGTTTGGCTTCTTACACTTGTTAGAATAGGGGTATTTGGTGTTGCCTTAATAATCATAGAAAATAAATATTTGAAATTACCTCTATTTTTAATTGGAATAATTTATGCTGATATTATCACATTAAATGAAAATAAAGCATGATGAATTCCAGAGGCAATATGCAAACAATTGTTAAATTACAGATAAATTGTTCTCCAAAAGCTCCTTTGTGTATTCATTAAATAAGACTTTAAGAACACATTGATTAAAGTGGTGGTTGGGTTCCCAGATCAACAACTGGAATTTACTTCCTCAGGAAGTAGAGTACTAAATATTAACACACCATTTCACTGGGAATGTATATTAAGCATTTTGGTTGGGATTTAAGGAACACATCTCATTTTGTTACTGTGGGCATGAGAATTACCAACTCTAAATCACAGGATTCTTATAGCTACAGTGACCATATGTATTGAATTTGCTGAGTTAGTTCCAATAGCATGTGATGTTGAGGAGCAACCACTCTATAGTGTGAGCTCCTTAGGGCAGTAACTGTGGTTACTCAGCATCCCAATTTGATTCACAGAATATAGCATAAAACAATAAACACTATCCCTGCCCTCATAAAACTTTTTGTATAATGGGGGAGACACACAATTAACATATGATAAACAAATATTACCATTAAAACAAGTGTTATAAAGGGAAAGGACAGGATAGTAGGTAAGCAGATAGGAAGAACTGAATAGTGTCCAAGTTTGGAGTGGTCAGGAGAAGCGTCCATGAAAAAGTAGAACCCACAGGAAGAATAGAACTTATCTAGGCCAATAAATGGGGAAAGTAATATTGTTGAAGACCCTGAAGTATAAGGTTGAATATATCAGATGAGTTGAGAGATGGCCTAGATTACTAGATTACAGCAAACTAACAAGGTGACAGTGAATGAGACTAGAATGGGAATCGAGAGCTAGATGGTGCAGGACCTTATTAAATGCCTTACTATTGATCCTGGGCTTTATGCTACGGGCAATGGGAAGTCATTGGAGAGATTTAGCAGAGGAATGTCTTGATTAAATTCATATTCATTGCCAGTAAATGCTTACCTGAATTAAATAAATGAATTGTCTGGATAAAAGCAGCAGTTGATCTAAAGGTGGTTATTGCCAGTGGAAGGATACTCATTGATTCCTTCAGCCCTGAAGTATGCCCCACAGATTTCTGGTAGTAGTAACTCCTAGCAGCTATTTTGGTTGCCAGCTTTCTGAGCTGTCATGTCCAGTTTCATTTGTGTGTGAACAAAACCTTCTAGCTGTCCAGTCCTACCATATATTTAAGTAAGGTGACCAACAATTTCAGTTTCCCAAATACTAAGGAGTTTCCTGGGAATCAAGACTTTCAGGTCTAAAATCAGAACAAGTGGTAGACAAACCAGGATAGTCAATTACCCTATTGATAAGCCAGGATCAATAGCCACCCAGTCTATTCTTGTAAACTCCTGATGGTAAGAAACTCATTATTTCCCATGATAGACCATTCTATCATTACATTTATTTAAAATTTTATTTTTATTAATAATAAAATTAATGCAAATTGAAGACATTTTAGGAAGAAGAAATAAGTAAAAATAATTTGAAACCAATCCTATTTTATTTTTTCATGTTTGATCATCTCTGACTTTTAGAATTAAAAAAAAAAAATGTTTGTTGAAATTTATCTCCCCTGGAATAACATATTAGTCTTGGTTTATTTCGTGGGACCACGCAGAATAAATGAGAGCTTTTCCTTTCAAGTATTTGACTATAGACATTTAATTGTCTACTGGATCTCTGATCTTCCTTAGAGCACTGTCACCTAGGAGCTTTAACCATTCATAACATTGCATATGTGGTACCTTTCTTTCATAATGAAATATATATGTGTGTGTATTAATATATATATACATATGGATGCATATTTATACTTGTTTTTTATGTCTAAGGATGATAATTCCATATTTAAATAAACATTTTTACAAACATATTCAATCTTTTAAAAATATTTAAATACATATTTTTTAAAGCTTCAATCTATTGTCAACTTTATATCTTAGTTTTTCTTTTACTTGCAAGATAACATTGATAGATGTTTTAAAGATATTTTTAATGACTAAAAATCTGCAGTTTCTGACCATATGGCATCATGGTACAGCACCAGAGGTGAGATTTATAATCACTGTGTCTCTTAAGATTGTATACTCTATTTCTTATGTATCAAAGTTAATATATACTTCCTTTGAGATTCATCTCAAATAAAAATATTTTTTCACCATGTGTTCATTAAGTTCAGTTTGGGAAATAGATATTGAAGGTACATAATTAGACATTATAAAAAATATCACCCTGAAATGAACCACTAAAGGTACAGGGATAGAACTATTAGCATTATAGAGAGTCAGAAACCACTTTCAACTTTGTTATGTGTAACTTGAATTCTTATCCTATGCTCCTCTCTCTTATGTATATTGTACTGGCATTTCTTATTAGTATTTTGAACAGAGAAGAATAAGGAAGCTTCTTCTCCTGGTTAACAGGTCAGGCAATGTATTTTGAATGGAGAAGTTTAGAGCTATTAAGATGCTATGTTATTGATAAAATTTCTGTTCCCCTTTTGCATGAAGTATTGAAAGCTAGTTAAAGACTGAAAAAATAGACAAGGAGAGTATCACATGAATCAGTGCAGTCCTGTTGTAATCATGGCCTCAAATTTCAGAGAGATAATCTAAGGCTTAGAGAACAGAATCATGTGAGTCCTGGATGTTTATTTTGCTTTAGTAAATTATTCAGTGTCATTAAGTTTTGCTTTTCACCTAAACAAAATTTTACTCCTACTTATCATTTAAGAAAGTTTTGAATTCTTTGGTAAGAAGGTCCTTCTATTATCACCTTTTGTTCTGAAGATTCACCAAATTTCATAGAGATTATCTCATGAAACAATTGAAATCATTGTGATTGTGAAAAAAATGGTAGAGAAAGACATCTTATGTCATCTTAGGATCTTGGAGATCCTTTAATTCAAAACAATTGATTTAAAGGAAAACAAAGCTGAAGATGCATAAAAGGCTTGTTGGGGATTATGTGATGTGGCTAATAGTTAATGAAACTGGAACTATGGCATGGACAGATCTCCTTCCTGTAATCTTAGTGCTCTATCCATTTTTTACTCCACAGATTTCCCTTATGTTGACCAAAGATTGACACTTGGAACTTCAACTTTAACTAGACTAGCCATTTCTAAGTTGGGGATAGGAGTGAAGATGGAGATTATTGGAATCATCCAAAGAATTTTTCAGTATAAATTCCAAAGACCTGGTGCCTTAATCTAAGCTTTGTATCAGCAACCCTTTCACCCCCACACTACCAGATACATACAATTTTGATATAGTCTCAGATGGGGGAAAGTATGTAGTTTTAAACTTAAAAAGTTCCCTAGACAATTCTAATGTGATGAACTCACTGCCCAGGATTGAGAACATTGCTCTAGGCAAACATGTTATTGTGGCCTTGAGAAAAACACACACATAAAACATTGGTTTTAAAAATGAGTTTAAGCTCATGAAAAAGGTATGATTAGGAATTTTATAATTGTATATTCATACTTTTTTCATTTTGTCACTTTTATCTATTTATCTAAGAGTGCTGTTATGTTTATGAAGTTAGAAAATCTCTAAATAATCATTGAATGTCAACATTTAAAAATAAATCACCCATTAACCTTTTAAGTTAACATGCTCTGCTAAGCAGAAATTTGACTAATCCATGGTTTCACCATTCACTGGGTGGTGAGGCTATGTGGCCAAGGTTAAAGGCAAGAAAGTGCCACCGAGAGAAGAGACCAGTACATGTTTCCAGGTCACTAAGAACAGACAATATGTACACCAGGCTCTATTGGTAGAGCATTCATTTACACCAGGAGGGATAAAGACTGCACAAGGTCTAGACCCTTGCAACTTGTCAGTCCTCCATGATCAGTTCATCCATTCTGTAGCCATCCAGAGCAATGTAGCTGCATACCCCCCACTATGTGCTGCAGTGGAAGGATCCCATCCCTCCACCCCAACCAGTGGTTGAAAAGTTGTCTAGAGCACTGTTCTCAACTCTGGACAGGGAGTTTATATCAGGATGACTCAGGGAACTTTTAAAGTTTAAAGTTACATCCTTTCCCAACCAAAGGTATATCAAAATTATATGTGTTTGCAGTTTTCAGTAAAACTGGGAGTGTGTCAGAGAGCCACTGTCTCCAGTGCTTAAGCAGAACAAAAGAATACACATTGAGTGTGAACCAAGAAGAGAGAGTCTCACAGTAGGCAATAAGCCCACCACAGACTGTAGGGATTCTTTGTCTCTTAGTAAGAAAGTGTTTCAGGCACAAGACCCATTCCTATGTAGCCAAGCAGGGTTCAAAGTCTGTATGCATGCCCAGAGAGGCCAGAGTTCTCTAAACTACCAAGTGATGCTGCTATATCAACTATTATGTGATGGTCTTGAGAATACCTAATCCTAGATTTCCTATCCTTTGGATTGGGGCTTCTCAAGGGTACCCCTATAACCTATTACTAACATTTATTAAAGAATTATGAGTCAAGATTGTATACAAGTATCTTCCTGCTCACAGCAGTACAGAGTCTTCGGCTCATGTGGGCTGTAAAACTCCCCTCCAGGCTGCTGGCTATGTATGACATCAAGCTTCTGAAAGCATATGAGGCCTTAGACAGTCACAGCCTCAAAGTTACTGCAACCATTTCAGAAATTTGACTCCATTTGATCCCACCGTTCATTGCTGCCACTCAAAATTCAGATTATCTGTTCTCTCTCATGCTTACTGTTTTCTTTCCCACAGTTTGCCTATCCATCTCTTCCATTATAAACAATCTCTAGAATAGTCTCAGGCTATTCTTTTACTTCCCCCTCTTTGACTCAAATGGAACCTGATAACACACTCTCTGTAGGAATCCAAGGTCAAGGCTGCTCATGTAGTCTCCCCTAACCTATATGACATGGGTCTTGGAGGTAAGAGCAGCATTGCCCTTGCTCCCCAATGCTTTCTCCTCCTACACTCTACTGCAAGAGTTCCTTCTATTTTGACGCTCAGGCCAACCTTGGGTTGTCATGGCCACTTTCACATATTCACAGTGAATACCAGCACCCAGCTCATAGCCTGCCTCCCTCCACCTTAATTCTTGCCATTTAACTTCTGAAGGTCATGACTTACCAAATCCACTGCACACTTTTTACTCTTCACTTATTTGACCTTCTGAATCATATATTCTCACCAAAAGATTAGGCCCCCAATCTCTTCTGGGCCTCTCCCAGTGGGGTGGGGTAATAATGATGAATTCTGTAGGACTCATTTTGCCACTTCTCGGCCATAGGAAAAGAGTCTGTAAAATAAAGAATGTTTGTTAATTTTCTGAGTTAATTCCATTTTATCATTGTATCATGATTGTAAACACGTTAAAGGAGAGAAAATGGCACAAAGAGAATAAGAAGTTTGCCCCATGTTGCACAAGAGGAAAGAAGCCAAGCTAGCCCTTAGATCCCCTTCTGATGCTTCTTCCACTGTGCTAAGATGTGTTAGTGAAAGAACAAAGGTATAAAAAATGCACTCAGAAATGGATTTTAAATTCAAATTCTTACTTGTATTTATGATTCTGTAGCATATGATGCAAGCAACTGTTAAAGTACAAATTCTGAGATAGGTTTCCTAAATATCTTGCATTCTTTCAGAGCTTATTTAAATGTATTTAATAGGAGACATGACTTTCCATTTGCAGTTTCTATGTGTTTTGATATGAAAGAACCACCCTGTGAAACTTGCAATTAAAGGAAAGCAGAATAATAATTTTTATGTAACCTCTGTAGCAGAAGAATCTTAATGGTGGGTAGTCAAATGTTGAAATGAGATACATTTTAATTAGGTAATAATAGCAAGTTTGTTTATTAACTACTCTGAAGGTTGTAATGAGTGAGCTGTGAATATCTGAGGGCTCTGGCAAGAAAATTAGAACATTTAACAATATTCAAAGCTAATCTCTTTATGGAGAAGTCAGTATTGCACATGCTTATTTAAAAATGAAGGAGAAATGGAAAACTTTCCTGCTGGCTCCTCATGACATATCTTGACTACAACTTCCTTTGTTCTTTTATATTTTTGAAAAATATTATTTTTATACCTAAACACTTATAGGTGAAGTTCCCTGTCCCAGAATGAACATAACCAAGCTGAGCCATCTTTTTGTATCTTGGCATTTCTCAGGAGAAGTATGCTGTTGCTGACAGGTCCTCCTTTATTTCACCAGGGAGCTATGACCACAGTTCCATCACTTCTAGGTCCAAGAGGAAAAACTCAGTCTGCGTAAGCAGAAGGTGACCAGAATCTTACAAGTCGCAGAGCTAGTCAGAGCAGGCACATGATTTCAACTGAGGTGGATCAGGATGCGAAGTTTGTGGCCTTTTAGCCATATACATCAAAATTAATATCAGTTCCTCGTGATTATCCTGTATTGCCACATTATTTCTGAAATTAACTTTTTCAAATGCAACTTCATTGGTATGTCCTCAGGATGTAATCCAATCTTTCTAAGAAAGTTAAGCTTCCAAAATTCTGAAAGGCAAATAAATAGCTGAGCAGTCTCTTGCCATGTGCACTGTTGAAATAAACCTTTGTATAAAGATTTTCTCTCCTGAATTGCTGCAGGGAGGTATAACAATGAAAAAGCAACAACTTGTATTTTTAATCTCTTCTTTTAGTTATTCTCTAAGAAAACCAGACTTTGCAAAATGCATATTCTAATGTTCCCAAGTTTAAGCCTTTTTTTTTTTTTAACTGGCATAACAAAATAATTTTGTTAGAAATATAAGAAGTTTAACTGATAATCTTAGCAGAATAGCTGCACAATGACAAGGCATATTTTTGTGACATACATGATTCAAACACTGGACTTGACCTTTCTATTTATCTTGCCAAAATGTGTATAGATTCTTATCTTTAACATTTCATACCTATATCATTTACTTCAATGGAGTTTACTTTATTTGCAGTGTTCTACTAATATTTTGTCATTAGAAAGTCATTGAAAAACAGATTCCTCATGGAACATTTCTACAGAAATCATTGCCAAGATCATAGAAGAAAGCATGTAGTTAAATTACTCATAAGTACACTTAATATTGTTAGCTGATGTCTGTAGGACAAGTCTATACTGAATTTTAATTTTGCTACAAACAGCGGTGGCAGCGTTATTGGCTACTTGCCTGTTAGTATAAACTTTTGCTTATTTGTGATTTTTGCTTTAGATTATGTTGAAAGTTATCACGTCTTTATTTTTCTTTGGTGTAGCTATTCAGAGTCTATTTTTACTGAATCAGAATTTAAAAAGCTGAGATAGAATGAGATTTTTAATTCTGTAAGCAAACTGATGTTAATGATATACCATTAGATTATTAACTCCTAAGGAGGCTTTACTCTCAGACATAGCAACCAAGTACTGCATCTGTATTAACTGCCCCAGACACTATGCACCGATATTAACATCAGTCCATTCCGATCACTGTAGATTGCTCAATTGCTTCATCAATTTGGGCCCAGGGTGTAATTCAACCTGGGTAAAGCTTAATTCTGTTAGTTCCCTTACGAATTCATATAAATCATATAACAGCCTACTTCATGTAAAGGGAAGCTCTAGATTTCTTAGGCTGATCTCTGCTGTTTAGAACAACCAGGGCTAAGAATATCCAAAGACTCTGCAAAGCTCACTGAATATTATTAGCTTTTAATACTATGATTTTAAGAAAATTAGCATGAGCTAATTTATGGGTCAACTGGAAAGAGTTAACCATAAATTTCAGGTTTTGCAAAGCCTGAAATATAAACATAGTATTCCTAGTCTAAATAGTAATAGTGATAAATAAATAAATAAATAATAGTTTCCCTGATAGGCTGGCTGACATTTGAATCTTGTGTAAAGTTGAATAGTTACAATTCCCATTTATTTAATTATTTAAAATAACTAAAGATTTTGACAATTTTAAGAAATTAGACCATGTCCACATGCCATAAAAATTGCACAAACATCATATTCTTCATTGATGACATTGTTTTATAATTGGACACTGAAAATGAGTGCAAAAAGCATCATAACTTACATCATTATCATTGGAAAGTTGAGTTCAATATTAACATCAAGTTGGAAAGCTTTGGTTTTGGCAGAACTTTTTAAGGTTTGAATCTTAGACACTAATATCCCTGTCGATCAGGTGAATTTATTGTGTTGGATTTTGCTGTTAGCTTACCTTGGAGAGACCATTGAAAGGCCAGGCTGCTCAGAACTGAGTAATGCACCTATGTATTATTGAGTTTCTCCTGTGATTAATATAGATGATTAATAGCATCTTCTCTTTTGTTTATTTTGAAAAATCTTTACCTACATAAACATTGTAATAATAGTACAATGACAACTCATGTACACTTCACCTTGAATTCAGCTGTGTGATCTTTGGTAAAATACAATAACTTTCTAACCCACAGTTTACCTTCAATAAATTGGGGATAATAATACCTATCCTGTAGTGTTATGAGGAATGAATGAGAAGATGAACATGTGTAAACCAAAGTAAGTGTTTAATACAAGGCAGCTCTTACTAAAATTACTACTTAAATATGAGTGGTAGTTTCCTTCATAAAGAAATAGGAAATGACACAAAAATGTGGCATGTATATAGTGTGCTAGAGAAAAGGGTGTTTTCTGTGTAGTCAGCAGGGGTGTCAGGAGATTAAGGCTGCAAAGTGTGGCCTCAGATATTGTAGACTATTTTTGCTAACCAAAGAAGACACGATGTAATCTTTTAAACTGTCACAGATTTTTGGAAAGGAAGAGTATCAGAGTAAGATCTGTGTTTAAGTAAAATCTATCTAGGGCAGCTATGTGATGTGTTCTTGGATCTTAATCTAAGAGGTCATAGATGACTTGAATGCTACATATGTACATATAAAATATAGGGATTTATAGCCTTTTAAAAATTATCTAATCACCACCCTGGATCAGAGAGATATGATTCACCAAGTTTGGAAGAAAATATTAGAATTTCTATGTATTTCTACATCACCTTTTAAATTTCTTTTTTTATGCTTAACAATGTATATTATGCATTAGCAAACTAAAACAGATATATCATTTATAAATAAATAAATGCACACGAGTGCTCACACAGAATGTTTTTTACTAACAGGTGAATGATCCAAAATGTTCTGAGGCCTTTATTCCAGAGGATCTAGCTCAGAGTCTGAGGACTTCTGAACTGAGAGTATGAAAGCTAGTTAGTCTCAAGTTTCATCACGTGTCTTGATAAGTTTCAGTGAGTATTTGACCAATGTTACTAACACCGGAATTGAGAAAGGGGCTAAATTTAAAAGGCTGAAAAATAAATTCATCATTATGAAGCCATAATATCACTGTGGATATATTTGCTTATCGAGGATTTTAAGGAGAGTAGTCAGAGACCAGGTGAGAGATGGCTGAAAATACATCTGACACCTGTCCTGGGAAGTCCTAGGGAATGGGCATTTATTTTCAAGACAGACTTGAGTGCTTTGGTATCAGATTACCTGATTGGACTGTGAAATTCAGTTGACAAATAAGAAGTAAAAGAAGGACAATAACATGCATTTGGTTTTCAGTTTCGAGGCGGCTTGCAAGGAAGAGCTGATCAATGTAGTTTTCTACCTCATTACATGAATTGAGTGGTGATAACTCAATTAAAATGATTAAAGTATCAATTAACTACATGCCTTTATGGAGAACAAAGTTGAGTGCTTTATTGATATAGAGTCAATAGGTTAAGGCCAATTTTGAGGAATGCTTTTCGTGCTATGTCTGAAGAAATGAGTTTGCTGAGTCACAACCTGCTGTAATGAGCAAGGAAAAAAAGCCATGAAAAAAATCAAATACAAGCAAAGGGTACATATGTGTTCTGTAAAATGACAGTAGTTTGTTGTTCTCAATCTAGTCAATAAAGAGGGCTTTTATTTTGTCATATCCCTCTGTCAGAATAATGGAGAATTCGTCTTCAAAATGGAAGGATTTTTTAAATCATGCTTTTAAAAAAATATTCTTTATACTAATGTAATTAGAACAAAGCAAATCTTGGGAAGTTATACTGTATATAACAGAGCAACATTTTCTAGAAAACTGTTAGTCATTCATTCATTTATTCATCATTTATTTAGTTAATCTTTCAATTAGTCACTCATTCATGAATTATTTATTAGATGTTTACTGTGGACCAAGGATGTGGTAGTTCTCTGAATAGTGTGAACAAGACAGAAAGTGATCCTGACATTATTGAACTTAAATCCTAGTGGGAGAAACAGACAATGAATAAGTAGATGCAGGAATAAGATTAATTACAGAGTGTAATAATAAATGCTGTGAAGTTTATAAACAATAATATGATTGAGAGTACCTGAAAGGAGGTGTGGTATGTGTGGCTACTTTGTACAAAATGGACAGAGAAGATTCCTGAAAATAGGTGACATCTGAGGTGTGAAAGATGATAAGGAGTCATATCTCCATTCCCAAGTTTCTATTCTTTGTGGGAACTGAAAAAAATCTCATTCTATCATGATTTCCTTCTGTCTCCCAAACAAAAAATAAATAAAATGAAAATGCAAAATCATCCCTCCCTCAATCAACTCATAATGAATCTTAACATAAAACTCTACCTCCTCAAGAAACCTTCTCTAGTTACTCTTTTCTGTGTATTCCCAGATGCATTCTCTAGTTACTGCCACATCCTTTCTAGTGTAGCTCAACTTAGTGTTATCTGCCACTTTCCTGTCTTTGTTACTACAGTTCAACCCAGCTTGGCAAGGGCCTGTAGCTGAAAAGCTCAGTAAGAAACTAAAGGAATCTCTTCAGATATCAGGGTGAAGGGAATGATATAAGATTGATGTGAATAAATTTTTTGACTGTGTTGTAATTTACCTTTTATCAAAAAGGCTATAACATATAGTTTGACATCCAATGTCCCTTTCCATCCAAATCTCAATCCTTTGTCTTCTACTCCTTCCACTGACTTGAGTGTCATGTCTTTCTTTTTCTCTTGCTTTTGCTCTTGTTATTTCTGATTCAAGCTGACTGTGCCCATCAAAGTATTTTCTATTCACTCAGGTAGGAGGATTGGTGTTTACATTGATTACTTTTCTTCTTAAGTATAATCTGACAACAAATGCCTGACTTTGTCACAGCTGAAATAAATACAGTGTATTACTGCACCCCAGAGTCCTTAGCTGACATGTCTGTTAGAGTATCTGTCTCCATATTGGGGTTCTGATACATTCCAGGAGAGTTTAGTGGCCAGAGAGAGTCTGTCATTGACCAACTCTTACCAAGAGAAGGTAAATTTGGAGACATATTCCTTAAAAATTGTCCCCAGACTATTTCTGAGGGTCTCTTAATAGAAAACAGAGATATTTTTCCATCCATGCCCAAGAAGACCTATATATTTAGAGCTCCTTGTATATGCTTTCTTTCTACATTAATTGTTGTGTTTTTTTGACCCCCCCCATGACTATCTTTGAACCTGTAGCCTGAAGTCCACTGGCTCTACCCTGAGGACATCCACAGTAACCTCCATTTTCTCATCTTTAATTAAATTAATCAACATTGACCATGTAGGTGACTTCTTGGGAGTCTGGGAAAAGTCTGTTTCTTTAGCAACATTTGGCTTTACATTACTTTTGCACTGACTCAACCCAGCCTTTCTTCTCTCCAAATTGTGCTCTAGCACAGCAGAGTGATCTGCTATCAAAGTTCCTTGCATCTCATTGTTATACAGAAAACTTCCCGCTTTCCTCTGAAACATTTTTATAAATTGATGCCACCAACTCCTTGTCTTGCTCTGCATTCTTTTTAGGGCAAGTGGTTAGTCAGTCATGGAAATGGAAGTCTGCAGCTTTAAACCTTGAAACAATTTTAAATGCAAGACCTATATGATTCCACTTAATCCCTGTTGATTCTCAGTCTGTGAGCCCTGCCACCATTGTAGTATTTCAGTAGCACATTCTCTTTTCCAGCCCTGGAGTGTAATTTCTGAAAATTTCTCTAGTTCCTTAAGGGCAGGATTTTTCAGTCCTTCAAGGTCTCTAAGTGCCAGTGAATCAGATCTTAGTCTGTGAGGCCCAGAAAAGGCCCTAAAACTGCTCAGTTATACCTGCCACAGACCTCTTTTCTTCTAAGAAAGACTCAGATGTTTCAATAAATTATGTGTCTGTAGATGTGGCTTAAACAGTAATTTTTATCCTGCAACCTCATGAGGGAATTTCTTAGATTTTACGCTCTGGCAATCTCACATAGTTCTAAGGCTCTCTATTCCATTTGATACATCTAGTTACAAGTCAGGCATTCTCCCAGTCTCAGAGTGATTCTTACAATTTGCTTCTAACCTTAACATGGTACTCTAGGAGCAATCCAATCATGGCTGTGTCTGCTCTGGCTTGTCCCCCAAACTCAGAACCTGACTCTCCTGGTGAAAGGGCGGTCTTGGCTCACTGGAGGTGCAGTTGGGAGATCACTTTATGTCCAGAATTCCATGAGTCCTTCCATGAAATGTTACTTGAATAAAATCGTCTTCTTTTTATCTCAACTTTAGGAACAGTCACAGAATGTTGTAGCATTAAAAATAGTTGAAGATAAATGCTGTTTTGGGGAGTATTCTGAGATTATCAGAGGAGGGCATTATATTGCACATTATATAGCTGCCCAAATCTCACCTTCTTCCTTTGCCTTTCTTCTCTTTTCCTTACAAGTAAAAATCCCAAACTCACTGGTCCTTTCCCTCACTTCTCCTTCCTTTAACTTAGCTCCTCCAATACTGTTTCTACCTTCTTATCTACTTCAGCTGTCACTAAGAAATTCTTCTCCATATTTCCATGCACTTTTTTACTCCAATTCATTTTATCATTTTCTGAATTTTCTTATCTCCTCTCCAAAATTATTATACCTCACTCAGCACAATAACAGCCTCCTGGCTGAAATGAACACGCTGAAATGTACAAAGAAAAGTAGTACCTTAGGGTAAAGGTAAATGGCTTTATATACTTAAAATTTATTTTTCTCTTTACCACATTAATACACACTTCATAACTCCAAAACAACTTGTAAACACGTAAAAAAAAATGGTACCAAGATTAACTCAAATCACTGATGGAACTCTTAGCATTCAGTCTTTAATAGGGTTTCTAATTTCCTTCTTAGCATATGTAGAGAGGATCAAATTAAGCATTCTTGACATTTAAATGCTTAACACAAAACAAGAAGTCAATTTACACTTCACTCAGAATAAGCAAAAATGAAAAAAACACAAACCCACAGATGCAGTCTGCCCTCCCCTCAACTCCAGATCAGGCTCTTAGGCATAGAATGCTTCTCAAGAAAATGAAACATCCAGAAAGACGATGACAAAGAGCTAAAGAATTGAAAAAGGGAATAGAGAAGAGAAAAATCAGCCCACACTTTGAAGGATAAAGATGGAAAGATTACAGATCACTAAGAAAAACAAAAGCAGTATATAAGAGAGTTGGGCTAGAGAAATAATAAGGGGAAACAAGATACATTTAGAAGGTACTGTTTAATTTTTAAAATACATCATAGGCTAAGAGAGTAATGTTGGCTTGTAAACATGTGAAGTTTGTGTAGCAAAGTTTTCTCACCATGAGCCATATGCCTATAACAACTGCTGACTACATTCCCTACACCTTTTCTAATACTTTTATTCATATTTTGTCTACTGAAATATACTTTCATCTAGAACAAAACATATTTAAGTTGCATGTTTCTTTCTCATTAGAATTAATCCTGTCTGAAGCAAAAGGAGCTTTTTTTGTTTTGTTTTGTTTTCCTCAAAGATGGAGCTGGCCCTTTAAGAACAATAGCAATTTCATTTCTGTCTGAATCGATTGTTGCAACTAACACAGAGAAATGTGAAAAAATAAGAGCAAACAAACAAGCAAACAAACAAGCAAGCATAAAACCTGCAATTGTGCCAAAACAAGCTCAATTTAAAACTTTTAAGTTTTCTTGAAAAAAGGGATTAAAGGCACATTTGAAGGCTGCTCTCTATAGTCTTATCATCTCTTTTCCTACCCATTGTCTTTGCTCAAAAACATCCTAAGGCCTTATCTTACTTAAGCAAACAGATACATGAAATTTCCTTTCTGTCTTTGTTATTTGGTGTTTACATTTTCCCTGCTTTACATTCCCCCCCCCCCCCCCCCCGACTCTCTGACTCTGTACTAGTATCCCCCAACTACTTTAACCCACGCCCTTGCTATACTGAGTGAGCATCATTTATCACCCAAGAACAAAACACTATGGTTTTTACCATCTTACTTTTCATTGTTATTCTTATTGAAATTATTGCAAATGTCCCCCATCCCCCTTCCCCTTTGCCCTCCTACACCCAGCCCCCTTCCCCTCTCTCCCCTGGCCTTCACCACACTATTGTCTGTGTCCAGGGCTATGCATGTGTGTTCTTGGGCTTAATACAGTCCCATCAGCTATTTCCCTTATCTCTTATTTCTTTTAGTTTCTTCCTCTCATCTTCACTCAGTGTTTGAATGATTAAACAACATTTTTATTCATTCTACCATTTCCAAAAAAGGTTTTATTTGAAAACTCCCTTTTTTTATAATGATTCTACTATTTTTTAAAATCAATGTTTGCACTTTATCCCATGATGAAATAACTTCCTAGGCACTGATAAAATACAAGATAACTGCAGTTAGTACCAACTTGTGACCTTAAATAGGACCTATCATGATAAAAAAGAACAAGGCAATTTAAAAGAAGTTTTAATAATAAATACAATGGAATCCAGGGCTAGTTGGAGACAAAATTGCAAAGCATATAAAGTTTATCATTCCTTTTTTTCCCCATCTATTGATTTTAGAGAGCAAGAGGAAGGGGGAGAAAGAGAAAGAGAGAGAGAGAGACATCAATCTGTTGCTCCACCCACCCATGCACCAATTGGTTGACTCTTGCATGTGTCCCAACCAGGGATTGAACCCAAAACCATGGCCCGTTGGGACAACACTCTGACCAACTGAGCTACCTTCCCAGGGCTAAAGTTGATCATTTCCCTTCCCTTCCACAATTTCCTGCCTCTAGAGTCCTGGGTTCTCAGGCCACAAGATTCTTGTTGACTGAAGTCACCATATATGCCTGGTCTCTCTCTGTCTCTTGCTTATACATCACCCCTCTCTGTGGCTCCTTCCATGAAACTCTAGTCCTTTGAGTTTAAATAGCATAGGCAAAGTGTTAGGAGGTGAAAATCTTGTTTAACAACTTTACATTGGCATGTCAATGATGGATAGCCCAGTTTAAGTTCCTAGGAATATTTTCATTTTAAAAGAAAGGACCAGAATCTGTATCACTCTATAATTGTTGATGTTCACATAGGCTTAAGACGTATTCAGGAAAATATTTGTTATTACTAGATAGAAAGGAGTTTTTTTATTTTCCTGAATCATACTGCTTGCCACCTGTCTATTAATAAGTAAGATCATGGATACTGAAATCCCAAACAAAAACAGCAATAAAATGTTGAATGCCAATGGTGATTGTCATGCTACAGAGAGTTTTTAAATCTATAAAGATATTGCCATTTAGGAGAAATAAAAAAAGGTAAGAATAGAGGCAAGATGAGTATGTAATATGCATGTATACTGAACCCAGTCTGATTGATCATCACTGTCTCCCCCAGCTTTCTCTTCTTTGGCAGATCTGAATCATTTTCCTTATGAGTTTTATACCAAAGCAATGTGATGATCTCCAGCAGGCTACAGGAGTTTTGTTGTTGCTTGCTCCCTCCCTCCCTCCTTCCCTCCCTTCCTCCCTTCCTCCCTCCCCCCTCCCCTGACTTTATAAGGATAAATATAAAAAAAGAGGGGCTGATGATGTCAGGTTTTGATTAAGAAGTTTGAATTAGTTTGAAAGAGGGTCATCAAATCCCCCTGACTGGAATGGGGTGTGGGTACAGCCAGGATGTGCATGCTGTTCTTGTTTAACTGAGCTTGTTCAGTATTGGTGAAAACTTTGTTTTTAAATTATGTTTCCCCCTTGTTCATCTATTTGTAGTTTTAAAAATTGTAGAGGCATAGGTATTGGATGTCCCTGTGCCCTCAGGGAAGGACGATGGCATGCTGTCCATGCCAAGATGGTATGTCCGGCTTTCTTTCCTGGATGTGCTCCTGTGTGCCCTGACTCTGTCCTAAAGGCCAGGCTAACGTTTGCAAGGGTTTCCAGACCCTGAAACTTTCTCAACTTCTCTAGACATTTCTGCTGAAAGAGAGGAAACACTCAGCACAACTCTTATAACAAGTGACTTTTCTATGAAGTATAATAAATCATGGTTTGGTAAATAAGTAGTAAGTGTTAGCCAGCTGCTGGAACACTCTTTTTTTCTCTTGTCAAAAGTAAGACAATTAGGTGATCTATACAAATTTTCTAATTAAATATCAGCTCTGATTATGCTGCTTTAAAACACTCCATTTGAAATACGAGTATGCTTAGTCATAAAAACTAATATTTCACTTTACAAAACTTATTAAAAGAGCCAAATTTGCATCTTTTACTTTTGTAGTATGTAAATGAGTCAGACAGTTGAGTTTAATTGATCATTTCCCCCCTCAAATACCTATGCTCCTCTTTATTATACCATTGTTTTCCTTCTGTTTATTGGGTACTTCAGTTGCATCTGATTTTTTAAAATATGCATTTACCATAACCAGTAAATTTAAAATGAAATGCTTTCAGCTTATGGTGCAGTGAACATTTTCACTCTCCTTTTTTTCTTTATAGAGTAACCTCTCATATTGCTGTTAAGCATTAACATAGTTGAAAGTCAGCTACAGAAATACACACACTGCCTGACCTGGACTTTTAGCCCACAGGGGACTTCATTAGTAGATGTCTTCTTTAGTTCAAAGACAGCCCTTGAGAGTTTTAAGACTCTCTAGTTTACTGATTAGCTTACCTCCAAGGGCCATGTTTAACGCTGCTCATACCTTTTTAACTTATTGATACGGGCATTGGCACATCACTGTTTTTAGTGTGAGTATCAAATCCTTAGTCGCATTCAGGGGCAAGTACTTTAGCGCACATTAGGAGTCCTGTTTAATGATTTTCTGTCATATTTATATATATTTGCTTATGAGTAAGTAATTAGTTTTGTTTCACCTTTCATCCAACTATGCATATTCTCTTTGCTGCTATCTCCAAAAGCCCTCAGATTACGGTAAGCACATTAAGGTAAATTCACCAAGAACTGGTAAATTCGAAACTTAATTCCACCTAGTGGGATACTAATCACAATAGAAACATTTGACACCAATTTGTATTCATCAGATGGTATCCCAGGGATTAGAGAGCTGTCCTGGTAGGTAAATATGCAATTAGTTTTATAAACCCAACTGCCCTATTCTGTTTTCTGTAAACTATTACTATATAAATTGTTTCATTTAAAGTAGTTATTTTGTAAAGTAATGGGAAAAGCTTTTTCTTGAGTCAAGAAGAAGCAATTGATGTTTATTTGGTGACATTATATTGACACTTTAATATCACACAAGATATGTTTCAGAGCTGTCTGCTTCTATTTCCACTGTCACTACCTGTGTCCTACTCACAGTTTGTGAGGGGTGCAATAGCCTGATAACCACCATTGTTTCTCTATAATCCATCCCTACCACTTTTTTTTTCTTTTTTTAAAATATATCTTTATTGATTTCAGAGAGAGGAAAGGAGAGGGAGAGAGAGAGAGAAACATCAATGGTGAGAGAGTCATTGATCAAGCCCAAAACCCAGGCATGTGCCCTGACCAGGAATCGAACCCTGATCACCTGGGTCCTAGGTTGAGGCTCAACCACTGAGCCACGCCTGGCTGGGCCCTACCACTTCTAGTGCTGGGGTGAATGTTTTGTGAGTTCAAAGTTTGAACATGTCCCTTCTTTGCTTAAAACCCTTCAGTGATTTCTCATTGTATTTAGGACAAAAGAGCCTAAATCATTGACATATCCTACTGAGCCCTACATAACCTGGGCTGCACCCATTTCTCCAGTCTCACCTTTCTCCATCACTAATGAATCTCTTGCCTCACTGCCAACCTTTCAACCCCTTGATAGCACAAGATCTTTTCCACATTGCAGGCCTTTCTCTTACTGCTTTCTCTGCCTAAAGTAAACATCCACCTGCTAAATCCTAATATCTTGGCAAAAGTCAGATTAAATGTTTCTTTCTCCAATATAAATTATATCTTCTCTTGTTCTCTATCAAACTACTCTATTTTTTCATCATAAACCATATCAGATTGTTTAATTGTACATTTATTTGTGTAACAAAGCTTGTCTTCCATATAAGAAGGCAACCTCTGAGGCTGGAGGCCATTGTCTCTTTTAACCTCTGTATGTCAATACTTAAATACCTGCTTGTTGCTTGACTAAATTAATAAAATGTGGTATTGGAATTTTCAAGTTATCTCCCAATTTTTTTTGATCTTTTTAACCATCTAATTTTTAATAGACGTGTTGCTGGAGGAATTGGGTTCTTAAGGTGTAGAGAGAAAAGAAGTTCAAGGGCACACACATGAGAGAAGTTTAAGCATAGTGGCAAGATTTATTGTGGTAAAAAGAAACAATATGCCCTCAGGGATGTAAAGGGTAGGCAGGCTCTAGTAGCAACTGCCCCAAGGTCCTTGCTAATCCTCCATATTTTTTCTTGGTTTCAGGAACAAGCAGACTGTCTTCCAAACTATCCAACTGTTTCCTGGGTTTTCCCTGGACTGTGCTGGGCCCTCCCCCTATCCAATCGCTTTCCTGCACTTTCCTGGGTTTCATACCTTTACCCTATCCACTGATCCTTTCCCAGATTTTCCCAAGCAAGGCTCCTCCCCATTTCGGCTCCTAATAGGCATCCCTCAAAGTCCTGTTTTGTCATCTGTCTTTTACTGAGCACCCTCTCAGAAGAACCTCCTCCCGTGCCATCTTGACTTCTGCTGTGTGAGCGCCCAGCAAAGGAATTTCCCCCTTACTGTTTTATCCCTCCTCTGTAACCCTGGCTAACAGCCGGGTGGTCTCCAGGGACATTAGCCTGTCTTTCCTGCCTGCCTGCTCGGGGATTAAGTCTCTTTGATGGAGGATGCGGCTGTGTCCTGGGGTGTCTGTGAAGCTGTAGCTTCCTAGTAAATCAGGTTTAGGAAGCTTAGCTCCCTTCTCTTTTGTTAATACCTAATGAGCTACCTACTCTAACAGAAGAATTAACTTTCTTATATAAACAAAATTTCTTGGTTATTTTATTTTATATTATATTTATTTATTACTTTTTATTATTTTTAACTGATCATCCATGGAGGAAAAGAGTACTTATGAACATTTATGTGGATAGCATCCTATGGTTGGCAGAGATTGCATTTAACTAGTGTATCTGGTGGGCAATATTTTTTTGTCACGTGCTATGACCAAAAATATGTGATACAAAAGAATCTAATCCTTAGCTAAAAGGGATATTCATACCATCTGGTTTACTTTTTGTTGCTTTAGATAATTTCAGACCATCTAGATAAGGCAGTCCTTGAAGTCCTTCCCTGAAGAGAAAAATTATTGCTTCCTTCTACAAAAATTTTTCTATATTTTTCTCTTATAAAATATTTTTATACCTAATCGAAATATTTTTATTTTGTAGAGCCAGAATGGAGCTAATCACAACCCTCTGAATTTATCTTCTCTGAATTATGATTATAAAGTAGTAGGATTAATTTCCTTTCAGGGCTCCTTAAGTGACTCAAAATAATTCCCCAAAATGGAATTCTAAAATGGTGTCTAAATAATACAAGTTACAATAAGTTTCTTTGAAAGAAAATAACTTAAACATGCTTCTTAGAAAACACTGTGGGTTTCAAGTGCTGTGCCTGTGGAATTCCTATACAGTCATGTGCTGCCTAATGACTAGGATACTTTCTGAGAACTGCATGCTTAGGGGATTTTGTCACTGTGTGGACTTCATACAGTGTACTTACAGAAACCCAGAGGATATAGCCTACTACAACATAGGCCATTGTAATACAATGGTAAGTATTTGTGTATCTAAACATATTAAACATAGAAAGGTACAGTAAAAATACAGTATAAAAGATTAAAAATGGTACACAATAGCTATAGCATCACTAAGCAATAGGAATTTTTCAGCTCCATTATAATATTATGGGACCACCATTGTATATGTGGTTCATCATTGACCAAATGGTAGTTATGTGGTATATGCTTGTATATTTAATGAGATCAAATAGGCTAGAAAAAAAGAAACTCTTGGTGACAAAAATAATCTTTCAGATTTGTTAGGTCCTGTGGTGTTGATCAAATTTCTTTCAAAGCAATATATCATAAAGATATGATTGGTTATACTTTCTTATTTAAGATCTTTATTATATGATGTTGCCAGGCAGCTTCCTTTTTCACATAGATTAGTTTGATTCTACCAATCCCATTCCAAGAAAATCACCTGCATTTGGTACCCATTTATTTGCCTTATGGATTGCATTTGTGGTTGATAGTCTATTAAATTACTGTGCAGATTGGATTCAGGCCAGTGGTTAAAATATTTCTATTAGACTCCAACAGCATACGTGTATTTCTTACAAATTCACATCACTCTCCTATCGTTCACAGTGTTTCATTCTGTCTAAGGAGGTTGAATTGTGTGCACACTCAATTTCACAGGTGAGCACCAGCCAGCAGTTTTTCTGGGCTGAGTGTTTGGAAACAGAGAGCAGTACCCAGAATCAGTGTAAAGGCTTGTGAGTCAACAACGCTCTATCAAAAAGACCTTACGTCTCACTTATGGGTTTTTGAATAAGAGATTTCACCCTATTTTAATTTAATTCTTAAAGACCTTAAATGTTCATTTGTAAATTGTTGAGATTTTTTGTGTGTGTTTACTTAATCCCTGCCTTATACTGACCTCTTCAAAAAGAAAACATGTCTTTTTCTCTCTCTTACTTAGACTAAATATATCTCTCCCTGCTCCATGAAAGAGAGAATGTTATTATTTTGAGAACTAAGACACAGCTTTGAGTTCAAGGATTAGTTTTAGCTAGAAGTTACATATTCAACTCTGGTAATGTTTCCTTTTATTTCCTTTTCTATTGTGGGAGATGTCTGATAGGAACAGTAAGATGACCACTTCCTTCTGTTATTTAATTGGCAAACAGTGTTTGACCTTGAGACTTCTCATGGTCTGATATTGAACTGACTCTCTTTGATTTGATCAGTGATTCCCAGGGTATTATAAATATGTGATCACCAAGTTTGACAAGTTTCTGGGTTAGTGCTATAAATTATTAAGTTGCTGTTATTAAATAGAACTCAAGGAGTCCATGAAAGTAGTGGGAACCTTACACTAACAGTGAATGATGTATCAGAGATGGTTTCTTCTTCATTTGGCTGATCTTGGCCTCCTCTTGGCATGATGGCTTTTGCTTAGAAGGTTATCAGGCAATTTTTTATTATCCTAAAATAACCTTGCAATTTTTCAAGGAATGAGAGTAATAGTAGTTTCTTATACCTGTATCCCTTTATTATTTCAATTCAGTGGATATCTATTTTGAGCGTATGCTATGATCAAGTGTCTTTGCACCATTCAAAATTAAGAAGGACCCTTAGGGTTGAATGATGCAGTAACATGAGAACTAATATTTTAATTTAACTTGACATACATACCACCCCTAATTCTTACAATAACCTGGAAGAGTAAATATTTTCTCTACTGAGACTCGAGTGACTTGCTGAAAGTTTCAGCAATAATTTTAAATTAGAGTCAGAGGCAGGATTCTAATTCAGATTTGTGAGTCTCTAATGTCCTTCCCCTTTGACCACTCTACACTGCCTAGTGAGGAAGAGCTTAACTATTACGCTGTGAGGTCACAGAGATTCAGACTGGAGATATCCAGGGCAGAGGGCTATAAAGAAGGTAACATTTTATCTGGACATGAAGTATTACTAAACTTTGGACACCAGAAAGGATTAAATAAAGATTCAGGATGAAGGAACATGATGATCAAACATTTGGAAGCGAGAAAGGCTTGGTGTTTTTCTGAAATGGCAAACATCTTGGTGTATGCAGAGGAATGCGGTGCCATGGCAGGGAGCTGCAAGGTGCCTGTAGGTGATGCTGCCAGACAAAGGAAGAATCATGAGCATGGGCTGGTTTTGAGTAGAGCGCCCTTCAGCCTGTTAGCCCTGATTCTCCTCTTTCCTGGGCTCAAGGGTTTTAAAATCAAGGAGAAAAACTACATAAATTCTCTTTGTAGTTCGCCTGCATTAATAAATTGCCTGAAGGCAGATGTCTTAAGGTAAATGAAAAATGAAGACATTGATCTTAATTTATCAGAGAAAGCATTTTTATGGTAGCAGTACACTTAAAGCATTTTAAAACAATGATTTAAGAGACTTATTTTGTCAGTTTGAGTTGGTGAAAATTTTATAATTTTCTTTCAGAGAAAGCCTGAATTTTTTTTCTCCTATTTCCTGGAGGCACAGGATTTCAGTATTACTTCAGAGACATTATTTTTTAAAGTAAGTTTTATTTAACTTACTTTATAGGTCTATTTTTTAAATAGCTTCTTTCCATATTGAACACCTAAAAATATTTGTATATTTTGTTTTGATCTACCCAGAATCAAATGTAATTTATCTCCGTCTTAAATCAAATCTAATTTATATTCAGATTAATTGTATTAGCCTTGACATTTTCCAGTATTCACTAATCTTTTTTTTTTTTAATGTATTTGTCTATCAATCTAATTTAGGCAAGGCCTATTTGACAGAGTCAACTCTCATTTCAGCTTTTAGCATAGAAGTGCAGAATTGGCTATAAATAAGTACACAAAATTAAAAGTGGTGGATGATGTATATTCCATCACCACGTGGATTTTGATGTAATTTTAGTCATGACCTTGGGTTTTTTTGTAGAATGATCTAAACTTTTGAAAATATGCTTTATCTGGAGAAGGGCACTGTGTTTGAAAAATGAATTATGTCTCCAGTGTTCTGAATCTGTTGCTAATACATTGAAAAGTAAACTTTCTTTAGCATAACCTCTATGGTAATCAACCACAGGCATGTGGATGATGAATATCCAATAATTGTCCACTTAGAGGTGACATGCTGTAAGTCTTGGCAAGGACACAAGACTCATCCATTCAGGTTTTGCCCATGAAGATGCATAAGGAAAAAAGAAAAACACTTAACCTGAGGAAATATTACAGTAGCAAAATTTGACTCATGACTTAAAATTTCCATGACATTTTGGTTTATTTTATCCATTAATTTAACAATATTTACTGAGGTCTATTTATATGCATTTCAGTTTATATTTATATTTAGTTCAAGCCTAGGCCTTGAATTAAGGTGATAGATAATGCAAAAAAAAAATCACAAAAACAAACAAATTAAAACTCTTTCTCATTTTTCCTATTATTTTTCTTATAACACACTAAGAACTTTTATGTAGTCATTTTAAAGCAACTAAACTCATATTCTTCCAGACATCCAGTATGAAATTAGTTTCTGATTGGATTCAGATCTATAACAAGTTTTCCTTTCTTAAGTTCATCTTGATTGCCAAGTGAGGGAATGCTTAGCATATAGGGAGGGAAAAAGGAAGAGAGTTTTCAAAGAGCATGAATGTCCACTGAAGCAAGTGGGAATGTGTATTAACTGTCACTTTCTTCTGGAGCTTTAAAGTCTAAATAGAGCATAAAGCAAAGAACATAAAAGTTGATTAAGATTTAAAAGTTTTATGGCACCATTTAATCAGATAAAAGAGGTACCTGAAATGGGAGAGCCATGGTCATGAAGCGTCAGGAGGGAAGAGAACGGAAGCTACTACTACTCTGTGTGCATAGTATCTCTTTTTGACTACGTGTGGTCATGGCAATGATGACAAGAACGCGAACAGTGGCACCTAGGATTTATTAACATTGTATTTTATGCTATCATTCTAAGTGCTTTACAAGTATTATCTTGACTAATTCCTATACTAACTATATGGCTACTATCAGTATCATAATATAAATAGAAGTGCAAACTTAGGCACAGATTAAGTGACCCCCAGAGATCACCCAGTATGTGTGCTGAAGGTAAACCTTCTGCCTTTGAAGGAGAAGAGTATGTTTGAATGTTTCTACAGAACTGACAAATCTTCAAAGAGCAAATTCCAGTTTGAAGAATAGTTTTTCTATCTCTTTCAAGAGAACCATTGACTATTACCTTGGAAAGACCAACATGCTTTTAATAGCAATAATTTTGTAAGACCCTAGTATTTATGTTAGAAAAATTTATAGGTGCTCTGCCAGGGGGGATGGAAACAGGAAATGTTAAATTTATTATTTTCCATAAAAATGTTGACCGAATGAGGTATCGTTTCCCTCTTACCTTAAGTTGCATTGATCCTCAGTGTCTTTTGGTCCATAAGAACTCCCTACAGATTTCTCTTTTAGAGCAGCAAAGCATATCACTACACCTTAGTTTTGATTAATGCAGTGTTATGGAGAATAAAAAAAAAAAAAAACTGCATTAAGATTTCTGTGACCTCATTTCTAATCTGGGCTCTGCTGTTATGATCATGTGCGAGTACTTTGTCTCCCTGGGCCTTAGTTTAGTCATCTATAAAATGAAGGGGTTGATTAGAGATCTCTGTGGCCTATCTCCAGCTCTAAGATGCTATAACTCCACGATTACTCTTCTTAATCAAAACAGAAGGCAGTGAAAGATCAAAAGAGGCTTATCTTCCATAACTTTCCACTCATTTAAATAAGACTTGAATTGCATTGAAAGCATCAGTTCAGTAACGTTTTATTTGGAACATTTTAGTTCTGTCAGCTTTTGGGGGGAGTAAACTATATTAAGACCCTTCATTTGTGGATTTACCTATTAAATGCTTTTTACATGAAAGCCCTTTTTATAGTAGATTCATAGGAGCTCACTAAAAGTCATCAATTTAATCTTTTATTTACTGCATAGATAAGGCACAACAATAGGTGCTAAATGAGAACAAGATGAATCCAGCATCTTATAAATGAATAGTAACTGCCAGTTATTGGGTGCCACTGCCATGACTGCCATTTCGAATGCAAGCATCTTTGCACAGTTGCCTTAGAGAACAAATGAGTAAACTGAGATTATAGAGTTTGCAAATGGTAAGATTGAAAGTAGAACCTTTGGCTGTCTCTAAACCTTGTGCTCTGCTTATTATAACATAACAGCCCTCCTAATTACCTGAAGGCCACTTTTCCCCCCTTCTACCACCAGGGTCCCTAAGAAGCCATTGAAGAAGAATTCAACTTAATTATTGTAATGTATGATTGCAGTTTTTTATGATAGAATTTAAAACAAGCTTACCAAAACTGCTAATAAATAAAGGTTATGATCTGAGGAATTGGATTTTAGGTTGAAGGAGAGATCGATCGAGGAGAGTCTGTCATTCATTTCTGGACAGCTGGCTTCATGGATTCCTCCCACTCACCTCAGTGTGAGTCCATCTGTGTCTGTTGAGATGACTGTTTTAAATCTTCCATTTTCCAGGTCAACTGTTATATCACAATTGAAAGGAAGCAGTCTGGCTCCATAATGTGACGTAGCAGAAAGCAGCATGCAGGATTCTGTGAGCCACATATGGTTTGAGGGTTGTAGGATGAAAATCACTGTGAGATTCTGGATCCAATGATACTGAAAAAAAAAAAAAATCTGTTTTTCTCAGTTCTGTGTGTTTTCAAAGATTAGAACAAGTGTGTTTGGTTTCCAAGATGGCTATATAAAAGTGATTGCCTCATGTTCTCCAAATCAACCAAATTATGCAAAAAAATGAAAAAAACTCATAAAATAATTTCATAAATTGCACTGATGGAGAAATTAGTACCTAAAGGAAAGGATTCAATTCCCATTACTTAAATTAGCTCTTAATGTAACTTTAATACACATCTTTTCTGATGATATCATTGGTTAGTCTGCTTGAATACACATCAGAAACAAAGCACTGCTTTCTTATTATTCCGATTACATAATTCCCATAACAATAATAAAATTAAATGCACTACCCAGTTTGATTTTTTTCCTATTGGAAAACATTGCTTGAATGAGGGAAATATTGTTGTAGCTTAGTTTCAAAAAGGAAGCAATAATTTTGTTTGGAATTATCATAAATTCATGCTAGCTGCATACGATATTCTGAATTTTGGTCAAAATGGAACACTGAAGCCGCCTAACTGATACTACAGGGTGGGAACTACTTGTGTGGAAGACCCAGTAGCTTAGAGCCGAGTTCTAGTGGAGCAGTTAGAGCACCATTCTTCTCTCAGGAGGTGAGAAACATTCAGAGAGGGCTAAAAGCTGGGGCTGCCCAGCTACATTTTTGATATAGTCTTGGAAAAATCTCATTTCCTCTGTCGACATTCTGACTTGCTATTTAACAAGTAGTTTTGAATTTTGAATCCTAATTAAACTAGTAAAGCTATCAATGAAAATGTATGTAATATACAACTTTCTGGCAAATTTGTTACTAAAAAACAAAACAAAAGCTCTGAAAGCAGAATTTATTACCAGCTAGAAAAATATACAAGAAAGTCTATAAACAGCTACCAAAGTTTTTTCCCTTAGCCCTTCAGGAGGAATTTCCCACAACTCCTACACGTTCTCACATTATTGGGCTAAGAGAACAAAATGCATATCATTCTATTCACTTAGAGATAAATCACATAAAATTGAGCAGATTGCTGGTCAGGATATGATGCGTTTCTTTCAGGCCTATTGCTTTATTTTCTTCGGATCCTTTATATTTGAGCAAATTGCTATTCTATAAGGTAGATTTAAGGAAAGAAGACCAGTTTGAGGCTGCATAATCGGACTAAGGACAGGTTTAAGGACATTATCATTTCTCTTGGCTGAAATCTGGATTAGTGGGCAAAGCCAATACACTCTCATTACATAATTAGAATGCCTGGTCAGATCCCTATCTTGATCCCAGTATTCTAATTTCAAGCTTGCACCTTTTACAAACCTCTTAGACACTTTAAGCTCTTCATATTCAAAAGATAAGCCCAAATATTTCACAGGGAAAAAAAACAGAGGTATCCCGTGAGAGGATCCTCAGCTACCTAGCTCCCCACGTCCTGAATTCACTTTCATTTGGTCCCTGGAATGAGGTGTACTTCTGACCAGATCTGTTCTCCCACCTCCTCCTGGAACCTGCTCTGGCAGCTGCCCCCTTTCTGTTGGGCATCTCCTTTCTCTGCTCTAGTTCCAGCCTCTCTCTGTGTTATCTTTCCTCTTTACCATGTTCAGATAATTCATATGGTATAGTCACATGTTCCAAAGCCACATGTAAACATACAACAAAAGAAAAATAAACAAAAGGAAAGCTATTTTCTTTAATTCTAGGTCCTCCTCCAGCTAAGCCTTATTTCTCTGCTTTTTCCAAACTAAGCAGCTTAGTGAATTGTCTGAACCTACTGTCCCCATTTTTTCTATGCTTATTACTTCATTAAGGTATAATTCAACAAGGTGCACAGATCTTAAATATACAGTTTGATAGATTGTGATTAATATACACACCCTAGTAACCACTACTCCATTCAAGGTATAGAACATTTCCATCCCCCTGAAAGCTTCATTTCCTTTCTCAGTAAATCTCTGCCCTGCCCTTCTCTGCAATCACTAATCTGGTTTCTCTAACTGTAGATCATAAATTTCTGTCCTTTATTCCTTCAGTTTTTAAAATGACCTCACACTTAGAAAAATTCTGTAAGCATGGTACAAAAACACTTTTGCTTTTTTTGAAAAACCATTTGAAATTAAATTGGCAGCCTGTTGCCCCATCATGTATGAATATTTTAGTGTGTTTTTCCTCCAGCAAAGACATTTTCTAACAGGACAGCGCAACCATCAGAATTAGGAAATTAGAACTGCAGCATTGCTAACATCTGATTTTCAGGATCCATTCAAATTTTACCCATAAATGTTCATTATAGCGAAAGGATCCAGTTCAGGATCACACTTTGGATTTAGTTATATGTCTCTTTACTCTCCTTTTATCTGAAACTGTCTCTTAATCTTTCCTTGACTTTCTATATTTTGCTACCTTTCAAAAGAACAGGATAATTATTTTACAAAATGTTTCTCATTTTGGTTTGTCTGGCATTTCCTCAAGAGTGGATTCAAGTTAGGCATGTTAGGAGCATCCAGGAACGATACTATGTTCTCATTGCATCCTGTCAGAGGCTCATGATGTTAACATGCCTGTTATTGATGATGTTCACATTGATCACTAGATTAAGGTGCTAACTTCCATGATTCTCCATTATAAAGTATTCTCATTTTGCTTTGTAATTAATGAATAGTTAGTGAGGAGATAATTTGAGCCTATGTAAATATCCCATCCTTTTTTTTAAATACATTTGATTTCAGAGCCAGAAAGGGAGAGGGAGAGAGAGAGAAGCATCAATGATGAGAAAGTCATTGATCAGCTGCCTCCTGCACGCCCCCTGCTGGGGATCGAGCCAACAACCTGGGCATGTGCCCTGACCGGGAATCAAACTGTGATCTCCAGGTTCATGGGTCATTGCTCAACCCTTGAGCCACACCGGCTGGGCTAAATATCCCATTCTTCATTCACCTTTCAAATTATATATTTCGTATTTATACCTGAATAAACTCAGGTTTTCTATTTATTCAATGGATTAACATATCTGACTATAATTCTTTATTTTAATGCTTATGTTGGCAAAGACTTGTCCCATGACAGCTCCCTTAGGCTGGCTTTGTCTTTTTGACGCATCTTCATCACTCTTAATACTTTTTGGTATCACAGAAAACCCGGACTTGCCTTTTACTGCTCCAGGTCTGGAATGAATCATTTCTCCAAGGAGCCCTGAATCCTTTTAGAGGAAAATATAATTTGGTTGTGCTCATGGCTATTAGTTATTACTGCTTCCAGGTTCCCTCAGTGGGCAGAACCAGGGAGTACATGCAAGTGTACACACACACACACACACAGAGTCATTTGTATCTATTTGTATTTCTCTATGTAGAAAACCAGGAGTTTACACTGAAACCTCCAATTCCAATCTAACACCACGAGATTTATTCTACTTTTCTCTTTTTCCATATTTGTAACTCCATTCTCTGATAGTGAGATACAGGCTTCCATTGTTTCTAACATTTTTACTCATTTGATGAATTCTCCTCTATATAACCAACCTCATTCCTGGCTCATCCTCCCACATGGAAATCCTCCTTCATGCCACTCACACTCAGCCTGTGTCCCGATGGCACTGCCGTGCCCTCCTCACCCCGTGAGGGCTCTGACTTCCCATTCAAGGCACCCCGCCACCTGCAGAGTCTTTCTTCCCCCCCCCCCCCCCCCCTGCTTGAGCCGCATTGTTCTGGGCTGGATGCTGTCACTCCTACGTGGATGCTCTCCATACTCTGCTTATTCCCTGGCCCCTACGCCAGGCCTCCCTGCTGGGTGGAGCACTACTTTACTTTGGGCACCAGATATCCATGATGGGCCATTTTCTCCAACCCACCAACATGGAGGTTCTTTTCCCAGCAACTTGACCTTTGATACCCTACTCCTCTCTGTTCCCCACACCCTGCACTGTGGCTGCTTTTCTGTCACTTGCCTTATTCCACATGGGCTCTAATACACTGTGCCAGGCCACTGCAATCTTTCCTCACCAAAGCCTCAGGCTGATGCCTACCTTGCTTGGCCCCAACACAAGGCTTTTAGATTGATTTGTTCAGATAAGAATGAGAAGCATTATGAACTTAATTGTGCCCCCACAGCATTCACAGCTTGAAGCTCTAACCTCCGATCTGACTGAATGCGGAGAGTGGGTCTTTATGGATATAATTAAGATTAAATCAGGTCATAATGGTGGAGCCTTAGTCCAATAGGACTGGTGACATTATAAGAGAAAGAGACACGAGGGGTGGATATATACAGAAAACAGGCCATGTGAGGACACAGCAAGAAGCTTGCCTTCTACAAACAAAGGAGAGAAGGTGCAGGAGAGAAACCAAACCAGTCAACACCTTGGCCTTGGACTCCCAGCCTCTCAAACTGTGAGAAAAAGACTTCTATTGTTTAAACCACCCAGTCTGTGCTATTTCACTATGGCAGCACTAGCAGACTCTTGTGGAAAGAGAAAAGAAAAAAAAGAAGGAAAAAGAAGAGCTTCCTTCCTTTTTTACTTCATGCTGTAAGCTGTTTCAGTCCTCAGGATGGTACTGGAAGTGGTTTTCTTATGTTTATTAAGAGTTTTTAAATCTAAATGGAGAATTTTAATGGACATCACAATAACACTTAAAGCTGTCAGCTGCTCCCTTTTTCTTTTTAAAATTATTTATTCTTTTCCTTTTTGATTCTAAAATGTTTTCTTTTTAATTTCTAGCTCTATTGAGACATAATTAACATATAACATGGTGTAAGTTTAAGGTGTAACAATGCCCTGATTTGATATGCATACATATTGCAAAATGATTTCCATCATAGGTTAGCCAACACCCAAACTTGTCAGCTATGAGAAGGAAGGAAATCCTGCCCCTTTGGGGCAACAAGGATGGGCCCTGAGGGCATTGTTTAAGTGATATAAGTCAGAGAAAGACAAATACTGCATTATCTCATATATGCAACCTAATCCAGGGGTGTATTGATCACAGGGAGTTTGTCACTTTGGCATCAAATACACCAGTCCTTCAAGGAGCACATGCCCCCTTCATTACCTTTGTCTCATGTAAAACCAACATTTACCCTTTTAGCTTGCCAGAGGAAAGAGAGTATTTTAAATGAGTCAAATCATTCTGATTAGTAGGTGTTAAGAAAAGGCATTAAAGGCATTAAAAAAATCAAAGGAAGATCCTGGATCTCATAAAAAAGACTCAGGACATTTCTATTCATGTTGCCCTTTAATCAATTCCCACAAATCCACAGAATCATTTTTTGGCATTAAGGCATCTTCTCATCAACTAGGGCCATATTTTTGGCTTCCAAAATTCCTCTTCATGGACTCTGACAGAGTCTGTGCATACCCTGGGAAATGCTCTCTTCTCTGGGGGGCTCTTTGTAGTGACTGCTGCAGGGAACCAGGAAGTAACTGCTGCTGACAGAGGTAGACACTTAATTACCCAAGGAACTTGTTTAAGTGAGATTTAGCAGCAGCTCCCTTGAAAACTGTCTAATTAGAAGTACTGATCTGTCTGCTGGCAAGTCAGGGGACCCCATGCACTTCTAGGCTACATTTTTAAAGACACCTGGGTCTCAGGCTAAGGCCTGTCAGGAGAAGGCTTTTATCTCAGAACAAAGGAGTATCCTAAAGAGCATCACCCAGAGATCACTCATCTAAGCAGTGGGCTTTTTCATGTGAATGCCAAAGTACCTTAAATTTAAGAGGGTTATATAAAAGTTACTATATATATTTTTTTCTTATTCCTGATTCACGTTTTCAGTTCAATTCGTGCCACCAACATTTAATCAGTTGTCCAAATTTAGGAATCCTTTTCTCTTTCTTCCATATCCAGTCTTTAATTATGCCTTATTGATTTTACGTCCATAATACGTGTATCTTCTATCAGTTAACTGCCTTCTACACCCACTGTTAGTAGCCTTAGTTAAGCTCTTCCATCCATTTTTAGCTGGATTACTGAAATGCTTTATTAGCTGATTTTCCTCTCCTGAGAGCTCATGACCTATTTGGAAAAAGCCATTATTAGCATAGTTGATGGGTTGCATATATGTAAATTGTTGAAGGTGGAAGACCCTTGTCAGCTCCATAACCCAGCATGTTCTACCATCCTTAGCAACATCAAAACATAGCATCTGGACATTCCAGAATTTTTAAAAAAAGAATGTGTGAAATGTAGCTCTTATGGTTAATTTTATGTGTCATTTTGACTGGCTATGGGGTTCCCAGATTAAACATTATTTTTGGGTTTATTTGTAAAGGTGTTTTCAGATGAGATTAGAATTTGAAATAGTGGACTCAGTAAAGTAGATGGCCCTTCTCAATGGGGGGGGTGGGGGGGGGAGTATCATCCAATGCACTAAGGGCCTGAATAGAGCAAAAGGCAAAGAAGGAGTTATTTGCCCCTTTTTGCTTCCTGCTTGCCTGCTTGAGTTTAGTATCTAATCTGATTTTACACAGCCCTTGGACTGGGGCTACCCTTCAGGCCTCAGGTTTGATCTGAATTACATCACAGGCTTTCCTGGGTCTCCAGCTTGCAGAGAACAGATTGTAGGAGTTTTCAGGTTCCATAATTGTGTGAGCCAATTTCTCATAATTAGTCTCTCTCTGTCCCTTTCTCTCTTTCTTTGAGTGTGTGTGTGTGTGTGTGTGTGTGTGTGTGTAATTTACTACTGGTTCTGTTCTTCTGGAGAACCTTAATTAATACAGTGGCAGAACTGTGCCACTGTACATGAATTCAGTTACTTAAATTATTGTTTTATTTGTCTTGTCACATGTAAGCACTATATGTTTTATTATTATAGAATTAAAATACAAAAATGCCATACTTTGGACAGTACTACTACTGCTAAGTTTAGATATTTGTTGCCCTATCCCATGCCAACTCTCTTTCCTACCTCCCCAGCACCATGGTAATTCATCTGAATTGCATATAGACTATAAGAAATAAGTGTATGTAGTTTAAAGGGCTCTTGATAGAGCAAGGCCCTCTGCATTTAGGTGCTTTCTGGCACTGGTTCTGTGTCTTTATATCTTGGTCTGGCACTTCTAGGCCTAGGTCTCTGCCTACTAATCTGCTGGGGGAGTATTAGTACAGATGTGAAATCTGGAGGGGACTAAGGCATGCATTACAGATAAATATAGCCGTGAATTTTAAGACAGGCATGATCAAGCAAAAATAGCATTGTGTATATTAAATGAAGTTATACATATATGAAGTTCAGTGCTTGACTCAGTAGAAAGTCAATTAGTGTTCAAAGAATTGGTGAGTAGATATTAGAAGTGTTGGGGGGGGGGTCATTGCCTTAAGTATTGGGTGGTATGGGAGGTTGGCAAGGTTGGTGGGTTGGCTTAAAGGACTATCATTGCACAGCCATGTATCCTTTGTGTCTAGCAGAGTGTATAGTTCACATTATATTCTTGTTGAATGTGTTTGCATATAAATTGTTCATTAATGTATGGAAAATATTCAAAGTCTTAGGCATTATTTTCTCACTGACTAGTGGGTTGGGTAGGGCACACTTTCTCAATTACTTTAGAAGTGAGTGTGTCATTGTGTCTTTCCTACTTTCTATTCCAATTTCCAATTTTCTATTATGGTAGAGAACTACAAATGCAGGGATTTTTAGTCTTACATGAGAGATGTGCCCTTTTAGCATGACCGTGTTCATAGTAGATGTGTGGCTTGAAGTCTCTTCACCACAGCAGGTGTTTATTGTCACCTGGAGCCATGTTCAGGATTTAATTAAATTTTCAAGGCACCTGTAGCACTGTTGTTCCTGGCAGCTAAAAACACACATAATTTTGCTCCTTTCCCAGTGTGTTTTGGCAAGTGTTGAAGAGCAGCATGTAAAGAAGAGTTTGGGCCCCTCTTTTGGTCTAGGAGGTGAAAGGGAGGCATCGTCAAGATCCTACAGCTTGTTCATACACACCCATCACTTTGTGACACACCCTAAGGCAAGGAAGCAACCACCTTCCCTGCAGATTTCTCACAGTCTGAGCAGATGGATGTGATCTTCAGCAGCCAACAGCGCACATATGTTCTTGATGTTGAAAGGAAGATTCTGAGCCAAAAGTGACTGCAAAAGCCCATCTCTTCATACCTTCTCTCTCAGGTGGCAGCAGTAAATATGGCTCTCTGTAGGGTTAATTAAATAAAATGAAAAGCACCATCAAACATTAGGGGATGGAATGAAAGAACAGTGTGAAAGAAAGTCTGTTGGTGATTTGATCTCAGTGGGAAATGTTGAAGAAAATTCCTGACAAAATTTTCATTAGGACATCATCAAGTTGGTCAGCATGTGTTTCCAACTATGGGTTAGTTGCTACAGAAACTGCAAACCATAAAAACACACACATGTAATCAAGCTTCAGCCCTACAGATGTAGATATTAAACACAATGTGTTCAATGTCAGCTCTTTTCTTGCACGTTACGCTCGGTACTCGTATTACTAAAGGGGCCTTCTGTCATTGATGATTTTCTCCCAGCATGTTCCAACTAACAACTTCTTCCTTTAGCTTTCAGTGACTGCATTTACTTATCAAAACATAGCACAAACTAGAACATAATTTGAATTGGAATCTCTCTTTTAAAACTTACAATCTCTTATGACACAATTTTATATATTATAATAATACCATTGGAATATCCGTGCAGATAGAACACCCCACTATAATTTCTATAACAGTAATGTTTCTACACATTAGAGTGAGAATGGTATATATTTTTTATTAGGACAAAAAATAAAGCATTTGTTAAAGATTATAATACTCCCACAGGTGACACGATGCAGAGATTCTTATTTTTGTTTCAATTTAAAAATTGGAAGCATAGTCATTACAAAGTAAAATCTGTTGCCTATCATTTAGCCAGGTGTATCATATAAATATATAGTTTAAATAAGTTTTTGTGTTCTAAATGTAGAATACTTTCCATTATGTTGATGCTGTGTTCCTATTACTCTTAAAACAATAGATACTCTTGTTTCTCTTATTATATTGAGAAGAGATTTAATTATGGATCCCCGTCTTTCAGAGAATAGGTTTACTTTATGAAAAATAAAACCCAGGGCTAATTGAAATAATATGAATATTGATAACCATGGAATGGGCATACTGTTCGGCAAAACATCACAGCTGTACCTCACACTGAACCACGGCTATTACTGTGAACTTGCTTCCCCAGGGTGTACAAGTGCTGCTGAGAGCCTGGGACTCATTCAGTTTAGCACAAATACTTACTGGGGACTTTCACATCATGGGATAACAAACTGCTTTCTGTCTATCACAGAGCATCCGAGATGATCAATACACAGATTATAGAAATATAAGGTAGTGCATCTTAATGTGCATTTTTCTTCATATGTGGGTCAAAATTGGGAGACGGTGAAAAGATATTGCATCAGGAATCAGACAACGAAACTCAGCATCTTTTTCTGGCACTTGCTGGATGCATGCTAGTCACTCAGCTTCTTGATTTTCATTCTTAATCTTTAAAATGAGGGACAATAATACCAACTGCAGAGTTGGTGAAAAATTGTTGAGAGAATGTGTTTGGAAGTTCTTTGTAAATTCTAATGTGTGGCCTCATTGCCATACATATTGTTATAGACTGAATGTTTGTGTCCTCCCAGAATTCATATGTTGAAATCCTAATGCCCAATATGATGGTATTAGGAGGCAGGACTTTTGGGAGGTAATTAGGTCATGAGACAGATCCATCAAGAACAGGATTATTGCTTTTATATGAATTGGCAATAGATATCTTGCTTTTCTCTTTCTGTCTCTGTCCTACCATGTGTGGAAACCAGGAAGAGGTCCCTCACCAGGACTCAACCAGGCTGGCATCCTGATCTTAGATTTCCCAGCCTCCAGAATTGTGAGAAACAAATGTTTGTCATTCAATCCACTTAATCTCTGGTATTCCAGCTATTGCAGTTCAAACTGACTAAGGCACATCTGGTTTTTATTATGAGACATATTAAGCAGTCAGGCATGATTTTCAAGCTTCTATCTGGAGTAACATCTTTGACCCCCTGCATTATTTGCCTAAAGGCCTGTGACATTAACCATCTAATAATATCATATGAATGGCTGTGATAAATATTACACTGAACTATGCCTATAAAACCCACTTAGATCCTATTTTACCTATTACACTGATAGCTCTGATAACCTTTATTAGGGAGTAAGTCTTCTAAAACTCTTTTGTCAATTTGGTTAATCATTTCAGCTTTGAATAATTGAATAAATAAACATATGTTGTGGGCAGCAGGATTTAAAGCTTTCAGTGGCCGTTAAAGGTCACTTCTAGGCCAGGTGCAAGAGTTGCAGAAATGACTTTGTGCTTGGTGAGTGAATTAAAACCTCAATAGCAAGGTATTATAGACAGAAGTTCCCCTAGGATCAGCACTATGTGTTTAGAACTGTGGTTTGTATACCACTGCATAAAATATCATGGGTAAATAACCAATTCTAAGATGCATCTATCTTCATGTAGGCCATTGAGTTTATAACTGAGAGAAGTCAGGTTAGATGTGGCAATATCATATCCATCAAGTTGCATCTGAAGAGCCAATGTGTGCAATTTTAGCATAATGACTTGGGATCTGTTGCTACCCTACAGGGATGCTAGATGCTAGGTAGTGTTGGAAGGCTTCAACCAAAATGTGCTGCACATCTGTTAGACATGTTCTGCAAGGCAAACACCTTGATAATTTTTCTGCTTTATGGAAATTGGACACAGAAATCCTATTGCCTCACAATATGGAGCTTTTTTCAGGATGTAAATGTAAAATTTGGTTTTTCAAATATTTTGGCTATGCATGGGAAACCTATTGCTTCACCAGACCCTTCATTTGCCTTAGTATTCATGATTATACAGATGCAATGCTTCTTGTGTCATCAATACTTAGGTAAGAGAAATATATGCTTTGGTTGTGCCATTTATGAATAGCTTTAATTATTTATACTCCTACGTAGACCTGATTTGGTACATACACACTTCCACATAGTATATTCTAATACACTTTAACTACAGTAATGTAATTGGATTTACATGCTTAAAATGTACTTTTCTTGGTTTAAATCTTACCCATTTAAAATCACTTGGAGATGATTTTGCCAGTGTTAATGAAGGGCCAAAATACCATTTCATATCTCTATCTTTTACTCTGTAAATCATTTACAATTTTTATTCAAAGTGATGCATTTCTCTTGGACATTTTATTTTCAAGGCCAGTGTCACTCTATGATTGTTCAAAAACTAATATAAAATGTCTACTTGGGGAGCATATGGAAGGAATAATAAAAAGGGGCTGTGGAAATAGGTAAAAAGGGGAAGAGAAAGCAAAGATTGAAAGGGCATGTAGAGAGGGAGAAGTGGCTGCCTAGAAGGAAGACATTTTAATTAGAGGAGGGAAAGATGAAGAGGAGGAGGGAGAGCCTTTCTCCTTTCTTTCTAATTTGAAAAGCGCAGTGACCCTGAACTGTCCCATTTGGCACGGTGGGATTCTCTTTTAGAAGAATTCCCTGGCCACATCCTCAGAAGTTCTACTTCTCCCTCATTCCACGGTGGCCTAGGAGTTCCTGTTTGTCATCACTTTCTGTCACCCTACTGGGTAAAAGCCCATTTTATTCTGCTTGTGTTGCCATACCAAGACACATAGACTGGGTGGCTTAAATAACAGACTTTTTTTTTTTTTTTTCACAGTTCCATCCATAGCAAAACCTCTTTCTATGTTGCTATAGGGGAAGGGGAGACTCAACTCCACCATCACAGAAATAGGTCAGAAAAATACACTGCTGTTTTTCCACTTTTCCATTTCCTACTGATATGGTTAATTGTTTAAAATATGGGCTCCCCAAACCTTCAAGCAACATAAGTGTGTCTTCTAAGATATAAAGATTTATATGAAAATACTTCAAGTTGTGAAATAAAAATGCCTTGAATCTCAGGACCTTCTTTTGTTGGAGCTACTTTGGTTGCTGACCATTGTCCTTGTCTACTCCGATAGGTTACCTGGAGCTGAGACTTTACTGGAATGTTGCATGTTATATTAAGAAATCCACTTTGATGTTTATGTTTATTGCTTACCTGTCCTCTGAGTCTTCCCTTCCGGAAATCTTTAGATTTGCAGGGTGTCCTGCTTTCCTGCCTACAAATCCTACTTGGCATCTTACCTGGTCCCTTTGCTTTGTCATCGCTTTGACTGGTTTCCAGATTTAAGTAGGCTCAAGATTTAGGCTATCTACTTTCTAAAGGCTATTTATAAAATTTTAAAGTATAATTATTTTCTTTTTAACAACAACTCACAGTTAAGATATCATTCTGAATATATTCTTTATTGCCAATAATACCATTTACGAATTGATAAAACATAAGCATGGATCCTCTATTTTTCTGATACACAATTTGCACAAAAGTTTCAGGTATATATTATTTCAGTCCATGAATAAGCATTTCAATGACAGTGACAGGCATTCTGGAGAAGACCCATTTTTAATACATTTGCTGTCTTTTGAATTAGCCAACAGAGAGCTTCCACTGGACAGACGTGGGTCTATAGTTGTGATTCTTAGACTCCATGAAGGAGGTTCAGGGAGTCTGAACAGATGGCTGACTCATGAAAATTCTCAGGCACAGGGCTGAGATTTCTCATGAGCAGCAACACCAAGAATCCCAGCTGGTGCTTTCCAGCCTTCAATAAAATGACTTTCTTTTAACCTAGTAATGACACATAGTAATTGCTCGTTAACACCATGACCACCTACAGTCTTTCTGTGACACTGTGAGGGTGACAAGTGACAGGCTTTACTCCCTTGATGTAAGAAACCATGAAGGAATGCAGAGCAGTCAGCTAGGATTCCATTTCAAAAGCAATCATTCCCTATGGATCATGTTTGTAAAGGTCTCTTACATCTGTCTAGAATGTTTAGGTTTACAAGCACTGGGAAAGTCAATAAAACAATTAGTACATATGGATTTTTTTATTGTTTGCCCAGCATGTGAACTATGCAGTATAATTTCCATATGAAAATAATGGCACCCGCACACGATTGGGGTTTAAAGTCTGTTTTTTCTCTGTTCATGTAAATATGATTTTAGAAATATTTCCCCCTTGTGAAAAAGTGCATAAGATGGAAATATGGAGGTCAGTCAAAAACAAGGAACAGACATTTACAACCTATTTGAGAACTGAACTAATGGCAATAGTATTAAAAAACAGATGACCTACCTTCTCAGATAAATCATCTCACATTAAGGAAAGAAATTCTGCTCTGAGTCTGTCCTTCACTTTAATGTGTATCTTGTCAAAGTAGCAGGTTTCATTTCTTCCCCCTATGACCTTCGCCAGAACACAGTACTGATATGAAGCATTTGTTTTAATAACTTGGTAAAAGTTAATGTTGTGTATAATGGACTCTAGCTGGTTTGACTTGAAGAGCAAGTAGATAGGACATTTGATTTGGAGACAAAGTTGCACTAAAAAGGGAACTGTGTTCAGCTGAGATCCAACGACTTTTCTTTAGCCACAGTCTCAGCAATGTTTCCTGTTCCAGCTTTTGGCTCAAGTGACAGCTCAGGGAGAGAGATATGGTGACATTTCAAATTTCTATTTGCTGTATTTAACCATTTGTAGACTTCACTCTTTTGCATCCTGTAACCATAGCTTCCTGCCTAAGGGTTAGCCACAGAGGCCTTTAAATAATTTTAACTCTCCACTTATAATCTCTCAGGTGCAGCCTAATTTATATTTTACATTGAGACATAACTCACTTTGTTCGCTTTGGCAGGGCAGCCTGAGGAAAATTGTCGAGTAAGGCATATGGGTCTTTTTCTCACTCTCCCTGTCACTGTTCATTCCATCTCCACTCCGCCCGCTGCTACCTGGGCGCCTCCCTGCTACGTGCTGGTATCTCAGTGAAGGCCATTCACTATATTTTTTGGATGCTTCTCCTGCCTAAAGGAAATAACCCTGTACCCTGGTTTCCAGGCTCAGTTCATGGCAGCATGGCAGCAATAGGTTAATCAGATAGAGCAACCTCAGCTAAAAGAAGCAAACTGCTTTTTTCTTCCTCTCCCAGGTGATCTAGGGCGTTTCATGCCTTGACTTTATAAAAAGCACATGTCTCAGAAGGCCCCTGAGGGATGTATGCAACCTGAGAAATTAGTGCTGGTGGGAAATGTATTTTTCCATCCCATAGGCTTAATTAGTTCCTACAAATAATACTCAATAGAGAGATCGGAAGGATGCAAGCCAACTGTCCATGGTGAGGACTGAGATGTTTTATGCTGTTCGATGAGGGGATAACACTAAAGATTGTTTGATTGCCAATGTCACTGGACCATTTTCTTTCATAAAAAACTGTTATACATTTAAAAAGATAAAAATGGTTCAAAATATGTGTTTTATTATAATTTTTTGGAATAAAAAGAGAAGTGCAGAGGCTTTATTGAGCTGCATAATTTAAAATCATGTTTTTGACCTTAATAAAATCATAATGGATTTAGTTTATATAAAACATATAATGAAATCTGTTACCTGCTAGATTTTACTGTTAAATTTTCACTTTCAGTTCCTATCTCTGAGTAAACACATATACATATCCACCCACATAAAAAAATATTTCATAAAACAAGTAGAACTCATAGGGTACATCAGAAAACTATTCCCCAATTTTCCTGCCCTCCCCCAAACTAATTTATTCAAAACCCTCTGTGGTGCTGGGTAAATCTTTAGCAGGCTTCTTGCTTATTCATAGATAATAAGTGCTTACAAGAAAATTTATTTCAAAGCAATTGTTTCTGTAAGTAAAATGTTAGGTCCCTGTTCCACATAGTAAGGCTTCAGTGGGAAGGGTGGAGAGGGTGAGATTACATCTCTTTACTGGTCATCTTGCCCCTATAGTTTTTTCACTCTCCTCTGGAATTAGTGGGATAGCCAGTGACATGTGCACAAGCACTTTCCAATTTCTGGTGTTAATTGAAAACCTATTAACATCCTATTAGCCAAAGGAAATTACATGGAAAAACTCAGTGTCAGTGGGGCAGAGGATCTTCCCATGGAAAGGAGTAGAAGGGAGTGAATATATCTGAACAACAATTCCATCTATCAATGCTAGGTAGCTTCTGCCCTTTAAGCCTGGGCCTCAGAATGGAAATATATGGAGCAGAACTGAGCTAGGAGTCCACCTGTCCACCTGGCCCACAGCTTAAAACTAAACACCCCAGCTGACTATCAGCCAGCCCTCACATCTGTCAGAAAAAATGCTTATTTGTGTGCTACTGATTTTGTAGTTGCTTGTTACGTAGAAATTGATGTCTGATAATGGCAAGATCCATGGCAACCCAGGGCAACACATTCTCATGCCATCCACCCACATCTGGTCTAGAGGAAAGAACACCTTGTCCTAATTCTGTAGTACTGCAGACACATTCCAAACATAGCCCTCTATTCTGTGGTCATAAACTGATTCATCCAGTATTACTCTTTAGAATTATTCAGGTATAAATCTGATTTTTTAATTTTTAGGTTATATATCAACCTTTCTGAGGGGCTTCCTGAAATCATCCTCATAATAAGCTTAAGGAGAAGAGAAAGAGCCTCTTATCAGTCTCCACATAGGGTACTGGTGTTCTTGGGACTCAGATGAAGCAAGTAATCATCTAAGGATCACAAAACTGATATTAATCACTCCTTTTGTACCCCTATGACTGCCTTTGCAATGTGGGATTATTTGATGCTTATAGTATTAAAGCCTCAGTTGGAACTGATACAGAAAGAGTCCCATTTCTCTATCCTGTTACACACAAAAAAGAAACACACGTGGGTGTATATATATATATACCACCATTTACATATGACAGATATATATATATATATATATATATATATATATATATATATACCACCATTTACGTATGACTTTTAGCTGTCTTTTTATTAAATATACTATGAACATTTTATCAAAAATTCTACTACAACATTTTTAATTAGTATATAATATTTCATAATTTATGGAAAAGTATTCTATCGCAAACATGAGCTATTTTATTATTATTTTTTCTGTTATAATCTACACTGCAATGAATATGCCTCACTGGAACTTCATGGAATTTCTTGGTGCTTTATGTCCAGTGGACTAAGTAAAGCCTTAGTTCTTACAATCTCATCCATCCCTTTCCATTTCCATTATTCATTACAGCTTGGTGTTTAAAATTTCCCACCTCTGTCTTTCTATATGTAAAGTAGAAGTTATAATTTTAACTTTCAGATATTTGATAAAAGTGGGGATAAAGCTTCTATATTCTTCCTAAAAGTCTTATTTTTTAAAGTCAAGACGATTGAAAGCAAGTTGAAAACAATAAAAGTTTTCACAATGTATTCTATTTAATTGAAACAATCACTCTCCTAGGCATATCTGTGAATCAGGTGTCCAGTGGGCACTCAACATGTTCTTAGTGCAGAGGAAGATAAAGGAGAATTGTGTGATACAGCCACAAGGAGCTAACTTCTTAGCTGATGATATAAACGCATACGAACACAAATAAATAGTAAGGCAACTATATGGGGAATACAAGATCAGATGTTCTCCCATTTTTTCATCAAGTTGTCTTTTTCTTTTTTGCTGTTGGGAAATATATAAAGTCCATTGAAAATTTTGGATATCAGCTCCTTATCAGATACTTGATTTGAAAATATTTCTTGCCCATTCAGTAGTTTGCCTCTTCATTTGGTGATGTTTTTCTTTGCTATGTAGAAGCTTTTTAGTTTTATGTAGTCTCACTTGATTTTTGCTTTTGTTCTTTAGCTTTTTGTGTCAGATTAAAAAATCATCACCAAGACTCATTTCAAGGAGCTTACAACCTATGTTTTCTTCTAGGAGTTATATGGTTTCAGGTCTAGCCATCAAGTATTTAATCTGTTTTGAGTTCATTTTTGTGTATGGTATAAGATAGTTGTCCAGTTTAATTTTTTTATGTGGCTGTCCAGACTTCCCAACACCAACCATTGCAGAGATTCTCTTTCCCCACTGTATGTTTTTGGCTCCTTTGTTGTAAATTAATTGACCATATATGCATTTATTTCTGGGCTCTCTATTCTGTTCCACTGATCTGTGTGTCTGTTTTTATGCCAAGGTTTATTTTTTGCAGAATAATTTTCATAGTATTTTATGAGTAAAATAAAATATGTCATAATATTCTGAAGTTTATTTACCTAAAAACAAATCACCTCATCTTAATTCACACCATCTTAATGTGTACCAGAGTGCACCTACACCATCTGGTTTAAATCTATTTACAAGTTAAATATGTAGAACAGTGGTAAATGTAACATCTCCCTAAAGTATGCAGAGATATTGACCTCAACTGTCAGGCAACACACGTGAAAGTTTTGCAGTACCCATTGTGTTAGCTCAAAAAAATTTATAACTCCTATAATAAATTGCAAACTTTTATATTTTAACGCTGAAAATTTTTATATAATTATAGAATTGAGTTTTCCTAGACCATCATATTGCAGAACCATTTTTCTTTCAATTGCTGAGACTGATGCCAAAAATTGGGTTAGCAAACTTATTTTCATAAAGCTAAAAATTTCATGCTCATTAATCATGTGGTGCTGTTTTGTGTTTTTTTTTTTGTTTTTGTTTGTTTTTAAGGTGAATGGCATTAAATAGGGCTGTTATTTTAGACTCAATCATGTTGGGTTTTTTTGTTTATTTCTAATATGTTATGCTATTTAGCAGGGGTTTTAACCACTAGAGGAGAGACTAGCCATTTTGGTCATTTTCAGACTGTTCTCTGGACAATGAGAGTGCAAAAGAAATTTTCTCTATTACTATTTATGATGCTTCATTACCCATTGAATTTCATACAGTTTTGAATTATGAGATTTAGAATATTCAATTACATTCATACATTACATACACTCTGGGGCTTCTGATACTTTTGTTATTCTGTAAACTTTTTATCTCACTATCTCTATGTACTGACCTTTTACAAGAAACTGATAGGATAAAAATGAAGTTGGGTATAATCCACCACTTACCACCTTTGAACTCAGTTCTGTATGCAAATTATTGTGGAAGTGCATAAGTCAAGTAAGTACTGTTAGAACCTATGCTAGATGTCGTGGGGTGTGAAAATGTGTTAGTCTGACTTTAAAAGACATTTCTGCAAGTTCAGAGAAAAGATTGAACTGATTTTTTATTTCAAAATGAAAGAAGATTGAATAAGGATTTTTCTATATTTGGATCTAGAGGGAGAGGAAGGCAGGCCTACACTTGGTGTTTGGTGCTAGATATAAAATATATAAGAAAGGTGAACTATAGTATATAGCTCATTTGCTTGCTTGTATCTTTTTTGTGTTGGACAGAATAAGCCTCACATTCAAAAGGCTAGAGACTTTCTTGGTAATAGAGAAATGGAGCCAAGCTATTGAAGAGAAGGTAAATGTGCATGTAATTGCTCTAAAAGAGTTCTACTTTTCTGGACTAGTATAACTGAAACCTAGTTTCCTGAAAGAACTTATAGATGAAACTCACTGAACTGCCAAGAAAGATTAAAAACAATTATGGAGCAAGGTATAAGTAATCTAAGATTGGACACAAATAACTCTTGTCCTTTTTTTAAAGAAAATAAATAATTTATATAAATTTTAGAGTACTGAGAAGACAATAACCATAGAAAAATTTCCAGAATGAATGATTAAAAGGATGGATTATGATTGATTAGTAAAAGTAGCTGTGATCAATGGGAGCCAGAATAAATACACACACACACACACACACACACACACACACACACACACATAAGTTTATATGTTGTATGTTGTAGCAAATATAAGTTGACTTATGATCAACCTTTCCTTCTACATTTATCCCTCATTGTTTTAGACCATACAGGCTTGGAAGCAAAATATTTGATCTTTTGCCGCTAGGAGTAGATATTTGACATATTTCTGAGCAATGAGTCAACATGATCTGGAAGCTCATATTTCTGTGAGGCAGCAGCAATGCCTGGTAGATAGTGACATATTTCTTCAGTCTAGCATAGTCCCCTCTTCTCTTCCCAGCCTCTCTCAAACTTTGGCCAAGTTTCAGTTGTCTTTTCATCATAGCATGTGTATTGTTGATTATTTTACAATATAGTGAAAGAAAATATTTCTGTACCTTATAAAAAAGGTGGGCAAGGAGAATTAGATAGTTGGAGAGGGCCACATATAATACAAATAAAAAAATGTCATATTTCTTTGTGGAAATGAATGATACTCTTATGATTTAATATGGAAAGGAGTCCTTTAATAAAATACAATCTGACATAGTTGTTTGCTTGACCTCTGCAGGAGTTTGAGTTGAGAGAGAGAGGGAGGGAGAGAGAGAGGGATCTTTGTTGTAGTTGTTGACTCTTTTACAGATGTCTGCCACTCCTTCCTCCTTTGCCTCCCTCCACCCTGCCTCTGGCCCCCCTTAGGGCTTCACTTTGCTGTTGCCTTGTGTCCATGGGGTCTGCATCTATGCATACATATTCTTTGATTGGTCTCTTCTGGCCCTCCTCATCTTCTTCCCTTCTGAAATCTGTCAGTCTGTTCCATTTATCCACGCCTTTGAAATAAGTATTTTTAATAACGTTATATTTTGCCTTGTATTTTAAAGAATAAAATAGTAAGAAGAGCATTATTATGTGCCATTCACTATTTACAATGCTATAGATGTTTGCCTTCAAGTTTCATGGCAACCCAGTGAAGACAGAATTGTTACTGGATGCAGTTTAGAGTGGAGGAAAGTAAGCCAAAGAGTGCAGTATTCTGTCTGTTGAATGATCACCCAGGATCCAGCACTCTTAAGTGGAGAGAGACAGGCAGGGTTCCCCTTACCATAGAGCCTGTGACCCTAACTACTCTGTTACAGCACTTTAACACATTTTTAGCAAGAAAAGCTCTTCAGTTCTAGTGCAGTAACAGTTGCTGGACTAAGGGTCCCAAGATACACAGAAATTTGGGTCCTGCAGTCAGAAGAATTAACTGCTGTAAAACTGAATTTCCTTCCTTTGAGTTAGTAATCATTTTTGTCTGTCTAAGGGGCTAATAATTATTAAGTAATTTGTGTTTCTAAGAAAAAAGCTATACTCTAAAGGAAAAAATGTCCTCCATACATCTAACTGGAACTTCTATAAAGCCTTTGTTCCTTCTTAGAAACCAAACATTGGACAATATCATTATGAATTCTCACCTCTCACCATACGTCAGAAAGAGCCTTATCGGATAGTGAGCATAAAATTGTTTTTTGAATAAAGTTTTTTTGTTTGTTTGTTTTAAGTTTCAAATTCTAAAGCAATTCCTTTCTTCTACTCCTATTTCAGAAATATGATGCTTAGGGAAAGAACAAAATATCTCCTTATATTGTCTAATCAACTTTTAAAATTGGTGCCCAAGAGTAAATTCTTAAGACATCTCTCATCTTTTGAGAGTAAAACATAGTCCCTTTGCCAATTTATAACATGCTATTGCCACCACCACATTTCTAGAAATATTTTCTTTTCCACCACATAAGAAATTGCATGTCAATTTTTTAGCTATCATTGTATAAATTTTTAGTCAAACCTAGCTCTACATGACAGTTCATTGAAGTGAGAAAGGTAAGGCAAAAAGATTTTATCCCCTTTGCATACCAAGTATGAAAGAACTACCTGAATCATTTAAGGTGAAAATCACCCCATTGTCAGGCACAATTAAAACAGTAGCACTTCATTCAGAAGTTTCACACCATTTATTTGAGAGAAAAGATTGTGGAAAGAGAGAGCTAGACATTAGGAACTCTAATGACATTTACCATCAAAGGGGCAAAAGATTATAAGCACTGAAGAAATTATACTTTTGAGGCTCTAGTTAAAGTCTGTAATCTTGGTGATATGACCAATAAGTGACAGTCAGGTTATGCTGAATTTTAAAACCAGTGGAATATCTTAGATTTTCCTAAAATTGCATTTTATTATAACATTGCTGCCTTCATAGAATATATAGAATTTTATATATAATAAATGAGGCATCATATTCTTGGCTAGATGTTGGATTTTCAGTTCTTACAAGCATTCACTATAGTCATTGTGTAGACTAAATTTTTAGATGAGGTGCTACTTGAAGTCTCCTGTCTGCTGCTGCAGAGAAGTTAAAATTCAGGAACACTCTTAGTAGACCTGGAGATAATTCCCCCTTGCTGTGGTTAGTTATGTTTTCTCTCCCTTAAAGGGAGTATTCAATATTCACTATGAGATTTTCCTGGAAGTGAGAGGCACATTTTCAATGTTATGGTGAATTTATTAACTTAGAATCCACTGTGAATTATTTTTATGCTTAATACATGTAATCACAACTAGACATATATTAGTATTTATAAAGAACAAATTTCAAACATCAAATATTTGCCTGGCTTGAACACCTTTTGGTCCACAAAAAATAATTCACTGGTGTCTCATTATTCTATAAAGAGAAACTGAAAGGAAAGCCCATTTTAGGCCCTACCCAAGTTGATTTAATTATCAGGAAGCAAAATATCTCATTATTAAGTGGTCACGTCCAACACTGAAGGCATTATCTTTCCGCTGAACCTACTCCCTCTCCATTATTTCTGCTTTTCATCATCAGCTCTTCCCATCTCCTCACCCACACATTCTAGTTAATTGCTATATCGTGTCCATTTTCTTTCCCGGTATCTTATCTTCTTAGTTTAGGACTGAGGAGTTTCTCACCTAGACCACTACCACATGGGTGCTTCTCAAGTTTCTTTGATTATAGGGGAATGGAAGAGAGAGAGTGAGTTTCATAGATTTACAGGAATACAAAAATAAATGTTCTCAATTAGAGTAAATCACACATAATTCATGACTAGAAACACCTCTGAGGATCATATTAAAAAAAAAAACAACAAAATACAAGGGGAGTAGCCTGAGCTTTTGAGAGACACTTAGATAGATTCCCATCCTTGCTCTGCCACTTCCTAGCTGTGGAGCTTTGAGCCATTACCTTATATCTTGTTAGCCTTAGTTTTCTTGTCTTTAAGGTATAAATAATAAAACCTTTAAATACTAAGATATACTTCAGAGGGTAGTTGTGTCACTTAAACAATATAGCATAAATAAGACATCTAGCAACCCCAGAAAAACGTAGGTCCGCCATTCATATAAAAAGAAAATCCAAAACCACCCCTTGAAAAGAAAAATGTACAGACAAAAACTCCAAAACTCATACAAATATATGCACTGTTTTTAAAAAGCAACTATTCTAAGGAGTACACTGCACTTTGCCATTCTTATGTTAAAATATGATTATTGTATATAAACAGTGTCCTTTCTCAGGAGCACAGCTTCAACCTCAGAATTTGCTAACTACTTTTCTGATTTACACTGCTTTATCACTTGAGAATTTTTCTTGATATCTATATCTAAATCCCTTGTTTCAATATCAGCCCTATTTGTTTTATTTGATGTCTCCTAAGAATGAAACAACTGCTAAAGTACAAGTCTCCCTGAACTAGAATTAATTTATCTTCTTTATTTGCTTTCCTCTTTAAGAGCTATCTTGTGATGCAAAGCATTATTTTATGGTTTTGCAACATTTGCATTTGTTAGCATCCCATTATAGATAAATACAGTCTTTGCTTCTAGAATGAAGTGAATGAAAAATAAAGTAAGCTCCCATGATGGATTAGGTCAAGGCCTCAATCTAAGTTTTCTTCGGCACCTTGCCTACTCTTCTATAAAATTTCTTATGGAATGATGAAATGTTTGCTATTTCATGATTTTTAGTATCTCCAAAATCCCATATATACTTTGACATTCTGTCATTGAAATGTGTAATGACCTGATGTTTGGGTAATTTTTAAAATTTATTATTATTATTTATTTATTTTTTTAATCATTTTTTATTTTTCAATTATAGTTGATATATAATATTAGTTTCAGGTGTACATCCCAGTAATTAGACATTATATAACTTACTAAGGGTTTATCCTGAAAAATCTCATACCCATCAGATACCATACAAAGTTATTATAATATTATCGACTATATTCCATATGCTGTACTTTACATCCCCATGACTATTTGGTAACAACCAATTTGTACTTCTTAATCCCTCCAACTTTTTCATCCATTCTCCCAACCCCCTTCCTACCCCATTCTGGCAACCAAAATGTTCTCTGACTCTTTGAGTCTTTTTCTGTTCTGCTTGTTTGTTTATTTTGTTTTTCAGATTCAATTGTTGATAGATATGTATTTATTGCCATTTTATTATTCATAGTTTTGATCTTTTTTCCCCTTCTTCTTCTTAAAGAAGATTCTTTAACATTTCATGAAATACTGGTTTGGTGGTAATGAATTCCTTTAGCTTTTTCTTGTCTGGGAACTTCTTTATCTGTCCTTCAACTCCAAATGACAGCTTTTCTGAATGGAGTAACCTTGGTGGTAGGTCCTTGCTTTTCATCACTTTGAATATTTCTTGCCACTCCCTTCTGGCCTGCAAAGTTTCTGTTGAGAAATCAGTTGATAGTCATATGGGTGCTCCCTTGTAGGTGACTAATTGCTTTTCTCTTGCTGTTTTTAAGATTCTCTTTTTGTCTTTAACCTTTTGCATTTCAATTATGATGTGTCTTGTTGTGGGCCTCTTTGGGTTCCTCTTGTTTGGGACTATCTGCACTTCCTGAACTTTTATGTCTATTTTCTTCAGCAGGTCAGGGAAGTTTTCTGTCATTTTTTGAAATAATTTTTCAATTTCTTGCTCTCTCTTTTTTCTTTCCAGCAACCTTCATGATGTGAATGTTGGGCCACTTGAAGTTTTCTCATAGGCTTCTTACACTATCTTCATTTTTTTGGATTCCTTTTTCTTTTTTGCTGTTCTGACTGGATGTTTGTTTCCTTATATTCCAAATTGCTGATTAGATTTTTGGCTTCATTTTTTAACTCACTGTAAGTTATTCTTCATGTCTGTTAGTATATCTTTCATTTCTGGCTATTTCTTTGTTTGTTGTTCTTTTGTTTTTTTATGATTTCTACATCTCTTTCATGCTGTTGAAGTTCTCACTAAGTTTTTTGAGCATCTTTATAACCATTGTTTTGAACTCTGTATCTGGTAGTTTACTTGTTTCCATTTTATATAGTTTTTTTCTGGATATTTCTCCTGTTTTTTCATTTAAGACCTGTTTCTTTGTCTCTGCATTTTGGCTACTTCCTTATGTTTGTTTTTTTGAAAAGGTAGAGCTGCTATGTCTCCTGGGCTTTGTAGAGTGGACTTTGTAGGTGTCTTGTAGGGCCCAGTGGCACAGCTTCCCCAATCACCTGAGTGGGTTCCTACTTACACTGCGCTTGGTGGTGCACAGGAAAGACCAGGGTGCAAACCAAGCCTGGCTACTCCTAATGCCAGGCCTGGGGACACTTAGCAAGAGGCATGGTGCACGCAGAGGCCAGATACTGTTTATTTGAGAGATTTTAGGAAGCAACAGGGGCATTTCCTATGGAAAAGGCTTGGGTGGGCCTGCAGGTCATTGGGGCAGACTCTCAGGGAATCAGTGGGGGGTGAACAGTGTCAGCCAGGTTGATGGAGACTTATATATGGTGCCTGCCTGCCAGCTCTGTTGGGGGAGGGCTGAGATAAGAAACATTGGCCTCTGCCAGCACTTTTGTCTAGCAGAAAGCTTCCTCTCCCAGCTCTCACCCTGATGCCAGACAATTTAGTTTCTCCTTGTATGTCCCTGGTTTCTTTCAAGCTGCTGCTACACTGGAACTTGGAGTGAGTCAGAGTAAGTCTGTGCATGGGCCCTTTAAGAAAAATGCCTGGCACTCCAGCAGCCCTTGGTCTCACCCAGCCACAATCGTCACTGGTTTTTACAGCCAGAAGTTATGGGGACTTTTCTTTCTGACCTGGCTCCCTGGGCTGTGAGATGCAGTGCGGAGATGGAATCCCTCACTCCTCCAGAGGGACCTCTGCAGCCAAGATATCCCTCCTGATCTTAAACATGAGTCTGGGACAAGCACTTTCTGAGTCTCCGTCCCTCCTACCAGTCTAGATGTGGCTTTTTAAAATCTCTACTTGTAGGACTTCCATTTAGCTAGATTTCAGGCAGTTCTGAATGAAGGTTGTTCTGTAGTTTAGTTGTAATTTGATGTGGTCATGGGAGGATCCAGTACTACATTTACCTACACTACCATCTTGACTAGAAGTTTGGGTAATTTTCTTTTTTAAGTGTGTTACACGAGTTAAAGAAAAGCATGACCAGCTACACACCTGGCTTTCAATCAGCTTCCTGATTACGCAGAAGTCTGGCAAGTGCTTCAGAATTTACAGTCTGCGGCTTCATTTCTTTTGGCATGTTCTTTGGGTTTTTTTCCTAAGATGTCTCAGACCCCTCTGCGATTCCTTTCCTTTTGCCATTTGGACAAGAACTCCACAGAAATCTAAGTCCCTAGGAGAAGATTTGCGGATAAGGGCACAGACTCCAGAGTGTTATTTTTAGATAGTGGTGGGGGAGAAGAAATTTTCTTTTCTTTGTATTGTTACCATGTATACAAGTTGGTGTTGAAAGATAGTGTATTGACCAAAAGATTTAAAAATGAAAATCTGTGTTTGTTTAATTCTTTGCCTTCTCTCTATGTTCATCTTCTTTTCTTTTGTTTTCTTAACTTTGGCCTTTTATTAAGAAAACATTCATCTCTGTCGAAAAGCTTGCATGCTAACTTCATATCTTTTAGTGCTTGAAAACATTAACATATCCATTTCTCTTCTAAAGAGAACTTTCTGAAATAACTTAGGCAGGATTTGTGTGTGTGAATGCAAATTCATTTGTTTTAATTACACAACCAGTGAAAAAGAAGTTCTGACATGTTCTGTATTGCTTTGCACTCTAAATGAGCACACACATCCTATACAGACACTCATATTTTAATTGTAAGGTGATAATAATCCTGTTTTCAAATTTGGTTGGTTTCCTGTTTCCTTCCTTACCCATAGATTTCTTCCAGTTTATGTTGACAAAATGATTATTAGTTCTTACTTCCTTATTAATATCATTCTTCACAATCCTATTACTGGACACTGTGATTTTAAAGCTGTAAAAGAGAAAACCACAAATGGAGTCATTTGTGCTAAAGCCCATAATACCAAATCGAGACTTAATATTAGAATTAATCTCTGTTTCAGCCTTCTCCAGAAATCTAGTCTTCATTGGTCAACTCCTTGCCTGAAATAGTTCTTTCTTTCCTTTTGCTAATAAGTTTCTTGTCCTGCCTGTTATCTGCCTGTAGCTATACAGCTACAGCTTGGGTGGGGGGCTAGAGAGGGAGGCCCCTCTCTAATTGCTAGATGGAATGCTATCAGATTCATGAATCATTTGATAAAGACAATTAGATCTTCAAATTTATTAGGTTGAATTTTTGTTCTATAACAAAGACTATGACCTTTCTAATCCTAATAAAGAAAATGAAATCATTTTAATCAGATTGAGCTAATCCCAGAAACTACAAAATAATTCAGTTGCACAAACATTTTCTTGCAGTCCCATACTATTCTAGGTCTTGGGAAGCTATGATTAGCAAGCATAGTCCAGGTCCTCCAGGGGCTCAGAGTCCAGTGAGGCTGCTGGATGAGTAAGCTGGCAATTCAAATGGGTGCTGGTGCTGTAAGAAGTGCTACCACAGGCCTGTATTCTCATGCTGAGAAACTTTATTTACCACCACTAGGCCTCCTTTTCAAGACAACTCATTGCCTTTGATTTATTGTCTCATTTGTAATCACCCTCCCAAAGTTCCTGGAAGCTGAGGTGAGTCATACTGATAACTGGTGTATTCTTGGGGAACAAGGAGCATGTCTGATTCTCAGAATCTCGTATAGTGCCTGAGAGAGTAAGCTCTCAGTATGAGTTTGTTAAATCACTAGATCTTGACAGCAATAACAATGAATAGTTACATTCAGGGAAGCCCTTAGGCTAGACTTTTAGTAGGACAGTGGTTACTTTCTCTCTTTCTCCCAGATCTTCACACACTCTTACCTTTGCAATCCAACTAGTGATAGGAAGATGAACTCTAATCATCTGAGACCTCCAAACTCCTGCCTGCCCTACTGGCCAGCATGCATTTTGAAGACAGGATTTAAATCCACCTGAGTCAGTCAGAAACCTTTGGAGATATTCTTGCAAAGACTTTGGTATTTAACCTACTAATTTTGGAATTTCAAACAGTATCTTTTTCATTGCTAACAGAGGATATTTTCAGCATTTAATCTGTAAAAGATAACCCACCACCAGTAGCACATTAACTTCAACATAATATCTAACATTTTAAAAAATGTATCCTATGTAGCAGCACTATACAGAATGCTTTATACTAATTTATCTGTTTTAGTCTTCACAATAATCTTATCAAATGAAGAAAGTGAGACTTAGAAAAATTTATGACAAATGTTTAAGGTGACAAATCCAGAAAGTGTTAGTGGGATTAGAACCCATGTCCTCTGACTAAAGATCCCATTAACTTTACTAAGATGTTATCTCATCAGTCCCCACTCACCACCTTGCTTGTTGACCCCCTGAGTCTATTATTATAGCAATCTCCCAAGTTCCTGATAATTTTCACACAAATCAGCTATGTTTCCAATTGACTAGCTTGGTTCTCACCTGACCTCCAGCAATAGTTCTCACTGCAAATGAACATGCATTAAGTATTGTATGACATTCTTGGCATTTTTGTACATAGGCATTTTCATATCTTTTTGTAAAATGCCATTCCTTTATAGAACAATTGATTTTAGGATGATAGAAAATAATTGGTTGCCTTCATCTTGGCAATGATAAAAAGTTGAACACTCTGCACCAAATGCAAATTGTGTCAGAGAAACCTATTGGGTCTCATGATGACTCTTGAAATGGAAAAACAGAAATAAAAGCCCCCATTGATTTTCTTACTCTAATAGGACATCAGCTTCAAGTATGAAGCTCTCTTTCATTTTTGTGTGACAATGGACAAGAACTATCTTTATAGTACTTTATTGTTTACATAAGTTTATAAAACTGGATATTGGGGCCAAGATTTATAGGGAGAAAAATCTGGGAAAGAAGAAAACAGCTCTTACAGATAACCATTCCTCTACCCCTCCAACAATGCAACAAGTCTTACAAATTGAAACTGAAACATCCCTGCCTCCATTAGGGGGTCTGTGCTTTAAGACTTAAGAGAGACTAAAGAATGTCTGAAGCAGAGTAGTGACTTTGTAAATCTGGTGTTTCTATTAGTTGTAGTTTTCTTTAAAAAGGCTCCCACTTAATTTTCTCTCTTCTGTATGAGCAGTAGTAATTCACTGGCAAATTTTTCAATCCACACAGGTATACTTAGGCACATGGAAGAATGAAGCTGCCTTTGGCTTATAGTGTAGGCTTTTATCCAGTGCAGAGAACTGATTTCAGAATTTACTTTTCTATTAATAAAATCTTTTAAACCAAGGAAAATCATACAGGGGGTTTGTACAGAAATCTTTTTCTTGAAAAGGGGTCTAAGTTGAGCACAGCTATGGTGGACTAGATAAATGGACTGAATCCAGTAGCTACATGAGACATTTGGTAGAGTAAATCAACACAGTGGGAGTTCCCTCTTCCCAGTGAATCTCAAACTTATTTGAATACTTTTTTCTTTCATCCATCAATACTCTATCAGATATATTTTTCAGTGTTACTCTCTGTTCATAGTAGAAAGCCTATCTCCTACTAAATATGTTTATTTTCACACTACTCTTTTTGTTCTGTACTCTGACTCAAGAGAAGCGTGGATAGAAATAAAGCAGAAGGATATTAAAAAGAGTTTTTGGATCAATGTTGGGTATAGAGTAGGGATAAAATGAGAAACTCTGGGCTGACAATAAAGAAATCCATGGTTTCCTCTGGTTTCTATTGTACACTTATTCATTTATTTATTCATTTATTTATTCACTATTTCATTCTGTCAGCGAGTGAGCCAGTCAATATATATTTATTTGGTGTCTTATGTGTCAGGAACTCTTTAAGGAACAAAAGATGCAGGGATAAGAAGGCAGTGCAGTTTGGCCACTGACCCTGGGAAGCTTGAAGTTTGACTATGTTGCTATGTTGGTTGGATGCTTTGAAAAAAATCAGTTAATCTCTCTGGTCTTCAGTTTCCTCATATATAAATGAGGCAGTCTATCAGATGATATGCTTCTATGATTCCAGCTCTTGACTGGTATTACTACTCAATTCTAAAATTTGATTTATTTTCAATGAATTTCTGTTCCCACAACATCCTCTTACTCCCAGTCCCTGCACTTCTAAAGGGAGTTTAAAACTTTTGTTGATAATGTATTCAGCTTTTACAATAGGAATATCTTTCACATATATAAATTCCATATTTTTCCTATTTCATTTAGTCTTGTATCCTGGAAAACCTATCAGCTCTGAGCAAACTAGGGAGAATGGGCCCTTAGTTATTTAGGGTTGTAATAACTGAACACTTTGCAGAGTGTCCATCCTGTGAGGCTTAGAAAATCTTTAATGACCACTTTACAAAAATGTGATTGTCATCATTGTACCTTGACATAAAATGGTTTCTTTTAGGGAGGGATAAAGAGGTATAAGTCACTCTTATAGTTTAATTCAGAAACATACTTTTCTGTAATAGCAAAATTTTAGGAGTGAATGAAATGGTAAACTCCACAAAAACTCTCCTACACTGACCATTCAAGTATTTAGAAAGAAATCTTAGATACATTTTTAAAGACAACATTTCACAGAATATAATACTAAAACAACACTAGGAGGTCCTTATTAAAAATATTAAAAATGTAAATTATTCAAAAGAAATAAAATAAAAAGTAGTATTTCAAGAAACAGATAAATTTCAAAGGGAGACTTTAAAATTATGGCTCTATGTGTATGATGCGGAATATGTGGCTAGTATTTGGGAAATTTTGTCAAATATTTAAGGGAATAATTAGCATTATTAAGTTATACTTTTGCAAGTTGCTTCAAAGGTATCAGTTTTATAGTAATGTTTGGCATTTTTAAGTTTCAGCCTTTGATTTAGGAAATTGGTTTTGAATAATTGCTTATTGAGGGCATTACTGACCTCTTGGCCATTAAACCAGTGCTTGTCTTGCTGTATAATAAGCAGCATTTTTCACAGCTGACCACTCTTTCTTCACTGAAACATGACCTTCCCAGTTTCCAGGACACTTCACTTTCCTGGTTACCCCTCACCTCAAAGCTACACCCTTTTTCCCTTTGCTTCTTCTTTTTCACTTACACAGTGCTAAACACTAAAATGCCCCAGGGCTTGGCCTTCTGGATCTCTTATGGTTTCTATTTGCACAGGCTCTCTGGATGTCCTCTAGTCTCTTGGCTTTAAAAAATCATCACTATGCTGAAGATACTCATATTCCCCCGCCCCCCCCCCCACTTATGTCAACCTCCCCTTCTATCCCATTAGCACAAAATGCCAATATTTCTAATTTGAATTATGGTAAAAACTTCCTAATAACTCCCTGCTTGCTCCTCCTTAATAGCAACCAGAGTGATTCTTTAAATATATGTGAGATCATGTCACTCCCATGCTCAAAATCCTTCTCATACTGAGAGTAAAAGCCAAGTGTACCACAGTAGCCTCTAATACATACAATCTGAATTTCCCCCATGTATAAGTCTTGGTCTTGTCACCAGCTTGTGTTAGTAGAATTGGTGACAGTGACACTGTACCAATTGGGAGCCTAGTACTCAAGAGGACTTGCACATTTCTCCTTTATCTCTTGACATCTGCTACTACCACGTGAACAAGCCCCATCTATCCTGCTGGGAGATGAGAGACTGTGTGGACCAGAGTGCTCTGTTCCTCCAATGACAAATATTTGCTTCACACTTATGCCCTGCTTGTTTTGTTTCTGAGCTTATGGCTAAAAATAACATTTCGTTTTAAAGCAAAAGTAGAGTGTAATCTTTTTGAAGCTAACATGAAATGTCAATTAAATTCAATACATGAACTATCCACAGTGCACATAACTCAAAGTAGTGACAATATGAAAAGCTGTGACAAGTTTGTACATGCATGACAATGAATATGTCATGGCTATCCCCTGGCTGAGAGTGATTCTAAGTGCTCAGACTTCAGAGATAGAAAAATAGATGCAAAAATGTTCACACTAAGTAAATCTGCATATAAAGAATAAAAAAATTAAAAACTAAGCATCTGGTTTGAAAGTGCTGAAGATACTAGATTTTATGGAGTTTTTTTCTTTCACAAGAATTAAATAACTAATTGAATAGAATTGTACACTTGAAACATATAATTTTATTAACCAAGTCACCCCAATAAATTTAATTTTTAAAATATCTAAAAAAAGAATTGAACACGAAGCCTAATCTTGGCTAGAACATTTAAGTATAAAATATTTCAAAGAACTAAATCAGAAGATAATTGATTTGAAATTGACTAGACTTGAAAACTGGTCAGAGATAACCAGCCTGAAGAAATCAGATCTTTGTATATTTGTCCCCTCTTTGGAAAGGATATCGATAACTGTTTTATCCAAACAACAACCCCTATAACTCTCTATTCTCTTAGTCTTTGTAGGACTCAATGTCACCAGAAAAATCTATATATTATATAACATATATTATATATATATATGTATTATTGTCTGTATCTCACTATCTTTGTTTATTGCTATATCCCTAGAACCTAAAAAAGTGTTTGACATATAGTAGGTGTTCAATAAGTTTTGGTGAATAAATGAATGTAGAATATCACTAAGCTCTGTGTAGCCCACATATGTATATTTTATATACATATTTGTCTCATTGATTAGAGTAAAATAATTATGTTTATATGTGACAAATCCTACATGAGACTTTGTAACTGTTGGGATAACTCACATTCAAAAAAGGGATGAGCAAGGACTTTGGGGGAAGGTGCTATGAGCAGTGTATGTGTGCATGTGTGTGTGTCCGTGATGGAGAGAGGCACATTCCTAAAGTGAATGCCGTTGAAATGCTTCCAGTATGCTGAGAGACACATTAAAGGCACGAGTCTTCTTATAAGTACACTCGCACACTAGGCTTCAAGGAGGTGATAGCATCTGAGCTGTGTCTTGAAGATCGGGTAATATCCCACATTTTAGAGAAGGCTTTTCAACTTGAGTTGTGTTTAAAAGCAAAAAGCAAGGGTGGTACATGGGAAGGCATCAGGCATGTTCTGGCATGCCGAGGAGATTAATCTTTTTGATATGCAGGATAACGGAAGCAATGTTTGGAAAATAGTAGAACACAAATGGAGATACGCTTTGGGAACCGACTGTGGGTGCCTTTGGAATGAGGTTAGGCTTCGTGTGAAAGAAGCGGCCAAACGGAGAGATTTGGTTATGGAAGTGACACTTCAGAGCAGGACGCTAGTTGTGTAGGCAGAAGGATGTCTCTCTAACTCTTCTATTCCCACTCCCTACACTGTTCATACAAAACATGGCGATGAGGCTCAGAGACCTGTGGTCACTAAGGTAGAGGCTGTGTGTGTATCACTTTCTGGTCTTCCTGCTCACTTGGTCCAGGCAAAAACTGGCACCTTCTTCAAGGCCCAGAGACAAATATTACAACCAGGGTTTCTCTTTTCTTCATTGTCATTTAGCTAGTGCAACTGTTGATAAGGCCATCATTTAAAAGTTGTTTTTTAAGAAACTTGAGCACTAGAAAATGAAAATGCTGCTTCTCATATTTCATTTTTTGAAAAATAAATTTGAGCTTTATTGAGGCATAGTTGGGAATAAAATTGAAAGATAAAGTGTACAACATGATTTTGATAAATGTACACATTATGAAAAGATTCCCCCATCTAGTTAATTAACAAATCTATCACCTCACATATTTATCTTTTTTTGTATGTAAGAACATTTAAATCCTTCTCATACTAAATTTCAGTTACCCGATACGGTGTTATCAACTATAGTAACCATGTTTTATATTAGATCCTCAAACCATATCAATCTTATATCTGAAATTCTGTATACTTTCAGCAACTTCTCTCTATTGTCCCTTCCTTTTCCCCTCCAGCCCATGACAACCACATTTGGACTGTGTTTCTATGAGGTAGTCTTTTTTTTAGGTTCCACATATGAGAGATTCCATGAAGTATTTGTTTTTCTCTGTCTGACTTATTTTACTCAATATAATATCCTCAAAGCCCATCCATGTTGCCACAAAGGGCATGGTTTCCTTCTTTCTCCTGGCTAAATAATATTTCATTCCATTCAATTCCACTACGTTTTTATCTAGTCATTCACTGATGAACACTTAGGTGGTTTCCATGTCTTGGAGTATTGTGAATAATGCTGCATGAACATAAGAATGTAGATATCTCTTCGAGATCCTATTTTGATTTCCATTAAATATACACTCAGGTGGGATTGCTGGATCATATGGTAGTTCTATTTTTTAATTTTTGAGAAACCCCCACACAGTTTTCCACAGTGGTTGCATCAACTTACATTCCCATCAGCACTGCACAGGAATTCCCTTTTCCCCACATCCTCGCCATTGCTTGTTATTTCTTTTTCTTTTTTGATAACAACCATTCTGACAGGTGCGAGATGATATCACATTGTAGATCTGATTTGCACTTACATGATGCTTAAGTGATGTTGAGACTCTGCTATTAGAATTAATAAATTTATGGTAACATTCCTGAGGCCTCTTTTCTGAAAGTAATGCTTTTGCTGGGTATACAATTCTAGATTAAAAGTTCTTTCTCTCAAAATTTTAAATTTTGCTTCCTTGCCTTCCTGTTTTCAATGGCAACTGTGTGGTTTATATAACTGTAATTTTTTATGTAGCCTTTTATTTCTCTATTCCCTCTGGAAACTTTTTATGTATTTGAAACCCTTGTTCAGTGTTTGGGTGCAGGTTTCATTTTTGCTATTATTTTTTGTTTTGCTTTGTTCCTAAAATGCAGGCCCTTTTACTTTTTACAGTTATACCTTTCTTCATTTAGGAAATTGTCTTCTAGGTTTTATTTTTGAACATTGCCTTTCTCATCCTCTCTTTATTTTCTCATCCTGTGAATCTTCTCAAATGCATATTATTTTAAGGTAGACATCATAAAGTGGTTACTAAGAAGCTAAACACAGCTTGTACAGTTTGTCAAACCTGCATAGTGTTCTGAGAATAATTCATTCAGATATTTTTAATTGGTACATTTCATTTAAAAATACAGATTTCTGGCATATTTGGCAAACTGAACATGAATGCAAGTAATTGGCAAGTAGTAAGTTACAGCCTCCACTCTGAGATGTGATGTGCAGTGTCCCAGTGTCCCAGTCATCTGCTTTCCTTTGTCCTTCTGACCCTAAGCTCAAGTATTACATTCTATGACACATCATCATACTTGCCCCCCCCGCTTTCTAACTGAAGAGAGAGAGTCTTTGCTTGTATATGTTTCAAAGTGGGCACGAGAGAAAGTGTAATTTGTTTCAAGAAAAGTAAAATATTATTTCTTAGTGGGAGAAAAGAATTATCCTACATGTTTATAGTGTTAATAAAATGTCTGTTGAACAATAAAGTGGAAAGTGTCATTTCATATGTAGTATATGAAATATATTTATATGAAATAAAAAAATTATACAGGTGACAGACATATAGGAATTTTCATGATGAAAAACTTAGTTGACTGAAATATGGACTAAAATTTCCACAGGCTTAATTTTTGAATATAAATACATATAAAGTAAATGATGTAGCTATGATATGGTACTATGAATTAGGTTAAAAAATCGCCCATATGTCAGTTTTATTACAGATGGTGGTTTTATAAAATAGTATCTATTGGAGCCAATAGAAATTATATGTCTGAAAAGAAACAAGCTTTGGAAATGTAAGTCAAACTTGAGATAGGGCTAAGAATTTACAGTCTATGTTGGAAGAAAAATAAGTTATTTATGGGCTTGTTTCTTATAGCTGCTGATAACAGAACTGTAAATAATGCCAACCCTTTAGACGTACATTATTTTTCATCAGTAAAAATTTTTATTTTTACCAAATAACATTTGCTGATGGTGCCTATAACAGTGACAGAATTACTTAATTTTTAGTGTTGAGAAAAACAATGTAAATAGGTCAAAATTAGTAAGCGTATTTATAAATAATGCTTATGTGATGATCTGTGTTAAATTGAAGACCTTCCCATGGCCTATAGCCTTCACCATTGATGCAATTCCTGGACACATCAACCCCTTGGGCCTCATTCCTTAATGATTTTCCCCTTGTTTAACCATTTCAGACATTTTAGGGGCCAGAGTCTTTGCATCTGCTCTTACCTCTGCCTGCAAAATTCTCCCACAAACAGCTACAGAGTGGCTCCTTCACCTCATTTTGAATATTTTCCATAGGGTCCCTGGCCCATATATTTAACACAGCACCTCCCATCCTCTACAACCTGTCAACATACATGTCAAATGCTATTCTCCATAGTCATATATTCTATTGCCTATATATTTTATTTTCTGTTCTCCCTACCCCCTTGCCGAAAACACATTTATACCCACATATATCCTTAGAAAGTAAACTCCACAAGGACAGAGTATGTTGCTTTTTTAATTATGATGTTTATTTGTTTGTTTGCTTATTTGTTTTGTTTAGTTTTTGATTTTTGTTTTTCATTCCCAGAGGTTAGAAAAGTGTTGGAACATAGAAGTTGCTTAATAACTATTTGTTGGGTGACTAAATGAAAAAGGTGAATTGGATATATATATTTTTTTAGATCTTAAACTTTAGTTAGCTCTAGGTTTTGCTTAATTGACTAGATACACAATATTATAGTCTGGAAGTTATTTGGCTTGGCAAGGATATGGAAGGAAAGACATTTTTAAACTGCTGAAAAAAATCAACATATTTACATCACCCAGAGCAATATTCCCACCTCTGCTCACCAACAAATGTTGAATTATGGAACTGATCATTTTGGTTGACATTAACACACTTAGTTAAATATGCTTCCAAATAAAATTTTCTCAGCAAGTTTGGGCACATATATTTACATTAGCGTACAAGTTGACTTGCTTGTTCCAAGTAAACATATACATTTGGGAAACTCATTTGGCTCCCTTGCTATGTTGACATTTCTTTTCTCAAATGAACATGACTTCCTGAATTTTTTCCCCCAAATTGGGCTATTTGTGAACACTGAAGTCCAAAATAAATTTCTGATTTAAATCATTATGCACGAAACTATCATTGTTGAGTTTGCCTTTCTTAGAACGTAGTGCTGATAAAGACTCAAGAGTAGAAGGTATTGAAATGAGATGCTATATGATAGTAAAAAACAAAATATGACAACATCAGAACATCAGACTTATGCAAACATTTGATAATGGGTTACTGTAAGATATTGCAAAAGTCCTACTCATGTTTTTGATGATGAATGAAAAGATATATTGCTCTTAGGTAAGGACTCAACCCCAATCCACAATTACATATTAGTCTCCAAAAAATAAAACACCTTATAAACATTTTGAGGCAGAGATACAAATTCCAGCTCTTTTGTTTATATGGAAGGAGTAACAAGTACAAAAAATATAATATTTTAATACTTTATTTTTAATACTTAATATTAAATTATAAACTTAAAGAATACCTAATCTCATGCATTAAAAGACTACATTTAAAAATAGTATAATCAAACTTAAAGGTAATATAACTACTAAATGAAGCAGAAACACTTATTGAATAGATCTTTTTGACTGAGAAAATCATTACCAGCCTTTAGTTCAATCTTATTTCCTACTACAGAAAAATTAAAATAAATCAAAGAGCTTATATGTTTATTAAGCCATGGACATAGACACTGGTCTGGGGAAGGCCTGGGGGTGGGGTGGGTGCAGGGTGGGGGGGATCAGCGGGGGGAAAAGGGGACATCTGTAATACTTTCAACAATAAAAATGAAAAAAAAAGCTTCATACCACCTATAGAATCAGTCCCTCATTTTAAAAATCCAGGGGCTTCTCCAAACAGAAAAAAAAAAAAAATGTATCATTTTTATCTACTCTTTGCATATTGGTCTTTGAGGTATAATACTGTTCCTTACTTACTCTCCTGTATCATGGGTTAATCATAGACCAAAAGCTACAACTCCCAGGAAACCAAGCAGCAGATTTACAGAGATGCAGTAGATTCAGGGAGACACAATTCCAGTTCATGGCTGGAGAAGAGTTCTCATAACTTTCTAGGTTCCAGGTTTTTGTCTTAAGTTTATTTTTCCCAAAACACAAGTCAAAATTTTACCCATCATTTCTTTAAATACTGCAAAATTTCTTCAGTTAGGCTGTATCAGGGGTTATAAACATGCCCCTGATCCTTAAACATTTATGATCCTTAAAATTAATTTGGGGGGCCATATTACCTAGGTTTAAATCCTTTTTAATGAAAATGTTTTTTTAAGTGTTTATCTATAATGCATGTTTTTAATGACCATTAGCATATTAGTAAAAAATAATTTCTATTTTTATACCATTTTAGAATTTCTTGAATAGCCAATAATAAAAAGCAACAATTTTGCTTCTTTCATTAATTTTATTTTTATTATCTTATTAGGTATGCTCTGCTTTGTGTGTCATTTTAGTAGGTAAAATCACATAATTTAGAGCAATTTGATCTATATTGTAGAATTATTCTGCAATCAAATTTTCTTCCTTGGTAAAATATATTAATCATATCAAATTTTGAGCAACAAGTTCACCAGTGGATAATTTTGCCAATACCATGCTTAATATCTAAATATCATGAGGCATTTTTTTTCCCTAAATGTCAAGTCATCTGTTATTTGCTACAATGTTTCCTGTGTTTCAAGTCTTTTCATGGAGGGGAAAAGGCCTTTTTTTACTTATGTATCCACAGACTAGAATTTGTCTTCATCTTTTTTACATTAATTACACTATACCACAATCTGAATCATTTCCAATTTTATTTTCTTTAAAGAGGAGTGATTACTTACACTGAGTTCAGAGTTCTTCCAAATTTTTGAGTTTCTTTTCTGTTATTTTATTTAAGCACCTGTATCTTGTACAGTGGAGGTAGTCTTAAAAAGATTATTCTAGAAGAAACTAAAGGAATACCTGGAAAAATATAACTACATATATATGAAAACAAGTTTACTTTTGTTATTAAACATTTAGCTTCCTTAAAGGTTAAAAGATGATATACCCTCTAAATATTATAAGCAGAAGTCCTAAGGAGAAAAGTAGCTCAGAAAAAAAGACAAAGCAGTGATATAAAGGTAAGCTCAATAAAATGATAAAAAGAAAAGTTAAAAAAACATTGTAGTAGGTGCAGTCAATATAAAACCCAAAGCTGGCAAAAACTGAAACATGAATATGAAAGATGCACTTGTGAAATGATCCTAAAAAATGATGTGAAAGGAGATTAGATACATAAGGAATAGAGAAGAGTGATGCTATATTGATAATAACTTTATTTTTCTAAAGCAGAGATCAACAGCAATGAAACATAAAGTAATAAAATATGTTAGGATAAATATGTTCTGTATAAAAAATAAAGTACTCTATATGCAAATTAAAAAGTTTAAAACTATATACTAGTAAAAATTAATATCATGTCCCGATATTGAATATATCTTGACAAATTTTTATTACCAAGGACCAAGCAAATATTACATAGTACCAATGAATGCAGGGGGAAAAAATCTATCTTTAGACTTCTCCATTTCTAGAGATGTTTTGAAAAATGAAATCAATGAGAAGGGTATAATGGATCAACTAACAAGAGAAAAAAGTTATTTGTACAAAGAATATTTATTACAGAATTGTTAGAAATATAAAACAAAACAAAAAGCAGCTTACAATATTGTCTTGGTTAATAAATTATGTGATAACCTTAAAGTGGAATAGTACCATCTATTTAAAATGTTAATTTAAATATATATATGAAAATGGTCACATGCAATTTTCAATTTAACAAAAGAATTAAAACATTTCTCTATAGTTTAACTTAGTTTTTGTAAACTCTCTAACAAACTTATCTAAATGCACAAAATAAAACTTACAAAAAAAAATATACATGATAGAATGATCAGTAATATTTTACTTTTAATTTTAATTTTTACTTTTTTTCACATTGCTTCCTGTTTTCCTATGATAAACATACGTTGTCTGTACAAAAATTTACAAATGTTTTTCAAAAAATTGAAGGCATTTTCCAAGTGGTAAATAAGACAAATATGAAAAGGATCATAACATTCACATGAGAAGGGTTTTCCCAAATTTAGGATGTAAATCTAGAATTCAGCAGCAATAAGCTGTGACATTTTCAGAAGCTCAGATATATGAGCTGGCCCCCAATAAAGGACACCATCTGGCTATGGCTTTGTTAGAGGGTTTCTTTTCTATTACATTTTCTGTCATTTTTGCATAAAAATACTTCTGTGAGTGCATTTCAAACACATATTTGGAAGGGTCTGTGGCGCGTTGCATTCAGCCCGCTCAGCCCATTGTGCAGGCATTTAGCAGTAGGTTTTAGGCGTTTAGGCAGATGTACTTTAGACTTAAATACTAACAGGAAAGGTAAATGGAGTAGGAGGTCGGGACAGGGCCCGCAGCATGATTTTCACGGCCTAAGGCACAGAACACATCGCAGGATGCAGACGAATGCCATTGGACGTTAGGAAATGTCTTTTTTACTCTCTTTGGCTAGCTGATTGCTTGTGTGAATATACAAGCAGACATTTCAATTCCTTTCCTGAAAATCTAGTTTGGTTTTTGTAAGCTGGATTTCAGTTATAATAGTTTTGCCATGTGAATCTGAATTCTTTGCCCAGCTAACAATATATAAATGTGTTTCTTTTCCTTTCAGAGTTTGACATTTTGCTTTACTCATTAAGAAAACTGACATAATGCAGAAGTCATTCATAAGGATAGAAGAAAATTATTTCTGTCAAAATTGTAGCAAGACTGTCACCCGTTTTGAATCGGGAAAGCCCTTATTTTACAGTATGTGAGTATATAATGAGTCTGTGCAGGACTTTTCCCCACCAAAGTGTCTTATGGGGAAGCTCTTTTTTGAAATTCAGCTTCCAGGCCTCTCTTCCTCACTGACTGATTGAACAAGTATGACACTCCTTCATAGAATTCACTCTGGGAATGCTCCTGCTCTTTCTATGTGACCATTATGTGGTTTCTAATGTACTTAGGAAACCTCCGTCTCACCTAGTCTAGGTCATAAATGCAACAATCCATTGATCAAAAATTGTAGAAATAACTTTCCGCATTAGTATCCGGATTAAGCTTTTATACTGATTTCCATAATTACAACAGGTAAGACCAAATATTTGCTGACAGGCACTATGGTAATTAATTAGAATCAAGTGGGTCAGCAGAGTACTTAACGTCTTTAATTTGTAAGAGAAAGGTAGGGGGTGGATTAAAGGGAATCAGGCAGAAGTTTTAAAAATTTTTGAAAAGGAATTTTAAGGAAACACATTTTGCTTAGATTTATAATTGTCAGAGTTTTATTGGCGACCTTCAAATGGAACTGGGCATTTGTGTAGCGTGGTGTTATATCTTGTATTCAATGCTGTGGTTTTTGTCAACCCATTAATGGCATGAAATGGCAAGAAAATGTGTTTCACATTGCCTAAAGGGAAATTTATTAGAGATAACACTTTAATATATTTTCTGGGTGTATTTGAAAGGGGAAAGCAAATAATCTTACGTTTAGCTGTGCCTTATTGAGCAGAGAAAGGGTGAAATCGTTGGCATGGACGTTACTAGGCTTACATCTAAGAAGGAAAAAAAAAATTACAGAAGTAGCAAAGGCAATATATTCCACTATTATTTTTCTTTCTACTTCCTGAAAAACAACTATTTAGTAGCAAATATAATGGAAATAGAATTTGAATCTTATAGGGTGACTAACTGTAAAAGTCACTGTTATGTCCAAGGGGAGGCATAGCACTTGGCAAGCCTACTAGAGTATTGTGAGGCTACATCTAAATAGGCTGAAATAAAATAGGCATGAAGGTTGACACTGGCTGCAATTTAAGTTTTTCTCTGTCCATACCTACATATTTGGAATAATTGGTTCCAAGGCAAATTTATAGGTAGTACTTTTTTTTCAAGAATTGTCATTTTTAATATCTCTTTTTATTCTCCATCCCAAAGTGCTTATTTTTATTTAGTTGCTTGCACTATTTATGTACAGGAGACAACCGAAAAAATATATTGAGAGCTTACATTTTGGAGTAGAGAAATGGCATGTCTTTTCTGTTTTATTTGTTTATTAATTAATTGTTTTGGGGGGTTGTATGCTGTTACTTAGTGATTCAAAGGTAAGAAGGTGAAAGATAAAAATACCCAGATGCCCAGATTTCATCTGGGCGTGTGTTGCTGTATAACCAACTTCCACTAAGTGTAACAGACTGAGTGGTTTAAAACAAGACACATTTATTACCTCACAATTCTCTAGGTCAAAGGTCCTGATACAGCATCGCTAGGTCTTCTGCACAGGGTCTTAAAAGGCTGAAATTGAAGATTTGACCAAGCTGTGTTTTCTGAGCTCAGGGTCCTCTTCCAAGATCACATGTCTTTTGGCAGAATTTAGTTCTTCACAGTTGTAGGACAGAGGTTCCTATTTCTCTTGCAAGGTGTTGGCCAGGGTCTGCTCTCAGTTTCTAGAGCTCACAGCTTCCTAATTCGTGGCACTCTCCAAAACATGGTACTTGTATCTTCAAGACCAGCAGGAGAATCCCTCTCATGTTTTGAATCTCTTCATTTTTAAGGATACTCACCTGATTAAGTCAGAGGCACATTTAGAAAATATTCTTTTTGATTAAAACAAGGTCAAATGACTTCCTGCCTGACTATGTTTGCAAAATCCCTTTGCCATAGTATGACACAGTCATGTCCATACTCAATAGAGTGCTTTATAAAGGGTGTACACAGCAGGGGGATGTGAATCTTGGGGGCTAAATTAGAATTCTGCCTATCACAGAATTATTTTGTGAACTCTGGTATATGAAGATAAGAGAGGTTTTCCAAGCAAAAATATCTGTTATGGGAATACTGGAGAGTGAATTATGAGTGTATATTCACATATAGCAGATAATATTAAAGAAAATAAACATAGAAAAGATAGCTTTAAGGCTGCAAGTGATTTGTTGACAGGTGGGCAATGAGAAATGTGCAATTTGTAGAAACAGAAATTTCAAAATGGCATAGTAAGCAAAAACAAGCAAGCAAACAAAACAATATTCTGAGGAAAATCTGGCCCTGGCCACGTAGCTCAGTTGGGAGTGTTGTCCCAATGAGCTAAGGTTGTGGGTTCAGTCCCCAATCAGGGCACATACAAGAATTTACCAATGAATGCATAAATAAGTAGAACAACAAATCGATGTTTCTCCCTCTCCCTCTCTCTCTCTCTCTTCTGCCTCTCTCTCTCTCCTCTCTCAAATCAATAAAAAATTTTAAAAAAGGAAAGTCTGTGTACATTTGTAAAATATAAAGTACAGACTTTCACCTTATGAACAATTTTGCATTCCATGGTTTTATTTATCTTTAGTCAACCATGGTATAGTATTAAATGGAGAATTTTTAAAAAAAAAATCAATTCATAAGTTTTAAATTTCACTCCACTCTTGGTAGCAGGATGAGATCTCCTGCAGTTCCATTCTGTCTTATCTGAGACGTGAATCATTCCTTTGTCCAGCATATCCACGCTGTACATGTAACCTGTCCATTAGTCACTTAGTACCCACCTTGGTAAGCAGAATAACTGTTGCAGTGTCAGAGTGCTTGTCTTGAAGTCACCCTTATTTTACTTCATAATGGCTCTGAAGCACAAGAGTAGAGATGCTGGCAATTCAGATATGCCAAAGAGAACTGTATTATTGTGATATTTTATTATTAGTTACTGTCGTTATTTTCTACTATGTCTAATTTAAAAGTTAAACTTTATCATAGGTAGGTATGTGTAGAAAAAATTAAAGTATATGTAGGGTTTGGTACAATCCATAGTTTCAGGCAACGCCTGGGGGACTTGAAACATAGCCCCATAAATAAGGAGGACTACTGCAACTATATTAACAACGTTATCTCTCTCATTATCTCTCTTTCCACTTGTTTAAAATAACTTATTTATTTTCTCCTTTAAAAACTGTTATTTTAATTTTTTAATTCTTTTTATATTTTTTATTTTAAAATATAGGACTGTATTTGAAGCAAAACTATAATAGCCAGCTTTTTCTCTTTATACACATCATGAGAAACTTACTACATGTTATCTTATAGTCATGTGGAAGGCAAACATTTTCACTACAGTGTTGGAAAGATTAAATATGCAGACCCTAAAATGATATCATCCTATTTAAATCCATATGGAGAAGACGAGAACAGAGATGGAGGCAGGTGCTAAGATGGAGGGAGGAACTGCCAAATTTAATACACTTCTAATTTTTTTTCTTGGTATATGCAGAGCAAGTTGAAATTATCCTCATAATTATGCTCCCTCTATTCAACAGTAAGTCACCTTGCAGTCCATTACTCTCTAGTTTAAATAATTCCAATTCAATTAAGTTTCCCTTGTAAAGTTTATTGTCTAACTATTTAATAGCTTTCTTTTTTTTCTCTTTAAATTTATGTTATTCCATATAATTTTAAAACTTTAGAGTGTAGGCTTAATGTTATACGCTATTAAGCATATGAAGGTTGTGTAATATATTGATAATTATGAAATATAGATTACATGTGTACTTTTATTGTTAATCTAAATATGACAAGGTAGACCTTGGACATGAGCATGACTGTTAATCTCAGGTTTTCATTTTTGAATTCCCACTGGAAATACCTTGAGGCATATAATTGAATGTAAGTCTACTCGGAAGGTCATTTCACATCCAGTGAAAGAAATAGCTGAGCAATTACCTTTGATTATTTATTCCCTGCACTAGTCAGACACTTTCAGTGTTAAACAGTCATCTGAGATTATTCTTTACTTCACTAGATTACTCTGGATTCCTTAATATACATTGTTGCCCTTATGTACCAAGTGATTTATGAATGTGTTCATGCAGATTCCGAAATTTGGAGACATATTCCAATTGGAGAACCTGATACCACAGAGTCAAACCATTCACAAAGTCATTTTGTTTTTTAAAAAAAGCCTACATTACATGGTTTTGACATGCTGAGTTTTAAGCATGTTTGCAGAAGAATATTAGGCTCAATTAAGTACAATATTCTATGTACATTCAGATAAAATAGTGACAGGCGTCAAAATTTGTGTTTTAAATAAAAAACACGGCACTCTGAAATAAAATTATATATAATAAAATTATGTATAAATTACATCACACATGAGAGAATAATCACAGCTGAAAGCTCACCGCAGTCTGAGGAACACAGATCTGAAACTATCTCTGTTTTTTGGGCCACATATACAGTATCCAAATCTAAGTAAGAAAGGAAATGCAGTGTCTAATTGTGCTTTGTGCAAGCAGATTGCCAGACGGGCTTCACCTGGATTTTGTCACATGATGAACATGATGTTTTCCTGAGAGGCTTAGTCAGGGACTAGTGGTGAAGCCCTGCTGCAGAATTTGAGTTTTAAAGAAAAGTACATATTAGGGAGTTGAATCAAGGGGTTGTGATCTGGCCAGATTTGAATGTGATTCTGTCTTTTTCATGAAAGGGCCAAATTACATTGAAAATGCCTCAGTAATCTCTTCTTGTTGGCAAGGTAAAAACCCTTTTGAAATGGTTTTGAAGGTGGTGGTCAGATTTAAGGATAAAACATATTGAGGACAAGGTAAAGTTTAACGGTAAGAGGAAAGTCTTCTTGGGATAGACCCCAAGAGCTTTACTTCTCCTAAATGAGAGAAAATATGTGTGACTGTTTTGCAAATAGACGTTGGAATTGCATCTCCCTATGTCATAATGCAACCTAAGAAATATGAAACACATCATTCAGTTTCCTGCCCCATGTATTTTATAACTCTTATATCTGTAAACATTAAACTCATTCCTGGAGTTATCATGGACATATTTTATTTAGTCTCAATATTTTTGATTGCCCACAAATAGTAGAAACTGTAATAGGCCATTTATTAATAATAAATTTCAAGTACTTAGCTTTAATATAACATATTTACTTAGACTCTGATTCTAACTCCTACTGGCTTTGTTGACAAAATAACTCATAATGATATGTCTTAATCAATAATGACCAAAATACTGAAAAGACTTTGTAATAAAATATGCAAGTCATATATATTTGGACAATGAATGTGGTGACAGCTTGAGGGACTGTGCTTATGAAATATTAATGGACAATATTTCTCTAGAAATGCTAATTTTTAAATGCATTGTGTTTTCACGTTTAATCTTTCAGCTTATACATTGTGATTTTCTTTTGGTGTGAGAACATGGTATGGAGTTTTAAATTTCTAAATATGATAAACAATTATTATGTTGTACTATGCTACGTAAATGATTCTACAAACCAATGGTCAAGAAAAATGGCATGTTAAGGTAGGTAGTTAATCTACAAAAAAAATTGTAAAGGAGAAAAAAAGAAACAAAAACAACAGCAGAAAACAGATGGGACAAATAAAAAACAAATGTCAAGACACTAAACAATGCAAACATAATTATAACAACATTAAATATCAATGACTGGGTAAAAATGTCCTAGATATACACAAAGATACACTAACCATAAAGAAAAAAGTGATAAATTGGATTTCATTTAAATTAATAGCTTCTGTTCTTCAAAAGCGAACTTAGGCTTCAGTCCCTGAGAAAATGTTTGCAATACATTTTTTTCACAAATGCCTTGTATTTGAAACACACAAAAAAATCTTATAAATCAACCTTTGCTAATTAATTTTACTGTTATAGCAAATAACACCCATATTTCAATGGCTTAATATATTTAAAGTTAGTTTCCAGATCACTTTATACATCAGGTGCAGGGTTTATTAGTCAGAGTTCTTGAGAGAAGCAGAACCAGTAGGAGATTATATATGATTCACAAGATTTGCACTCAGCAAGCTGAAGGCTGGGGAGAGCCAATAGTATAGTTTCAGTCCAAAGGCCTGCAGGCTCAAGACCCAGCAAGAGCTGATGTTTCAGTTCAGGTCCAAAAGTAGTCTGGCAGGAGGAAATTCCCTTTTACTTGAGGGAGGTTGAGTCTTTTTGTTCTACTCAGATCTTTATCTGATTGAATGGGGCCCACCCCCATTAGGGAGGGCAGTCTACTTCAGTCTACTGTTTCAAATGTTAGTCTCATCTTCAAACACCCTCATAGACACTCAGCATAATGTTTAACCAAATAAATGTCTGGGCACCCCATAGCCCAGTAAAGTTGACACACAAAATTAACTATTACATAGGGCAATAGCAACTCTGCTTCTGTGCACATTTCTTTTTTATTCTACGATCCACACAAAAGGAGCAGTGCCTTTCTGAGAGTTGATAATATTGAAGCAGAGGGAAAGGCAAGATAACTGGTAAAACCACACCATCTTGATAAAGCTTTTGCTTTGAATTTGAATAATGGTCACTCTTCTCACATTTTATTAACTAAAATAAATCACGTGGTTAAGCTGATGTAAAATGATAAGAAAGTATACTTATACCACAGGAATATATTGCAAGTCACATGAAAATGAATGCTGATAAATAATTCTCCTTAAAGATAATGTGATACATAGGAGGGCAGAGAAATTGGGGACAACAATTCATTGTATCACATTATCTTTAAGGACTCAGTAAGACAAACTGTCCTCTAATTTTTAAATCTAAAATAGAAAAATACTTCAGTGTTGAGTGACCTTTCCCTACTTTATTAACTTTGTGAATTGGACAAAGAGCTGAAATAATTACACTCTAAATTGATCAAAAATAATTTATTGGCAAAAAATTATGGCACCATTTAGAACATAAAATAGAATCATAAGAGGTACAAAAATATGGTCCTTGACTCATTTTTCATTGCTAATTTTATATGATTTGCTATTATATTAATAAATACTATACTACTTAGTTTTCTTGGCACTATAAAGCAGTCCATTGCTCTAATTCTGGTGAAAAGATAGAAATTTCATTAATTGTAGTAGTACAGCTAGTTACTAATGGAAGCAGAGTATCACCACATCTAGTTTATCTGGGTTAATTCTACTCACTGTCTTTATATCTGGAATATATAAAAACTGGAATGTCTTGGAAAATGTTATATTAGGCCCATTTCCAAGACATGTTGACTGAGTTAGCTACAAATTTTCTCATTCCACTTCCATAAACAAAAAAATATATGACAGAGACAACTCATTATTTTCCTTCACTACTTCTCCCTTTTTACCTTTAGAACACTAGAATTCTTTAAACACGCAGATACACACACACACAATTTTAGGGTTGTATTACTTGGCATTTGCTTTTCTGGTTTCTTTTGCAGCTGGGTGTGGCCCTGTGACTATGGAATGCAAGTAGAAGTGATATGTACTATTGTCAGGCCAATGAATACTGGTTATCCTTTAATTCCCTCTGACTGCCTTCTGTTTGTGTAGAAAATGACTATTGCAGTAGCCAGTGACATTAGACCTGGAGAGCAAAAGCAGAAAGGCACCCAGTAAGGATGACAGGGCCTTCGTACTAACCTGAATCCCTAGGTATCCTTGTGGAGCAGGCTAGCTTACCTGCTCTGGACTGCGTACTTCCTCTGAATTATTTTGTGAGAGAGACTAAAGAAATATATCTTGTTTGAGCTGCCATATTTTGGGTCTCTTTTATAGTAGCTTAGCCCATCTGTAACCAATTCACAGACAAATGTGGAATCTGGCGTTACATGTGAGATTTAAATCGATTAATTGCATAGAATCCACCAAATAGTCAAGAGCTGGTACAGTGGTGCTTGGAAACTGACTGCTAACTGACCTTTCTTACCAGTTTTATTGGGCCTGTATGCCTCTTGACAGCATCTTGGTGGTTTAACCCAGGTCTAAATTATTACACATGCAGATTTAATCAAGCACTCTCAAAAAAAAAAAATAATTTCTAAAGTCAAAGGTTATATTTCTTTAATTATAAAAGAGAAACTTGAATTAGTTTCTTCACCTTTTAGCCAAGACCCTGCCAGTTCAGACTGATAACTTTTTACTCTTAAAAAGGCTCTTGACCCCAGATCTAATTTTCCCAGACTTTCTCATTATTGTGCATGTGCTGTAGTAGTTGTTTATACTATAGGGTGCTGGTAAAAGTGGTAAACAAATAGGGATTCCTTAAAATAAGAAAATAAGTGCTCTAGTTTGACAAGGTGAAGAACATCTAATTTTATCATTAGCTGGGAAAGACCATCCATGATTTCTAAATATAATTAGTGTTCCAACATCCCATTTTTGCCTTCCATGGGGTCTAAAAGTGGGAATTCTGCCTTTGAATTATTAGAGAATTTATTTCTCATATTTCATCGGTGATTTTAAAAAACACATTTACCTGTATATTGATGCTTCTTTCCCTTTTCCAACAATAGAATTATTATTAAGAATAGTGGATTAAATCATCAGTTTTAGGAGAAAATGGATTTGCTTTCCTCTCCAGGGGCTGCAATTGCAACTTTCAGTTCAGATCTCAGGTAAGACTTTCACAGAAAGAATTTAAAGTAGAAGTGGGAAAAAAAAGCAAAGAAAACTGTTTCATCATTCTCGAAGTTTCTATGACCTTTAAGGGAAATGAATGGCGCTGAGACAAGTTGTAATGAACACTGGCTCCAGTGTTATGACATTTCTATTACCTCATTGTTTGATAATTTCTCTCTACCCTGCTCATATGATGTCTATGGTTTGCTGTTTCCACTTTTCGCCTTGTGATTTATCCGGTGTTATTGAGGACCCAGTCTGTTTACTGTAACGGTGTTTTTATTATTCTTGTCTAAGGATGACTTTATGATTATGAGTTCCCTCTGAGTCTGCTCTAAATTCTTTGTTGCTAGCATTCTACAGCATTGCTTTAGCTCATAATGTCCTAGAGTACACTGCTGAATATATTGCCACACAAACAGTGCACAAATTTATTTCTTTCCCTCCTCAGGTTTTAATTCAGCAATCAACTGTCTTGGGGAGTGGTTTACTCATTATACTAAGTGAAGGAGATATAGATCCAGTAACATAATATGGCTGATGAGAAAGTCACAGAAACAGAAATATTACATACTCACAGCTTTCCTGCACTGGTGAACTCCCAGAATTTTCATTTATTTTGTAAATGTAAAGATAAACCTGAAGGCTACCTTAAAATAGATTGCACCACAAACCCTTAATGGGATGTGAATGTGAAGCTGTCAGGTTATGTTTACAAATAACGTTATTTCCTAGGCAATTTTATTTTAAAGATTTGTACACGTTTTTCCCCCTGTGCAAATAGGGAGCTTAAGCCAAAATATGTCAATGCAAGTGCTGGGGAAATGTCTTATGGATATGAACACATTATCTGATAAAAATTCATATGGAGCTATTTCCTCATGGCTGAAGGTATAGATAGACCAAAGACCATTGAAGAGAGAACAAATCCTATACATTTGGATTCCTCACCATACTGAGCACATACTTAATACACCAAAACAGCACAGTATAGATCTTTTTAAGAAATCAGCAATTGTGTTATGATCAGTGAGAACTAGGGTCTTACAGGAATAATTTTGACTTTAAAGGAACTGTGGTGTAGATCTGCTTGTCACTATTCTGCTGCCTGGAAAAATGTCTACCTATTTCTTCTACAAATTGGGATGTGTCCTGGCTTAGAGTACTCCTGACTACTTCAGATCTAGGAGTCTGCCTAGTACAGTGTTTCACAGTATATCTCTCGAGGTCAGACAGCTGATTAGGGTTTACATGAGGGCTCTGGCAAACTCCCTTGCTATGTGTGAGTATGGGGCTAATAATGGTCCCTGCCTCACAGATGTTGTGTGGATTTAGCACATTACTTAGAAGAGAAATGTTGGTGCCTGGGATATGGTTGCTTTTGACAATAACATTACTTGTCTAGTAAAGTAATACATTCCTGCTTCCCTTACATGCAGTACTTATCCATACCTATTTAAATACTATTGGAAGAAGAGGATTACTTTGCTTTTATATTTAGAAATATTTTCTGTACATGTAGACCGTGTGGACTCCGTCTGTTGGCTGGCCAAGACACTGGTTGGCCCAGTGTTTACAAACCTCATAGCCTATGTACCTTTCAGAATAGTTAGGATTAGGCATTAATGATATATTGACCAAAAATAAAAAAAGAATAAAATGAAAGAAAAAAGTACACTTAGTGCATATTATTTATCTAGGGATATAGGAAGCGTGATTAAAAATAGTAATATGATCTTCTATAATTAATTTGAAGAATGAAATTTTCAAAGCATAACCTTAAATCAAAGCAGTGTGTAGATTATTGAAATAAATTATTAGAAAATACTCTAAAGAGAAATGAACAAGTAATATGAAACATGAAAATAATTGTTTCATTTATATTTTAAAAAGTTGTAGAGTTTCCAAAGCAAGCACAAAATCAATCTCAGCAAAAACAATATTAACTTAATAAGTAAGGTTTTATTTTTCAAATCAGGCTTAAAGTTTCCAGATTAATCTAAGAAGAGTTTAACCTATGATTTTATAGCTACTAGAAGAAAGATAAAGTTCTTTGGGAGAATGTCTAAGAGAATTAGTAGTTAGGATGTTGGAAAGCAGCACATTATTAGTGTCTACTGAAGGCTCTGTACTTAATTAGTAAACAAACTGATATTTCAAGTTACTCTTATTTCATGAGAAAACTGCTTTATCCAAACATAAGATGGTAGCAATACTTTTTATTGTTAAATATATAAAAATTATTTACTTTTTAAAAACAGTAATATATTCCACAATATGCAATATTTAAAAATGTACCGAAAATATACAGTGCAATGCACATCTCTTCATAACTCTACTCACCCATTTTCTTCCAAGGGAAACCTGGTTCTAGTTTTGCTTCATCTAGTTGGATGCATTTGAGCTCCTTCCTTGCGTGACACTGGGCCTGGGGTCCAAGACTTTTTTAGCTGTGTTATAATTGAAACTGGAATCAGGGTTTTTCTTATCAGCATTTATGTCAGGGAAGTCGAGACCCTCCCCTAGAGTTATAGGGGTAGAGTAAGATGTGCAGTTGACCAGAATAAATTGCCGTAGTTACTAGGCTATATATAACCAATTTCCAGGGAAAATTGTCTTCCAACTTCTTAGGAGGATGCCAGCCTGCAAGGTATTAATCTTGAATCAGTTAACTCATATCTTTCAGAGTCTTTGCATTCCTGTTATTATTATTATTATTATTTATTGTAAAGCCTCCCCTTCATTGTTCTATTTAGTAAATTGTCAATAACTACTTCTGGGCCCAATTCAAATACCATGAACTTTACTGGATTGTTGATGAACTCCGCAGTAAGAAATATCCCCTTAAATATATTCTTACAGTACATTGCAAAGTGTATCAATTAAATTACTTGTCAGTTACATTACCTGCATCTCTTTATACTCTATCTACTACATTGATATATATATATATATTCATACACACTCCCTTGGTGATCTCATCCATTCTCGGGGCTTTAAGTTTCACGTGTATTCTATTGCTTCCTAAATGTATACCTTCAGCCCAGAACTATTCTTTGAACCTCAGACCTATATATCTAATGGCCTACTTGATTTACTGTCTTGAAAGTCAGAATTACCTCCTGAATCTGAAACTTGACTTATCTAGCTGGTGTTTTTCAACAAGGGAGAGCTTTGTTGCCACGCCAAAATAAAGGCTAGAGATGACTGAGTATTTATAAGTATGCTGAGGACTTGTAGTTCCTCATTTATTTGTAACTGTTTTGAATGAAATTATTTTTTCTATTGCTATCATATTTTGGGTTAGTGAACATGGTTCATTTATTATTTTAATTGTGTCATTATATGATCTCTAAATTACTAAATTGATTTACAATTTGTCCCTTTATATTTACATTATCAGTTAATAGGTAAGATTGACTTTAATTGTGCCATTCAAGAATTTAGGAAATTCAGTAACACCTACCTCAGTTTTTGTTTATCAAATTTAGAAATTCAGATTTCTCATTCTCTTTTTATAAGATGAGCCTGTGCTTTTCCATCCTCACTCATGTTTCTGGAAGTCTTTATTGAATATTTTTGTGAATTCATTGTTTTCATCTCAGAATATAGTGCAAAGTCTTTCCCAGATGTAGGCCTTTTGTTTAATAAAATAATAAAGATAAAATATATGATTCTCTTTGGTTTGCTTTATTGTTTTAATGATATCTAACAATTTGTATTTTTACTGGACTCAGCTCATTCTAAGAGAAATATAACACAAAAATTTACAGCCAAGCTTTCTCAATAGTGTCTCCTGACTCACTCTTTTAAAATATGTATATATAATAGCTTTATTGAGATATAATTCACATACCTTACAAGTAACTCACTTAAATGATACAACTATGATTCTCACTATATTCAGAGTTATGCAACTACCACAATAATCAAGTTTAGAACATTTTTAGCACCACCACAAAAATAAATTTTACACCTTTTAGAAGTCATTTCCCACTTTATCCCCAAGTCCCCCACCCCAAGTCTTAAACAACCACCAATCTAATTCCCTCTAATTACTTCCCCATTCAGGAAATTGCATCTAAATGGAATTACACATAATACAGTCTTCTGGGACTGGCTTCTTTCATTAGCACAGTGTTTTCAAGTTTATTCATATTTTAGCATGTATCAGTACTTCATAACTTATTATTGCTAAATAATATTTCATTGCATGAATATACCATATTTTTTTTATTTTCAGTTGATAAATATTTATCTTGTTTCCACATTTTGTATATTATTAATAATAATTCTAAGAACATTCATGTACAAGTTTTTACATGGGTATATAGTTTTATTCCTCTTTGGAATATGCTTAAGAGTAAAATTGCTGGGTCATATAGTGATTTTATGTATAATCTTTGAAAGAATTGTCAGTTTTCCAAAGTGGCAGCATCATTTTACACAACCACTAGCAGTGTATGAGGGTTACAGTTTCTCCACATTCTTGCCAGCACTTTTAATTATCTCTCTTTTTGATAATAGCCATCTCAGTGGGTATGAAGAGGTATCTCACTGTGGTTTTGATTTGCGTTTCTCTGATGGCCAATAATGTTAAGCATCTCTTCATGAGCTTACTGACCATTTGTATATCTTCCTTGGAGAAATTTCTACTTAAATTCCTTGCCCATTTTAAAATTGGATTTTTTAAAATTGAATTTAAGGTTTCTTCATATAATTGTGATACAAGTCACATGGATGTAGTTTATCTTTCTTCCAAGGAAGATATCTTTTCAAACTCTGAATTGGAATACTTTGATAGTGATTGGAAAAACCTCTGATGTTTTCCCACTGAATAAATATCAAATACCATCACTGAGAGTACTGCAGGGCAAGTAATAGGTATAAATTTATGACATTAATATGAGGTAAGACAAATCCAAATATACATGAATTTCCCAAGCTTTGTTATAACTATTAATTACTCATTGTTTTCTAAAAATTGATGAATTGATGATATAGAAACAAACTTTTATTTACTCTGAAGGCTGCTGATGGTTGCAATTAGATTTTTCAGTAGGTTAATGAAGCAGAGTTGCTACTATTTTGTATGCATGTGTTTGTGTTAGCATTGTGAATTTTTAAGCAGTATTCTCTTAACAGAAAGAAATGCTTTCCCATATAGTAGAAGACATGTGGATATATCATCCATATTGATTAATAAAAATCAATTAATATGTAGAAAATAATATTTAGAGAAATTGAAGCCCTTTTTAAAAGATTTCAGACACAACAGGTATCAAATTCAGGGTAAAATTATTGAGACAATGTTCATTTTTTTAAAAAAATATATGGTTTATATATCCAACAATTTCCTATTTAGATTTCAATCAAATAGTTTTTAAAGATTGGAACCAAATAATTTTTGTGGTAATACTGACTTGCTTTATACACTTGCGATTTATTCATAAGAAATTGCTTTACGTAATAAATTTTATAGTAACAATGGACAGTTTTGGGGTCTGTAGTTAACCTTAATTTTATATCCATTAGTAATGTTGTCAGTGCCAAAATACTAATTATTTTTTTAAATATGTGTGTTACCTTTGGTGACAGACTCTATTCTTGATGCTCCCACTGAATCAATTAATACATTTTAGGAACAGAAGTGACTGTGACTCTAGAGATGTTCAGATTTTATCAACCTGAATGCTCTGGGCGAGAATGTGGATGTATGTCTGCCACCAGTGAGAGTCACAAGGCAGAGGACAGGAGCTGTACTAGAAGGTTGTGCATTGTTGTGGTAGCTGAGGAGGGAGAGCATGTCAAACGTTCTTGGGGCAACGAAGACATTGTGTTCATTAAGAGAATTTCAGTTTCACTTCCCTGCTTTACCTCTTCTGTAAGACTTGTCTCCAGTTCCCCTTTTGGAAAACTTTTATGAGTTCTGTGGGGGTTATTCTTATTCTTATAGCACCTTGAGTGTATCATGATCTTAGCACTTAATATGGCATATCACACCTGTGTATTTACTTGCTATTTGATTAGACTGTGATCTTTCTAAGGGACCTGTGTTAAATTTATTTTAAATCTTTAATGCCTTAGAATAGTGCCTAGTCCCTAAAGATATTTTAAAATATTTTTGAGTGAAAAAAATAAATGGATGATATGAAACTCTGAAACTTGCTACGGTATCTAGCTTTAAGTATAACAAAATTTATAATAAAGAAAAATAAAAAAGATTAAATAGGGGTAATTTTCAAAAACAAATAGGATTGTTTTCCTACAAGAGTCATTAAATCAACTTGGAAACCACAATGTTTCTAGATAATAGAAATGCAGTTTGAGGGATGAGAAACTGATATATTAATAGATATTTTGGATCCATAATGTGATTTAAACAAATATAATTTATTAATGGCAGAGCAACTTCATGTATCTAGGTTTATGTGGATGTTTACTTGAGCTGATACTTTTTTCAATGTCCTGCTCTGACTGTGAAGTGAGACATGCTTAGGGCAACTAAAATTCAAGGAGAAGAAAAGACCGTTTGTTAGATTTCATGCCACATTAGTTGTCACTCAGCTGTTGTTACCATTCACTTATGACTCACATTCCTTTAATTACATCCCCATTTCACCACATGGACATAAAGGTTAAAACCTTTTTCAGTGCACAAAATTTCCTGATTAGCCTCAAAAGACTTAGGTGTATGCTTTGTCAAGTTGTGGTACATTCAGCTTTCCTAGTATGTGTTTCTGAGACATTTTGCCTACATCTTCTGAACTGAAGTTAAACGATCACAGGAAATAAAATAGTGATAGCCATTTTTGCTTTTGCAATAAAGAAATAGAATACACATTTGAAAAGTTATTACTGAGAAACTAAATTTTAAAAGTTGACTTTTCATTTCTTGGGGATTAAGAATAAAAATGGTTGGTTTTTTTGTTGTGTTTTTTTTTAAATATATCTTTATTGATTTCAGAGAGAGGAAAGGAGAGGGAGAGAGAGAGAGATAGAAACATCAATGATGAGAGAGTCATTGATCGGCTGCAGCCCGCAACCCGGGCATGTGCCCTGACCGGGAATCGAACCCTGATCGCCTGGATCCTAGGTCGATGCTCAACCGCTGAGCCACACCCGGCCAGGCAAGAATAAAAATGTTAAATAGACATTTCTTCAAAGATATACAAATGGCCAATAAACACATAAAAAGATCGTCAACATCATTAGTCATTAGGGAAATGCAAATCAAAACCACAGTGAGGTACCATTTTATACTCAAGGCCAGTATTTAAAAAAAAACAGCAAAAAACCAAAGAGCAACATGATGAAATAGAATAAAATGGAAAAGAAAAAATGTTGGTGAGAATGTGGAGGAACTGAAACCCTCATATATTGCTGGTGGGAATGTTTAAGCCTGTATGTAAAACAGTTTGGTGGTTTCTCAAAAAATTAAACATAAAACTAACATATGACCCTACAATTTTCAGTATATACCAAAAAGAATTTTTAAAACAGGCATTCAAACAAGTACATGTTAGCAGCAGAATTATTCACAATAACTAGCAGGTGGAAACAGTCCAATTGTTTATCAACAGATGAATGGATAAATTGTTTTATCTACATAAAATGAAATATTATTTCAACTAAGTGAATGAAATACTGATATATTCTACAATGTAACTCCAAAATATTCCACCAGTGAAAGAAGCTAGACACAGAAGGTCCTATATATTATATAATTCTATTTATATGAGATACCAAGAATAGATAAACCCATAGAGACAGATACACATTGGTCGTTTCCAGGGGATTGAGGAAGGAGGAAACGGGGGAAAACTACTTAATGAGTAAAAGATTTTACTGTGGAATCATGGAAATGCTTTGGAACTGGATAGAAGTGAGGATTGCACAGCATTGTGAAGATACTAAATGCCACTGAATTTTTCACTCTAAAATGGTTAATATTGTATTATGTAAATTTTACCTCAACAAATTATTTTTAAAAATACAAATGTCAATATATGTATATATGTTTATTTATGCATATGAGTTTAAAGAGTGAAGTGATGGCAGACAGAATTGGAGATCTTAACCTTATTTTTAAGAGTAAGTTGGCCTTTTTCAACCGGTTGCTGAGTCTTAGGAACTGCAATTGTAAGATTTGAAATGAGATTTAACCACTCTAAATATAAAGAGCAATGAATGCCAAAGGCATTTTATTTTAATAACAACAACAACAATAATGAATATACAGAGAATACATCTGTAGGCTCCAGTTCCATTAACAATGACTAAATACGTCCATTTCTCTACATCTGCTCAAGATCGCTTGAGAAAGGGCTTCTCATCCTCACTTCTCTCTTTATAAGCAACCTTTGAATTGCTAGACTAAAAACAAAATGATGCTTCTCTGTGAAGAAAATAACTTTCGGCTTTTATTTCTAAATTTACTTTTTATACCCTAAACAACATAGCTTATCCTAATCTGCCAGCCCCCCTCTCCAATATAGGTAATAAAACCCTCAAGGAATGATTTAACTTCATAATTACAAAGGACTCCAAGGATGATTAGAACAGTTTCCCTTCTCTCGCCTTCCCCTTGTTAATTCTCTGGCCTGCAGTTGCCTTCCCGGCGAGCTCGCTGTGGGCCGCAGGCCCGGGGGGACCGCGAGGGGCCCGGGGCTGCGGTGAACGAGCCTCCGCGCACTGAACTGACCGCCGCCTTGCCTTCCCTGTTTCCTTTTAAACTTTGCCGCTTAAAGCCCTGTAGTGCCAAATATTAATTTTGACTTTTTGGAAAATATCGACAGCTATTCTTAGAGGTGGTCTGTAGAGAAATAGTAACTAAACATATTTTGTATTATTTTATATATTTTGCATTTATGTTCGGGGTAAGTACACATTCTGGTTTTATGCCCATGTAAACTCATTGACATTGTATCCCAGGGACTAAACAGAAAACAATTGATTGTGTATCTGTGTCTGTCTGTCTTTCCTTTACTACAAGTGCTACTTTATTGTGGAAGTAACGTTGATTCTTGCAGGTTGTGAAATGAAGAATGCACAAATAAGGGTGCAGTAAAGGAGGAAGCAAGGATACATTTTTAAGATGGTCTCAAAGCAGGCTAAAGAAAATTGAGACTTTGAAAAGGTTATTTTATTGTTTATAAACGATAAAATAAATGCTTTTGGAAAAGTTAGCTATGTATTTGGCTCAAAAATAATGTGAATCCCATGGCTATACTATACCATAAGTTGAAGATGTTCAAATAACTTAAATGTGGAAAAATATGAAAGTGCTACATTGTAATATAAGAGAATCATTTTATAATTAGGGACAAGATAGGCTTTGTACTTAAGTTTTGGAACTATAAAGAAGATTGTTGGATTTGGCAATATAAAGTTTCAAATAAGCACATGAACTATAAAAGGTGCAATATGAGATACAGGTTGAGCATAACTATTAGTGAAATATTTACTAAATAAAATATCATTCATTATACATGAATAGCTTTTAGAAATCTGTATAAAATTCCTCAACAAGAGCAATGTACACAAAGTACATATATGGATAATTCATCAATAAGTACTTGAAGAAAATATTTCCAGACTCACTGAAAATCAGTGGAAAGTAAATTGTTTTACATCAATGAATAACATTTCTTACATAGCATATTAGAACCAAATAAAGGATTGATGATATGTAGTATTTGCTATGAGTGGAAATTTATATTTTAATACTTTTCTGATAAAAATATAAACTGATTTATCTTTTTTAGGTTTATTTATGAATGATTATAAAACATTTAAATGAACATAACCTTGGATTATAATTTTTTTCTAAGTATTCAAACTACATAAATGTTTGTTCACGTGCCCAAGTACTTCTATAAGAATATTCAGGATAACATATTTAAGACAAACTTTCAAAAGCAATGTACATATTCATTCACAGTAAATGTCTAATTAAATAATGGTACCTCTGCACTATGTAATACTCTGCACCCTTTAAAAAGAATGAGGTAGATTTGTAATAATGTGGAAATATATTCACAATTTTTTGTTCCATGATGGGGTCTTTTTAATTTGCACAAACTATCTATGGTACGATATCACTTTGTTTAAAAATCCATATGCTCGTGTGTATAAAAGTGTATGTGAGTACATAGAAAAAAGTCCTGGATAATTATCTCTGATAAACCAAAAAGAATGTATTGGAGAACGGTGAAACAGGACATTGAAGCTAATATTCCCCTGTATTGTTTGATATTTTTATAAATGAATGAATTTTTAAGTTTAAATATAATAAGTATAATAAAAAAAAGCAAAGAAAGCAATAGAGATGTTTGCATTTCTCCTTTTGTATAATTTTTAAGTTGAGATTTTTCATATATTAGGTGTTCTATGAAAAACCTCTCCAAAACACTTAGTTGGCCTACTATCTAAAGCAATTAAAATAAAGTCACTTTTCAAATTAACCTTTTGATCACATTACAGATGGAAATAAGATGAATATATTGTAACAGAGCTTTAGGTATTTCCTCTGCATGTGTGTTTCTAAGAAAGGGCTCAACACTGCAAGGTGTCTAACTCAGAGTGTCCATGAGGGAATATGGACCCACACATCCTCTGAAGTGTTGGAGAAATTATAAAAGCCCAACAGAAATTACTCACCTTGTGAAAAGTAATCTTCAAGTGTTGCAGATATCCTTGGTTCTTGAAAATAACTTTATTGCCTTTCACCTTGCCTGAACTTGCAACTCAAAATGCAATCTTTTTTTTTTCTGACCAATCAAAGCTACTCACTCTAATGTTAAAGCAACTCTTTGATATTTGTACATGGTCTTCACATATGTTTTTAGGCTAGTAAATATACTGTTATAAAAGGATTTGTCTGTTTAGCTGTCCTTTGTATGTTGGCTAGTACAACATAGCATATATTCAAAATAATTTATATGAAAATAATTTAATTATATACTTAGTTTTAGAATAGACTTTCCTACCATTATATAAAGAGGAACTTTAAATCTTTTTATAGATTACAATTACTGCTTTTAAATGGGTGTTTTAAAATGTATGCTTGTTTTATTATATGCCTTTTGCTTTCTTCATAGTTAGTTGATCAATTTTTTTTTTTTTGAATTTTTGTGGTGCATTTTTAAAAAATTTATCTTTATTGTTGATAGTATTACAGATGTCCCCATTTTTCCCCCATTGATCCCCTCCACCTGCATTAGCCCCAACCCCAGGCCTTCCTCACCTATCGTCTGTGTCCATAAGTTATGCATTTATTCATATAAGTTCTTTGACTGATCAATATTTTTAAATTATTTCAATAACTGAGAATTTCATAATAAAAATATAAGAATCACAGAAAGTTATTGACCATACCTTGTGTGACTCTACCAGAATACAAATGTACCAGAATATAAATGTACATTCCCTATTGAAGGGACCAATTGGATAAAGCATTTTTGTTTGCTGTTTTCTCCATAGGTTTATGTCCATGAATGAGAATAACTACAAGAAAAAATTAATTTAGTACAGAAAACCATTCCAAGATGATGTTCTCTTTTCACTGCTACCAAAGAGAGGTAGGCATGATACTAGAATTTTTTTACCATTTATTTGAACATGTTGCAATTATGCTATGTTCTTTAGATGAAATAGTTCATTGAAATATGGAAATGATAGGAATATTCTCCTAATTCTTATCACTTTTCACTCTTTTTGTTTTTCTAATCTTTAGAACTATCTCTGCTGTCATTAAAAAAATATAGGCATTTATTTTATATTAGTTGCTGTTACTAATAAACTTCCCTGGTTTTAAAGGATATGTTTATTTCTGTATTTAAGAGTTACATAGTAATCTGGTTTGGGAAGAATTATAGGTATTAAACATCCCATTAATCTCTGTGAAACCTTCTGGAATAATATGAATGCAACATTGCTGTTAACGTTCTGTATCAGTCACCTATAGAATTTGTTCTATAGCAGATTGCATTTAATCTACAGTAATTGTAGTCTGTCTTTGATAGCTTGCTCTATAGTTTGCACTGTGCTATTATGAGTTTGTCCCTGTACTATTCTTGAATTTCTGAAATATTAATGATTGGCACTGGCATAAGGTAATTTTCATAAAAATGTGTGTTGACCCAATAATTTGGGATTGGTTGATTTCCACTGTTGCCAATTTATGCAACACTTAAGTTATACAGTTTTGGTCTGCATTTCTGAAATAGATAGTAAGTGAAAATAGTTATAGAGTCATTTTGTAAATACAACAAAGGAGATTGGTAATGTCCATATCCTGACTTAAATTTAATGTGTTACGGTATACTTATAGCCACAATACAGGAATATTAATATAAACTTAGTCATTTGATTTACTTACCAAATATCCCCTTTCAAGCTCAACTTAATTTTTATTTAATAACAGCTTAGAAAAATCTGTTTAAGAACCAAAAAATAAAAAAAATAAACAACCACATTGTGTCATCTTTATAGGTAAAATTTAATGGAGAGTCAAACTAAGGAATGATACATATGTGGCATATGAACAGCCTTATTAGGACTTTCAAAACTTTAAGGGAAAACTATAATAGCTTTTCAAAATCTGTTTATATCACTTAAAAAGTCTGTTGAGACAATTTTATGTTTTATGTTTTATGTTCTCCAAGGGATTACTAAAATATTTGCTGCTTTAGAAAAATATTTTTACTCAAAAATTATTTCAGGTAGTGTAGACTTCTTCCTGGAGATTGTTCTGGAAGATATGGTCAATATTGAAGACAGATTTTAAGATATATCAAGAGTTTATATAAGTCAGATTTATAATATACAATTTAAGCTGAATTACCAATTGCAATTAGGTAAACTAAACTTCGGGAATATACAAATTTTCAAATTTCTAGTCCAAGCTCATTAAATGATTCCTGCATTTTTTCACTACCTTTTTACTAATGATCACAAGTGGGTAATCATTTATTTCTGTCAATAACTGGGGCCTTGAAACAACTGAGTCCATATTAATAAGCTAAGTGTCTTACTAAGGTAAACTAGGAATAAGGAAACAGGTTTAGATGGTGAATTTTCCCCTTGTTATGACTTCTCTATTTAATCCCTATGCCATATTTGCGTGGTTAATGCCCTTTGATGCTGTCTTTATTACTAAGCCATGAATGTGGTTATCATTTTTTTTTAATGATTTTAAAAAATATGTCTTTATTGATTTAAGAGAGGAAGGGAGAGGGAGAGAGATAGAAACATCAATGATGAGAGTCATTGGTGGGTTGCCTCCTGCACGCCCCCTACTGGGGATCAAACCTGCAACCTGGGCATGTGCCCTGACCAGAAATCTAACAGGGATCTCCTGGATCCTAGGTTGATGCTCAACCACTGAGCCACACTGGCCCAGCGGTCATCATTCTTTACCTTGCTGATGTGATGGGTTTTACAGCCTTCCCTGGAAGCATTGATTTACATTTTCCTATGCTTTTAGAGAGGGATCATGCCTTTCTGTTTTGCAATGTGGGGCTCAGGTAATATTTCTTTAACTATTTAACTGATTGATATTCAGAGAAATATGTATGCACAATTTAAATTAGTAATTTAAATATTTGCTATTAAAGTTTACATATGCATATAAATAGCATTTTTTATTTCTCTGCTACGGCAAATCAGAGTGTACGAAATTTTTCCCGTGTTTGAATTCATCAGTTTATTTTAGTTGAAAGAATTTAAAATACAAGCCATTATTCTATCGTAGCAGTTCCATAGTTCCAATATTCATATGAATTTTTTGTAGCTGCAGAATGATGAGCTGCCAATTAATGATTCATAGTACGGCTGTTCATTGATATAAGACTTAGAGGAATATCTCTAGAATTACAAATATACTAGTTCATTGACATCAAAGACTGAATCTTAACTTGTATTATCCCCATATCATTTCTTCCCACTTCAGAGTCAGCATAGGCAAGTACCTGCCATATTAACTTATCCATAAAACTAACCTCCAATTAAACTCCACTTAATATTGACCTTACATATAATTCTTTTTGACATATACATTTGAAATAATTTTCACTATCTTTTCTAGCTCCTGGTATTCATTAAACATTTTTTGACAATCTAGTAATGTCAGGTATTGATTTTTCTAGGCACAGAGAATATGGCAGCGAACAAACTTGTTTCTTCCAAGTATCTTGTTTTAAGAGGAATGGGGGGAGGGGTGCAAGAAAAAATAGATATATAATATAATAGATGATTAAAAATCTTAGGCGATGTCAACAAGTTGAGGGGTGGAGAATGAATGTGGGATGCTATTTTAAGGAAGTCTGCAGAACTCTCTGTGGTATGGTGATATTTAAGAAAGAGCTAAAGCAAGTAAAGAGGATACCTCATGGATATTTGAAATTAAGTCATTTCCTGCAGGGGGAACTGCATTAACAGTTCAATGGCTTCAAAGAACATCAAGTAATCTAATGTAGTTGGAGTAAAATGAGCAAAAGAAAGAGAAGTCTGAGACAAAATCAGAGAAACATCAGGGTTCTTGGTCATATAGAGTCTTCCAAAAAGACTGTGTTTTCTTTACATGCTATTGGAGAACTTTGTGTGGAAGAGTTTTACTTCATGATTCTGGTTGAACAAAAGCAGGAAAAAGATAGAAACAGAGCTATGGTAATGACCTTGGTTTAATGGTGTCTTGGACAGTTGTTGTAGTGGTTACAATGGCATAAAATTATTATGCATTAAGTATATTTGAAAATAAAGTTGTCAGGCTTTGTTTAAGGATTGTATGCAGAGTAGGAAGGAAAGGTATGAGTCAAAGTCTTGTTTAAGTTTTTGTCCTAAGCCAATGGACATCTGGTGTATCCATTTGTTTGGATGAAGGAGACTGAGGGAAGAAGTAGCTGTTTTGGATAAAATATATTTTGGTTTTGGATATGTTAAATATGAAGTTTAAACTTGTTAAACATATTAAATGTGAAATGTGGTGAGAAGTGTGAGCTGAAAATGTAAAATTGCAACTCTTCAGCATATATGTAGAATTTAGAGTGGATAGTAGAATGTAGGGAATGAGTGTTACTAGAGATGAAAAGATGCCTGATAATTCAACCCTTGAACACATCAACCAAGGAGACAGAGCAGCCCATGATAAAGGAGGAAAACTGAAGATTATCCTGGAAGCCAAGAGAAGAACAGTGTTTCAAAGGTGGACTTCTCTCCTGGTAAAGGGTGCAGATATATCAAATTACTGCTTAAAGCTTGGATAGGATCTTACTTTTGAAACTTTTTTTAACATAAAAAAGAATTGACTTGATTCTATTTGAGGTTACATGAGTAATGAATTTTAAATTAGGGGAAATTTTATGAATAAATTAATGATTTCATATGACCACTCACTTTGGATCCCCTCATTGCTCAGCAGAGTGGCTCCTTATATGATGTAGCTCCTTTCATTTACAGGAAAGTTCTGTCTCCAAATGCCTTCTCTGACTCAGGGAACATTTGAAATCCCCTCTGGTATTTCAAATTGTGTTGCAGTAGCACATCAAAATGATTGTGAAACATCTTGTCTGTTTAAGTCAGCAATTTTCAACCTTTTCCGTCTCATGGCACACATAAACTACTAAAATTCTGTGGCACTCCAATCTGACAGAAAAAGGGTATGATTTTGATTCATTCACTCAGGGTGGCTATTGTCGCTTTGGCTGTTGTCATATTTTTATTTGGCAATCTATGGAAAAGAGGTCAGTGCCCCTGACTAAATAGTCAGGTATTACATGTTTTTAAAACTCTTGCAGCACCCGAGTGTGCCTTGGTACACCTATTGAAAATCACTGGACTGTAAGTTATTATAAATTTGTGGCTAATGGTCACAGAAGGGCAAAGATATACTTGAAGTATTGCAAATCATATGCTTTCAGTGTTCAAACAGAATCTTAACATGATGAAACTGTAGCAATATATCAAACTTCAATAAGGGGATAAAATATTTATTAAAGAATAAGGAACCTTATTCTTGTGCTCTTTACAGGAGCAGTGGTCTTTGTGCCATTTTTCCCCTTCATCTTTTCCACTCCTTTTCTCTCTGAGTCCTACTGGCTTATTTTGGCTTGTTTTCAGAACGAATAGAGGAGTACATTGAAGAAAGTGTGAATTATTTCATCTTTTTTAGTGTTGCCTTGCCAAACCATGGCCAGAAAAGGCTCCATTTTCAAAAGCAGATTATAACCTCACAGGTTTCAATAATATTTATATGCATAGACAATTTTACAAGGAACTTGTTCAGTTTTCACCAGAATCCCGTGAATTACCACATTTTACAGATAAGAAAGCTGAGGATTGGAGAGGATGTATAATATTTCCACAATTAATTAAAAGCTATCATTGTAATTGTAACTGAATTCATTAGTGGTACACTTTTATCTTTCTGGTTTCACATAGGGGATTATGCCAAATAAATAAAGCTACCTCATTCTCTACTATACAAATTCAGAAGTTTGAGAATTTTTGCTTATGTGATGCATAGTCTTTTGAGATATAATTGACATGTAACATACTATTAGTTTGAGATATACGACAAAATGATTTGATATTAGTATATATTGCAAAATGATCACCACAATACTAGTTAATATCCATCACCAAACATAATTTTTATGTTCCCAAAATGTACTAGATACTATGTGCTGTGATGTTATCAAGCAGCAGAGCAATATTCCAAATGGCGCTCAGTTTTAGGCCTGAGAGATGCACTTTAATGATTTCAGAGCAAGGTGGAACAGGCTGCACAAATACGGTCTTGCATGGGAAAGGCACTTACATAGGCCTATGGGCTCAGGTAAGCCTTCCTGGGGACAGTAACACCTGAGCTGAATTTTGAAGGATGTGAAGACAGTGATAAGAAGGTGTGAGTTGGAACAGGAAGGTGGAAGGTGACATCCAGTGGTGCTATTCTATTGTTGTCATTCTTAATCTCCATATGATTAATGCAAGGAAAAAATCATATGAGAACGGATAGAACCTGCTGAGTTTGTTTTTTGCTTCAAAATGACCTGAAGGGAAGGACAATCAAACATGGTACATAGTTAAATTTTTGCCTGATCCACCCTCTTGACTGTTTCAATTCAAAACTTAGTTTACAATTTCTGATTGTTGTAGAAGAGGTGAGCACTCTTCTCTTAGAGAAATAGCTTTACTGGTAATAACTTTTGTAAAAATCACATAGTTTCACTCTGTGGAGTGTAGTACAGAATTTACATATTCGTAAGACTTAGAAGTCGGAATGCCTGGATTGAAATCTTGGCTTTAACTGTTGTCTTTCAGCAAGAAATTCTGTCTCTTTTTGCCTTTGTTCCCTCATCTATAAAATGGAGATACTACTAATGTTTATGTAATTGGGTTCCGTGTTTTTGGAATGAGATAAATATATGAACAGTACAATGGCTGGTACATTGTCAGCACTGGATAAATAGTAGCTTCTTTATTATTCAATTGCAAAGCTAACTGGAATTGCATCAAGAAGCAAATAGAACCTTTGTGTAAAGTGGGAAATGGCAAGTCTGGGACAGATGGATGCATTTGCCTGGTTTTGGTATGGGTCATTTGAGGATGACTATAAATCCAAATAAAGATGTCTAAGAGAGTGTGAGCAGCTCACACTTTTTCTGTGTTGTCAGTAATTAAGTGTTTTAACAGTGGGCATGCTGGGATGGGAGAGTTGTCCAGGTTATGGCAGTGCCCTTAGCCGAGCAGCTTGTAACAGCTGAGGGAGATGTGGTTAGATGGTGATGGAAGAGAGTACAATGGGGTCCTAACAAGCTGCCTGGAGAAGTGGGAATACAGAGAAGTCTCCATAGGGTAGGAAATAGCTACGATCTCAGTAGGGAATCTGAGTAAAATCAGATAAAAGAGCATCACACTGCACTTTGGATGGTAGTACTGAAGTCCAGACAAGAGCTAGAAGGGAAGTTGTTCTGCATAAAGAGCAGTAGGATCTTCATTGTACTGTGTGGCCCATGAGAACCCAGGACCTAGCAGAGTAAAGGAAAAATGAATACCTGGGGTTGGGTCATTTACTCCAGGTACCTTTATTGCCTTGGGAAAGATACCTTCAAAATCTCTCAGTTATCTCAACTGTAACACATGCTTGATAAAAATATGTATTTTACCAGGTTGCTGTAAGGATGGGCCTAAAAATAATGTATTAAAGATGCTATAAACTTGGAAGTGTAATGCAGATGTTGTTATTGTTGCTGTATTATTTTATTCCTTTCTATCTCTCGAGAGTTTGTTCTTATTCTATGTCTTTTCAGACTAGAACCTTGTTAATATTTTCTATACTCTAAAGTTATTTCTTAATATAACTGGGAAACCTCATTTTTACCCTCACTCTACATATATTCCAGTGACTCCATTAGAATAGTTTGACTCTTCAAAGATCCTATTTTACCTGGGCACTGACATCTCTAATCTGGGTCATTCAGCCATTTGAGAAATCTGATTTTTTTAAAAATCCAAAATAAGTCTAGGAGTAGTATTAGATCAGTGCACTTGGAAGGCAGAGAAACGAAAAACTGGGGACTGGCTAGTAATTTTCAGTTTATATTGCAAAGTCAGAATCACTATTGTAAGAGTTTGTTTTGGCTCAAATGAGTTCACCTACTTATATTCATTAAACTGGTTGAATTTCACCTAGATTGATTCAAAATACATTCATCTCTTTGAACCTTGGCAAGATATTAATCTTCTTTGGATCTTTCATAAAAGAAAAACATCTAAGATTTTCTTTTTTGAGTCATAAGAAATAGAAAAATCCTTGACAATATTTTTACAAGATGATCATTTTATGACTTCCAAATTGAAAGAGCTCATTTAAACTGAAAGGGTGATGTCCCATTTTCATTTATCTGTTTTCTTTTGCTTAAATCTTACAACTAATGTTCTCTGGTGGCTGTCTTTACTATTGTGCCAAAACAGTTTAGGCTTTTGATTAAATTGGACTGGCCTAAAGGTAAAAGGAACTCGTGGCCTTTCCTTGAACCATGTTTGCCTATTTATTCAGCTCTCCTTACAATTTTTTTCAGCAACCCATGGGGTATTATTAGTAAGCTAAATATCATGCTCATACATGTAGCCTTTACCTGAGATTATCTTTTGAATTCTAATCTGAATAATTGAATATTATCACCTGAGCTGTGCATATAAAGTCAGAACCAATGAATATAAAGGAGGAAATATGCATGGTTGACATGTTAGCCACCTCAAAATACAAAAAATTCTACTGAGATAGTAGGCTTTGACTCTTTCCAAATGTATACATATGTTGTTTTTGGAAACATATCCGCAAGTGAAGCAGCTTTAGTTCACACTCTCACCAACCGTGTTGTCTTCGGCAGTGGGTGTCCTCAGTCTTTTAAATCTTTTCAAATCTGGGTCACAAACAAAATCTTATTGTTACTTTTATTTATTTTTAGAACAATTATTGTGAATGAGACTATATATTTCTCATTATGTTTATTTGAAAATAATGTTTATTTTTTTAATTGAGGTTTAATTGACATATAACATTACATTAATTTCAGGTATACAATGTAAGATTCAATATTTGCATAGATTATAAAATGATCACCACAATAATTCTAGTTAATACCCACCATAATACATAGTTAGAAATTTTTGTGTGTGTGATAACCACACTTATTATACTATGATTTGCTTAGTTACATCTTCTAACCCATTTTTCTTTTGAGATGTTGGTCTTTTACCCGGCATGGCAAGTGGTTCATATATGGTTTCCCTATATTAATAGGTGATTATGTTTGATGGCTTGTATGTTGGCCAGGCTTTGACTGCTAAAGCAAAGCTCTCCTGGCTAAATGTGGGATTGCTGGGTTCCTTCAGAGTTGTAAGCTGCTTGTAGAAATAGCATATAAGAAAAATCATTTCTCAAAATTCTGGCATGGGATTTTTTGTTTTGTATTCAACTTACTAATACGTGGTTATATGGTCTCTCATTGATCGAGTTTTAATTCCTGATAAAGGATTCTGGTTTTATTCTTTTAATTTTTTTAAAGTTCAGGTGTACATAATTGAATAATTTATAAATCTTGGTTCATGACACAGTCTTATTGGTCCATGCATCATCTGCTTTTATTTAGATAGGGACTTGTTTATTTACTTAGGTTTGTTAGTAGCTCAGGAACATACTCCACTAAATGAAAGCTCTAACTTTACAATGATCTCTGCCTAAGCAGAGAATTTCCTCTCTCTATCCCATTCATTTGCCTCCAGCTACTCAAGTCAGGAGCACTTCAAGAGGTAGCATGAGGTTCTCTAGCAGGGCCAATTTGCCAGCCTCTATGCAATCACTATACAACAACTGGAAGCAAATAAAAGACTCCTTCCATCATTCTAAAGATTTTGCCAACTCATGAGTGGAGGATATTTTAGTAGTCATCCAGGTCAATTTATAAGTCTGTACAAACTTACTCTCCCTTCTACCTACAATTAGGTTGAAAAATTAGAGCTGTTCATTTGCTATGATGAGGATTGTGGATGGTTGACCAAGGCTGGCACTCATTCCAGTTGAATACAAAACCCTTTGGTAGCTCACTGAGTAACATGGATCTCTTCTCTTTAGGATGAGATCTTGCTCTTGTTCTCTCTCCTACCCCTTGAACTCAAAACAAAACAAAACAAAACAAAAAATAAAACGCTATTCCCAGAATGCAGGACATTCTTGTCAACAGATCACCACATTTGTTCATTTAATGATCCAAGACTATATTGTTGGCCTGTATTTCCAATAAAGGGTGAAAATAGAATGCCTCCCAAATACTCCATTTTTATGTAAACCATTTTATTTTTATGAATTTGAATTCCTTAAAAGTATATTATTTGGTCTCATTTGTTTGTAATTTTATAATAAGATTACTACACTATATGCAGTCTTAGGGGGGAATGTGTTTTCCACTTACTATTATATTCCTGATTCATCCAAGTATTTTTGTGTCTTTATAGATCATTTTAAAAAAATAAATCTTTCATGCTGACAAATTTATTTTGTGCTTTAAAATGGTACTGATCTTACTATTAGGATAAAGAAACAGTTATAATTTCAGGAACTTGTTGACAGAATATCTCACAATAAGAACTGCTTTTTAATTTGGTTGTAATAGTTTTACCTCACTTGTTTTTTCAAACTCCTGATAGTGGCCTTTGTTTAGCTTGTTATTGTTTCTATTCAAATAATAGAACTGGTTCTATTACTTCATACTGTCCATAAGCCTCTCTAGGTTTTGCATAGATTGCATTCCTATTCACACAAGCAAGGTTATGGTTATTTGAGTCACATTTGTAATGTTAAGCTCATGCAATTAGCCTTACACAAGGCCTACTTTTTTCACATTTACTTTAAGCAACTATCTTTTTGGAATCTATTAAAATGTGACACATGTGGGCCTTTGAGTCTGCTTATTTGGTTAGTTTAATCAGTTTTGATTAGATACTGTACACCGATTAAATAGATATTAATTGATTGTGAGACATCTATGTTACAGAAGTAGGGCTAAAACTAATGCTGATTATTTTTCCTTGGATCCTTCCCTGGATAGCCATAAAACCAGGTTTTCTAATGGAAAGAATCTTAATAACCACACAGTCCAGGGGTTCTTAATTATGCCTGGATATTAGAAACCCTGAAGAGTCATTTTCCTGGCAGAATTTTATTCGAAATAATCAGAAACTGGAACAATGCAAATGACAACCAATAATGTAATGATAATCCTGTTGTGATATATTTGTTAAGTGGAATATTACTCACCAGTGAAAATCAACATATTGAGTAATGGAAGCCAGACACAATAAAATACATACTGTATGATTCCATTTATACACATTTCTAGGGTACACCAAACTCAGCTATTGTGGGAAAAGTTGAATCATTGGTTCCTTAGGGCAGGAAAGGAATTGCACTTGGGAATGGAGTGAACTACCAGGGGCTGTGACAGGCAGCCTTTGTGGTATCAAAACAGTGAGGGAGCCAGCCCCTGGTGCCCACAGGAAGATGATATTGGCTTATTTGAGTAGTTCTTTGGGCAAGAAGGGAACTGAAACCTGCCATGCAGGTGCAAGCACAAACTGAATTTATTCTGTTTAGTAAATGGGGCTGTTTAGGGGGCCTTATTCATAGGAGCAGAGTGGGGAGGGGAACCTGCAATTAGCTATTTCAGGACCTCCTGATTTTAGATGTCAAGGCAGCATGTAATATTAAATTTAGGCCTTACACCACAGAGGGTAATACAAAAATAATTGTACACAAATAATTATAAAGGCAATCATTAGAACAAAAAGTGAACCCTCCTAATTATCAGGAAAAGTTACACATGCATCGGTGCACACATACCTCAAAGAAAACATGTCAGTTATTGAAAGGTTGAAAAATAAATGTACACAGGAAACATAAAAAAATGCAACATAAAATAAGGAGGCCAAATATATCTGTTCACAACAGTAAAATTTAAATTCATCTACTAAAAAAAGAGTTTTCAGCAGATTGTATTACAAACAAAGCCGAACATTTCATTATTTATAAGAAATACACCTGAAACAAAGCATTAATATGGGTTGAATGTTAAAAAAATGGAAAAAATATGCCAAATGATTGAAAATAAAGAAAGTAGGGGTCACAATCTTAATGTTACATAATGTGAGATTCAGACAAACATGCAGAAACTTTAATGCCAAATGTTGTCATCATTCACAATAAATATGTATAACTAGAAAATAGCTAACCAGTTCACAGGAAAAATCATGGCCTTTATGGCATGTGTCTTCCCTATGTCAGCCGATAACTTTGTTTCCTGTGTCGCTGAGAACACTGAAGCAATCATAATAGAACATTTCCCATTACCACATACTCTGTATGCACATATCTCTCTATACTCACATATTTGGCCTTCTTTGTGGCTACCACACATAAATTATTCATGCTTGTACCTAAAGCCTACATCCCAATTGGGAAGTAATATCTCCAAACAGTAGTTATTTTACCTCATTTATTCCCCATTATTTGTGTTCTCTAGTTTAGTTGTGAACCTCATGCACTTGGGAGAGAGAGTATTTATGCATAATCACAAAGAAAAAAATCAAACTGTCCTTTGTCTGAATATGTAACCATCCTATGCCCCCTCTCCCTTACAATAGGATTCTTTCTACTCACAGTAAAAATAATAAAATGTGATGCATACAACCACATGGATGATTCTCAGATACATTATGCTAAATTTTAAATATCAGACATAAAATGCTACCTATTGTATGATTTCATTTATCTGACATTTTGGAAAAGGCAACATTATAGAGATAGAAAACATTAGTGGTTTCCAAGGGTGGGTGAGACTCAAAAGGATCAGCACAAAGGAGTGATTCTACACTTTGATCATAGAAGTACTTGTATGTTGTCAAAATTCAAGAACTGAATGCAAAAAAGTTAATTCCTCAGTATTTAAATAAAATTTAATGAAAAACTAAGGTTTATAAAATACATATAGTATACTATCATTTATGTGAAAGAAGGGAAATATAAATATATATATTTGCATTTTTGTGTGTGTATAGCTAAACTCTGAGTGTTTACACAGAATTTATTAACACTGGTTACTAGTATGTGTGCATGGAATGGATGGTTGTTTCAGAACATGAACAGATGGGGACTGAAATATAGGGAGGTTCCCCTCCTTTATTTTTGTATATTACTTTTGTTTTTCAAATCATGGGAATACACACAATTTATTAGAACTACTAAAAATGATGAAAAGTAAGCCTTTTAAAACTTCCAAAAAATGGAAGTTTTAAGTACAGTATCTCTCCCAGAAAAGGACAGTTAGAATCTCAAGGAAAGATAAAGTACAATCATTCAAAGAAGAAAAATGTGATGAGACTACTCTGCTTGGTTTCACTGTGAACCACACTTACAAAGACATATTGCCATAGCTGTTCTTTAAGGTTTAATGGAAAATAATGACATAATACTTTCAGAGGACGGTGAAGCACAGTTGAGTTTGTTATAAGATCATCTATCATAGCATAAAATAAATAAAAAGTATTGATTTGATCATTTTAATTAGCAAATGCAAATACCTTTTTAAATAGTGTTAATTTAAACAAGAATCTGAACCAAAGTGATGGTTTCTGAGGAGAGGGATGGAGGGGTGGGGAAAGTAGGAGCAGAGAAGTGGTGATTTTCATTGTAATCTTTTTGTATCACTTGACTTTTAAGCCATGTGCATTAATTACTTCAATAAAAGTGAAAAAGATATATATACATGTATATGTGTGAATATTAAATATATAGGGAACTCTTGGTTTGATTTAAATTATTTAAGGTGTAGCATAAAAACAGAAAAATATCCATGAGGAACAATATTTTATTACAATCTCAAAAGATTATTTTACCCCCCAAATTTACAAACTACTGATCTATGGCAGTAGACATAAATGAATATCCTCTGGCCAAATTCATTGTGCAGATATGTTTTGGTTGCACAGTGTTCTAAAAAGCTTGCATTTACATGCCTTTAGTCTGGGTAAGCATTCTCCAATTTAACACAGCCCTGGGCCTTCAACATCAGCTTTCAACCTTCGACAAGCAACCTTCAACATCCAGCATGCTCTGCAGATGAATGTTACCTGCTTTATTTCAGAGACATTTGATTTCCAGCTCCTGAGCAATTGTATGCTAGTAGGGTAACGAGACAAAGAACTGTTGTCCTCGGGAATAGGGAATCATGATAAGGGAGATAAAGATTCAAGACAGAAGGAATGAATCAATTGGTGGAATGAGGCCACTAAGAAATCATAATTTTAATTATTACACTCTCTAAGCTAGTTTAGCTACCCTTAGCTATCAGTGCTAACCTCTGCTAATCTTTTGGGTGTTAGCTGATCCTACATATCACATCCAGTTGAGTTCATTAAATATAATTACCCACACACTGAGCCTTCACTGCAGTACTCCAAATTAGGGGCAGACACATACCTATGTTCTATAAGTGGAGATCTATTTTATCCATGAATAGTTATGATAAAATCATGCTGCAATATATTTAAGAAAAAAATTGTAATACTTTAGTCTCATTTTTTTAGCTTAAATACTTCTTTAGCTACATCCTACTTTTAATGTCATGCTGTTGATGAGATTATATTTCAATATTTGCAGTCTGAAAGAGTAAAAATCAGTAAAAACTAATATTTTAAATTAGCTACAGATATTTTCTGATTTATCTTTGGAGAAATCTAATGTTTATTTTTCAGGGAAGATATTGTAATGGTCTTTTGATTATGTAGATGTGGAACCAAAATCTTTTTGTGAGATGAAAGTGTTTAATCAGTGAGGAGGTAAACTCCTTTACATAATAAGGTAGTATGTTGTCTTCTTTCTTTTCAGGATTTCATTTCACAGTGTTTAGTTTGAGTGAATTCTGTGCCTGAGGCTGAAGGCTCAGTGAGGTTGGGGAGAGAGGCATACTCTGTACACATGAAGGCCCTCCTAGGCTAATCTTTCTTCTGACTAACTCTAGGTCAATTAATTTGAGGCATTATGGCTTTCCATGGATTAAGTCAGCTTGACCCAGTAAATCAAAAGGAAAAAGGTTGACAAAGTACTTCAAACAGAATATAACTATTTTGGGGTTTTGACTCTTAAAAATATAGCTATATTACAGTAATCACTCAAGCTTTACAAAGGAAATAATAATTATCCAGTTAATTGATTTACTTCTGAAAGGGGGAATATTCCACTTGAAATGAGTTAAATGACAACATACTTGTACATTGTACTTATGCAATATAAATCTTAAAATAACTGATTAAGTTAATAGTTACTAATCAATGGTCATTAGAACATTGTGTTCGGGGCAAAGAAACTAAATTTGTGAGTATAAATGTACATTAAATGTTTGTTACAAGATAGATCTTAAATTCAGGCAATAATACCTGAGTAATTATTTTGTTACTGGTATAGATCTAAGTATTTTATATTCATTATTCCATTTAATCCTTATAATATTCCTTTAAAATAGATATTATTATTTCCTATTTGCACACGAGAATTTATATAGCTTGCCCAAAGTCTCATACTAGCTAGTGGAGTTAGCAGAGTTTAAAATTTGATAGGCTGACTCCAGAGTCTACTCTATATGTCTCTGAGAAAAAAAGAGAATATATATTCCTAAAGATCCATTTAAAGTTGTAATATTTATTTTCATAATGAATATTCAGTGATACTTACATTATTTTGAAGGGGCATTGCTAGTGTAGTTTCATATAGTTATGAGGTTTTTGTTTGCTTGTTTGTTTTTTCTACTGAGGACTGAGTCCTGGCAAACATCCAGAGGGAAAATGATTAATTCCTTCTTATGGGCAAGTATATTTTATATTCTCCAAAGTGGCAACTATAAAGATGGTTTCTTGATATAGTACACTCAATAATGATTATAAAAAATTTGCATTTTAGTAGTATTTATTTGTAGCTTATTTTTATGTTCTTTACAGAAATACACACACCCTTGAATCTCTTTCTTTACCCTCTCTACAGTTTCTCACTTTCTTTTTTGTCCAAACGCCTTGATATACTCCATACTCATTCCCCTTGGCAAGATATTAGTCTTTTTATGTTTTTGCTTTTTCCTAAAGAATACACTGGTTGGGTTGTGATCTATCTAAGCATTATGCTGCTCAGGGAAGGCATATCCTGACAAGAAGTGACATTCTACATGTTGACACTAGGAGTTCTTTAGACAAAATACTGAAAATGTGAAAATTACATTGGTATTAAATAATAAATTGTGTAAAACACCAAGGCAGTATAAACTAGAACTCAACACCTCATTAAAAGAAATCTAGGTATTGAAAGCTTGTATATACATAACCCATAATTACAATGAACCAAGGTATTAGCGCAAATAGAGTTGAAGACACCACATAAAGCAGGAAAATTGCCAAAGATGGTATATATTAGGTATCTAATATAAAGCTTAAGCAACTAACAATATACTTTCAAAGCTCTCCAGACTGCAATCCCTAATCTGTTAAGGTTAACATATCATAGAATACACACGCATTGACATAAATCTTACTTTGAAATGATTATTTTTTACCACTTTTCAAATAAGATTGTGGAATCATTTAATGTGTTTGCAGTTGATTTTCTAATCAACTTTTCCCATGTCATGATGCTTTTACCTTAAATTCTAACTATCACATTTCAAGATTTATTGTTTTAACAATTTTTATTTTTAAGTTCATTTAGACTTTTACCCCTTCTTTTCCAAAATATTTATTGCTTTGAAAATTTATGTTTCATAGAATTTTTCTTGGTTTTCCAATAGAGTTTTTAAAGTGAAGCTGAGAATTGAGCTGGTAACTAATAAATTATCTAACCAGGAATATGAGCGATGGAGTAAGGAGAGGGAAAGTGGGGAGAGATAAGTTTTTACCATTTACCTAACTTGATACTTAATAAATACAGAGGAGAAATTATGGTGAAGACATAAGATTTTGCTTTGCCTGAGTTAATTGAAATATTGAGATATTTTTGACATCTACTTTTTTATCTTTGAGAATTTTTCAAAAAAATTTTTTTTTCATTTTTAGATTTTCATCTCTTGTTTTATTTCCTTTCATAAACTTTCTTCCTTAAATTCCATAACAGTTGCCATTTTCTAGGATTTTAGTCTTTACTTTCCCCCTTTGCCTTCAAGTATGTTATGGAAACCTCAGTGCATTTCCATCTGCCCATGCAGTTACTCACCATCTCAGTTGAAGTTACCAACTTACCTATTCACCAGCTCAGCCTATTGTCAGACAAGATCTGCAGGCCTTTAGCTCCATACCCTTGGGGACTCTAATCAGAAATGGCAACACCTCCTTGAATCTAAAAACATGAGATAAATAAAATCTGACTGCATCTCAAACATAGGTGCCATGGGTGAATCCTAACTTCCTATTATTCCTTGAAAATATCTCTGTATGTAGAAAAAATAATACCCTTCTCCAGAGATGTCTGTGTCCTATTCCCCAGAACTGTGAGTAGGTTAGGTTGCATGGCAAAGGAACTAAGCTTACTGATGTAATTGAGTTTCAATCAGATTACCTGAAAATAGGGAGTTTCTCTTGGATTATGTGTTTGCACTTTATGTATTCACAAGGGTCCTTTAAAGAGTAAGAGGGAAAGAGAAAGTCAGAAAAACATGATGTAGAGAAAAGCACAGAGAGACTCAATATTGTTGACTTTGCAGGAAAATGAGTTGAAGGGATGTAGGCAACCAAAAAATGTAGGCAGCCTCTGGTAGCTAGAAAAAAACAAGGACACATTCTCTCCTAGGGCCTCCAGGATGCCACCTAGCCTGTCAACCCTTTGCCTTTGGTCCAGTGAGACCTGTGTCAGGCTTCTGAGCTACACAACTGTAAGGTAATAAATGTATGTTGTGTTAAGCCACAAAGTTTGTGCTCATTAGTTATGGCAGTAATAGAAGACTAATAAATTCTCTTTCCAGCCCCTTTGGCTCCTATCAATCCTTCCTATCCTTCCTGCCTCCTGACAATGTTGGTCTGTCTTCCACATGTCTCCCAACATACCTTCAGCTACTCTCAGTTTACAGCCAGCAAACGAACATTCTCTGATATTTTCTTTGTTTGCTTATTTTATCTGGTTCTCAAATACTGATGCTTGTATTCAGCTAAAGACTAACTAAATAAATAAGCATACAGGTTTCAGAATCACTGCTATGACCCCAAACTGGGTGTCTCCTCCACACCTTTTCTTAAAAACCTTCTACTTTAGAGGCTATTTGAAACAGCAGGAGTTGTTAATATTTTTGTAATTAAGTATTGTTGCTTCCAAAACATTTATCTTTCATTTATTTGCAAAATACCTCTTTCATAGAAGCTCAAGCCACTTGGCTTTATGCCTTTTTTTTTACTCTCCCCTTTGCTACCTTTGTTAATTTCTAGGTCAAATCCTTCAACTAATTTCAGTGTTGAGAACTGGATCACTATTTTCTCTTTACTCAAACTCCTGCCATAATTCTAGGACATTTCAATATCACCACCTGAGAAACACATTATGCTCCTTTCATTAATGAGGCTGGTAGCCCATAATTTTCAACCAGGGAAGGGAGGGGCATTTTGACATTGACCATCATAGATATTTCATCACAGTCCCATGACAGCCAAATAGCTGAGGAGAAGAATGATCCTTTGATATGTATGTTTGGTCACCATTTCTTTTCTATTCATTATATGCTTTCTGCCCTTTTCCATGATTTTATTCTTTCTCCATTCTGAAATGAATGTTGTCTACATCATTGGCATCCCCTGTTCCATAGACCAGGTCTGTGTACTCAGGGTTGTCAGTTCTCTATTTAAGTCATGGAGTAGACCTATATCTTACCTGTTCTCTGTTTTCTGTCCTGGTAAAATCTGAGGGATGCTCTACACCTCTATGGGGTTGTCCTTCAGATTCAGAAAAGTGCTTGTCCACGTCAAGGTAATATGCTGCAATGCCAGGGGGAAGTGAGTCAGGAAAGAGGTGAACAGTCCATAGGTTCTCTGAGTCCTGTTGTTACACATGTTGGTCCAACTCTGAGTAGCCTACAAAGGCTCATTCTTGGTCTGCTGAGAAAATAGTGGCGACAAATGGAAATCTCCTCTATCAATTATTTCCAGGTTTTTTTTCTCCCAACAAACTAAGGAGGCTGACCTTCAGTTGAGAAGAGTGACCAGTTTTGCCTGATATGACATTGCCACATTTTGAAAATTCAAGTAAGAGAAAATGCTCACAGCCTCTAGCCTTCTTTAGGTGTAACTGCATGTTTGCTCTCTCTTTTTGACCATGATTCTCATCTATCCTCTATTTCCATTCATTTCTTTTCAAGATTTCTTTATAATTTGTCACAGTATAGAACAGTTCTTTCATTCTGGAGCTTCTGCTTTGCTGACATCTTTTAATTTGACCATCTCTGCTTTCTGTCTAAGAAAAAACAACCTGTATTTGCCTGTGGCATGTGGATAATGCTTTTCCTATCCATGTTTATACCAGAGTTTCCTTACTATATTGGTAAGAGATTAATATGAAATGTAAGACATTGTTATAAGTTAAAGAAACATAACACTAACCTTGGGGTTCATTTGAAGGGATATAAATGAGATATATTAAGTTTCAGTGATATGAAGGTTTTTGAGCTCAGCCATACAATTCAAAATAGCTGTTACTATAGAGAGTATGAAATACAGTATGATACATATGGAATGAGAATTTTATTGATGAAATTCACTGAAAGCTCTTTGGCATGACAAAAAGCTGTTTCTAGATATGTAAAACTGTTTCTCAGATGTTATATTGAAATTCTACCATCCGTGTTTGCGCAGCTGCTGATTTGACTTTGACATAATAAATGTAGTCCTTCAAAATGCACATTCAAGTTGCAGGTACTCCTGACAAGTACAATTACACACAAGTTGGTAGGATTCTTTTTTTCCTATAAATGGGCATTTTCAGTGTTGCAAGTAAGTTTTGCAGTAGTTCAGACCCAGAGATATTCTGTTTGGTGTGCAAAATTTTATACTGAATGCTTTGCAAATGAATTTGCCAAGTGTTAGTTCCACTCTGGAACTTACAAGGTTTACCTGCAACATAGAAGCAAAAGGAAATTATTAATGACTGCATTGGCTGATATTTAAAAAAAATTAACAAAGAAAGCCAATGAATTTACTAAGAAATATGGTCATAGGAAATGTTAGCACAGTTTACAGATCTCCTCAAGGAAATCCATGCTCTTTTCCTAGAATTGGACTTTTCTGCCGATCACCCTGACGTGTGATATGGTCGGTGAGAACATCCTCGCACCCACGTTTGGGTTTAAGATGCCTTTCCTATTCTGTTCATGTTTGCCATCCCACCCTGCCCCAATCATCTTTGTCCTCTCTAATAACTTCTCATCGAAATGAAGTAAGAAATAGAAACTCTGTCTGTAGCAACTATAAAAATTTCTCATAAACAAGTACTAGTGAAAACTAAAGTAAAAAGGGGAGAGAATGGGATGAGAATGTACTTATCTTGTGATGCTTGATTGTATAACGCCTGCTTCAGCCAAAAGGGGCTCATGGTGGGTTTTCACAATTGTAAAATATTTAGTGACAGTGGAGGGCAAAGCTCTACAAATCCAGGTTTCCTTAGATCCCAAATATAATACTTTTTTCTTAACCACCAGTATAAAAAAATGTATAGCCATTTCTAGGGGTATATTTATATATAGTTAGTATCTAAGGATGATGCAAGTTCAACATATGAACTGCAAAACAGGCCAAGTGAACTGCCCACATTAGCATCATGGGGGGAGGGAGAGTTTGCTTTGCTGTTTGCTGTATGTAGTTCTCAGCATGGTGCCTTGACTATGGCACCTCTAAGGATAGTATAATTATCTCACTTTCCTTTGGGAGACAGTGCCTACAATGTGGTAATAAGAAGAGTGTAATACAGAAATGTGAATGTGTACTTTCTTTTGCAATTGCTTATGGAAACAGCTTTTTAAAGAAATAATTAGAATTCACCAGGAGCTTAAGAATTTAGACTTTTAATATCTAACTCTGAGGGCTTTTTAATACTTTTGCTGTTTACCTGGTATCTATGTGCATTGCCATACATAAACCAACTTAAACATGTTTGAGGCCCAACTTTGAAAGAAAAAGGAGCTTTGGATGTAACTATCACTAAGATTAACATAGTCCTTTAAAATGCCATCATGAGATACTACAGATAATAAATACATCTCACATTAGGTGTATGCATGACTTATGATAAGCTTCATGAGTGCTGGGACTCTGCCCTTTGCATTCACCACTGAAACCAGTGCTTATAACCTTGTGGAATTTGCCAAATTCTGATTTTTCTGATATAGAGTTAGTATGCATTTCATATTTAATAAATGCCTTCACCATCTCAGACTCCTTTGTCATGTCCTTTGGAGACTCTGTCCAGCATCAATACAAATGAACTTTTGACTGAAGTAATTGTCTGTTTTGCTGTCTTAACTGGACGCTGCCATAATGAAAGCCTTGTCTTTGAAGAAGGCCCTTTAAGTGCATGGTGTTGGCTTTCCCACTTCATGTACCACTATCACTCTGATAATGCATATGCCCAGCTCCTATTACTACTATGGCCCATTACATATTCATTCTTATGTAAAACACTCTGCAGCCATGCCATCTGATTATACTGTTTCTTCTTGCAATACTTAGTGATTACCTACTATTCGTTAGTGGCTCAGTCCAAAAACTCTCATGATTTATGGGGCTTCAACATCTATGGAGAGTATTCCCCTAACATTTTTTGCTACATATCTCTGAAGTTTTTCACTTTAATGAACTTGGCTTCTATAGAATTCTGCCTCCTATGTCATATTTACATTTTGGCCTTTGACATCCTCCAGGAGTCCATCAACTTTGAAATCAAAAAATTAGCACACACAGGACTTCTTCTATCATGGAAGATTTCAATTTTCCAATTGGTTAATTAAATCATTAATTAAACATTAGTATACAATACCAAAACCCAGGACTGGTGGAGAAAGTCCATGCCGTAGATGAGAGGAGGGTGAGTTTATCATCAAGTGAGACCTGAACTGAGAATACCTTAACCACATTTTCTTCTTGGCAAACCTAGTTTATCCTCAAAAAGAAAATTACAACTGAATAAAAGGCAGAAAGACACATCACACCTCTTCAAATGCAGATATAAATGGTAATGGGTAGGCATATTATTTCCAGCAATATCTGTTTTTCTTTTCCCTGAACTTCACTGAAAGTACAGAACAAATGTTTTGTACCATCTTTTCCATGTTTATAGAACTATTTTGCTTCAAAAATTTATCTTTTTATAACCTCTTGAATCCTATGTTCTTTGCATTTTATAACACATTTTTTTTTAATCCATGCTTATTTTTTTATCATTCTTGAGGATATTGAAATAAAACTAAATCTAAGTTTTTATCCATACAGAGGAGATCAATTTTCTTATTCCACGAGGGTACTGGAATCTCCTTCCTACTCTTGACCACCTGGAATATTAATTGATATTTAGAGTCTCTAGCCCCATTTCTGGAATATAATTTTTTATATGTTGAGTAAGCCTCTTTATATGGTGAGACATCTCACCATATGCTTCCAGGCATGAGCTGATTTATTTTTAAAATATTTCAAAGTAGTCTAGATTTGTTATTTATTTTACTTAATATTTTTTATTGTGTACTTACTGGAAGAAACAGTAAAAACTACCACCTGAAATTACACTATGCAACTCCTGTGACTTATCAGTGGACACCTATCCTCATTCACATGAGATGGCTCATGATTGTGGTTTTCGAAAAAAAAACCACATGAACAGAAAGAGTAGAGATGTGAACTTGCTCTAGCTATGCTAAAAGTCAGTTTTCTTACAATCCTTGTTCTCTCCTTGGGTAGGCAATGGGCCAAGGGTGTGAAGTAGTAATAGTATAAGGTACTGGTTAAAAGTATAGTCTCCCTGATTTTCAGACCATGTTGAAATCCAAATAATACCAGTGGCCCAATTACTTGATTTGTAATCTTGTATAAGTTCCTGAACCTTATTAAGCACCTCGACTGCTAAATTCTTAGCATGTATGTAATAATAAGCTTCATCGTGAGTATGATATATCATGGTGTACTCATTGCACTTTGTCCATTAAAGCATTTGAGTCATGATGGGTGCTGAATCAGAATCTTCTAGAATATTTGACCTGTATATCAGTGGCATGCTTTCTTGTCTTCTTGTGGCAAGAACTGTAACTGAATCCTGGGAAGTATGGTATGATTATACTAGGTCCTTAATAGTGCTGGGGGAGAGAAGCAAGGAAAATAGAATCATCAGGTATTCAAAGAAAGGAAAAGATAAGATTTAAAAATTGTCTTAATGGTTTTCCACATCTGTGCTACAATCTCTGTTTTCTAGCAGCTCCCCACCAGTGTGTTATGTGAGATAGCTCTGTGATTTTAGGACACATTTATCCTAGTCTCTTCTAATTTTATTTTGTAAACTAGCTCCAATTTGTTTCTATCACTTGAAAACAATCAGTGCTAACTAACACATCTATCTTTATTTGTGCATCTGGGTTCTAGCCACAAAAGCTTTCTCATACCACTCTGTCTGTGTTCTTGCATGCCTTTGAATATGTGGTTACAATGCAAAACAAACAAACAAAAAACTACCCACTATCCATTATTCCTTTATATATTCATTAAAGTTTTATTTCCTTTGTGGTTTAGATTAAAATGGTTCACACATGAAGTCTTCCCTCTGTCCTAAGTTGAATAAATTGTCCCTGCCACAATATATCCATGGACATATGTACCTGTCTTGTGGGAGTTATTTTGTCTCATATTGCATTTACTTAAAAATCTATGCCAGCTTGGGTTTCCAGAACCTTTAAGGACATTGCCATTTCTTCTTACTCATTTTTATATCTCCCATGGACCTAATATATGTCTGTATGTCTTTGCACATACCATGTATTTAATAAAAGGTAGAAAAGATATCTATGACATATATATATATTACTATACAGTATAAGGAAAGCCATTTCAAACATACCTATAATCATTCCTTTAATCACATATAGTCAATGTTTGTTAAAAGTTTACTTTACTGTGTGTGTATAGATGTATAATAGAAGAGAGAGTAAATAACTGACTAAATATCTGTGGTTGGATGTGAGAAAAGGGCAAGCAAAATGGCAAATCAGCAAGTTTCACTCAAGCAACTGTAAGCAGTATTCCAGGATCATAAAATACAAAGTTTGAGGAGAGCAATAATGATGGATAAAGAGGGCAAGAGAGCGAGGAGTCAGACAGAAAGGAACCTTTTATAATATAGTAAAGAGATAGCAATTTGCCAAATTTATGGAATGCAAATTAAGTCATTAGAAAATATATTTACTTTTCAGGTCACTGGGAGAACACCGAATGGATGTGGCTGTAATTTTAAAGATAATGCCCTAATGGCCAGAAAGACTAATTTGATCTTCTTTGGCATCTAGATAAGGTGATCTACTTTTAGCAGCACTGACCGACTCAAAATTATAGAGATTGTTAAACTCTCTGAATTAATTGCTTTCCATTTTTATGTTTGAATATAGATTCCAATTTCACTGTTGAAATTCAGCCGCTGCCCATTATCCCCAGGCAGGAAACCGAAATTCAAAGGAGTTAGAGTGGATAGAGATGACTACTGTCCACGTAATGCATAATTAATCGGACATTATGTAAATGTATATGTTCCTAAAAGCTTAGGAGGTTCCAAAATAAGACAGGATTGTGAATTAGCAAGTTTGTTTATTTATCTTGATACCTTAGAGATTTTTTATCTAAAGGGAAAAATACAGATTAAATTGCTGCTGCATGTTTCTAGTTAAAGTTATATTGAAAACATAATTTTAATGGTCAGAAATGTTGAGGTTGTCTGCTTTTTCCTTTAGATAAAGAATACAGAACTTAAGAGTTACTGCACCGTGTAAAATAAGAATCATTTGGCATAACTGAATGTTTTATCATTTTTATGTCTTCTAGATTTGATAACAAGATGTTACAGAAGAAACAATCTACATTAGAGCTAAGGTATCTGGGTTCAAGCCTGAAAAGATCAGAATAGTCTATTAAATATGGATTTTTTCCTGTTTAGCTCAGGAAAATTTCCAGGAAATTTTATAACCTCAAATAGTTTGTCAAATGCATATATTTTATGATCAGCACTTTTACAGCACTTATGCTAATATATTAATTGATTGAATCCCATATTTTATCTCTGAAGTATAAGTATATCTCAGGTATCAATTAATAGCATATAATATAATTTATATGTATGTACACATCTATATAATATGATTTATATTATATTATATAAGATATAATATGTATGTATTATATTTATAATGTTTTTATCTACACATATCCTTGGCAGAAACCCATAAAAATTCTGAAATTTCTACACTGCAGAATCATCAACATCATTATATCTTATTTAATTTTTTCTACTTTCTATGATATGAGAGTATTTCTTTAATAGTGATATTTCTCATTTTTGACATAGTTTATAGAGCAAAGGGTAAGAATCAAGTGTTTTGTAAAACCCATACAAATTAATTCAGTTTCAGTCTTGTTCCCATACATGTTGAAATATAGCTTGACTATATGTCAAAAGTCTTGCTCGTGTGTTTATGTGTGTATGTTTGTGGTTCTTGGCAGTTGTGTTTGTAAGTGGTAGCATTCTGGCTCAAAATAACTTGGAGAGAAATGGGAATGCATAGGCTCATATAGCCAAACTGTGGCAAGGGCAAGGGTGCACCTGTGATGCAGGGATGTCTCAAACCAGAAATTTTAATACCTTCAGGAAGTTCTGTGATCAATAGTGTGAAATCACTTTGCATTACTACCAGGAATTGCTTTACTTAGACAAGAAGCATGGCTGCCATCATACTAGGTACTCAAACATTAGAATGCTCACCATCTGATAGGAACATGATGTCTCTGGTCCAAGGTGAAAATGGAGCTTGAAAGGCAAAAATCATAAGAACTGGGCAAGTAAAGTAGAAACTACGCTAAAAATATTAGGGAAAATTTTATTTTTAAAAAGTAGAGGCTTAGAAAACCTTTCAAAGCCAGAGCAAGTATCAGAAAGGTGAATTTCAAGAATTTCAGAAGGACCAGAATCACATAAAAACTACCTCTGGTTTCTGCTCCCTACTCCACATATGTGGAGTGCATTCTTCTCAGGAAGATGGCCAAAATTGCTGACAAAACCTATTTCTGTACTCTCCCAACACCATGCATGTCTGATTCATTAGAAGTCTTTCCTGGAAAATTTTCATTACAATTCTTACCTCTGACATCTCGTCTTACTTTCATGTGGTGTCGGCTTTTCATTAAGCAGCCAAAAAAGTTGTGCTATTCTCAGTTGCTCAAGTGTATATATTAAATTCAGAATCTGGACAAAGTGTACTTGTAACTAATAAGTTAGACAAATCCCAAATTATATTCTTCTTCTTTGATCTAATATCCTTGGAATCCATCTGTTTACATACTCCAAAGATTTCTGTAAATATGTATTGAAAAAATCTTGCAACTTATTTGGTATACATGTACCTCCTCCTGGAACAGACTTTAATTTGTCTTTCTGAGTTGCTAGGATATGACACTAAATATAGATCTGTAAGTATTGAGAGCAGGTTGCATGTGTCCTGAGAGGAATCAGCATTTCTTGCAAGGCAAGTCACTCACATGGAAGGGTCTTCAGAAAGTGGAGGCAGTGGCAGAAAGTATGCTTATCGTGGCAAGATAGGCTCAGTGGGCACCTGGACAGCAAGATCTTCATATTATTGAGATTCTAAACAAATGTCTTATTTTAATTCTCAGGGAACTATTCTTTCCCAACCAGTCTTAACATTAAAGATAGACCTTTGATAGGGTTATGAATTCAACCAACATTGTAATATAGCAACGCACAGAATCAAAATTTATTTCTCGTTTTTAATAATACTTGCCTGCAACTATGTGAATAAGGAGGGCAACTGTGGGAGCTCTCTGGTTTTGGCTATACCTTCAACTGAGAATTTAAATGCTGGATTTGTAATTTTCTATAAGCTCTTCATTACAGTATGACTCAACCATTCCATATCTATAGTCCTTTATACTCATGTTTTTTACCCTAAAGTTTTATTGCAGCAGTAGCACGGTCATTCAAATACTGTTTTAATTACCATATAATTTCAAACACTAAACAATGTAAATTTATAAATTAAAAGATTTTTTTTTTTTGGTCCACTACATACCAGAATCTTACATATGTTGGTAATGAGGTTATTATTGCTTTCAAACTTAATTAGATCAGAAAACCTATCCCAGATTCTCGTATTTGAGGTCGTTTCTTTAAAATCACTGCTGGTAATAGGTGCTGATTTGGTGAGGTTTAGTCCATAACTAGAAATCACTCTAAGCATATAAATGACATTTAATACAGAGTATTAGAAACTTGCACTACACTTTGAAGCCTGAGGGAGCAAACATCAGCAAGGCCGTTTACAAAAAAATCTGGGTGTGTTGAGATGACAGAAAAATTGTCACTAATAGACTTAGATTCCATCAGCAATGAAGTGATTAGTTCTCAGGAGAATACACAAAACCTTCTTTAAAAACCCAGAACCCACCCCTGTCCATAGCCCAACATCTCTTTTTCTTCCATTCTCCACAAATCATCCCCATGTCTCTCATGGTGAACTTTATCCAGGACTCCAGTCATTGAAAAGTGTGGTAAACGTAGCCTCAAGGTTTTACCTCCTTGAGAGTCAAAGATGATCTAAGAAGGATAAGATAGTCCTGAGTATGAACAGACAACATCTGGAGTATCTGGCATGTTATAAAAATAAGAGCAGAAATTATTATTGATGTTATAACACTGAAAGTCTTTGTCTAAGTTTAACAACAACATAAGAATGAAAGCTACCACCTCTTCCACGCAACAATTTACTAACATTCTAGCTAAAGTACAAAGCAAGGTAAAATACTTGAAAAGTAAAGGAAGAAACAAAAACATGCTCTAAATAATAGACTATATAGTTGTCTATATAAATAACCCACAGAACCTATAGTTAAATTCTTAGAATTAGTTGGAGTCCATATCAAGGTAGAAGATAAAATATAAATGCACAAGAATAAATTGCACTTCCTTATACTCACAAGCAAGTAGTTTGTAAATGCAATTTGATTAACAATACTATATACAAGACCATTAAAATATAAAGTAGATAGGAAAATATCTAGCAAAGATATTCAAGATATTCATGAAAACTTTAAATTTTATTGAAAGCTATTAAAGGTCATCTAAATAAATAAATAATGACATAAATACAATATCCATGAATTATTAGATGTGTCAATTCATTCCAAATCCTAATGAGAATATTTTTAAATCTTGATCATTTAAATCTAAGATTTAAATATACCAGCACCACAAATAGATAATACCCTTCTGAAGAGGTATAAGATTAGATGACTTGCTGACCTAATGACAAGAATTATTATAAAGCTTTAGTAATTCAGATGGTGGAGTAAAGAGCAATTATACCATGAAATTGAATAGAGAATCCAGGAAAACACCCAGACAATATGGAAATTTAATTTATGAGATATCGAGCAGGACAGAGTAGTGACATATAAAATGAACAAAATAACCAGGGCCAATTGGCTCTCCCAAAGGATAAAAGTGAAATTAGACCCTGTGGTAGGTGGAATTCTTAGACACCTTCAAGATTCTCTACCTTTGTTGCATGCACCCTTTATAATCTCCTCACCTTAAAGTTTAGCTAAACGTGTGGATATGGTGGGATATCTACTTCCATATTATGTCACATTACCTAGCAAAAGGAATTGCACACATGGAAAGGACGCCCCTGATCAGCTGACTTTGAGTTCATCAAAAGATCGATCATCTTGGGTGGGCACAACCTAATCAGGTGATCCATTCAAGACACAGGAGCTGTGACAGATGCTCTCCTGCTGCCTTGAAGCATGGGTGCTGTGTTGAGAGCAGTCCCTAGACAATGGTTAGCAAGGAAACTGGAACTTCAAGTATATAACCTCAAGGAAATGAATTTTGCCCACAGCAGTTTGGAAAAGGTACTGAGCTCCAAATGAAACTATAACCCTGTTAACACCTTGAAATTACCTTGTGAGACCCTGAGTAGGAGACCCAGCTATGCCATGCCTGGACTTCTGACCTACAGAAACTGTGAGATAACTGTTTTAAACCATTAAGCTTATGGCAATTTGTTATATAGAAACAGAAAATTAACACAAATCCTTACTCCATCATACACAAAATTAATTCTAGTTGTATTAAAGACCTACATGTGAAATAAAAGGGCATAAAACTTTAAAAAATATACATAATAAAAATTTTTTACAACAGCAAAGTAGGGGAATATTTCTTTAAAATACACAAAAAAGAAGAATAAAATAAAATAATTTATTTTGAGTCCATTAAATCATAAAGTGTTTTTTTATTTAAAGACACAATAAAAGGAATGGAAAACAATCTATAGAGCTGGAGAATGTTTTACAAATAATGCCTAAAATGACAAAGGATTAGTATCTAGAAGTTTTTAAAAAATGCATACATATATACATACACACACACACACATATATATTATAAATCAAAAAGAAAAAGAAAAATAGCACTATAGGAAAATAGGCAAAGAGGTGAATGAATAGGCATTATACAAAAGTAGACACTCAAATGACCAATAACATAAGAAAAGATGCTTAACTTCATTAAGAACAAGGGACATGCAGTAGTCCCTCTTTATCCATGGTTTTGCTTTTCTTGTATTTAGTTACCTTTGGTTAACCACAGTCCAAGAGTATTAAATGGAAAGCTCCAGAAATAAACAATTCATAAGTTTTACATCTCATGCCATCCTGCTCCTTTCTGCCCAGTATGTAAGTCATCCCTTTGTCCAGTGTATCCACACTGTATAAGCTTTCTGCACGTTAGTCGCTTAGTAGCGATCTCGGTTAGCAGAGAGACAGAGAGACCATGTTAACATAACTTTTATTAGATAATATTGTTATAACTGTCCTTTCTTATTAGTAATTGTTGTTAATGTCTTACTGTGCCCGGTTTATAAATTAAACTCTATCACAGGCATATATGAATAGCAAAAACATAGTATATTTGGGGCTCGATGCGTTCACACTTTCAGGCATCCACTGGGGTTCTTGGAATGTATCCCTTACAGATTAGGGGGAACTGATATATAAAAACAAACAAACAAAATAACCTACCATTACACAAACCCCAGATTTGGTGGGGGTGGGGAGGTGGGAGAAAAAGGCCTCCCAGTGGTAAGGGTTGTCAAAGATATAAAAAGCAAGTTGAATACAAATGCACTGCCTGGTGGAATATAAATTGGTAGAGCCCCTTTGGGAAAAAAAGAAAAACAAAAATGTGGTTTTACTTCCTAGATTTGAAAAAGCACATACCCTACAGTTCAATGATTCCATTTCAATCTAACTGCCATAGAGAACCTCTTACACCTGTTCATGGCAAGACATAAATAAGATTTTAAGGGCTGTGTTGCAATGCTTTGTTTCTTACCTGTATTTTATAAGCATTCTCTTGTATCTCCTCCATGGTTTATAAAAATATTCTTTTAAAATTCTTAAAGAATGTCTTTCATTGTGTTTTCTCCAGAGCAATCACCGTGATCAGAAATAAATATAAGTTGTATTAGAGCGAAGGTTAGAAGTAGATGTCAAACCTACTGGGTGTTGTTCATTCTTAAAGTCGAGGAATGAGTGAGAAAAAAAGCCTTACTTTGCAAGGAAATCCTAAAGGTTAAAAATGAAAGTGAAAGAAGAAAAATTTAAAAGCATAAAATCCTCCAGAAATCAGGAAAGTTAATATGCATGTCATAATAATCCATACTATATATATCAAATTTATTTAATTAATAGCTTTGCCTGGCTGAAACTCTCGGCTGATGGTGAGGCTGTATAGTTTCTCAGCAGGAATGATGATCTGATCAGCTCTTTGTATAAACTATGGATAGAGTAGGATAGAATGATAGCAAAAGTGCTTCACATACCTGTCACTGTCTTCTTTATGTACTTGTTAAGGTAATCTAGAATTTTGAGTGAAAGCATTCTACCAGCTAATGTTAAAGTGGATACCTACATAATTGAGCAATTCATAATGTTCATAAAAATAAACCAATTACTCAGAAGAAATAAGACTTCTTAGTCAACTATCCTCCTAAACCCTCATAGGAATATACAGTTTGATATATTGTACTGTTGTTTTTTAAATAATAGATGCAACAAGGAGTTGCACAGGCTCTCTGCCTTATATTGATACTCAATATAGATTGAAGACATTAGACTAAAAGCAAATCAATAAAAGTGATTTTTGTCTGCAAACAAGACCTGAGGTTCAGGTACCATCTCACTGCTGATTTATAGTTTGCATGAAAAATAAAACTAGATTATATGAAAGAGAAACTGGTGTATGTCAAATGGTATTTTCCAATTATTGCTACTCTCATTTCATAATCTATGACTTTGAAATGTATTTTATGAGTACAGATCATTTATCTCAGAGATATTTGAAAGGGGCTGGGGATTAGGTTGATATTTTTCTTGTGAGAGTTGAAAAGCGTCTGGTCTTTTACCTCATCAAGGAAATATACTGATGACCTAGGTACAAACTGGGAAAAATAATTCTTAAATATTGTTTTCATTGTGTTCTAGTGTACTAATGTATGAGTAATGGAGCCTCCCAAATTCTAATTCACATAGGATTAGACATGATTTTTTTCTTTAAAAAAATGCATATTTCATGACTGTAAGTAATGTCAATTCACCATATGCCATAGCTACTTTCGAGATACTCACCGAGAACCCAGAGCCCTTTCACCTTCCTCTATCTATCCAGGTCTCTTTGTCATTGCCCCAGGAAGGCTTAAGAAATATCTCTGCTCTGCAAGAAGTAAGGAGGAAAGGATTCAAGGCAAAGGGCAGGTAGATGGTGCCTGTAAGTTCTTATCTTTATCAAAAAATTCCCATATCTTCCTAGAAGCTCATTAGTACACTTCTTACATTTAAAAAAAAACTATGAATAAACTTTATTTTTGGAAGACTTTAAGATATACAGAAAAATTAAGCAAAAATTAAGCAAAGAGTTCATAATAGTCCCCACATAATTCCCCCTATTATTAATATGTTACATTACTATGGAATATTTGTTACAGTTAATGACTTAATATTGACACAGCATTATTAACTAAAATCCATTGTTTATTCAAATTTCCTTAGTTTTTTTAAAAAATATATCTTTATTGATTTCAGAGAGAGGAAGTGAGAGGGAGAGAGAGAGATAGAAGCCCCAATGGGGAGAGTCATTGATCGGCTGCCTCCTGCACGCCCCTGACTGGGGATCGAGCCCACAACCAGGGCATGTGCCCTGACCTGGAATCGAATTGCGATCTCCTGGATCCTAGGTCGATGTTCAACCACTGAGCCACACCAGGCAGGGCTAAATTTCCTTAGTTTTTATGTAATGTCCTTTTTCTGTCTCAGAATTCCATCTATGACACCACAGCACATTTGTCAGTTATGTCTCCTGAGGTCCATCTTGGTTGTGACAGTATCTATGTTTTTCAGTGACCTTAACAATTTTAAAGATTATTGGTCATGTTTATTGCAAGGCTGAAATTTCTCTGATTTTTTTTTCCTCATCATTAGACTGGAATTATGGGCTTTGGGGAATCACAGGATTAAGATGCCATTATTACCACATGAAAAAATAATATATTTAAAAATTTATGATTATGCTCTTTTTAACATTCTGAAATTTTATGTCTTCCTTTTTTCCTCTTTGAACTCATATTTCCATTTCACTTTCCTTGCAGAATTATCTCCCAATTCACTACACTTTATGCTTAAAAGTTATTGATTGTCCTATTTTTCTTCAATAAAATATGTATAGTATTGACATTTTAACTTATGCTTTATTTCCTATGACATTAAAGATCTAAGTGTTCATTTTAACTTCCTTTTATTAAGTAGCTTTTCACTGAAATATTAAATATTCACAAATAATAAATACATAGGAAGCATTTTCACAATGTAAAATTATGCTCACAGATTCAGAAATAGAACAAGACCAGCAATCAATAAATCTCCCTCTCCCTCTTATACTTCCCTGCCAAGTGACTATTATCCTGATCTCTAGTATTTGAGATTAGTCTTGCCTACTTTTGAACATGTAAAAGGAATTATTTGCTAAGTGCTTATTTCTGTGGCTTCTTTAGCTCAATGTGTGTTGTGAGAAACATCCACAGAGTTGCATGTAGCAATGGGTCATTCATTCTCGTTGCTCTTTATTATTCAATTGTGTGACTATAATGTGGTTTATTTTTTCTCTCTACTGCTTTGTCCCCTCTAATAAGGTGTAGCCCACTAGAGTTTCCAAGTAAGGTGACTCTCCAACTAAGGTCTCCAACTCCAATTTTTGTCTCCTCAGCCCTGTAAACAGCAGAAAATGCCTATTTGACCTCCAGGAGCTTTCTGCCTCCATTCTTATCATCTGCCCTGTGCAGTTCAAGAATTTGGCAATTGCCTTAGGGTAAAAAAAATCTATAATCTTAGGCTTAATTTCCTTTGCCTTGTTCTCACAGGGATATAGCTGCTTAAACAACTTCCCTTCTCTCAAATTCTGACTGTTTTTGTACCTACAACCTTCACTTTTTCCCCCCTTTCAGCCCTATTAAAATGACAGAATATTTGGGGTTTTTAGTATTCTCTACCTGGATAACCTCTAAAGATATATGCCAAGAATCATCAAATGTCCCCAGGGATGAAGAGCCTGCAGAATTTGCTCACATGTCTGTAGCTGCCTTTCTCTTCAGGACACTGGCTTCTTGAGTACTGTTTCCTCTGGGAATTCTCCATTGCTTCTAAACATTTTGTTGTGGTGGTGATTGCTATTTACTTGTTTTTGTATTTTATCTATTTCCATGTTTCTCAGTTGTAGTTTTGACTGCTGCAATTATTTTATCCTGCCCTTTAGAAAGCCTACCATCATTCTAAGTAAACTTTTCTTTAAAGCATAACATACACACAGAAAATCGCCTAAATATAAGAGAAAGATCCCAGAATTTTCAAAGTGAACCTGCTCTGTACCAAGCAACAAGATTAAAAAACATAGTAAACAGTAAGTAGTAAGTTAATGCCCTTGTGGCTGCTCCCAGCCACTTCCACAGTCGCCCAACAATACCTGCTTTTCCAACTCCTTGCATCATAGATTGGTTTTCCTTGCTGTTGACTTTCAGGCATAGGAAATCATAGCGCACCTTTTTGTGTCAGCCTTACTTCGCTTAACATTTTATTTCTCAGACAATCATGTAGTTTTCGGTCATGGTGAAGGCCCCTTATTTTTGTTACGTGGGAAATTGATTGGTTTTTAAATGTTAAACTACATCTAAGTTTTAAGAATAAAATTTGGTCATGACACTTGGCTACAATATATTATTGGATTTGATATTCTAATTTTGTTTTAAGAAATTGTGCATGAGGGTTATGTATTACATTTACACTTAATGTAACTTTTCACCTTTCTTGCTTTATGTCTACATTTTATTGTTTTCTATTCGAACAGCCTATATTATACTCTTTCTCAATTCTTTCTTGAATTTTGTAATTAATCTAGTATCTTTATCATCACATTTTCCCATTAACATTATAGCTGTATATTATTTCTCTATTTTTAATGGCTACCATAGGATTCATATGTGTCACTGATTTATTATAGTTTAACAAAGTAAACACTCTAATGTTAGGAATTTAAAGCAATTTATTTGCATCCATGTACCTCACTCTTACCTTTTTTATTGCTTTCATGCATTTTAATTTATATGTATTTTAAAATCCCATAGACAATATCATTATGAGCTCTCTCTTTCCATCTCTTACACATCCACGTGCGCGCGCGCGCACACACACACACTACAGACACACACACTCCTGCATGATTACCTGTTCTCCTGTTCTCCATCACTTGCTTCTTTTTATTTCCATCTGAAATTATCATTGCCCATGAGGAATATCTTTGATTTCTTTTTTAAAAAATATGTTTTTATTGATTTTTAGAGAGAGAGGAAGGGAGAGGGAGAGAGAGAGAGAGAAACACTGAGAAACATGGATCAGCTGCCTCCTGCACACCCCCTACTGGTGATCAAGCCGTAAGCTGGGCATGTGCCCTGACCGGGAAGTGAACCAGCAAACGCTTGGTACAGGGGACCATGCTCAACTAACTCAGCCATACCAGCTCGCTTTCTGATTTCTTTTAGAACAGATCTAGGTTGGCAATAATTTTTCAGCACATTAAAGATATCTGTTTTTATGTTCGGAAGTCACCTATGTCATTTTATTGTTGCTCTGGTAAAGGCAATGTACCTTTATTCTTTAGCTGACTTTAAGATTTTCCTGTCATTTGGTTCAGTGATTTTACTAGATAAGCAAAGTTTGACTTTCTGTGTGTTTTTTTCTTAGAGTTTTCAGAGCATCTTGAATGGATATATTGATATCTTTTATCAACTCTCTGTTGAATTTTCTCTCTTCATTTTCTGAGACTCCATCTGAATATGAAATCTTTCACTATGTCCCATATGACTCTTGCTCTTTTTCCTACAATTTTCATTTTTTTCTTTATGCTTTAATTGGCATATTTCTCTTGGCTTGTTTTAGCAGTTTGCCAGTCCCAACTCCTGCTGTTCTAATTTCTTATTGTGCCAATTGACTTTATTTCTGCTATTGAATTTTTTAGTTTTGGATTTTCTATTTGATTTTTTTCAGTTTCAATATTTTGGTAAAATTATCCATCTATAAAAATATTTTCTCCATCTTCTACTACGTCTTTAAAGTCTTTTAGTTATTTTAAAGTTTTTATGAGAATACTCCAATATCTGAATTGTGAATAAATCTTTCATTTTCTTGATTTTCTGTTGTATTTTCTCATATCTTGGCAAGTCTGCTACAGTACTTGTTCATTGAATTATGGACCTTTTGGATAAAAATTGTAGGTGTTGCAGATGATATGTCTCCTCTTCAAATAAATTCCACCCATTTCTCTTTTGGGGAGATGAAATGGGGGTCATTACTCTAATTCAGTCACTAAGTCTGCATTACTTTGTCCACTTCTGTTTCCTCCTCTTGCTACAGCAAGATACCCAGGTGAGTAATTGAGAGGCCATCCTCATGAGTTTATATCCTTTGGTATGTCCTGCACTAAAATTATTTTCTGACACATCAAAACATTCAAAACCTCTATTCATAGAAGTTTTCTTAGTGCCTTTCTATCTCCCTTACTCATATGGCTTCCAACATTTTCAGTGTTTTGACAAGAGAACTTGTTTCATTTAAGTTCAATTCTCTGATCATATTTTCTCATTAGGATCTTGATCTCTCTAGCCTCTAATTTTGTCCTTCAACTCCTAAAATCTAAAAAACGCTCTTGATTTCTGTATCCCCCAGTAGTGTGCCTCTGTCTAGGAAATGTCCAGGCTTTTAATACCTTGCCCTGCATCTAGTTAGAGAAAATGTGAAAGGGAAAATGCAATTGCTAAATGATAGCTCATCTCTTCCCAGTTATAACTTCTCTAGAATTCTGCTTTTCTATTTCTTGTAGCATCATTAGTCACTTCATAGTTTTAAATAAATGTTTATTACCATTATTGTTGTAATTTAATATTGTTTTTACAGTTATTAGATGGAGCATTGGTATTCTGCAGAGTGCTTCATCATACTCCGAGGTGGAAATATACTTTCAATTTTTAGAATAGTTTCAAGGGGTATAAAATTATAAGTTCAAGGTTATTTTTTAAGCACCTTAAAGATATTTCAGTATTTGTAGGTACCTAGTATTTCATCTGCAAATCAGCTGTAATTCTAATTTTTACTTGCTAAATATTAAGGTAATCATTCTTTGTTTCTCTCATTCCTCAAGGGTGTTAGCAAGTAGAGAGATGCACAAATCTAAGGGTCTCCAGTTTAATACCAAATTAATTATCCTTGTAAGTATCACAGGAACTCCTCCAACTATATGTAGCAACAATACTAGAATTAAATACACAAAATGCTTTTTTTTTTTTTTTTTTTTTACAAAAGTCACATTTAGTCCTACTCTTACACATAATGCTTACCACTAGTCTTTATGTTGATTTTTATCTCTAGTCATTTTGGTTGCCTGAAGCTTGCACTCTAGCAGATTCTTCAAAAAGGCTCATGGGAACAACATTTCCTGAGTTCTTTCATATTGATAGCACTTTCCTGTAGCCTTTACTTTTTAAAATTTATTGGCAAATATAATATCCTTAGTTCATATTTCCTTTGTTTGGGTGTCTGAGATAATTTACTCTACATTTTTTTGGCCTAAAGAATTGAGGATAAAAAGTGATGAAGATTTGCTTTTTTGTCCCCTGTTCTGTCTTTTTACTTGGCATTTTTACTGGCCTGCTTCAAGGTTTTCTTTATTTATTTTTATTTTTTTAAGCTCCTATTGATTTTTTGAGAATATGTTTTAGTGTTGGTAATTCTGGATTGATTTTTCTCAGGAACATGGCATGTTCTTTCAAGAGGTAACTTTGTTTTGCTACTCAAGAACATTTACTTGAATCATAATATTTAGTACTTCCTCTGTTTTTTACTTTGATTTCCTTCCTTAAACGCTCCTATTATTCATATGATGAATCTTCTCTGTCATCTAAATTCTTCACATTCCTCTTAATAAATATTTCTTTATTTTTAAAGTTATTAAAATATAGTAAGTATATAAAAGAGCAAACATGAGTGTAAAGTTAGATTAATTGTCATAAACTGAACTTAACCATGTAATAACACACACGGTTAAAAAGCAATGCAATACAGAACTTTTCCTGTCCCTTACCAGCCTCTTCTTCTGTCGTGGCTAACCACGATAATGCTTTTTAATAGCTTATTTTAGGTGGACTTTTTTGGTGTGTGTTTTACATAAATGGAATTTCTATGTGGAAATTTCCCTCTTTAAGTGTTTAAAATGTAAAATTTTAAATTATTAAATCTTGGCATGTCCACACTTGAATTGAATGTTTACTATTTATATTTGGGGGTGTTTCTTTTTTTACTGAAAATTTTATTTTTATTGAAATTAACTATCAAAATAACTATTTTAAGACATTGCAAGATAAAGTAAATGATGAGATGCATATCACTTGAATTGCTCTACTAATTTAAACTTGTACTGACCACAAAGAAGATTCTTTTCTAACATAGAGTACAATTAATGGTTATTCTTTATTACAATGTTTTGTACAATATAGAGCTTATTGAATGTGTGAGTTTGAAATGCTTAGAGAAGTATATCAAACTGTACTTGAATTAAATTGGATCCCCTTTGAAACTTGTTAATGGAAGATGAATGAAGTTTCATTATTATTATATTAATCTATTAGATATAATATGAATTTATATCAGTTAGAAAACTAGTATTTTCTTAGCACCAAACAGCAATCACTATAAAACCTGTGACAAAATAAAATAAAGTTTTCCCCCCTCTTGCTAAGGATGTTAATGTAACAGTTTTCTCTGACCTTATGAGTTATTATATGTGAAAACATTTTATAAAATGTAAACATGTATACAGATATTAAATGTTATCATAGCTACATTTTCAGTATAGTGGATTATGAGTTGATTTAATGCATAAAAGCTGAATCAATTGTGGCTGCTCTACATTTCTATGTAACAATTTTTCTTAACTGGAAAAATTCAGATTTTTAAATATACTTTACTTATATGTAAAACATTCAATATCAAATTTGCATCTAATTAGTTATCTAATTCTCTTGCCTCTTTGTGGCAGTGATTAAGAACTGAAAGTCTATGCAGTAAATTGACAATGCATGTTCATTCAATAAATATTTTAGACAGTTTTTCCATATTAAGGATTATGTTAGAAATTCAAAAATAAATAAGGCAAGATAACTTGCATTTTAGTTATGGAAGGATAATTGTGGACATGGGAGGAACAGTAATTACCAAGCTATTATGAACTTTACCATAGGCTAAGGTTCTTACATATACAGGGTGGGACAAAAGTAGATTTACAGTTTTGTTTGTATGGAAAATAATACAATAATTAATAAGTAATAATACCAAAATAAACTCTGTTTTGCATACTCACAATTGTAAACCTACCTTTGCCAATATGTAAGTATACATTGTAGTATATCATTTAATTCTTGAGTCACTTATGATAAAATGTTTATTTTATAGATGAAGAAACTGATGCTCAAATAGTTCTGGTGGCCCACCAAAAATTAAACATACAGTAGACCTGGAACTAAACTTGGGATCTGTGCTTTTATCACTTTAATGCCCAAGATTTTCCCATTATTGACCGTATGATTTGTCAGATAAAATTTAATATACTAATATGACAATGCTATATAAGTATATAATTAATCTTTAATCAAGTGTTAGTTTTTTAAGTTCAAAGATTGACTTTTACAAATACCCATACATTGGGACTCAGGGAAAATGTTAGTCTGTCTCTACAAAATTAATATGGCTATTAAATCCTACCAAACCCTTAATTAAGTGATTGATACAACTTATTACAAAACCATAGCCCTATGATTTTGTTTTTAGATGTCTAGTTCCATTCTGTATTAAAATGTGCTAATGCGTTTTCCGAAAAAATAACAATGCTTTTTTCTTATTTCTATTTATATGTGAGCAATTTATAGATAGGTCAAATAACCTCCAACTGTTTGTAATGGCAATGTTAGGACTTGAATAATGAGAATCATTTGTTAGGTTAAAGTGACTTTACTTCAGATTCCATTTATTTCTAGTGGTCAGTAAATCTTTCAATTTACCTTAAGGGCTCAAGAAACTCATTCAAAGTTTGTCTATAGGAAAATTATACCCCTAGTGGGAAACATTATTCTAGATGGGATGCTTCAGCAATCATGATGTGCTATATAGTTTCAGAGACTGATTCTTCTGGATATATTAGTAAAGTATCTTGTGTATGTTTATGTTACATCAGATATTCATTCATTCATTCATTCATTCATTCATTCATTCAAAAATAGAATAGTGGTACACATTAATATTTTTTCCGAGTTTAAAATAGTGATAGATTAGAATGTCTAATAGATCCTTCTGGTAGATTATAGGAGTCAAAATTGAAGTAAAAAATAACCTAAAGATACTATATTCTTCATTTTTTCTTTCTGTAAGGGAAGCATTTTATTTCTTAGATATCTTCATTTAGCACAAAGGAAATGAAATATAAAAGGAAAATAAAAATATAAAACTATTTCTCAAGAGTAATGCATAAATACATTTAAAAAAACTGTTTACATATTCTGAGAGTTATTTAAGTTACTTTTATTCTAGTGTTTCTTAAATAGGTACAAAGATAAACCATAAATTCTTACAACTATGAACTGCAAAACCAAAGCAAATTTGTAAGTTAGATACAAGCAAAACTAGAAAATTAATAAAATTCTAATCAAAATGATTAATTTGAAGTATGAGTTGACATTTTGTTGAAACGGCATTGTTCTCACAGCATCACTTGTGTCCTGATACTATTGCATGATTCATCATGAGTTTGGCATGTTTATATTGCCATGTAAATTTTTATGAGTTATTCTACCATTTCCCTGTAGTTGAACAATTAAAAGATATTTATTCAAATATAATGTTCTGATATAATTTTGTCCTCACATAGCAGAGATGAACACTATATATTTTTTTCTTTTTGTTCTTATTAGTTTACTGCAGTTAAAGACACCAACACAATGTAATTGAGAACATAATAGTAAGCATTGAAATTGAATGGCAAGTAATAGTTATTCAAATCATTTTTATTTTATTTTATTTTTTAAAATATATCTTTATTGATTCAGAGAGGAAGGGAGAGGGAGAGAGAGAGAGAAAGATCAGTGATGAGAGAGTCATTGATTGGCTGCCTCCTGCAGGCCCCTGCCTGGGGATGAGCCGGCAACTCCGTCCTGTGCCCCGACCACGAATGGAACTGAGATCTCCTGGATCATAGGCCTATGTTCTACCGCTGAGCCACGCCTGGTTGGGCATCCAAACCATTCTAAAATTAAATTTAGATATTGTAATGGCATATTAGTGTTATAATAAAATCAAAAGACACTAACCTATCTAATGGGCATGGAGGGGTAGAGATGGCATATTGATCCACTCATCAGCCCAAAGAGACGAGTGAATTCTGAATGAAGTGCAGAGACATCGTCCTCTTTAATCATTTTTGCAATACATCTCTAACCCTCAGTGATCAGTTCTGTGGGTCTTTCTGGATTAATTGATATACTAATGACAGAATATTTCTATAATCTTAAAGCTGCAATGTTTGTAAGCATATCAACTGTGTATATACCACCCTTGAAATTTCTAATCCAGCCCGGCCGGGCGGGGCTCAGTGGCTGAGCGTCGCCCTAGGATCCAGGCGATCAGGGTTCGATTCCCGGTCAGGGCACATGCCCGGGTTGCCAGCTGCAGCCGATCAATGACTCTCATCATTGATGTTTCTATCTCTCTCTCTGCCTCTCCTTTCCTCTCTCTGAAATCAATAAAGATATATTTTTTTAAAAAAAATTTCTAATCTTGCTGTAAAAGAAATTCCATATATCAGTGAAATGAAGAAATTTTATCATTCTTCCTAGGTTGGTTATTTTAATTTCAACTAAATGTTTTCACTATCTCAGCCTTTTAGAAGTTATAAATATTGCCTTAATGCAATTGTTTGTTATGTTTTAATTTGTTTCTTCACTTTATCATTGATAATTATTATATAACATGGTTTACCTTTTTAAAAACCTGCTAAGCTATATGCCTGAAACCAGTACAAAATAAAATTGAAAGAAAAAAACTTAATTTTTTTAGAGCAGTTTTGTGTTCAAAGCAAAACTGAGCAAAAAGTACAGAGAATTTCCACATATCCCTTGTCTCCACCCATGCACCACCTCCCCCACTATGAACATCTGGTACCGCATTGGTACATTTATTACAAATGATGAACTTTGACACATTGTTATTACCCAAAGTCCATAGTTTTCATTATAGTTCACCCTTGGCACACATTCTCTGTTTTGACACATTGAATGGCAGGTATAGACCATTGTATTCATACAGAACCTTTTCACTGACCTAAACATATTCTGTACTCTGCTTATTCATCTTTCCCTCCTTCCTGGCAGCTATGATCTTTTCACTACCTTCATAGTTTTGCCTTGCCCAGACAGTAATATAGTTGGAAGCATACAGTTTGTAGTCTTTAGTCTTTTCAGATTGGCTTCTTTAATTTAATAATATGTAGTTAAGATTTGTCCATTTCTTTTTATGGCTTGAAAGCCTTTTTTTTTTTTTTTTTAAGCACTGAATAATGTTTTATTGCTGGATGTACCACAGTAAATGGAAGTGAGATGAAGTTCTAGTTCTGCTTATTTGTTGCAAGTGTTATTGCTAATGGACACAGCTAAAACTGGCAGAGTTAGACAAATATGTATGTATTTTCTAAATTATTAGATTATCCTGTTAACTTGGAATTCTTTTTCTTTTTTTCTTTTTGTAGCAGAATTGCTTACCCTTAGTGCCATATGTGCTGTGTATGCCTTATTTCCTATCACAGCAAGCAATGTACAATGTCTATTTAGATAACAATATAAAAATAAAGGGAAAGTCTCACAAGCATAGTATACATTTCTTGGTACACAAATCATAACCTATCTTCATTGACAAGGTATATGGCTTATTAAACAAGTGGGTGCCAATTTTAATATGAAACTTTAAAGACCAAAGTCTAGAAAAAAGTAAAAAGGACACAATATATAGATGAAAGTTTTATCTCATTAAGAAATGTCTATTTTTTTTCTTAGTAAAAGATGATTCTCCTAAGGATATGAGTTATTAATTTATTCATTACTGCTTTTCTTTTACTCATCTTTCACCCTCAATTAAGGTTTTAAGACTCTGGAAACACTTTAGAGCTCAAAAATGTTTTGAGAACATTTTGTCCAGGTATATAGTGTTTATATTAAGAGACTCTTTTCTTGTATGATCTCTGATCTAAAGCAAAAGTAAATGGACACATAAGAGAAAACATGAATACTGGGCTAATTATGTACCTGTGTAAATTGTGAAGCTGACACAATTCAATAACCTAAAACCTAATTAACTTTTCTCCTGACTGAAACATTCAGTTACTCACTCACTGTTACATTAGTACAGATGCTCCTTGACTTACTATGGGGCCTATGAACCCATCATGCATTGCAAATACTGTAAGTTGAAAATGCATTTTAATACACTTAACCTGCTGACTGTCTTGGCTTAGCCTACCTAAACTAAATGTGCTCAGAACACTTTCGTTAGCCTACAGTTGGGCAAAATCGTCTTGCTGCTGCTGCCCAGCATTACACGAGTATTGTGCCACACATCACTAGCCCACGAAAAGATCAAAATTCAAAATTCAAAGTGAGGTTCCTACTGAATTGTAAAGTAGAAAATCATACTTTGAACCATAGTAAGTTGGGAGCATCTGTTTTTAAGAATTTCAGTTATTGCCACAGTTCATTAGAATGTAAATGAAGACCAAGGACTGAGTCAGCACTTTCAGGGCCTGATTAAGTCAGGATTAGTTTTGACAGATATTCTTGCAGATCTAAATTTCTCCCCTCACACACTAACAATATGAATTAGATCAAAGCAATTCTCTTACTTGCAAAATCTTCATGTGCATATACATGTTTCTCTCCTACTCAAAGAGATATAATGAGAAAGAATAATGCTCTTGGGTCAAGGATTATTAATGTTTAATTGCAGTTTCATTGTTTCTAACAGTTCTTATTAGCACTGTCACATTTGCTTCTCAGAATAAACCAGCTACAGTGTAGTTCACCAAAGAGGGGCTACATGACAGCATTGGGATGAACTTCATGAGCTGATTAAATTCTTCAGAAGACGAGCTTAGGGATAATTAAATTTTACAAATAAAGATTTAAAATAACAGTATTGTTAATTACTAGTTTTTCCTTTCAGCCAACAATTTTTGAATATATAGCTGACTTTAATGTGATTTCACATAGTTGTGCTTTTATATAGAATTTATGTAAAATCCTTAAAAATTATTAACCTTCCTTCAAATTCTTGAAGTTGCATAAAAACCACAAGGCTCTTTGCCCTGGTTCTTTTACCATCACCCTTACTACTTCCATTAATTGAGGCTATGAGAGCATCTGTGTCTGTTCTCATAAAATACACACAGAGTCAGGGTAAGTGAGCTAGTTCTCTTCAGGAATAGCTGACGGATGTAGCTCTACTCCAGGTTCAGGAGCTACAACCAGGAACAAGCTCTAATCTTTTCCAGGCAAAAGTTATATATTTGGAAAACTACACTGTCTGCTACAAAAGAGATATAAGTAGGATGTTCTGAACATTGTGTCTGGCTTGACCTTACTGACAAATAAGGTGGTTCTGATTGCTGGGAGAAGTCAGATGAAAGAGTTTCTGGTAAGACTTCTGGCCCCAATATATATTCCCCTGCCTGACAGGCTGCTCTTGACATATTGTCTTCATAGGATCGCATGAAGACTTTGATGGTATGTAGTTTCCCCTGCTTTAATATCTCAATATGAATATTTGTTAGATTAATTTATCATATTGGTAATTAATTTGCAATTGACCTTGTCAGAGACTGTCTGACACAGAGAGGACTCTTTATGTATTGGTTTTTAATGATTTCATGAATCATGATGAGCAAGAGCATGGAGAGTTTATCCCCACTTTTGTTTTAATAAATCAGCTAAGCTTTTGTCATGTCCTTGATTGGGAATACAGCCTTGTTTAGACTGCGTGGGCTCTCTTGAGTTTGAGGACAGGGAGGTGACTTGGTATGGGCTACTTCCTGGCTCCTTTGAGCAGAACATACTGCATTTCTAGGAAAACTAGAGTTGCTGATTTGGGATTTAAGCTTTGTAAATTAGCGTAACTCTGAGAAAAATTACTTGGTTTATAGATTATATCACTAAAATAATTTATTTTCTACTTGTCTCAATTGGAAAGCTCTTTTATTTTCCTCAATGAGAGGAAGATCATTAATTTGCAAAAAGCTTTCTCATGTTGAATATTTTAGGCTTTAGCCTAAAAGGGTATGAAAAAATGAGAATCAAACATCTAAAAAGTGATAAAGCTGAGATCTGAGCCTAGATGATAAAATGTGAGAACTGTACTCACACAATAACTGTGTTAAACTGAGAGCACAATCAGAGAGAAGAGGGCATGTTGATCTTGGTGTAACGTCACCTGCATGAGAGGTGCTGGTCTGCTGGACTAAACAAGCTACAAAGTTAGATTCATCAGTAAATCTGAAAAGGTCCAAGCAGGTAGTGTTGTCACTGTGCAAACAGTATTTTTAAACAATTTTGATTACTGAAAATTAAAAAGTGACATTCATGAGTGCATTCAAATCATGTCACAATTATATTCAATCAAATGTTATTTACAAACATCATTAAATTATGACTTGTTCCATTTCTCAACCCAGCAAGTTCCCAGATATCATAAAATTAGAAAATTTCCGACTTTGTGTATTTTGATGCTATTCTTCATTTACTTTATAAATTATTCAGTTGGAGTACAGAATGCACATAAGAATATGAAAACACATATGTGTAGAGTTCAATGAATTTTCAAAAACTGAAGGCAGGCATGGAATAGGCACCCAGATCAAGAAACAGAGCATTCTGCAAACTTAAGCAAAAGTATCTCCTTGCCTGCAAAATACCTTTCTGTCATGACCGCATCAAAACAAACCCCTTTCAGGACACAGTAGGAACCAGCAGCTTATGTTCTAAATGCTTTTCCGTATTCTTGTGTTATAGACTGTCTAGCTCAAGTTATTTTCCAGCTCTCTAATGCTTATAAAATTATAAGCATCTATCCCAGTTTTTCTAGTTGCTGGCATTGGGATTGTTGCCTGCCATAAACTACTACTATATTTTACATGGTGTAATAAACCCTCACTCTTTATTTTCTTTAAACATGACATTCCAAATACAACTTACTATTTTGTAATACTGTGTAAGTAAATCAATTTAAAAATGCTCATATAGGCAAATATGTGCTTTATTACTGAGTAATTATTTGTGAGACTGAACATTGTATGTCTTTGGAAATAAATGTTTAAGTAATAATTGCATGAGGGCATCACTATACAATAGATCTTTAAGGTAGAATCATGAATATTTGGAGAAAAATAATTTTTATTAACAGTTTGACTTCAACATAAATTTAACAATTTAGCAATCACAATAAAACAGGAAAGTAACAAATTCCAAATACTTGAATATTTTCTTCCTTAAGAATTACTGTGGATAGAGAGACTTCCATCATAGGTAAACCTATTAAGGAAGCTACATAGTAGTCATGTCCAAAACTATTTTGAATCAGAAAGTAAAAATTAACCTGAAAAAGGAAATATATGCTCTTAACACATTTTAATGGTCCAGATATCCATAATTGTCCTCTGGTTGAAAAGATGATAATAACCTTATCCTTAACCATGTAGCTTGGCCAGGGAGAAGATGTTAATGTTTTGGCAGATTAATAGGTTTTGTTTCCTAAATTTATATTCATGATTTGCTTGTAAACACTTGGTGATAAGGTAATTATTTGATAATTTTATTAACAAATGTTCTTTGTAACTAAGACACTGATTTAAAATTTTAAGCAGTACAAAATCCAGACAAACATTTTACGGGCATGATTTTTGCAGTTAATTTGGGAATAAAAGCTTTCTCTGCAATATATAAGAATATTGAACTGAACAGAAAAATGTTGATCACAGTGTAAAAATTAAAATATTTATGCGGTGTGTGTGTGTGCGTGTGCGATTGCATGCATGATTCTATAGATAGATTATACGGTAATTATATAGAGCTTCTTGTACTTCCCCACAAACTACAGTTGCATTTGTTTTTGCTAGATATGACTGCTGCTTTTTTCTTAAGCTGGTCACACTGATGGGTAAAACTAAGATACTGAGGCCAGAAATACTAGATTGATTTACACTGGAAACCTACAAAGGAACACTCTCTAAAAAGAATAAAATACATCCAGAAGAAAAGGTGTGTCGGGGGTGGGGGAGACAGGGGTCATTTAGATGTGAGGTAGAGGTTAGGAACTTGCAAAAAGAGGAGATATTTGGGGAAGAGTTGTGCCATATGTAAGAGGAATAATAAAAAAAATACAATTATAGTGATTTTTCCTGAGAGTACTGATAGGAATTCTGGCTCTTTACAAAACTGAATCTTTTTAAAATAACATTTTTAAAAATTTTTTCATGCCAGAGTGCTGTGAAAGTACTGGTAAAAATCTTATCCTAAAACAGCAAATATCCACTTTTTCACTGACAGCCAGACTTTTAGACAAAGGAAACAACTTGACCAATGAAGCCATAATGTGCTTTGGAACACACTTGCAAAGAGAGAGGAATCCCGTGGAGATTGCTTTGTGATCAGAATCATGATGTTTGAAAGAGAAAACTAGTGTGAAGTTACTATAAAAAGAGAGCTAGGCAAGACTATGTGCTTTCTCTAAAGTAAAAAAAGAATCAATTTTCAAAAAATATTTCTCATGGAATTGCAAACTAGAGATCAATTGTATTCAATATTTATAATTATAAATCATTACTTAAAAGTATTTAATTATTAAGAAATCAGGGAACTTTCTGTATGAAAGTATTAAGCAGTTGTCAAACAAGGTTTTATTAAGTCATTGCCCTGCTACCCTGGCTGAGATGGGTCACTGAAGATTTAGATGCTGGAGAAAAAATACATATTAAAAATTATTTGGAATCACTGTTATAGCCTCTTTGCCACTGGAAAGTGGGCAAAAACCAAGTGGAATAGTGTGCCTCTACCACAACAAAAAGGGGACTTAGGTTCTGGTTCTAGAAGATAATAAAATATTACTGGGATAGATTTGGACAACCATATACAAGGCTGAGGAACCAGTATTAGGCATTATTTCTGGACTCACAAAACCAAAGCTTTTGTTTTATTTGTGAGTTGCATCACCGCTCTAGAAAGTAAATAAGGTTTATTGGGGTGTCTCTCAGAAAATTACATTGAGTTTGTAAACAAGTTCTGAAGAAAGGAAACTGCATAATTCAGGATGAGCTACAATTCAGATTAGAAGGACTTCTTCCAAAGCTCAGCAATAGAAATAACAGAATGATACTGGCAACCCAAAAGCACTTCAAGGTCACTAAGGTGGAGCAGGCCAATGAAGACATGCTCAACTGATGCTCTTTGGTAAGCAAGATGCTGGAATGTTAAAATTAATTTAGGGGCCTAGAGATAAGACATTGGGCCCGTGTAAGGTGAGTATTAAGAATTGAGGACATCATACGAGGCCAGAATAGAACTATAGCTTTAATGAAGTTATAGTCTTAAAAAAATTATATCAAAAGAGAAGAAGGTAGCTCTTTATGGATTTAGATTTCAAATTTATACCACCTGTTTGGTGTAGGTAATTCCAGTCTGAGAAATATAACTGCAATTGGTGTATGCACATGACAGATGCTAATACGAATCTTTTCTAAAAGAATGCATCATTACTTTTTCCTCAAAAATTTTCTATATTAGAAAAACCAGGTTAAAAAAGGCATTTGGGGCTTATTTTAGATCAGATTTTATGATACTAAAAGGTATCAGAGAATGTTCAGGGTAGCCAAGATTTGAGTATAAACGATACCAAATAAAACAAAATGCATTGTGGAGAAAATAACATTCTTGGCCACTTTTCCACTTTGATGTGTTCATTTATTACAGTGTGGTGCTGGGCCAAGTGACTCAGCCAAAAGAGGCACCCAATGCCTCCAGCAGTTTCACTGTCCTCAAGAGAAAAATAATGGAAGATAGCATTGCCCAGGTAGTCAGGAATCAAGACAAATACACTGGGTGTAAAGAACTGAAGAGAAGTGAGCTGACATGTGGTGTTCCCCAGTCCCTCAAGGTACTTGCTGATGTTTAAGCTGAAGAAAAAGAGAGGTCTAGAAACCCAAGCAGAACATTGTAACCAGAAGATAGAAGGTTAAGCAGTACTTTGGCCAGTTTTACTGATTTGTAGACATAAAAATGAGTGCTTTGGGACCACTAAGGGAGAGGCCTGGTATCCACACTTGGCTTACAGTTGAAACTCTTGAAAAGCTTTCAGTTAGATATCCAATGACAATGACTAAACTATACCAGAAATAGGCCAGCCCTCATAGAGATGGGAAACTGGCCTAACAATATCAGTCTCTAATTAGAACAAAGAGAAATTTTCCTATTCTAAATACCTAGCAAAAGCCAATGAATCATCCCCGAAGGAGTATTACATCATATGGAACACGTATCTTTATATATAATAGCTACCATTAAAACATTAAAGAAGAGGGGAATAAATATCTAAATATTAAGAGAAAATTAATAAAAGGCACAGACCATCATTTGATTCAGATCCTGAAGCAGTTAGATATACAATTAAATACTACACTTGATCTCAGCCCAAAGGCTGAGAAGCAGTAGTTAAATATACAGTTAGAAACAATTTTGTAGACTATGTTCAAGAGAATAGAGGTCAAGATGGAGAATTTCACTAAAAACTAAATGCTTTAAATGTGGTGGTTAACAAAATCAAATATATATACACGCACACGCACACACACACACATATATACATATATATATGCTTGTATGTATGTAAAGATAAAGATAGATATAGATTAGATAGGTAGATGGTATATAAATAGGTAGATGGTGTATAAATAGATATAGATATAGCTATAGATGTCTCTACTGAGTAATTCAATTCTTTACAAATGCACATTGGATTTCTTATCAAAATTAACCATATACTGGCCACATAAGCAAACTTAAAGCTCAAGGAATTGAAATAATATATATTATAATCTTTCAACACCACTGGAAAAAGCTAGAAATCCATAACAATTGACAATTAGGGAATGTAAAAGTATTCACAAATTACATGGTCATTGCAACAACATGTGGGTGAAAGAAGAAAACACATTGGAAGTTAGAAAATGAATTGTGCCAGAAAAGGACACATACAGGACACAACACTATTAGATAGATTCATCCAAATCTGCTCATAATAAAATCTAAAACCTTAAATTTTAGAAGAATGTCTTGGAAAAACATTAGTTGTCTATGTAGCTATTTTAAGAAGTTAAAAATGGTATCTGTCCTAGGAAGTTTGACATAACTAGAAGAAAAGAAAGCAAGTCCAGGGTCATAGAAAGAAAATATGCCCACATTTTGCAATAGTGAAAGAAACAGGCAAAAACAAAACAAAAAAACCCCCAAAACTTGGAGATATTATATAGGTCTAAAAAGCAATTAACAAATTTAACCAAACGAATGTACATACAGCCTCACAAGAGTGAGAGTATGCATATGTTTTAGTGGGACTGTAGACATCTCTACTACACCAAACACCAGAAAGGGACTCTGAGTATTTGAAACTAGTATAATCTGTACTCATGAGCAAAGAGGTTTCGGAAATAAGTGTTATTTAAGCTGTTCTAATTCGTTTCAGTCTTAGGATCTGAGCTGGCAATGGTGGAATATAGATTCTCTCTTGCCTGCTGAATATGATTTTGAGAGAATATAGCCTTAGGATCTACTAATGACTTCATGAGGCCAGAAAAATAAAGCCTGCATGCAGAAAACCAAGTAGTGGATCCTGATCTTAAATGCTACTTAAAGCTCTGTACAAAGTCTCATCTAAAGTACAGATTAGACCTGCTATATTTAATTATGTGAGCTATTTCATTTCATAGCTTGCTTATTTAGTTTGGTTGAGTGTTCACTTATTTGCAGCTCAATATGTTCTTATACAAAAATTAATTAAAAAGTCTGCTAATATGAACAGTTAACATATAGCTCTGGGGAAAAACAATAGCCAATTATTAAGAGCAAAGGAAAAACAAATCTATTAACACTCATTACAAAATCTATTGACAAGGAATGAGCAAGACCTCTATGAAATATATTATAATGTATATTTGAAAACCTGGATTCAGCTTTTATTGAAATTAATTTTTAGTGAGAATGTGGAATATCTGAGCCATAAATTAATATGAATAAGAGTCTATGCTTTAGAGAATCATTTTCCAACTTTTCCCCCAAATTTACACATTATTGTTTTTTTCTTCTTTATGGGGATAATTTTATTCTCTATGTTTTTCTAAATGATCTACTTTATGGAGGTTTTCAAATTCATGAGCACAGTGTCTCACTTAGGATTCACTCACAATTATTGTTCTGTGATGTCTTCCATTACTGCAGCAATCGCTTCTGTTTGTTCCTAATGTGTTGTACTGTTGCTTCTCCATTTCCCCTGATTAGCCATATTAGATGTTTGTTGAATGATTCTGTCCTTGTATAACCCCTGTTTTACTTAGAGGAAGCAGAGACTTATTATATTGCCGAATATTAGTTGTTTATTGATATTATGATGCATGTTTTCAGAATTGAACTCTGATATTAGCTTTGGCCAAGCCTAAATCAGACAGGAAAAACTTTATAAAACCATTTATTCATGCAAACACCAGTCTATCAATATATTACTTTTTCCAAATTCTACCCTCCCTACTTAGAAAAACCAACATCTCCTGGCCTTTGCCTTTAACTATTGCTCTATTCTGACAACATGTGTGTGCAGCATGACCCCAATCCATTTTTTCTTCCTAGAAATTTTGGCAACCTCAATAATATATAAAGTTCACTCACAATGTCTCATCCAGCATGCATGAACCAAAAACATGAGATAAATCAATTTTACATTCCAAACAGGGAAGGAACAAGTGCCTGTCATGAGATACAGAGAAAAGAAGGAAGGAAGGAAAGCAAGGAGGAAGGGAAAAAAGGAAGGGAGTAGGAAGGAAAGCAGGCAGGCAGGCAGGCAGAACATCTTTTAAAGCAATTAATTTAAAGACTAAACCCTTGCCCTATAGCTTCCTGAAGACATGTGGGTTGTGATCAGGTGAAGTTTAAATATTTCCTAATCAGCTGAGTTTGCTTCAATTATACTTGACAAGTAGGCCCCCTTTATATAAACCATAAGCGTCTCATATTAAGTCTCATTCGCATTTGGATATTCACATTAGTGATACTCGTAATATTCAGAGAGCCACCACCTCACAGACAGCAGCCAGAGCAGACGCTGCTCTGTAAGCAACCGGTGGACGGTGCTGGTGCGTCACAGCGAAAAGTCAGCGTGTGCTCGCTACAACAGAGGGCAGCAGCAGACCCACTCAACTCTACTTATAAATTCTCTTGGGCATCTTTTTATGTCTCTTAAATCAACATTTTTCTTTACAATTATCTATATTAATTTTTCTGTTTTCCTTTGTTTATCTGTAAATCTTTTCCAGTATATTTAATTGGATAAATTGGTTTTCTTCTATTGCCTGTTTTATCGTACAGTCTTTGATGCATAATTAGAAAGCATTCACAGCCTTTTCATCTGCATACAACTTAAGTGCCCTGTTTGAAATGTGTTATCATAATTTTTTCTCTTTATTGGCCATGAAATGCAATGTTGTTATCCTCTCTGACCCAAGTTTTACTTAAGAGATTAGTTGTTGTTTTTTTATAAATATGTGTAGTTTTGTAAGTTGGACCAGTGTTATGGACTTCTTCTTTTATGGCATTGGCATCAAAGAAAACATTTTGATATTTGAGATTTTAATTTATATCTTATAATACAATAAATTCATATTATACTCCTTGTTCCATGGCATTTAGAAAATGCAACCTGATATGATATAGAATAAGTTGCAAGTTACCCTGAAATACCCATCCCTTTTCTTATTTGAATAAAAAATGTTTGCTGTGTGAAGTGCCAGCTCAAAATATGCCACTTCACAGACTCCGTTGCAGCTTAGAGCAGTCCTGTGAACCAGTTCTGGAGAAGTAAGCAGACACTGGGACCAAGTTTGAGTCATGATAACAATAATAATTGGTAGTTAATGAGATTTGAGCAGCCAAAAATAAGACTTCAAATATATGAGACAAAGGACTCCTTTATTTTTTAAGCCACTATTTTCTATAGAAAAATAGTTTGATTTTTTTTAATATCAGGGCTGGCAAAACTTTTCTGTAAAGAGATGGATAGTAAACAGTTTATGTTTTGTAGGTCATATGATCTCTGTTGCAACTACTCAACTCTGAAACTATTTACAAAATCAGATGGTGGATCACTTTGTTTATTATTATTATTATTATTTTTTAATCCTCACCCAAGGATATTTTTTCCACTGGGGCTGGGGGTCAAGCCTGCAACTGAGGTACATGCCCTCGGCCTGACTCAAACCTATGACCCTTCAGTTTTGTGTCCCACGCTCTACCACTGAGCCAAACTGGCCAGGGCAGATGGTGGATGAATCCTTTTAATCATTGTGATGTTTCTCTTTCTCCCTCTCTCTTTTTAAAAAAAATATGTCTTTATTGATTTCAGAGAGAGGAAGGGAGGGGAGAGAGAGAGAGAAGCATCAATGATGAGAGAGTCATTAATCGGCTGCCTCCTGCACACCCCCTACTGGGGATCTAGCCCACAACCTGGGCATGAGCCCCAACCAGGAATAGAACCACGACCTCCTGGATCATAGGTTGATGCTCAGCCACTGAGCCACGCCTGCGAGGCGTACCTCTCTCTTTTTTATTGTCAATTTTATTGTTAAATGCTGAGGTATATGAGGTAGGTTTTTCCAGTATTACTGTTTCTTTCAATTTTATCCTATTTGTGTTTCTACTTTTTATTTTTTAATGTATTGCCATAAATTTTAATGAGTTACAACTTAATATTTAATTGTAAATTATATCATTATGAAACGATTCAATGAACAATCCAAAGAGGAAATTAAGAGACAATTACATTTACAATGGCCTCAAAAAATAATAAAATAATAAGGAAGTAAATTAAACAAGTAGATGAAATACTTTGTACACTGAAAACTATGAAATATTTTGGAAAGTAATTAAATGCATAAATAAATGAAAAAGCATACCATCTTTCCATTTATGGGTCAGAAGTCTTCATGGATTAGAAGACTTAATATTGTTAAGATATGAATACTGCCCTGGCTGGTGTGGTTCAGTTGGTTGAGCATCCTCCCCTTCACTGAAAAGTCTCCAGTTTGATCCTCCTTTCAGGACACATACCCAGGTTGTGGGTTACAGCCCAGCTGGGGTGCATACAAGAGGCAACTGAGCCCGGCCGGGCGTGGCTCAGCAGTTGAGCATTGACCTAGGATCCAGGAGATGGGGGTTGGATTCTCGGTCAGGGCACATGCCCGGGTTGCGGGCTGCAGCCGATCAATGACTCTCTCATCATTGATGTTTCTGTCTCTCTCTCCCTCTCCTTTCCTCTCTCTGAAATCAATAAAGATATATTAAAAAAACAAAAACAAAACAAAAACAAAACAAGAAGCAACTGATCTATGTGGATGTTTGTCTCTCTCCCTTTCCCTTTCTTTCTAAAATCAATAAAAAAGATATTTTTTTAAAAAAAAATGAATACTACCCAAAGTAGTCTACATATTCAATTCAATTTTTATTAAAATTCTAAAAACATTTTTTGCAGAGTTTGAAAAAATTTGTGTTAAAATTCATATGAGCCTGGTTGGAGTGGCTCAGTGGTTGAATGTCAACCCATGAACCAGAAAACCAAGGTTCAGTTCCCAGTCAGGGCTCCTGCCTGCACTGCAGGCTCTGTCCTCAGTAAGGGGCTTGCAGGAGGCAGCCGATCAGTGACGCTCTCATAGTTGAGGTTTCTAGCTCTCTCTCTGTCTCCCTTCCTCTCCCTGAAATCAATAAAGATATATTTTTTTTTAAAAAATCATATGAAATCTCAAGGGACCTCAAAGTGACAAATCTTATAAAAGAACAAGTTTGCAGGTCTCACATTTCCTGATTCTAAAACTTTTAAAGAAGCTACAGTTATCAAAACAGTATGGTACTGGTATAAATGTCACTACCAATGGAACAGAGTAGAGAGCCAGAAATAAACCCTTGCATGTATGGTCAAATGATTTTTGACAATGGTGCCAATCAATTTATAGAACATTTGCATCATACCTAAAATTTTCCTTGTGGCCTTTGCAATCAGTGAACCCTCTCCCAGGCTGCAGGCCATTACTGAGCTGATTTCTATAACCATATCATCTTTTTGCCTATACTACAACTCGATATAAATGAACTAACATAGTATATACTGTTGCATCTGACTTCTTATGTACACTTAGTTGATAACTGTAACAGTGGTTTATAATTTTTTGACAGGGAGTAATTTATTGTATGAATACAATATAATGTACCAATCTTTTCAGCTGTTGATGATTTTAACATCTAGATTTTATTATTAATAATTTTTTTAATTAACATTTGTGTACTAGTCCTTTCAGGACATATATTTTCATTTCACTGTGCAAACACCTAGAAGTAAAATTGCTAAATGATATGATAGGCATACATTTACCTGTATAAGAAATTTCCAAAATGGTTACAAAATTTACACTCCTACAATGCATGGAAATTCCATTGCTCCACCTCCTCAGCAAAAATTGTTATTCTCAGTCCCTTTTAATATTTACTGTTTTGGGGGCATGATGTAGTATCCCAGTGTGGTTTTCATTTGCATTTTCTAGTGCCTAATGATCACTGCCTAATGATATTACACATATCTTTATGTTCCTATTGGTCATTTATGTATATTCATTTGTGAAATGAATTTGGGTAGTTTTGCCTATTATGTATTTAACTTTTGCTTAATTATTATTGATTTATACGAGATTTAAACTACATACTTGTTGTCAGAAATATGTATTACAAATATATTCTCTCAGTTTGTGATTTGAATTTTTAAAGGTATCTTTTGTAACACATAAGTTTTCAATTTTGATGAAGTCTAATAATTCAAGTTTTTATCAGTAGTGTGTTTTGTGTCTTCTCATAAATTTTGGGGGGATGGATCTAATCTTTGGTGGCAACCAAATACTGGATATAGTGACTATGGGACATTTATGCAAGTCTGCCACACCAGTTCTGTGATATGATTATCTAGACTGAGTGGATATCATCCGATTTCTGCAACCAAATTTCTAGAGGGCAAACCAAAAATTACTTTAAGAAAGCTAATTTAATTTGTCTTATTAGTTTCTCACCAACTGTGAGGAAATAGATTTCAATAGAGACCAAATTATCCAAAATCACTTAACTATGAAAAGATCTGTGTTGGAAAGCACCTGGAAAGAGCTCTGGCATCTTACTCTGATCCATTCTGAAACCATGACAGAAGTACTATTCTTTGCTTTTTCAACAATTCTTCATTTAATCTAGAAATTCTCAAATGTACATGAAGGCATGCTCCATAGAATTGAGTTCTCAACCTATTTTGATCCCTAACACTTCACTTCATGGCTGAGAGAGGAATTCCCACTCTAGGTTATGGGGTGGCCAGACACATGATACCCAACATTTGACAGATGAGATCAGCAGCAGTTTATTAGTCACATGTACTCACAGCACAGAGGATAAGGGCCCCATGGAGGTTATACTTGGAAGCACTGTGAAAACCCAGATGCTGTGAGAGGCAGGCTTTGAAGTACCAAGAGGCCAGGGTATCCCCTGGTACCTACAGGAGGATGTGATTGGCTTGTCTGAATAATTCGGCAGGCTGGCAGGAAATTGAAACCTGCTTCTCAGAGATAACCAGGAATTATAACAGGTCCATTGAGTTGTTTGGCTTCAGGATCTTATCCACAGAGTCAAAAAGAAAGAGTAACTTGTGATTAGGTCACTTGAGGGACTCCTGATTGTATCCAATGTCAAGGAAGCACCTAATATTAACTTGAGGCCTTCTACCACATATTGTTATTGCTGCTGACATTTTGAGCTAGAAGTATATTTATTGTGAGGGCTTCCCTGTGCATTGTAGAATGTTTTGCTGCATCCCTGGCTTATATCCATTGATGCCAGTAACCACCTCCCCCCACCACACTCCATAAATTGTGGCAATCAGAAATGTCTTCAGACATTGAAAATGTTTGCTATGGGGCAGAAGCAAGCACAGTTGAGACCCACTGCCACAGATGAGCAGAGTTGTATGCCCTGACCCACAGATTTGGAGGGTCCCTCTTCTAGGAACCTGTGATTCCAGGGAAATCACTATCTAATGAAACTTATTTACCTATGGGAACATTAGGCATTTATTAGGATTGTTGGAAAAAATATATTTGTATGATTTGTTCCCTTCCTCTTCTTTTAGGCTTCATGTGTGTGTGTGTGTATTTGTTCTCTAATGAGTGAATTTGTTGATTTAAAATTTTTCTTCAGAGCTCTTACATGGGGCTTGATATAGGTGCCTTGGATACAATACCAAAGAGATATGGTCTTGACTGTCGTACAGCTTAGACTTTCATAAGGCATAGAGATAAGTCGAAAGTGAATTATAGAAAATTGGTCTGAGCACCATGAAACACAAAAAAGGGACATGTGTGCCCTAGAAGTTTTGTGAATTTTCCAATAATAAACAACATTGAAACCTAAAGGATTATTAGAGTTTATAAACTAAGGAGACAAAAGCAAAAGTTTTATGAGTAGAAGGAAGTTTAGAGGTTAGAAATTACATTCAAAGAGTGAAAGTTCAATGTCAGGTGTGAGCCTAGGCAAGAAATAATTCTAGGTAGGTAAGCAGCGCCAGATCACAAAGGAACTTGTGGAACACAAGAGCTGATTGCACTTCATGTTAAAAGAAAGTGAGTTGAGCCCTGGGTGTTGAGGCTCTGTTGGTTGGAGCATCATCCTGTACACCAAAAGGTAGTGGGTTCGATTCCCAATGAGGGCATGTACCCAGGTTGCATGTTCAATCTCCAGTCAGGGCACAGGCTGGAGGCAATCTGATCAATTTTCTCTCTCACATTGATTCTCTCCTCTCTTTTTCTCTCACTAGGGTCAATTTAAAAAAAAAAAAAAATTTGAGTTGATTCTGAAAGGTAATTTATAGCTTAGAATTATTTCTTGACTTTACTGTAGGGAATATATTAAGAAGGAAAAATTTGGGGGCAGGTAGACTTGTCAAAAAATTTCTATGTATTGTTTTATATTTCTGCAATATAGATAAGACATATCTAGGTTGGGGGCAATGAGGATAAAGAAAAATGGGTGGGTTATTGAGTTAGCACTAAGAATTTCCATAGAAGTGTCAAATAGTGCATAGAAAGCAGGAGGCATAATAAAGGTATTTTTAAAGTGATATGAAAGTTTTTGCATCAGCAACTGGATAGAAAGTTAGGCAACTTTTGCTGACATTGGCAAGTCATAATGAAGAGGTCTTAGGAGCAAAACAATAAGTTTAATGTTGAAGATAATGAATTTGAAGTATTTATATGACAACCTAAGTGGGAATATCAGGTTAGTGATTTAAGTCTAGGTTTAAAGAGAGAGGACTGATTGGACCCATAGATATGAGTGTAATTTACTTATCACTACTCATTGAAGCCCTGACGGTGGATGAGACTGCCCAAAAACATGTGAAAGAAAAAGAGATCTACAACAGACCCTGAGAAATAATGTCATATATAATATAGGCAAAAGTAAAGGAGCATACTAAGTAGTTTGTGAAAAACATAGGCAATATGGAGAGCAGAAAATCCTGAAGGGTTTATTATTATAAGAGGCAGTATTTAAGAAAGCCCTATTGAATACTGTTCCAAGCTGCTGAAAAAAATAAAGTGTAATTAATGATTGACTTTCCTCTTGATTTAGTATCAATGAGTTAATGAATCTGTAAAAAACAGTTTTAATACTTTTGTGAGAAAAATCATTAAGAGTTGTGTGAGAATTAAATAAGTGAAGAAAAGGAAATTCAAAGGAAATTTTAAAATTTTGGCTAGAAAGGACTTGAGCCGTCAGACAGTAATTAGAATGGGGCATGCACATAAGAGACTATGTTGAAAATTTGATTGGTTGCTGTAAAAATGAGAAAAATAGGATTTGAGAAACCTAGAAAGCTTGTGAGGTGGCTTTAAAGTTGACTTTGAAAGCCTTGATTTTCTTCCTTCTGGTGAAGTTTTACTATCATTATCACTTTCTACAGCAGCCTGCATGAAGGTGTAGACAAAAGTTGGTTTAATACAGTGCTACATTTTTAAACTATGATATTTTTTAGAATGGAGACATGGAGTCAATAATATTGTCAAGATTTTATCTAATGTGTTGCCCTGAATATACTTAATGACTGAGGTTATATATGAGAGTTGGAAAAATTTGATATACATGGAAGAATTAGAAGTGTCTGTGTTGTTTGAGATCAAACAATAAGTGAAATGAGAAGAGAAGAAAAATTACAGTTTTTTAGCAAAAAACAAAGAGTTTGAATTGAACATTCCAACAGTGGAGCTTTTCAGGGAGATGATGGAGGAGAGTGTGTAATGCCTGGAGAGGATGGTTTAATCAGAGTGAACTTCCAGTCCACTGAAATGCTGCTGAATTAAGATGGCTGATAAATTATTCACACTTATATTTTCTCTGACTAAATGAACATTCTTACTGACCCTGACTCTTCTGAGGAATTTCATCTTAGAACTGCCATTTACTTCACTTCCAAAATTATTGAAAAAGTGGAATAAGCTCATCACCTCTCTTTCTCCATCATACTCTTTATCTGACAGGACATTGATGAATTATCTCCAATTTATATATTTTTCATCGATGATGACATTTGAAGGTATTGATTTTACCCAGTCAGAAATTATTTTCTCAAATTTATTCCACAACAAGATACACTCTCAATTCTCCTCCATTTCTGATGACTACTTTCCATGTCTCTTCATTGGCAGCTTTTCTTAAGACCCATCTGTCTAAACACACAAGAATTACTGATCTGTGGTTTTGCCTGTTCCATCAGTTCACCAAGATGCAAAAGAATCTTTTTCATGAAGATTACCATCAAATCTAGGTTTTAAAGTGTTAAGAATAATTAAGGATAGTTTTGAAAAATATAATCTTATAGAGAAATTTGTTTATGACAAAATAGAAGCAAATAGCTGATATTCTTTTTTTGTGGGAGGATGCAAATTTAATTGCTTATTAATTCCTGTCCATTTTAAAGTATGTGATCTTCTAGCTTCTCAAATAGAAGATGTATGAAAACAAACTTTTACTTACTTTCAAATCAAACTCCATTTTGGATATTTAGTAAACACTTTGACAATTCTTTCAGTCATCCAACCTAAAGGCCTCTTCTTTGGTCTTAACCATAATATCCAAGGTGCTTTTTTTTTTTGCAACTGGAATTTAGGATCCTTTAGCCTTCGGCGTCTTCTATAAATCCTGTTTTTATTGCTCTCAAGTCCGTTAAGTGTTGTTATTCTTTAAGCCTGGAATAATTTATTCATTTTTCTCGGCCTATTGAAATTCTATCCACTCTTTTAGGCACTGGTTCAGATATAATTTCCATGACTTTCCATAATCATCATGGGAAATAATCCTGAAGCATGTAAATTCTGTTCTCTAGATTTTTTTTTGAATATTCAAGTTTACATATCTATTCTGTAGATCGTAGATCTGTTTTAAAGGACTATATTTACCAGTTAAGTATTAAATAAACAATTTATACATTTATAACTGTTTAATAAATCCCTTTTTCCTATTTGTATTTTTTGTAGAAATCTCTAAATACATCTTGATTTTAACATATGTTGTTTGAATTTTTATTTTAATGCTTTGTTGTTGGAGAATTTATAAATTATTAAAAATACTTTTTGAAAATGAAAGCATGATCTTATTAAGAATCCTGCTTAGACCTTGTAAAATCAATAGCTTTACTTTGAGTTGACATCCATGCTTGCCAAATTATCCATGTGCACACATAAACACACAGAGAGCATATTTACACAAAAATACTGAGAATTTACTCAGCAATATAACATTTGCAAATATTCTTCAAAAATATGATTTGTGTATCTGTCTTGATGCATTGCATGAATTAATTCCTCAGCCCTCATCTTAGTTAACTAGGCTAAGTAACCAAGAATTACGCGAATATAGAAAGGACAATGTGCACATGGACTTTCCTAAGCAGAGTGTTAAAAAATTCAATATGAGAAAATAAATGATGAGTTATAGCCTACTGACTAATGTATAGGCTTACTTTTGTTTACTGTTTTACCCATTGCAGAAAGGAGCAGAGTTACTTTTATTACTATTTGTGCTTACGTAACAGTCTCCTTCAAAGAAAATGAGAGATTTAGTGGAAGATAAAGCAGCAAGACTTTAGGAATAGCTCCATTTCACATTAATTGAACTAATCACACTGAACTTGGACACCAGCGAAGAAAGGAGGTTTCTTCTGGATATTCAGTTTCCAGTCCTAGGGTTTTTGTTATACATTAGGTTCTGGTCAAGCTACAAACTATCTCTATAATATTTTATGGCATTTTACTTTAAGAAATATAATGAAGAGAGTCATCACTTATACACACTTCTCTATTCATAAGTTCACTGTTTCTTTTCTAGTCAATGAAGGGGCAATAACATGTTTTCTTCTCAACAGGCAGGCTGCTGGGGCCTAGATTAAAATCCTATATTTAGTTAGTTTGTTTGCATTTCATTTCCTGTATGTCTAAGGAAATGAATGCTTTAACGAATGACTCCTTAACATGATTGCATAAGTGTTTGTTCCTTTCTCCTGCTGTGGTGGCAAGGGTCTTATTAAATTTTGTTTTAAAGTGGATACTGTAAGTGGCTTTAATTTCTACAGACTGCAAAACTGGCAATGTTAAGGAACATTTAAGGTAGACATAGTTACAGGAAAACGTTATTTGCATTTCTCTTGGAGATTGATGGGGATTTTAGATAGGGAAGGAATCATTTTCCAGGCTTTTTTTCTTTTCAAAATGTATCATCAGACAGCTGCAGGAAATTTTAGCTACCCCATGTTAAATTTAACTATTTAATTACAACAATGTAGGATTAAATATAAAAATAAGTGTTTTTTATTTCTTCTTACTATATCACTTCTGATAATTTTTAATTTTTGTTGGAAGTAATACTTTCTTCTTACCAGGAGACAGAGAACATAGTATCCTTAAAATTATCTGTAAATAGCAAAATAAAACAAATACCAATAGAGTTCTCATTGCAAAGAACAGAGTAGAGGCTTAAGAAATGTTAGGACTAAGAGTGGAGAGAATGAGAAAATTTAGAGGAAACATAGATGAAGTCATTCCCAGAAAATAGATCATGCAAATAAATGCCAAATTACTAAATATGGATCAGCCTTTGGTAGTCCACAACTCTGACTAACAGAAAGAGACTAGAAGCTGTGCGTAACAAGGTGTAGCTGCCTCCAAAAAGTACGGTTTCTTAGAGAATTAGGTATGTATTGGCATTGATACTCCTTGAAGAGAAGATAGTGAAGGGAAATAAAAAATAAGGAGAAAATAAAGAACCCTAAGAAATAAGGGGAAAATTAGACATGCCAACCCTATTTTTTCAAGTAGGAAAACACTAAGGTTATGTTATACCTAAACATCATATTACCTCTTTACCCTGAACAAAAAAGAGAACAAACCACTTTCTTCAAGGACTATTAAATATTAAGCCAACTTTTAATTAATGTTCTGGCATTGGTTAATAAGTAAACTGAAAAAGCAATGGAATGCAAGAGAAAATATCAATAAAGTTCCAAATGCTAATTAAAATGTAAAATATTATATGAGTGCCATACTAATTAGTGGATAAAATATAAATTATTGAGTAATTTGTGCTAGAACTTTGAAGTCATATTGTGAAAAAGTAAAGTTGGATCCATTCTGCACATCTTAAAAAGCAATAAATTTTAAATTGAACCAACCAATATTTAAATATAAGTATTAAAACAAAATAATTTAGAAATTATTTTAGACATTAAATATTTTCAACTCATCTATTATACAAATATTGCCTACAGATATAAGCTTACAATCAATGTTCAAAAGACTAAAAAACAAAATAGAGAAATAGGGAAAAGATAGTTCATAAAATGGGCTATAAACATGAAAAGATGTTTAACCTCTCTTATAATATGAGAAAGGCAAGATAAAATTGTACTAACTTCTTTTTACCTATCAGAGAGAATTTTCACTTGAGAGAATTCAGAGTTCATGGCATTGTGTAGCTCTCAGCTTAGCCAAAAGAACTCATCGACGGTCCCTCTTATTTCTTGAAGTCTTTCCAAGCAGAGTTGTAAACAAACCCAGTCCACCCAGCTGGATGACAGGAGTACATGGCCCAATTGCCAAGCCCACCACTGTTTTCCAGACATAAACCAGCAAATACCAATGAATAGAGCTCTCTCCTGACTTGTTGCTGACTACAGATTTAAGAGGGAGCTCCAGCTTAGACCAGAGCAATGGAACAGCTGAACCCAACCTAAATTGCAGATCCAAAGTATCACTAAGTAATAAATAGCCATTATTTTAAAAGCAGCTATTTTCAACCAGTGTGCTGCAAGAATTTTTTAAACATGCAATATCTGACTATTTAGTAAGGGGCACTGACCTCTTTCCCCTTAGATTGTCAAATGAAAAAGAAATGACAACAACTGACACAACAATAGCTATTTGTTATGAATACCCTGTCTTGAACCATAAATATATAGGTCATATAATAGAGTTGCATCTTATTGGTCACATTGCATAGTAAGGTTGCTTCTGGTTGGTTAATTCTTTGTACTGGAAATCCTTATATATAAGTATAGGCACCTGATTTCTGAAAAAGTCACTATGGAACAAGAAGGTTAAGTAATTACTATTTTTCTTTGTAAACCAATCAAAATTATACCTATTTTTTTTGTCTGACCTACAAAAAAATATATATTTTTGGTGTGCAGCAGAATTTTAGTAATTAGTTTATGTGTGCCATGAGATGAAAAAGGTTGAAAATTGCTGTTTTGAAGCATTAAATTTTGTGCTGGTTTGTTACACAGGGATAAGCCGCTGGTTCACAGTATATATGTATATACAATCTATATATATATGTAGACATGTAAGTTTCTTGTATCTCCAGTGTTACTGATTTAACATTCCAAGGTCAAGAGGTATTGTTGTGGAAAGAGTGGAAAGAGCATGGGATTTGGAGACAAGAGACCTACATTCTAAATCAGAGTTTGTCACTTGCTATCTGTACAGAATTTGTTAAATGTCTAATCTTTTAGAGCTTCAATTTTATAAACCTTAAAAGATATGAAATAATTAAGTAATAATAATATGTTTTCTAGAACTGATTTTAGGGAGACCACACACTGTTGCTCCCTTCTTCTTACTATAGGCACTCACAATAGAAGTTTTTATTTTTGTTTTTTAAACAAGGTTTTTTTTTAAAAAAAAAAATTATTTCAATTGATTTCAGAGAGAGGGAGAGGGAGAGAGAGAGAAAGAGAGAGGGGGAAGAGAGAGAGAGAGAGAGAGAGAGGGAGGGAGAAATATCAACGTAAGAAACACCAATAGGTTGTCTCCTGAATGTGCCCTAACCAGGAATTGAACCAGCCACCTTCTGGTGTAAGGGACAATGCTCCAACCAAACTGAGCTACACCAGCCAGGGAAGTTTTATTTTTTTTAATATTAATTTATTATCATGCTCCCTGGCTTGTGGATTGTGAAATGTATCTTTCCTGTTTCAAAAAGAGTTAGGTCACTTTCCCATATCCAGTTTTTGTACTGCCATCGTGATTTCTCAGAGAGTAGTAACATGCTATATTTATTGAATTTGTAGGTTCTCTTATTTTTCTTGACTAAGATGAATAGATTCTTTTATTACATTTTTCTCTCTAATATTGGGCTTCAGTTTCCTACAGCCTAATTTTGTTCTAATGTGTTCAGTCTTATGATCACTTCTGACAAAGAATACAGAAGCAGATTACCAAAAAATCTAACTATTATAGCTCAGAGCCACTAGCAGCTTGCCTTAAATATAGAAAGCTAGAAGAGCTTCCATTTTTTACTTTCTCTCAACACTTAAATCTCAGGTCCATGCCTAGAGGTGTGAACTTTTGAATTTCCTTTCCTTCTGCTTGATACATTTCTCTGTCTCTGCCTCTTTATCCAAGTGAGGCTTTTTCCTTCCTTTTGAAGAATTTTCCTCTATTGTTTCTTTTTTGCTTCACTTATTTCCTGCAGATGGCTTCTCTGTGGACAAAGCCATACCCTGTTATTTATCTCCATGGTCCAGATTATGTTTCCTTTTTTTATATTATTTTCTATTAAGTTAAGTCTTACTGTTTCAGATTCTCTCCCACCTACTAGCACAATATTTATTTATTTACTTACAAATTTTTATTTTTAAATATTTAGGCTCTCTTTATATTGTCTGATCCTATGAAAGAAAAAGTACTATGAAACAAATATTTTGTGGATTTCGAAAAGTTTATTAAGGACCTCCTTTAATGGATAAGGCAGTAGTGATTCAAAAAGGTAAAGTATTTTATTAAAGTTTATATGGCTGGTAGATCCATAATAACAATCTAGTTGTTTTTTATAACAGTTCTAAGTTATCTTAAGAGAAGGGTTGTTACAACTGATTTCATACTATACATGCTCCAATCTATCACCTGCCCAGCTTTTTGGATAAACTGGAGTATAAGTACTCAAAGATTTTGGGATAACTTCTTGACTGTTCAGACTAATCCATCTTTAATACATTTGCACATGGATTGTCTCTTATAAGAAGAGCAAGTTAATTTACTAAATACTTTCCTGCAGGTCACACAGGTAGTTATGGGTAGAATCTAAATTCTTTAAACATAAGTCTATGTTGTTTTCAAATTAATAAATTAATTAAAATTAAATCCTCAAGATTTATATCTCCCTTTTTTCTTTAGTGGCCAAGCTACCATTTTTCGAAAGTTCAAATCCCATATATTCAATATTTTTTTGTAACAAATCAAGAATATAGTTTATGTTATTGTGTACTGTAGTCCTTATTGGATAAAAACTTGAGAAAGTGTATTTGAGATATTTCTGGTGCAAATTATGTGCATCGTTGATTCCATTAAAAATATCAAATACTTATGTTTGAAAAATAAGGTGTACTCAGGATAAAAAGAATAGCAGTGTGTTCAACTAATCTGTTCAGGTAATCACAGGATTCTATTTAGTTTGTTATTACATGCAGGGCAAATACTGAAAAGGGGAAAGGAAAATTACAGGTTTGCAGACCTCAGTCCTCTTTCCTAAAGGAGACTGAATATAAAAATAATGTTACATATGTTCATTTATGTGAACTGAAGGTACTTCTTCATATTTAATTTGAGATTATGATATCCAAAAATATCTCTCCAGAATATTCATCCTTAAGCAACTCTATAAACCTGCCTGATGCACTGAATCTGTAAATTAAGACTGGAATAAGAAATATTCTCCTGGACTTATAAAGGATCTGCTGTCTCCAGGAGGTAATGGAAACTTGCTTTAAAGAAGACAATTTTTTTAAATTCCATGATGGATTAAGGTGACACAAGCAATAAGATAAGAAACAAAGGGAATATTGAATAGGATACCAACAATATATTGTTGTTGGATAGGTGATGGCTTGTATTTGACAAAAGGACAGAGAAGAATGTATGATTGGAAAGTTGAGAAAGTGTGACTGCATTTTCAAAACATATGCAGCTTCAGTAATTAGACAGTTGCTCTTTGCTGAATTGCTCATATTGCCCCCTTAAATCTGTACCAATGCAAAAATTATCTTATTAAAACTGAAATATTTTAATGTGCTATATTAAATTATAACTTGTATAATTGAAATATAAAATATCTCAGATCTGTTTATTCAACATAATTGTTGCCATAGGAACAAAAGAAAAGAGTTAATATATGCATACTTTGTGTATGAATGAATAGTATGCACAGCATTTATTTTACATGTATTTTATTAATATATCAGAAAAAATCAATAGAAAATGAAGAGCAGGCTATTTCCTTTAGTTCTTTCCTGGTTTTTTGACACTGTACTTTTTAAACAAAAATAAGAAATTCTCCTATGCCAGCAAGAACCATAGATGTCCTCCAGTACTGATCTTTAGCAATTATAATTTTTAAACAATGACAGATATATATGAAATATTTGTATCACAGGAAAAAGCAGTTTTGCTTTGTTTTGTTTTGTGTTCACAAAGACTCCCAAAACTCAGCAGTTTTCATCTTGGACCATTAGGCCTGTGTTTTGTATACCTTAAAGTTTATTTGGAACATTAAAGAAGGGTACTGCCATTATACCCTGGACCTAGTCAGTGTGGATTATAGCTAACTGATTTTTGTAACCTCATTTATTAACATCAAATTACAGAAGATAACCATGTTCTAAAGCAGAAATGAACCAGTGAGTAGAGGGGGAAATAGCCTATGGCTCTTACTAACACAAAGAAAAAATAAGTGTAAGAGAACATGTCATCACGTGCGTACACACACGTGTGGGCTGCGAGACTCAGCATCAAGTATTCAAGCATGAGGTCATGGCTAACATGTCTCTAGCAGATAATTCCTCATTCTTCTAAAACTTATTCTTATTCTAAGTCATATTTTTAAAGCTTTATTGAGATATAATTAACATACAATAAGTTGTACATATTTAAAATGTACAATTGGATATATCTTGACATGTGTTCATATGAAATTATCACAACCAAGGTAACGGACAAGTCCATCACCCACAGAAGTTTTCTCTGTGCCTCTTTGCGATCCCTCTCTTCTGGCCCTCACACCTCCATCCCCAAGCAAACATTAATCTGCTTTCTGTTACTATCGTTTGCATTTTCTAGGGTTTTATATAGATAGAATCATACATCATAAATTTTGCATATGCTGTGCTGTGTGGATTCAAGTTGATGATTTTTGCATGTAGATATCCAATTGTTCCAGCAACATTTGCTGAAAAGGCTAACCTTCTGTTCTTAGTTTGCTGAGAGTTTTTATCATGAAAGGGTGTTAAAGTTTTGTCAGATGCTTTTCTGCATCTATGGAGATGATCATGGGGTTGTTTTCCTTTGTCCCATTAGTATGCGGTGTGTATGACATTGATTTCCCTATGCTGAAACTCCCCGGCATTCCTAGGATAAATTCCATTTGGTCATAGTGTATAATCCTCTTTAATGTGTCATTGGATTTGGATTACTGGTGTTTTTGGTTAAGGACTTTTTGTATCTATATTGATGTGGAATATTGGTCTATAGTTTTCTTATGGAATCTTTCTCTGGCTTTGGTATCAGGATAATTGCTGGCCTCATAGAATGTAACAGAAGGTGTTCTTTTTAAAAAAAAATTTAGAATAGTTAGAACAGGATTGATTTTGTTTTAATTTATTGGGGTGACATTGGATAATAAAATTATATAGGTTTCAGGTATAAAATTCCATAATACATCATCTGTATATTGTATTGTGTGTTCACTTTTGGTTTTTTGTCCCTGTGTTAATATTTTATCACCAAACATTTAAAATAAGAATTCCATTTATCTATTTACCTTATGTATCTTAAATTAATTTAGTATGTGGCAATTCTCTGTGTGCATATCATATATGTAAATATTTCAAAGAAAGATCTTGAGCCATTAAAAGACTAAATTACTAATAGAATGCTGCTCACACATCTATTTTGTTCAGAAAAAAATAGAATTGGTCATTTTTTCTTACTTTTCCTTCTTTTCCTTGCTCTAGTTTCCTTTCTTTTAAATAAATGCATTCAGATCTTTTAATATTTTAAAACCACATTAGGCACTTGTAATATTAATTAATGCTACTCATATCCACAATATAAACAATCTATTAAAATTTCACAAACATATTTGAATTATTTCTTTCAAATCTTAGAAATTCCCTTCAGTAAAACACACTGCTGTTCTGATCTTCCTGAGCTCTAGGTGATCTTGGTCACATAAGAGGTCAGGGAAATAACCTTTGAACCTGTTTGGATAAACCATCTGGAAGCATCTTCTGCCTGTTAGCTGACAGTAGTTAGATGCAGTTAGCGGCAGCGAGGTGAGGAGCTCAGCCTTCAGAAGGCGACTGCATGTACGTGCACGTTATGACAAAGTATTTCAAAATACTCTGTTTTCATCTTCCTACTTTCTTCACTCATTGGTCTATTTTTTCTGATCTCCTGGTTATATTGGAGGCTTTTATCTAGCAACCAAGTTATTGACCCTAATAATTATAGAATATGAAAAGCCTTTTAAGCTTTTATGTGAAGGAATGGAATGTTTTTAGGCAAATTAATTCTTGTGCATATGTATCTCTAGGAAGCTTAGTAATGCATTTAATGGGTCCAAATAGTTACAGAAATGAAAGCCAGAAATGACCTAGGATGTTTTCTTTTCTATTCTTGAAAGTTCAGTACAAATGTGCTCTCTCTCCCGCTCTTCCAATAGTATCAAAAGTGGCTTCTTTGCTTTCTTGTGTTTCCTAACAAATTATAACAATTTTGTTTGTATAACATATGTTTTAACCAATCAATTTTTCTACACAGTATTTCAGTGAAATAGTTCACATGTTTCGAGAGTCAGTACTAAGTCTGTAGGCAAGCAGCTTCTGAATACACCGCCACTTCTCCAGCGGTGAAACATCTGGGGAAAATACGTAGAACAAGTAGATGGGAAGATGCTCAAGGCAATGGAGATACTCTCAGAAATAGAACTGTGGAAGAAAATAGGAAAAGAAAGCTGGCTTGACAACTAGTTTCCTTTTTTTTTTTTTTTTTTTTCCTGGCCTGCTGGAAGTCATTGTGATTGTCCTGTGTGTTGAAAGTTTTAGGGAGAAATAATATTATTCCTCTTCCAAAATTCAGAACTAATTAAGAGATCTATATAAAATTAAATTTTACCTTTATTACTTAAAAAGATATTGAATAGTGTGGCTTTAGGTCTGTGGCCAAAATAGCTCACTGACAATTCATCCCAGACTAAAATGAATTATCTATCCAGTCACATCCTATTCTAGAAAATTTCAGTCTTCTTCCAACTGACTTCAAAAATCAGAACCTTCTCCCCAAGCTTACAAAATATGTGAAAGCTAAGTAGACTATACCCTCTCTGAAGGCAGATAGGTTAAAATAGTAATGATAATGGCAATACAAATAGTGATGATGATGATGTTAATGGTGAGAGAAAAAAATTAGAAGAAAGGGACTGCTCTCCTTTTTCCCATAACCTTCATCCACATGTACATTCAGAGGTCATTCTCCCTCCCTTAGGGAAGAGAGGGGAAGGGCATCAAAAGAGGCAAGGAAGGTTATACTAGTCTTTGATCTTCAAATGTAAAATCTAGAAAAAGATCTCTTGCATCAAGATCCACTTATAAGTTATGATTGAATTAATCATGTTTGGGAAATGAAAATAACACAAAAAATATTGTGTGATACTTAATGCATGTTTTCAACTAATTACCTACAGTAATACCAACAAATTATTGCAGAAATAAATTTAAAATTTAAGGCACAGTACTCCGATATGTGTCATAATTATTCCATGTTAATTTTTCTCAATCTCATATTGCTTTCCAAATCTATATAAATTAGTCAATTTTATCTCAATACAAAGAGGGCATGTGTTTAGGTTTGTCCTAATAAAACCAGCTTTCCAATAAAAATCATAAACTAATAGGCCATACCACACTTGTTTTACACTGAACAATTTTAGAAATTTCTTTCTGATCACTAAATGATTGTTTTATTGCTGAACTTATAAGTCAGACAATACTAGTTTTTTCAATAAAACAGAAACACTAATTTCTCAATGGTGGAAATTTAATAAAGAAAAATGTTTATGTAGGTGTTGAAACATTTAATGAGCAAGAAAGGAAAACTGAGGTCATCCAAAGGTAAACTCAGGAAACAGATAACCTCCCTGTTGGAGCAGAGAAAAAGAGGTTGAGGGTCTTCAAATCTACAATCTCAAAGAGGAACTCTACAAAGTCGGAGTTCAGGTGCTATGAAACTGTTGCTGTCACCTCTGAATGTTGGTTCTGAGATGCCAAAGTAATCTGAAGTCTGGATACAGCTGTTCTGGGGAAAAGTGGCATTGTTGAAGTGACATTAAAGAGTACACTATCATCAGACCTTGGCTAGGAGACCTAAGTACTTGGGAAACCTACTTCAGTACTTGGGACCAACTGGCATCTGGAAATAGAACCCTAATCCTGGTCCAGGGTCTTATGAGCCTTGTTTTCTGTTTTCCAATTTGTTATCTCTGACTATATGCCCATGCATGGGTTCAACTAGTTGTCCCAAGGTGCTTGGTAAGTTGAACCTATGAGTTATCCAAAACTATGGCTAATCCCAGGACAAATAGAAACCAGTAGCTCAATAAAATAAATGTAAGTAAATAATGGCTAAGTGAGGTTTATACTAGGAATGTAAAAATGGCTCAATATTTCAAAATCAATTTCTGTAATCCATCATTCCATCAGAGCTAATTAGGATACATTTTATGATCATGCTAATAGAATTAGAAAAGCATGTGCCCAGATTCAAGAACACTGCCAGAAATTAGAGGTTAATGGGGATCATTAATGTGGTCAATAGAGGAGTACTTCCTTTCCTAAGGTCAAGAAAGACGGTGAATGAATCTGAAAGGATAAAAGGAAACTACTCTGTGAATAAATTTTCCAAAGTCCTTAAATTTAAAAAATTGGTCTTTTAAAGCATTATAACCCAAATAAGTTCAACTTTAGTAACTTTCTTTTCCCTAAGGAAACAATTTTCAACAGGTATGCCCTGGCACACTGGTGTGCTGCAAAAATTTTTAAAATATGCAATACCTGACTATTTAGTCAGGGACACTAACCTCTTTTCCCTTAGATTGTCAAATTAAAAAATGACAACACATATTCTTTCTGATTAGAGATTCAGGATTTTTAGGATATATTCCTAGAAGTGGGATCATTAGGTCAAAAGGCAGCTCCATTTTTAATTTTTTGAGGAACCTCCATAGTGTTTTCCATAGTGGCTGCACCAGTCTGCATTCCCACCATCAGTGTACCAGAGTCCCCTTTCTCCACACCCTCGCCAGCACATGTTGTTTGTTAATTTGCCTATGTTCATAGCAGCATAATTTACAATAGCTAAGATCTGGAAACAGCCCAGGTGCCCATCAGGAGATGAGTGGATAAAAAAACTGTGGGACATTCACATCATGGAATACTATGCAGCTATAAAGAAGAAGAATCTCGTGCCCTTTGGGACAGCATGGAGGGAACTGGAAAATATTCTGCTAAGTGAAGTAAGCCAAGCAGAGAAAGACACACATCACATGATCTCGCTTATATGTGGACTTTAAAGAGCTTAATAAGCTGATGAACAGAATAGAAATGGCATGGAAGCATAGATCAGACTGAGGAATCTCAGAGGGATGGAGGAGGGTGGGTGGTTGGAGGGGGAGAGAGTAACCAAAGAATTTATATGCATATATGCACAACCCAAGGACATGGACAGTGGTGGGGAGAGGGATTTGGGAGGGGGATGGGACGGGGTGGAATGGGTCAATGGGGAGAAAAAGGGACATCTGTAATATTTTGGGGGGAAAAATAAATAAATAAAATAAATAAATAAATAAAATAAATCCAAACAACAGCAGCCGACACGACAACAGCCATCTGGTGTGAATAAATAAAAATTATACCTATTTTTTGTCAGATCCCCAAATACATTTGTTGCTGTGCCACAAAATTTTAGTAATTAGTTAGTGCGTCCCCTGAGATGAAAAAGATTGAAAATCAGTGCCCTAAGGAATTGTCCATCTTATCAAAATGGGTTTTATTTCAGTGTGGTCACAGCGATGTTTGCAATGTTTGTAACATTTTCCCAGTAAAATGCTGAATAGAAGTGTTCAGGGTCATTTTCACTTGTTCTCAAGCTGAGATGAAAATGCTTTTTTATAACATGAATTCTCATGAAAAGGTGTTTACTGTTACATAGGATTAATGGTCAACAAATACTGTTCATTTGTATAAAAATTTATCTTAGAAATGCACTAATTTCTAATTCAACCCTGGCTCTAATTTACATATATATTTACATATATATGTTTATTTCACATCTACATTTTCAAAATTCTGGGGTGAAATCTAGATATTAAAACTTTCAAAACTCGGCATGCTATATCTGCAGGTAGTTTTCTCATTTTATACAGCTTTCTAGGCAATTCTATTAATAGTGGTAAGCTATAGATGAAAGTAAATATTTGTTGATTAATCAACAAATAATTGATTCTTTGATTTAATAGATAAGTAAAGGATGAGTTAAAGTTTATATCAAATTAAGTGACCACCACTTTTCTAATTAATAAGAGGAAAGATTTCGGGCATGTAACCAGGGTATGGAAACTCATATTGAAGAGGGTTTGCTAGATATGGCAGGGATTATCTTTTTAATAGTGCTAATTGGTTGGTTTTTACTTTCACAAGTAAGAAAGGAGCAAAATATTTTTTGGTAAAGCACTCAGCATTACTAATCTTTTATCATCCAATTTAGCAAAAAAGAAAACTAATTTTAACAAGCACCATATGAAAATTGGCAAACATTGTGAAGTATTATATGCTGATACTCTTATTTTTTGCAAAGGCCAAATTCCAAGTCTACTAATATGACTGGTTTATGTGTACAAAGCCCAGAATTCCAACTATATGTATTTTTTGTTCCAAAAAGTCTTCCACTAAAAATAAAAGAACATATACTTGTGTGTGCTCCTGCATGCACACACACAAACATGTACACAGGTGCACAGTGTGTTCTTTATAGTACTCTTAATAGTCCCCCAACTGAGGATTAAGAGTCTTCTATTTAAACACATATCATCCTGTGTTGTTATATTAGATACATAAGGTTAGGAACCATATGCATGATGTTCACATTGCACACGGTGCATACACATATGTTCTTTCAATGAATAAGTTAACATCCATTACCAGATAACCATCAGTTGATTTACCACCTTATTACTGCAGGAACAGCCCAATAAATTTGATAAAGAAAGACAAAGCACAGAAAGATATTTGAGAGGAGCGCTGGGCTGGCAGTTGTGGCTCTGCTGGTTGGGTGTCATCCCATGAACCAAAAGGTTGTCGTTTGGATTCCCAGACAGGGCACATGCCCTATTGTGAGCTTCATCCCCAGTAGGGGGCCTGAAGAAGGCAGCCTATCAGTGTTCCGCTTTCACATAGATGTTTTTCTCTCTCTGTCCTCTCCCTTCCTCTCTCTCTAAAAATAAATAAAACTATCTTTTAAAAATATTTGAGAGGAAGAGAAATAGACTGATATACCTTTGGCTAGGTATATCTACAGTTAACAGGCCTTGATTTGGAAATTGATGATACTGGAGGATCATGGAGCAGCAAAAAACTTGGAGACTGGAGAAGTGGTTGCTACAACAAGAGAGAGGCATACTTACAGTGGTTCAAAATTTAATTTTGAAGATCCAGAAGCTAAATTTAGTAAAGCATATCGAGTGAAGATCATGTTCATTGGTCTGCCTTATTCTGGTCAATTTATAAGAGAATTGTATGGTCAAAGAATGGTTATTTATTCATCAGTGTAATAAAAATAATCACAAAGAGACTTGAAATCAGTACTCTAGTAAGTGCAATATTTTCCTATGACTTGGAAAAAAATAAAATTATAACCAGACTTTGCTTGGTATAGCAAGATACTAAACCTTAATTAATATTTTATGGAAGCTATGACAAAGCTCAATGTACTATTCTAGTCCTGAAATAAAATAAACAAAGTATGGAAATTTCTCAGTGCTCCTGAGAAAATCTCTAGCCCCCTTAGGTATGGAAATACACACAATATAAATGGAAGGAATGTTTACTTTTACTTCTAAAAACATGTTCCTCCTCACCCACCATGAGAATTAGAGTTCTGGTCATTTATCTAGTTAATTGTCCTATCCAAAAAGATAAGAAAAATTTTGTTATCTACCTGAGACTGCCAATGGTTACAGCCTGGACTAGGCCTCTAAATTAAACTCCCAAGGTGTCAGGAAAATTGAAGCACTATCTCCCTAGGTCTTTGCATGTCAATGTGACGAAGACCAGTTTTGGAGACATCTTTTTGTTTTGACACTAGGGCTTATCTGACTCATAGATGTGTATTTAATTCCAAAAGTTAGAATAAGAGCCTAGGACCCTTTACATTACATCTACAAAGATCGGAGGTTTTCCTCCATTCTTCTAGGAGGGAAAGGGGAAGCATGTACCTCCTTACTGTGCAAAAACAATGACAATCCATTGTTCTTCATCCCATCCCTCATCTATGAAGTATATAACCTACCACACTTGTAGAAAGTTTCCTTTGGCCCTCATTGCCTTGCCAGGAGGTCTAGGCATGAAGGACGGATGGTAACTATGTCACTCTGGCTGTTGACCTAGTTGTATCAAGAACTCTTTTCCTTGGCTCAGGTGTCTCATGTATCATACATATGCGTATAACATATATATACAACAAACATATACATGAATATGCATATATATATATACATATGTATACACAAATGCAGTTACATCTCACACTATTCACAGTTTTTGATAAAACACCTATTTATAATCTGATAAATTTTCCTGAGCCAACAACTTTCTTCTGAATATTACTGCATCTTAACCCAGCTCCACCTGCCTCTTTATTGATACATTATTTCTTTAGACTGTGTATCTAAAGGTAACAGAAATTAGGTTGCACCTTTACTTTATATTAAGCTTTGGTTGCATTTTACATGCTTTAGAACTTCAGGCCTGAGAAATAACCAGATATTAAGGAACATCCATAGGTGGGTAGTATCAGCCACTATAAATTGGTTTTAATAGTTTAGTTGTCAAGTTCAAAATATATTTCCAACTTGCTCCTATTTATTGAGAGAAATGGGAATTTCAGATATCTGTCTTGAAAACTTTGCTACTCAACTCCATATATTTGGTTGTTTTGACTTTTAAAGAAAATTCACTTTTCTTAAAAGTGTTTACTTAAGAACCTTGACTTTACAAGTGATTATCAAACAATTCTTTTGCAATGCCTTGGGAAAAATACAAAATAAATGGAACTTGGTGAGTTTAGTTGGAAAGAAAGACAAATGTATAAGTAATTCCTATACAAGAAAGGATAATATAATAGTGATTGCTTTTAGTATAGAAAACAAAAAAGATGGATTCAAAGAACTGAAGAAGGCTTTTTAGACTGTAATTTGAAATATATGTTAAAGGAAATATTGGATTTTGAGTAGCAGCCATTTGAAGGAGAGAAGTTTGAGCAAAAATAAAAGAAATAATTCAAGTGATTTTAAATATATGCACACACAAAGAAAACTCTGAAAGCTAGCTGTATATACAATGTGCAGAAATGGGCATAGTAAAATGGTAAAATGAAGTTAATCTAAGACTGGAGAGTTGGGTGTGAATGTTATAAAGGGTTCAGGTTAAGAGTGGAGATATCTGAATTTTATTCTGTGTGTGATATGAAATCACTGAAAGCTTTTGAGTAAGGAATTACATATTCATACAGTGCATAGCCTGAATTTAAGATGGCAGAGCCTAGAGGTGAAAGGAGACCTTTTAGAGGCTGTTAGTCTAGCCCTAATAAGAAATAATGAAGCCCACAATTAGGGCCAGTAGCAGGAATTAGAAACAGAATGTGAATTGGAAATGCAGCTACTTTATAAAAACCACTTAAATTAAGTTATTTCCTGTGCAAAATTATAATCCAAGTTTAAATTTTAATAAGGAAAAACTGTTATCGATGTATCTGGTTATTTCTTTAGAGTTTTACACTATTAACTACATAAATTGTGATTACAATGGCTGGGCCTCTCTTCAAGCTGCTCTAAATATTATGTAGACATATAAGAAATGTATAAATGGAATGAGTCAACAAAATAATGAATTATTCAAATAATTCTCATATACTCAAAATTCCATATATATACTAAATACTAGGTGAAAGCTTTCAAATCATTAAATACAGTCATGAAATATATATGCTTAAACTAGAAGCGCCTTACTTTTATATAGAAACATTTATATTAACATTAGATACCATTTAATATAAATTGCTTTAAAAAATTTAGTGACTTTTCAGGAGTCCCTGACTGGTTTATACAAGAATGGAAACTACTTAAGGCAAGAAATTTGTCTTTTTCATCACTATATCTTTAGCTGCTGGAATGATGTCTGCATTTAGTTCAAATTCAGTGAATAATTATTGAATAAAGGACAAGCTCTCTAGGAATGCCGTATTCTGAAAGCTCTTAATTTTGAATATTAATAGCACATAAAAGAAACTGACCATAATATTAGAAAGAGGAATAAAAGAGGCAATTTTAATTTTAGGGAGTGCACAGTGAGTATGAATGAGTTCCTGTATTAGAGTTCTCCAAAGAAACAGACCAATAGGATGTGTGTGTGTGTGTGTGTGTGTGTGTGTGTGTGTGTGTGTACTGACGGGAGGGGGGAGGAAGGGAGGGAGGGAGAGAGATAGATTATAGGCAATTAGGTCGTGTAATTACAAGGACTAGTAAACCCAAAATCTGCAAAAATCTGCAAACCAGACTGACAGGCTAGAGACCCAAAGAAGAGTTGATGCTCCATTCTTTTTTTTTCTTCTTAATTTATCTTGGTTGTTGAAAGTATTACAGATATCCCCTTTTTATGCCCCCTTTGACCCCATCTCCCCTGCTTCCGCTCCCAGCAGGCCTTCACCACACTATTGTCTGTGTTCATGGCTTATGCACAGATGCATTATAAATTCAAACCTAAAAGCAGTCTGGAGGCAGAATTCCTTCTTGTTTGGGGGACTTCAGTCATTTTTTTAGGGCATTTGATGGAATGGAGGAGGCCCACCTCATTATGAAAGGTAATTTGCTTACTCAAAGTCTACCGATTTAAATATTAATCACATTTTTAAAATTACTTCACAGCCACATTTAAACTGGCATTTGGCCAAACAACTGGCCACCATAGTCTAGCCAAGTTGACACACAAAATTAAAAATCACAGCTTTCCATGGGGAAGGATAGAATTTTTGTTTCTATTTCAGTAGTGTCAACTACAGTGATATAAATAATATGAGAATGGCATGAATGCATTAATGAAAAAATATAGATACTTGCGGTACTGTATGTGACTCAATTTATTTATTGCTGTCATATCACAAATAGTTAATTGTGTATCTACATACACACAAAAGAAATCACAACATTTTTTTAAATCTGCCGTTAAGTTATTGGTGGTCAATCTACACTTTCTGAGTCCAGCATAGTTGAAATTCTCTACATTTTACATCATTATAATTCAGCCTGTTTCTTAGTTCATTTTTCTTTAAATCCTTTCTTGGTTTTTGAATTTTTTTCAGGTGATGATTTGCTCTACTTGTGGAACTCTAGGACAGTTTTTACATATGACGGCTCCTCAGTGTGCTTTTCAATAACTATTAACTAAAAAACTATACTGACCATCTGGATGTAGGGAAACTATTGAAGGCCATCACTTACACTTCAGACACAGTATTTGAAGGGGCAACCTTTAAACTGGAACGTCATCCCCAAGGTTAGAAATAATAATTGTATTATCATAATCATCCTCACCAAGGACGTAGTTTCTTTTTGATTAGGCCATGGATCTTTCACTCTGCTACAAGCCACTGTAGGCATACCTGTGATCAAATACAAGCCAAGGATGAGAGTGTAGCATTGACTGCTGGAGGCCCCGGTGGTTTCCCTCGGCCCCGTCTTAGTCTGCAGCACTGAGCTGAGAAAGCTATTGTTTCATTAGCCAGAACGTTTTATCCCCACAGCAATTCTTACTGCCACGGTTACATTCTGGGGATGTCAAACAAAAGTTGTCCTTCAGAATGGCACCTTTTCCTCCTTGTAAAAGTCTCCGAAATTTATTCTTAACATTGTCTTGCTTAGAGTTCCAGCACTTTGTATTCTCTTAAGAAGGTTTACTCAGGTTGAATTCCAAAATATTCAGGTAGTGCATTTGCTGCCTCATTCTACCAATGCCCATAAGTGCAGTCCCAAATGAATTCATTTGGCACAAAAGGAGCAACTGATTGTGAATGGGTTTTCCTTTTTCTAGCACAGTCTTTGTTGACTATGGTTACATGTGTCTAGGGACAAAATTTTTTGAAAGAAATTGATATTCAGTCTCTCTCCTATTCTGATGAAATGGAGATGCGGTTAGAAATCTGCCCCAAAAGGACATGTAGATATGGAATGAGGCTGCCTGTGAGGATTGCTTAAAGCTATAAGTGATTTATGGAGACCAGATTTGAAATTCAATGAATCTGTGACAAAAATAATGTTGTTAGTGTTTTGGATAGATCAAAGGTTTGTGCTTGCATGAGGCAGGGTTTTTCACTCTAGGTCAGTGATATGGTTCTCTGTTATACCAGGAATGAATAGTGAGCTTCTCTCTCTGTATATGTCCCAGTGGAAAAATAATATTTCTTAAGCATAAATAAGGTATTAATAATAATAATATTTTCCCTAAATTAGGCACACACCCTGACACATGCACATTGCCTCTCTAATTAGATTATTGATTACTATCTAGGAAAAAAAATGAAAAATTAAATTTAAATTAAAAAATTACCTTCCCATGGCAAAACACCAATAAAAGAACTAAAGAATTTTACCAGGAAATTCTGTTTTCTTTGTGAAGTTTGTAATGTTTACTTATCGCAAATATATATTGTCATAATTTTCATGTATTCTCTATGTATCTAAAAAAATAAAAAGGAAAGAAAATGTTTCCTTCTTTTTTTTTGGAGTCAAGAGAGAAATTAAATATTTTAATATTTTATTTATATTTTGTTTTACATAAAACATCTTTTTTTGACTGTTCATTTTTATTACATTTATCGGGGCAACATTGGTCAACAGAATCATATAGATTTCAAGTGTACATTTCTATGATACAAGATCTATATATTGCACTGTGTGCCCAACACTCAAAGTCAAATCATGTCCTGTCATCATATATTAGACCCCTTCCACCCCTAACACTCCCTCACCCCCTTCCCCCTGCTAACCACCACACTGTTGTCTGTGTCCATGAGTTTCAGTTTTATATGCCACATATGAGTGAAATCATATGGTTCTTAGCTTTTTCTGACTGACTTATTTCACTTAGCATAGTATTCTCAAGGTCCATCCCTGTTGTCACAAATGGCAGTATTTTGTCTTTTCTTATAACTGAGCTCTATTGTATATGTACCACATCTTCTTTATCCAATCATCTATCAAGGGAAGCTTTGGTTGTCTCCATGTCTGGGTCAACGTGAATGAACATAGGGGTACATATATATATATATCTTTTTTTTAATCCTCACCTGAGGAAATGTTTTATTGATTCTTAAAGAGAGAAACATCTATGTGAGAGAGAAATATCAATCAGTTGCCTCCTGTATCCGCCCCAAATGGGGATCGAGCCTGCAAACCTAGGTTTGTGCCCTGACTAGGAATAGAACCCACAACCTGGTGTGTGGGATGATGCCCCAACCACTGAGAAACCCTGCCGGGGCTATGAGATTATGTTAATCCTCCTTATTCTTAGCATATAACAGGACCAATTTCTCAAGAACCTGCTTAGTTCAACCAACTCCTTGCCCTATATTTATGCCAGGTCATATAGACCAATGAAAATCCTGTTATTAAAAAACCTCAAAGAAATAAGACTTCTCAGGTGTGTGTTTTTAATTTCCTAATTAAGTCTAACCAGAATCTAATGACCTTTACAGAGAGGCAGAAGTTTTAATTTATTTTGAGCCTGAATCTTTATTTTGTACTTCAATCTTAGTTTATTGTTCTATTTTTTTATAATAAGCCTTTATAAATATGACAATTATTATGGTCTGTCTTATTGCTGCCCAAGTTTGATATAGCCATAATTTAGTTAAATGCTTTACTTTCTGTTGATACTAATAATAGCACGGCCTGTGGGTTACAAATCCCTTAATTTCAGGCCTAGCTGCACACATGCAACTCTCGTAACTAGTTCTAGCTTTGTCAACTTCTGTCTTCTTCGGTAATCAACCCGTTATGTCCCCTTTATTATGAATCAAAGCAGTACAGTCTTTTCATTTTTACTGGTAATGCTTGCTATAATATTATTTCCAAATGATTCCAAATGTCCAGAGATAAGTAGTGAAAATAACATCTCTGAAAAATATTCACTTTTGAAGCCTTGCTAGATGTTGGCCAAGATGAAAAGCCATTTACTTTTCTTTACAAATTCAGTGTGTAACTATGAGTACAAAAGAAGACCATCTCACTTAAAAATGTAGACTTTGGGAAAATAAACCAAACTTTGAGGGACATTTTGATTTATCTTTGAAGTTTGAGGAAACAGAAAAATAATGAGAAATAAAACCAAGAGATGGGGTTCTTTTAAGAAGGACATGGTGAACATAATAAAATCCTGGAGATACAAAAGGCTATAGAGGCAAAGAAAAGACTATGGACTCAGTCACAAGGAAAAAACAGCAACTGATAATATTGCAACATTTTTGGGAAAGTGTTATATAAGTTAAAGTTTGTATAGGAGGAAGAAAGAAGCATGTGGAAACAAAGTTGAATGTTGAAATCACCTTAGTTCCCCAAAATTTGCAACATGCAGTCAAGACCCAGACAGGTTTCTAAAATTAAGTGAGGAGATGAAGTTAAGCAGCATGGATTTTTATTGAATCCATATGCAAAACTTTAAAAATATATCAAACAATACTTAGGAAATGAATTTAGAGGGAGGAAAAATAAACAGGAATGTTGCATTACCAAGATAAGAAGGAGGCCTTGGATTTTATTAAGAATGTAGCCTTCTTAATTTTTTAAAAAATTGTAACAAAAGACCTTGGAGAAATGAGGGATTGGCAGTTTTGTTGCTGATGAAGGGGGAGGAAATGAGGAAACGAGATAGGTGGTTGCAGTCCCAAAGCGTAATTGCAGTACTTAAAGTTTGGAAGATTGTATGTTTGCAACCAAGCTGGGGAGAAGGGTGTGGGGAGTAGAAGTGCAGTAGAAATAGAGATACTGGGATTTTCTCCTTTGTCAACAGATGAGGTTTCTTCCCTTCTGATTGAGATCCAGATGGAGATTATCTGTGCTTTGTGAACAATTCAGGCAAATTTTTATCAATTATACCTCCTTCTTCTAAAAATTCTCTTTTCCTATGGCTTTTTTTTTTTTTTTATCAGATAAGTAAATAAGCGGTTTCAAAATATCTCCACAAAGTTGGAAGGAGGGAAAGAAGGGAGAAAGGGAAGGAGGGAGGAAATGAGGAAGGGAGGGCAAGCCACAGGCCTATGGTGGAACTCTAGTTTCAATTTCTGTATTAGTTAAGCAAAGGAATACTAGCTCTTGTACAAAAAAAAAAAAAAAAAAAAAGAGCTCTGTGACTTAGTATAACATTTATTTTTCAAGCAAATCTAATGTAGTTATTCTTGGTTGCATGATCCCCTGGGAAGTTTTCCTTTTTCAAATACTCAAGGGTACCAGCTGTTCCAGCTTAGACCTCTGTCATACCCTCCTCATTCAGCCAAATGTGAGGGGAAAGCAAGATGGTGGAGGAAACCTGGAGATGTTTTAGGACCACACCTGGAAGTGACGTACATTATTTCTGTCCATTAGTCAGAAATAATAATTTAGCCATTCATAGACTCAAGAAGACTGGACTGTTCACTCTTTCTATGCACCCAGGAGGAAACGGATTGTGTGTTGAACATCACATTCTATATCCCACAGTAGTTATAGTATAATTTTTGGTGACATAAATGTACATAAAGTATATTATTATTTCTATGTAAACACCAGTTAGGTAGGCCATATTTATAGTTACACGATTTTTTGTAGCAAATTTGATTTGTTTTCTATATTTTGATTAGTAATTCATTTCCAATCTAAGATAAATATAAACCTTCTCTTAAGATCATCAAACATGTCATGTATTCTTAGTATCAACTTCTTGAAAGTGTCTCCTGTACAAACTTTTCACTCTAATGTAGACGATTTACTTTCTTTATCAAACCTAGAACTGTAATTTTGGGCTCATCCTTATTGTTTCACTATTATCTTTAGGCAAGAGACTAAAGGAAGTAACAAAGAGCAGAAATATATGAAATTGATAACTGAAAACAAATAAGAATGATTGAAACTAAAATATGTTTCTCTAAAGAGTTCAATAAAATTCATAATCTTCTATCCATACTGATAAAAAAAACGGGAAAAGGTACAACTTATCAATATCAGGAATAAAATAGGTAATATCACTAGAGACCCCTGTTTCTTCAGACATCAGGTACTTAATGAGGAAATTTTTCAAAACTTCATGTGCATAAATTCTGAAAGATAATAAAATTATCCATTCCTTTAAAACTACAAACTACAAAATTCATCAAAGATGAAATAGATAATATAACTAGTATATAATTATAAATGAAATTAAATATATACTAAAAACAAAAAAAAACCCTTCTGAATAAGAAATTTCCAAACTCAGATGTTTTCACTCACAAAACTTACATAAGAAGTAGTAACAATTCCATACAATCTATTTCAGAAAAAAAAAAAAAAGAGGAATGAAAAATTTCCATTTCACCTTATGAATTTGATATTGGTAAACAGAATTCTATACTGGCACCTACCATTCTTGACCTCTGGTGTACATGCCCTGTATATGTCCCTCCCCTGGAGTGTAAACATGATCTATGAATAAGCTGGAAGATTCATTCCCATGATTAGGTTGACAATTTCTTAACTTTGAGTTAATCAATAGGGAGTATAACCAGAGTGGTCTTAATCATATGAGCCTTTAAAAGAGGTGATCAAAGAGCTGTTCTTTTGCTGTGTTTGAAGATACAGGCTTCAGTTCCACAGCTGAAAGGAAATTGCTTTTGCCAATAGTAATTTGAGCTTGGAAGAGGAACCCAAGCTCTCAATGAGAATGCAGCCTAATTCACACCTTGATTTTCAGCCTGTGAGACCCTGAGCAGAGAAACCAATTATGCTGTGTTTAGTCTTTAATCTCCACCCCAAAACAATCTCTGAGAAATTAAATGGCTATCTTTTTAAGTCACTAAGTGTGTGTAAATTTGTTAGGCAGCGCGATAGAAAACTAATACACCCTGATACCTAAACCAAATAAAGATAGTACTGGAAAAGTAAAACTACAGACCCCAGTCCTCACTGATATACACACAAAATCTTCAAAAATATTAGTAAATAGAATATAGCAATATATAAAAAATAATAATACATTATGACCAAGTTGGTTTTTTCCTGAGATGACAAGATGGTTCAATATTTAAAATAAACTAATTCAATCTACCTTAGTTAGAGAAAGGGGGAAAAAAGCCTATGATAATGTGAATTGATACAGAAAATCATGTGACAGAACTCAACTCCATTAATGATTCACAATTCTCAATCAGCTAAGATTAGAAGGGACTTCTTAGGAGGATTAAGGGCAACTACGATAAACTAAAGCTATAACATCAAAGTTAACTATGAAATAGTTTAATGCTTTGTCACTATGAATGCCTGTTCTCTCCACTATTACCCAACCTGGTAGTGGAAATCCTAGCCAGCATAACAGGGAAAGAACCTGAATGAAAGACACAGAAATTGGAAAGCAAGAAAAAACTTTTCCTATTTACAGGGGACACAAATATCTTTATGGAAAACCCGAAGGAATCTGCAATGCATAAATAACACTCCCTAGAACATTATATAGAATATAATTTTGACACACATACTTCAATTTAATTAGTATAATTTACTGCCATAAACAAATGGAATTAGAAATAAAAAAATATGATTTATCGTTGCTCCAAAATAAAAATTTGGGGTATAAATCTGACAATGTGTACAGGATTTGAATGTTATAACCACAAAATGTGGATGAAACAAAGAACACCTAATTAAGTGAAGAAATATACTGTGAACACAAACTGGAAGAATCAATATAGAAAATTTGTCAAATTTACACAAATTTATCTATGGATTTAATGCAATTTATCAGATAACATCCCCAAAATTCTAACATATTTGTTAAACACTTCCAAAGCTTTTGCTTTTCTGTTAAAACACACACACACACACACACACAGCCTGAGAGATAGCAAATACTGACATTATTTGCTATAGTGTCCAATTTATAATAAAAACAATCAAGTCATTTAAATATTAGCCATTTTATTTTTTGGCAGTGTAAGAGTTTCCTTCATAACATCCTTTGACATGTATCCTGGCATTCCCAACGGCAGAATAGAAGGAATTAGTTTGCTGTTTCTTCATCTTACCATCACTGTGCTTTAACTCCTATTTTGAATCTAAATTTTAAATGCAGGAATATAAAGCACTATATTTGTTGAAGACACAAATTAAACCAGAATAAAGCTCAAATCATTCAAAATATTACAAACTTTTGAAACAAATATATGTACCTGAGCATTAAATGACTATAGGTTCTCCAAAGTAACATGTGTAAAGTAACATGTTTATTAATGAATACATAATAAAAATGTGCATATATGTAGTGTGCATATGTATTATGTAACTGCAGAAATAGTTAAGAAAACAGATAAAATATATTATCGCTGATATTTTTAAGAATTGAGAATGCATATAATAATAAAAATTGGGCTAATTTCTAGTTGGCATTATTATTGTTTTTAATTCTCTGTAAGCAAACACATATCCTTATTTCCTGCATCTGGGCCAGACAACTGCCATGACCCTGCCCTTGAAGCATTTCATCTACCACATGATGAAATGTTTTTGGCACCTGTCCTCTTCTCCCTGTCTTCGTTTACCTAACTCCTACTGGTCCTAAAAACTTTATGTCAACCTTTATCTTTTTTTGGGAGACATTTCCTGACTCTTCCCCACCTTTCCCTCCCAAAGCATGTTCCCTTTCTATGCATAAGTGTTTTTCCCAATTTGTAGAACACTGCTTGTGTAATTGGCAGGGCAGAAGTGCCAGGGAATTAAATGAACCCAAGAAGCCCTCAATCAATAATTAATGAGAGTTGATGTATAATCCCAGCTCTCTCTTCCCTTGATTGACACAACTCTGAGGCAAGAATTTTTTATTTCCCCCCAGAGTTAAGGAAATATAGTGGTTGCAAGCTTAGTAATGCACACTTGAATGGATAGGTTCCTTCCTTGTAGCATTTCTCTATTCCCTTGCCAATGTTTCTTGCACCTTCCAAATAAGTGATTTGTGTTTGAATCATTGGCTCAGCTTCTGCTTCTTGGGGATCCTGAACTAAGAAGTGAGAAAGTGAAGAGAAAATTGCCAATCAAATGGATGCTATAAAGCAAATTGCCACTCTAAGCAATAAAATCTAATTTTCACTGAGGAGTTGTGGGATACAGTGAACGTGAGTCTCAGAATTGTCCCATCCAAAGGAAAAGGGAGACAGCATATCAATATACTAACTCCTGCCAGCCATTAATTGAGTACTCTTTCCAGAAACCATCTCTGGCATGTCTAGCTTGCTTCGGGTAAGGCAGAGGGGATCTTGCTGTGAAAGAAAGCACTTAGGGGGAAAAAATGCAGGTGATGAATTTTGTAAGCCAGGTCAGTCTGCTATGGAATGGAAAGGACATCTGAGTTGTAGGAAGTAAAACTCCTTTCCTTACACATTGGGATAGTTCTGAGGTTACCATGTTTACTTACTTTTTCTCCAAAGAGATTTTCACAATGCCTGACACATAGATGATCTTAAAGATTTTCCAAATAAAATAATTGAGAGGATCAAGCAATGATAAGGCTGAGAAATCATATTGATTTTCAATACAATCCTTTAGGTGATGATGGTATGAAGTGAGGATTATAAAGGAACCTGAGCTTAAGTGTTGAGCTTCCTAAGTAGAGCATTTCCTGGAACTTCAATATTGAATGGAAAAAAAGAGGTAAGCCAGGAAAAAAAAAGGCAGTTTAAAGTTCTGGTTGTCAATCTCTTTCCTAGTTAAAGAAGTCCAAAGATGTAAAGTGAGCAAGGACAGACACTCTAACTAGGAGAAACCTGATTTTCTGAAAATTAGACAAGGTGAACAAATTATTTCAAAATATCAGATAGAAAGTGAAAGATATTTTGTAGAAAATAGAATATGTTTCTGAAAGACAGTGAAATTCAGAATATAAATAGGTCAGAAAATAACAGAGATGGTTTTACTTCTAAAATAATAATTGTTCATAATGCTAAATAGTTCATGGATATTTTCAGAATATTCTGAAAAACAATTTGTGAATATTTCACCTATTTTAGGACTGGTGCGGTGAGGCTGCAACATATATCTATTCTTTTTCTGATAAGAATTATAAGAAATTTTTTAAATATTTTTTTATTTCAGAGAGAGGAAGGGATAGGGAGAGAGAGATAGAAACATCAATGATGAGAGAGAATCATGGATTGGCTGCCTCCTGCACACCCCCTACTGAGGATCAATCCCGAAACCCTGGCATGTGCCCTGCAGGAATCGAACCTTGACCTCCTTGTTCATGGATCAATGTTCAACCACTGAGCAACACCAGCCATATAAGAGATTTAATTTTTCTTTGAGTGATGGGCATGCAATGCAATATACAAATCATGTATCGTAGAAATGTACTTTTGAAACCTATGTCATCTTATTAACCAATGTCACCCCAATAAATTTAATTTAATTTTTTTAAGAAAAAAATTTAGACCATTCTACTGACTAAACTTTCTTCAGGGGAAAAAATCTCTCCACATTCTTGATCAATATCTATTTACTCTGAGTCTGGAGAGAAGAGAGAACAGACAAGTCAACTTGGATTTGAGAAGCCTGCTCTGTCTTTGGAAAGGGAGAAATACAGATGATGGAATCAGTGGGAAGCTTCCCATAGGCCCTAACTGTAATGTCAGAAGAAATTCCTGATATGTACATGTTAAATTATCAATATGTCCTGGAGTGTGGGAGATGTAACCTATAAATTAGCTGCCAAACTCATCTTGTTTAGAATTTCCTTGACACCAAAGCCCAATGACAAAGTGCATCTCAGTGTGAACCAGACTGAAATGGTTTTGTTTGCCCCCGACTTTTTATTCTCCATCTTGGTGTTGTCAGGCTCGTTTCTGCCATCTGTCTGTTCTTTGAAAGACATCAGCTGCTGTAAGGTCATCATCTTCTCACAGATATGCCTGAACTAACATGTGCTGTGCACCAGCGGAAGCATCGCCTTCTTCAGGGGTGCAGTTGTAGTGCCAGATTTCATACCTGCTCCCTGGAGGAGAAGAGATGGCTCCAAAGTAGAAATGGACGTGGGAGCCCAAGATCTCCAGCACACCAGCACTAGCCGTCCATGGATAATGTCAATCAAGCAGCTTCTCCTTTAAACAAATAACATCAGGGAATTGTAGCATTTGTGTCAGAATAACATATTGCCTGAGATATGCCTTCATCAGACAGACTTCTTTTCTCTCTCATTTGCCCATGGATGGATTGCTGTGTCTGGACTGTATTTTTTTTTCTTTTTTTCTTGTCTATTAACTTAGCAGATACATCAAATGAAAAGGAGTTAAACTCACATTCCTTCCACAATACTTTTTCAGAGACTATTGACTAACAGCATGGAAGGAATGGGTACTTTGCCATAAACATTTCAAGGATGAATTCCAAAATAATTTTCATTAGATTTGGTAGCACAGTTATTATGATCACAGTTGCAGGTCTCATCAAGGGTTGCTTCTAGCGCTGTTTCTTCCGACAGGACTTTCCTACAGTGCACTCCAGCGGTCTGTGTGCTTGTGGAGGGATGAAGCGTGAACACTGACCTTTTCACTCTGTCAGGTAGGCTCCTGCTTCTCACCAAGTTTTCATGTTTTTTAGCTTTGAGTCTTCAAACCAAAATATCACTGACAGATGTTGCCCCCGCACAAATCTGCTAACCTTCAGAAGTACAAATATTGTAAAAGAGGGAAAAAAAAATCAGTGTCTTACCTCATTGTTTTGCTTTATTGAACCAGCAAAAACTCACTGTTTTTCATTTCACTGAGAATTTTCTGTCTTCTCTTTAGAATGCAAATTAAAGTAACTCACAACCTCCATAGATACAAATGTCCACAATAAAATGATTGGCTGGGTGGTTCCCTTTGATTTATGAGATAAAATTTGTTTGGTATGTGTGTGCATGTGTGTGTGTGTGTACACATATAAAAATGCACTTGCTTTTATTCAAAAGAGACAGATGTAGTAACATCTACAAGTAAAGAAATTAGAAAGCCATGACCTTAAATCTAAATGGATCCAGAGGCCCTCCCATTAGACCATTTAAATGAAATGAATTTATGGTCTCAGCTGATTCCTGAGGTTCTGTGGTAACTGGAACAAATGTCAGCCCTGACTTGACAAGGGCTTCCTGGAGTGCTGCCCCTGTTATTAGTGGAAGTGGAGTTCTTGGGGTGCAGAGAGAAAAATAATTTCCTGAGGACCCCACAGGAGGATGGGGTTTCATGGAAAACTTTATTGATGATGTAAAACTAAGAGGCTCCCCTCCAAGGTCCCATCTCTGTCTTGCCATGGAAGAAGTCCAATCTTGTCTTCAACAGGGCCAGAATTAATGCCACTGCCCAGAATTTCTGGTCCATATTAAAATCCAGTCCAGCATTTGGCTGGCTTAGCTTATGTTCCCAGCTGCAGTCCCCCAGGCAATCCACAAGAGCAGACAGTTTTTATGCAAACTCTGCTATCCCAGAGCTGGCCCCTTATACCTCCCCTCGCCCTTTACCTATAGCTCATGTAAATTCTTTTAGATTATCTCTCTCTTCTCCCTTCCCCCGACTTGGTGTATAAAATGCTTGCAAAACTCTTTAATGGTGGAAATGGTGTCTTTTCTACCTATCCATGCTGCTAGTAGTTTAAATATCATCCTCTAAGATGGGTCTTTTGGCTACAAAAGGCTTACTTACAAAAATACTTTCAGCCATGGAAGTTAAACATTTTTAGTTTAATACTTGTTTTAGTAAATTTATTTGCTTCTAGTACTAAGTAGAAGGTAAGGAAGCATGGAGGCAGCAATTTCAGAGACTTTAATGGCAGTCTTGATGCTGAAGGAAAAGAGAGAGGGCAGTACCTCAAAGAAAAGAGAACCTAAAAGGTTGATATTTTAAATAAGCAAGGTAATTTGCAGTATAGTCTCTACCAGAAAGAAAAAGTTAAAAATATGTGAGAGGAAGTGAATAGCCAATGTCCAGTCAGAGCATTTCAGAGCAAGAGTACACGTGGTTGACAGACTGGAACATAAACAGGACAATCTGTTTATTGGGAATGAAGAAAATGGCAGGGTTACTATGGAATTGAATTTTATAGGTAAGGGCTGAAGAGACTGAGGAAAATGTGTCTCTATCAATTACGAAGCAAGGTTGAATGTTTAAAAAGTGTCAAGTTTAATGTAGCCAGAGGCAGACCAGAATTAACAAAATAGACATAACTCTTGCCATGTAATAGTTTACAACCAAGTGGGAGATATGATGATAATACAGGTGATAAAGGAAAGTGGAGTATGCTGCAGAAATATCCAGAAAGAAGATGCACTTTTACATAGTCAGTTCTTTTGAATTTCTGGACCCAATTCCAATGTGTGGAGCTGAGAGTTTATCTCCCTCACCTCCATTATTGTCCAGACACCAGCTGAGTGTACTGAAGTTTAAATTCTGACACTATCTGCTCTGAGATAGTGTCTGATACGCAGGTAAGGGGTCAGTCCTACAAGACTTCTCTCCTCCCCCATTTCAGAGTCCAGTCAAAAGCCCAGGCTGTTATCTGTACTTCTGACCAACTGGCTATAAATCAGAAGTTCCCACGACCCCCTCCTTGGTTTGATTAATTTGCTAGAGTGGCTCTCAGAAACCAGAGAAATATTTTATTTACTAGGTCACTGGTTTATTATAAAAGGATATAACACAGTAACAACTAGATAAAAGAGATGCATAAGGCAAGGTAAGCGGAAAGGGAATAAAGTTTGCATGCCATCTCCAAGCATGCCACTTTCCAGTACCTCTCTGTTTCATCAACCCGGAAGCTCTGCAAACCCATTGCCTTTGGGTTTCTTCTACAGAACCTTCTTTGCATAGGTATGATTGACTAAACTATAGGCTGTTGGTGATCGATTCAACCTCCAGGCCCTCTCCTTTTCTCCCAGGTGATGGGTCACTGGAGTAGGGTGGAAGGGGGGCAAGGGAGACTGAAAATGTAACCCCTTTATTTTAGTTGGTATCCTTGGCAACTAGCCCCATTTATAGGTTATGTAAAGGCTTTTGAAAAGTCTTATTAACATAATAAAAGACACCTTTATCACTCTTAACCTGAGGGTTTTGGAACCTGTGACCCAAGAACCCTGAAGAAGCCCAAATATATATGAGAAATATATTTTGGTCATCTAATGGCCAAATACATATTTTTTTGTAAATCACAATATTGCACAATGAAGTGATTTAAAATGAGACCTAAACAATGAATATGAATAACTGTCGAAGCAGTGTATGTAGAAAAGGGTATTCTAAACATAGGAAACAGCATGCCCAAACCAGGGGGAAAAATCATATGACAATTTCAAGGGACCGAAAGAAATTCAATGTGGCTGAATTGCTAACTATATGGAGTATGTTGGGGAATAAATAATACTAAATTGGAAATACAGCAACTGATGGTCATAGCAGCTATTTTAAGTTTAGACTTTGTTCTAAGGAGAGATGATGAACCATTGAAATTATTTAAGCAGGAGAGTAACAGTGAGATTTACATATTGGTTACTGTTGCTTATAGAAAAAGAGTTATGGGGTATCAAAAATGAGGAGAGGAGAGAATAACTTGGAGCCCTGGGCATTCATCCATGTGGAAGATAGTGGCAGCTGTAACTAGAATTGCATAAGTGAAGATAAGAATTGACCAATTTCGGGTACATCCAGAAAGAATTATTTATAAAACTGTACGCTAGATTAGATGAGTGAGGGACCAGCAAGAGATTAATCAGATAACACACTCAGAATCCAGACCTGTACAGGTGAATGGCTGCTGACGTCACACCCTGGTATATGAAGTTGGGGAGATTATAAATCCCTTGTGTGAAATGCGGCATTTGGAATATGTGAGGAATATATAAGTGGAGTCCTTCTAAGCTTTAGGAGAGTGGTGTAGGCTGGCATTCGTATTTTGGCATGGGATGAGTTTGTAGAGTGATAAGAAAAAGGGAATAAGAACTATACTCTAATAAGTTTAATATTTAAAATTGAGTAGGTGGCGAACAGAAAGCAAGTGAAAAAAGATAAGTCAGAAGTAGACACTTGGATGGTGTAGTGTAATAGCAATAAAAAATGAAGATGTCTTCATAAAAGTGTTGTGGTTAACTGGAAAGTAAAGTAAAATAATCTTCAGAAATGTATGTTTGGATTTTGAAACAAAAAATGATATCAATAGACAGTGGAATAAATAGATATAAAAGTTGGGAATGTTCATGTATTCCACTGTTTCAAAAGTTTAACATAGTTTGCTTTTTTCTGTAGATTCATATACTTATTTGTTTCAGATGCTATCTTTTTACATGCTGTATATTAACCAGATGTGGCTGATATGAATGAGTACTATTGAATTTGGTATATTTATCCCGGTTTTTACTATTTCATTAAACTAACTTATCATCTAATTCATTTCACTTTTTCAGGTTATATGTCATCTGAAAATAATGATTATCTGGTCTCTTTCATTTCAATGCTTGCTCTTCTTAGTTTTATTTGATAAAGTACTGCATTGATTATGACCTCAGGAACAATACGAAATGACAGTGAGAGATGGTTTCTCCAAGACAGCTGGTTCTCTGGCTGGTTGGTTGTCTGCCTCGTGAAGAAAGGAAATTATTGAACTTCCTGATTGCAGTTGTAAGTCCTGCAAGCCTTTGGCATAATATAATTCTTCCCATTCAGGGCACTATCTGGTTACCTGCTCACTATATTGAGAAGTCGCTGACAACCTGTTCTTTTAGGGAGTTTAAACAATCATCTGGACACTTTTTTGAGATAATGTTTTTCTTTTACTTATTGAACCATTCTTTTCCTTTTCTTTTTCTTTTCCTTTTTTAAAAAATATATCTTTATTGATTTCAGAGAGAGGAAGGGAGAGGGAAAGAGAGAGAGATAGAAACATCAATGAGAGTCATTGATTAGCTGCAGCCCACAACCCGGGCATGTGCCCTGACCGGGAATCGAACCCCGATCGCCTGGATCCTAGGTCGACGCTCAACCTCTGAGCCACTCCTGGCTGGGCCTTTTCTTTTTCTTTGATATATTTTATAATGGAATTTATTGGGGTGACATTGGTTAATAAAAGGATATAGGTTTTAGGTGTTCAATTCTATAATACATCATCTGTATATTGTATTGTATGTTCATCACCCCAAATCAATGCTCCTTCTCAACCACTCTTCAATTATTTTTCTCTTTTACTCATTTTACAAATCAATTTAATTTTTGGAAAAAAATTTACTACTACTGGAAAATTAATGATAAAAATCAGTTGTTCCTTGCTCTACACATCTGCAACCCTAGAATTTCTGTTCCTACTAAGCATTTCTGCTCTTTAATTTTGTGCATAGGCTCATGACCCCAAATAATATGATTTCACCATTTTTTTTACTTCTAAGTTTTAGACTTTAAATTCCTGAAGTAAAAAAAAAAAAAAAAAAAATGGAAGTACCAACTTACTCAGACATTATCACCCGGAATCCCTTCTTTCACTCCACCTACTTGTAGCTATATTTTATCTTTTGTTTTTCTATTGCTTACATATTAATATGCTCAACTTCCTTTTCCTTCAACTACAATATGGCTTTCTTTCCTCTCCATTCTACGATACAAGAATGCCAGTTTGTCTCCTCTTACCTAACCTCTTCTCTACCCTCCAAATCTGCTGCCTACTTCTATATTGTACCTTTACTTTTATATTATCAGCTTGTCACATTTACATTTTATCTCCTTCAAGCTCTTTTTAAATTATAGTGTCTATTATTTTCTGTCTATGGGTTCATTCTAACAACTGAAAATCAATTCAAATTTATGTTATAATTATTGTTTACTGTAGAGTCAATTAGTTTTTAACAATTATGTTTTCTTCCTCATAATTTTAACAGCACAGGACCTGTTTCACTTGAATAGAAAAGATGCAGCCCGGCCAGGTGTGGCTCAGTGGTTGAGCGTCAACCTAGGATCCACGCGATCGGGGTTCAATTCCTGGTCAGGGCACATGCCCAGGTTGTGGGCTCAATCAATAACTCTCTCATCATTAATGTTTCTATCTCTCTCCCTCTTCTTTCCTCTCTCTGAAATCAATAAAGATATATTTAAAAAAAAAAAAAAAGACGCAGGTTGCCTAGCTGGGCATGGCTCAGCGGTTGAGGATCAACCTATGATCCAGGAGATAGAGGTTCGATTCCCAGTCAGGGCACATGCCTGGGTTGCAGGCTTGATCCCCAGTGGCGGGTGTGCAGGAGGCAGCTGATCAATGACTCTCATCATTGATGTTTCTCTCTCCCTCTCCCTCTCCCTTCCTCTCTCTGAAATCAATAAAGATATATTTAATAACAACAACAAAAAAGATGCAGGTTAATGGATTATCTTCACTTAAATTCCATAATTAGCTCGAAATCTTACCATTTCGAGCTTCGCACAGAGGCCTCAACATTTTTATCCTGGAGTTTATAATTACCTTTTATTGTTTTTTATATTGATTAAAGTAAATGCCTAATTTTCTATTCTTTATTTGATTTATCTCTGGTCTAATCTTTTATTATTGCCTTTCGTCTGCTAGCTGCCTGTTTAGTTTGCTCCTCCCTCGTTTGAGACCTCACTTCCTTTTTAATGTAGGCATTCACAGCTATAATTTTCCTCTGAGCCCTGCTTCCACTGCATCCCACAAACTTTGGAATGTTTTATTTACATTCATCCCAAGCTTGTTGTTTTTTTAATTTCCCTTGCAATATCTTCCTTGACCCATTCACTAAAGAGTATATTTCCATTTTCTTTCTGTAATTCATTACTAGCTTTATGCTGTCAGGGTCAGAAAAGATTATTTGTGTTATTTCAATATTTAAAAACTCATTATGACTTTTTTTGTGCCCTGACATGGTCTGTTCTGAAGAATGCTCCATGAGCTCTTGAGAAGAGTGTGTATTGTGATGTTGTTGGGTAGGATATTCTGTTTATGTCTGCTATGTTCAACTGGCTTATAGCATTGTTCAGATCTTCAATTTCCTTATTGACCTTTTGTCTGGTTATTCTGCTCATTATTACAAGTAGGGTATTGATGTCTCTGACTTTTATTGTAGAACTGCCATTTTTCCCTTCATAGATTTTGGGGGCTCTATTGTTAAGGTATCAATTTGTGAATCTATTTAAATGTAATCCATCAGAGGTTTTTTTCCTGAACAAACACCTCTTCACTCTGTTTGTGAGAACTCAAAATGTAAGAAGCAGTTTAGCAGTTTGGCATTCTCTTGGAGGCTGTTAGAAATGGGGCTCTCATCTTTCACTCTAGAACTATTGAGTCAGACTTGATATTCATGTTGGAGTATTATTCAATCCTCTTACTGTTTTTATTACTTTCAATTGTACTTATGATTTCTAAACATATTTTTGTACTTAAGATTTCTAAATATATTTTATATATTAATATGTAGTTTTATATGTAAACAATCCAAATAAGAAATGGGCAAAAGACTTGAATAGACACTTCTCCAAAAAGGACATACAGATTGCCAATAGACATATGAAAGAATGTTCAACGTCACTAATAATCAAAGAAAAGCAAATTAAAACCACAATGTGATACTACCTCACACCTGTGAGAATGGCTATCATCAATAAATCAACGAACAACAACTGTTGGCAAGGATGTGGAGAAAAGGGAACCCTTGTGCGCTATTGGTAGGAATGCAGATTGGTGCAGCCACTGTGGAAAGCAGTATAGAGTTTCCTAAAAAAGTTAAAAATGGAACTACCTATTAACTATCAATTCCACTTCTGGGAATATATCCAAAGAAATCCAAAACACGAATTTGAAAGACTATATACACCCCTGTGTTCATTGCAGTGTTATTTACAATAACCAAGATTTGGAAGCAGACCAATTTGTTCATCAGTAGATGAGTGGATAAAAAAGTTGTGGTACATTTATACAATGGAATACTACATTGCTGTAAAAAAAAGGAAATCTTATCTTTTGCAACAGCATGGATAGACCTGCACAATATTATGTTAAATGAAATAAGCCAGTCAGAGAAAGAGAAGTACCATATGATTTCACTTATATGTGGAATCTAATGAATAAAATAAACTAACAAGCAAAAGGAAACAGACTCATAGATACAGAAAACAACCTGAAAGCTGTTAGAGTGGAGGAGGTTTGGGGGACTGGGTAAAAAAGATGCTTATCTCATAGAGATAGGAGTTAGAAGAGGGTAAATGTGGGATAAATGGTGATCGAAGGAAACTTGACTTGGGGAGAACACACAATACAATACAATATACAGATGAAGTATTATAGAATTGTACAACTGAAACCTATATAATTTTATTAACCAATGTCAACCCAATAAATTAAATAAAAATTTGTAAGAGCACTATAAAAATTAAATATATTCTATATATTAGTAACAATTACAAATTGAAAGCTATACTATGTTAATGGATTAGATGGTTGGATATCATAAAAATGTAAATTCCCTCCAAATGGATATAGAGATTAAACCTATCTCAATAAAACACCAGCATTCTTTTGTAGAAATTGACACACTGATTTTAAACTTATAAAGAAGCACAAAATATTTTTACAACAGTCAAAATAGTTTTGAAAATATACAGCAAACAAATCCGAGAATTTATGTTACCTACTTTCAGATAAAAAACTATAAACATCTAATGTAGGCTTGTGACCTTTAAGTCATAGGACCTCAGTACATATAAAATGTCTGTCTTACCTCAGAGCATATAGAAGACATCAAATAAACATTGAGAGCAGTTGGAAAAAGCAATTTTAAGGCATTGTAGTTTTAGCATAATTCTGAACATATAGATCAATAAAACAAAATAAAGAGGCAAGAAATTGGCACACACAGATCATTGATTTCTTAAAAACTATGAAAGTAATTTAATGGAAAAAGTATAACCTTTTCAACAAAGGGTATAGGAACAACTGTATATCAACATGAAAAAAATAAATAAACCTGATGACCACATCACACCATACTTGAAAATTAAGCATAAATGGAGCATATACTTAAACTCTATCCTTAATAGACTATAGACCTAAACTAAAACTTTTTGAAACATATAGAATAAATTCTTTTTTAGCCTGGGAGAAAATAAGATTTCTTAGGCAGGATTAAAAAGCCCAAGTTAAAATAAGTAATAAATTGATAAAATAAACCTTAGCTAAATTAAAACATTTTGCTTCATTAAAGAGAATGAAAAGACAAACCACAGATTAGGAGAAATTATTTGCAAATCATATATCTAATATAGGTGAATGAACCTTAAGTTCAAATTGGAATACCATTACATAGTTACAAACAGCACTTAAGAGAAATATCCCAGGTCAACTTGAACATTACTGTGAGTGAGCATTAGGGTACAAGGAAACCTACCACATAGTAGGGAGATGAATTCCCCTGAAAAGACTATGACAAAGCTAGGCCTTGGCACACAAAAGTGATTTACTTTTTTAAAAGAGGGAGAGGAGATTTTTATTATAACAACCCTCACTTTCTAATACTCTAACTCCATATTAATATTCTAAAGTAAATATCTACTCTAAAAATTAAAGTATGGGAAATATTGCAGGTTATATCTTAAAAGCAACTTCTGTCTTAATTTCTGTGGTCTGATATCTATTGCCCTAGAGTTGATATTAGTAGATTATAGCAGGTAGAAATTATAGTAGATTTCTAAATGCATAAAACTATTAAAATATTTCTAGGCAGAATAATTTGAAATAGCATTTACAATAAGATACTCAAATAAAATGTATTTCTAAATTAATAAAAACAAGTCTATGTGAGCAATATTAATATGTATCAACTGACCTTTTGTCCTGAAACCTCTTCATTGCCTAATTTGATGCTTATCATCAGTATTGTAATCAGCTCACCATTTTATTATTTCAGTTTAAACCACCTGTTATTTTCGAAATCCTGTTGTTTTAATTTCACATATCTTAACTTTCCTCTTTCTTTTCTTATCATCAGTAAAGTACTCACTATAGTATCCTTACCTTCATATAATTAGCTCTCAAAATTCCCCTTGTCTGGTCATTTCTTTCTAAAGTTTACCATTAACTTTCTTTACAGTGACTGCATGCTCACTGTTTGGGCCCAATTATTTCCCTTCCTGAAATTCCATCAATGACAGACACATTGTTATCATTTAGATTAAATACAATCTTCTCTCAGTAAATGTCAATGACCTTCTGCACTCTTATACTTTATATCCTATTTCATATTTGACTTTTAAAAATCTTACTTTATACACAACTCAGCATGAAGCTTCCTTTCAAGGTAAGCGCTCATGAGCTCCCTCCTTGCCTGAGTTGCCTCCTTCAGGCAGTCACTCCTCATTAGGACTAATTCCTCATAATGTGGCCACAGTAAACCGACAGTGTTGATTTGTTTGGTGCATGCATTGGCTTTTCTTGGCAGCTCTGACAGAAATTCAAACTTCGAGCTGCCTGGAAAAAGTAGAAGCAGCAATTTGCAGTTTAATCTGAAAATAAATTGAAAGTTGTTGAATAAATTCCTTCATTAAGACATGCTCATATAAGACAGACAATTAAATCACTTATAAGCTGTCAGTTCTGATTTTCTTTCATGTTTCAGTGTATATTTAATTCTAAAGGCAATATTCCAATTAATTGGGTGTAATTTTCTTTTTTTTATTTGTCCCTTCTCTCTCCCATTAGCCTTCTCATCTTTGTTCAACAAAACATGGGCTGAAAATGTGTACTCTTCTACTTCTCTAGATATATTTATGCTTCCCCTTAAGGAACTGTTGGATTTTCAAAGGCATTTTATATAGTTTTCTTCCTCTTTCTGTCACAAATAAAATAGTGCCTCTAATGGCATGAATGTTTGTATTTCTCCAAAATTCATACGTTGAAGTAGTAAAACCTAGTGTGGCTGTATTTGGAGATGGAGCCTCTAAGAAGAAAGTAAGGTTAAATGACGTCAGAAAGGTAGGCTCCTGATCTGATAGGATTAGTGCCCTTATTACAGACACCAGAGAGCTTTCTCTACATGAGGGACAGGCTGTGTGAATGTGCAGCTAGAAGGTGGCCATCTGAAAGCCAGAAAGAGGTATCTCAGCAGAAACCAGCCATGCTGGCATGCTAATCTCAGATTTCCAGCCTTCAGAAAATCTGTGATATTTTACTGTGGCAGCCCAAGCAGACTAAGATAGTAGCTAAATTCCTGTAGGCTATTTTTAAAAGCATGGCAGTTGGTTAGGACCTAGCATCCCTGACCTTATTAACGCATTACACAGCCTGTATTTACCATTTAGGAATTGTGTGTGTGTGTGTGTGTGTGTGTGTGTGTGTGTATAAAATCAAGGATTTGATGTTTCAAAAGTCTTTGAAGTCTCTTGATAACCTGGGCTTGAAAACAAAGCATTCAATTTTGTCCATGGGTAGGTCTAAGCAATCTGTAACATTAAAGTATCCTAAGCAGACACAGACACACCCAGAAGTCTTGTCTTTACCACACAGGTGACAAAGACAGGAAAAAGAAGGTTAAAGGAAAGGGATAATTTGCTGAGAAAGAGAGCATTTTTAATGTTGTCTGGTGAGGGTCACAATTTGATAATATGATGCTAACTGGAGTTACACTATGCCCCTGAGCTACTCAACAACTTCATTCAGTCTACTTCTTTGAAAAATCTCCATGAGACAGGGCTGGGCATTTATAAATTCTTGTTACACATGTACCGTCTGGTTCCCTAAAGTTTTCTGGAAACTTCTTTAAGACAGGTTGGAATTAGCAAACAAAAAATTAAATGGCCAAGGTCTATGCATCCTCGCTATTTTGAAAATTAGCATAATATGTTGCTCGAAGGTGTTCTCAATGGGTGTTTCCCAATAGCAAAATTTATATTGCTTACCTACAAGGAGGTATAAGTAAATCATTTTATTGTGTCAAAGTTTAGAGATATTAAATTCAGTACATCTAAGCTTGCGGAGAATTTTTGGAAGACTGTAATAAAGTGCAACTAACTTCCTACACTATAGGGTCCAAGGAAAACATCAAAGATATTGGAGCTCTGCCAAAATGGCTCAGTGGTTCACTAACAACCAATGAGCCAGGAGAACACACTTTCATTCCAGGAAAGGGCACAACCCTGCATTTCAGGCTTGATCCACAGAAGGGCTCCTGCAGGAATATGGTTAGGGTTAAAATTAGACCTAGGGTTAGGGTTAGGGTTAGGGGTAGGGTTAGGGCCATGGTTAGAGTTACAATTAGAACTAGGGTTAGGGTAAGGCTTAGGGTAAGGGTTAGGGTTAGGGTTAAGGATATGGTTAGGGTTAGGAATAGACTTAGTGTTAGAGTTAGGTTTGGGTTAGGTTTAGTGATATGATTATGGTTAGGATTAGACCTAGGGTTACGGATACGTTTACGGTTAGGGTTACCAATATGGTTAGGGTCAGGATTAGACCTAGGGTTAGGGTTAGGTTGAGGATTAGGGCTAAGGAAGGAGAGAGAAAGAGTTAGGATTTGACAAGGCTTAGGGTTATGTTGAGGGTTAGGGTTAGGAGGATGATTAGGGTGAGGATTAGACCTAGGATTAGGGTTATGTTGAGGGCTAGGGTTAGGGAGACGGTTACGGTTAGGATTGTACCTAGGGATCGGGTTATGTTGAGGGCTAGGGTTAGGCAGATGGTTAGGGTTAGGATTAGACCTAGGGTTAAGGTTGTGTTGAGGGCTGGGGTTAGGGAGCTTGGTAGGTTTAGGATAGGTCCTACGGTTAGGATTATGTTGGGGGTTAGGGTTAGGTAGATGGTTAGGGTTAGGATAAGACATAGGCTTACGGTTATGTTGAGGGCTATGGTTAGGGAAAATGTTAGGGTTAGGATTAGATGGAGGGTTAGGGTTATGTTGAGGGCTGGGTTAGGGAGACGGTTAGGGTAAAAATTATACCTCGTGTTAGGGTTAGGTTGAGGGCTAGGGTTAGAGAAATGGGTTAGGGTGAGGATTATACCTAGGGTCAATGTTATGTTGAGGGCTAGGGTTAGTAATATGATTAGGGATAGGATTAAACCGAATGATAGGGTTATCTTGAGTATTAGGGTTAGGGAGATGGTGACGGTTAGGATTAAACCTAGTGTTAGTGTTATGTTAAGGGCTAGGGACAGGGAGACAGTTAGGGTGAGGATTAGACCTACGGTTAGGGTTAAGTAGAGAGCTAAGGTTAGGGAGATGATAAGGGATGGGATTAGACCTAGGGTTAGGGTTATGTTGAGGGCTAGATTTAGGCAGATGATTAGGGATACGAACAGACACGGGGTTAGGGTTATGTTCAGGGGTAGGGTTAGGAATATGGTCAGGGTTCGGACTAGACCTCGAGTGAGGATGATGTTGAGGGCTAGAGTTAGGAGATGGTTAGGGTTAGGATTAGACCTGGGGTTAGGGTTATGGTCAGGGATAGGGTTTGGGAGATGGTTAAGGTAAGATTTAGAACTTCGGATAGTGTTAAGTTGAGGGCTACGATGAGGACGATAGTTAGGGTTTGAGTTAGACCTAGGGTTACGTTTATGTTGAGCGCTACAGATAGGAGATGAATAGCGCTACGATTACACCTAAGGTTAGGGTTATGTTGAGGGGTAAAGTGAAAGAAACGGTTACGGTGAGGATTAGTCCTAGTGTTAGGATTATGTTCAGGGCTAGGGAGAGGGAGACAGTCACGGTGAGAATTAAACCTACGCTTAGGGTTATGTAGAGGGCTAGGGTTAGGGAGATGATAAGAGATGGGATTAGATGTAGGGTTAGGGTTCGGTTGAGGGCTAGGGTTAGAGAGACGGTTAGTGTAAGGATTGGACCTAGGGTTAGAGTTATGTTGAAGGCTAGGGTTAGAGATCCAGTTAGGGTTAGGATTGGACCTAGGGTTAGGGTTATGTTGAGGGCTAGTGTTAGAGAGACAGTTAGCGTTAGGATTGGACCTAGAGTTAGGTTTATGTTGAGGGCTAGGGTTAGAGATCTGGTTAGGGTAACGATAGCACCTAGGGTTAGGGTTACATTGAGGGCTAGGGTTAGAGATCCAGTTAGGGTTAGGATTGGACCTAGGGTTAGGGTTATGTTGAGGGCTAGGGTTAGAGATCCGGTTAGGGTTAGGATTGCACCTAGCCTTAGGGTTATATTGAGGGCTAGGGTTAGAGATCCAGTTAGGGTTAGGATTGGACCTAGGGTTAGGGTTATGTTGAGGGCTAGGGTTAGAGATCCAGTTAGGGTTAAGATTGGACCTAGGGTTAGGGTTATGTTGAGGGCTAGGGTTAGAGATCCGGTTAGGGTTAGGTTTGGACCTAGGGTTAGGGTTATGTAGAGGGCAAGGGTTAGAGATCCGGTTAGGGTTAGGATTGGACCCAGGGGTAGGGTTATCTTGAGGGTTAGGGTTAGAGATCCGGTTAGGGTTCGGATTGGACCTAGGGTTAGGGTTATGTTGAGGGCTAGGGTTAGAGATCGGGTTAGGGTTCGGATTGGACCTAGGTTTAGGGTTATGTTGAGGGCTAGGGATAGAGATCCGGTTAGGGTTCGGATTGGACCTAGGGTTAGGGTTATGTTGAGGGCTCGGGTTAGAGATCCGGTTAGGGTTACGATTGCACCGAGGGTTAGGGTTATGTTGAGGGCTAAGGTTAGAGATCCGGTTAGGGTCACGATTGGACTTAGGGTTAGGGATATGTTGAGGGCTAGGGTTAGAGATCCGGTTAGGGTCACGATTGGACCTAGGGTTAGGGTTATGTTGAGGGCTAGGGTTAGAGATCCGGTTAGGGTTACGATTGGACCTAGGGTTAGGGTTATGTTGAGCGCTAGGGTTAGAGATCCGGTTAGGGTTACGATTGGACCTAGGGTTAGCGTTATGTTGAGCGCTAGGGTTAGAGATCCGGTTAGGGTTACGATTGGACCTAGGGTTAGGGTTATGTTGAGGGCTAGGGTTAGAGATCCGGTTAGGGTTACGATTGGACCTAGGGTTAGGGTTATGTTGAGGGCTAGGGTTAGAGATCCGGTTAGGGTCACGATTGGACCTAGGGTTAGGGTTATGTTGAGGGCTAGGGTTAGAGATCCGGTTAGGGTCGCGATTGGACCTAGGGTTAGGGTTATGTTGAGGGCTAGGGTTAGAGATCCGGTTAGGGTCGCGATTGGACCTAGGGTTAGGGTTATGTTGAGGGCTAGGTTTAGAGATCCGGTTAGGGTCGCGATTGGACCTAGGGTTAGGGTTATGTTGAGGGCTAGGGTTAGAGATCTGGTTAGGGTTACGATTGGACCTAGGGTTAGGGTTATGTTGAGGGCTAGGGTTAGAGATCCGGTTAGGGTTACGATTTGACCTAGGGTTAGGGTTTTGTTGAGGGCTAGTGTTAGAGATCCGGTTAGGGTTACGATTGGACCTAGGGTTAGGGTTATGTTGAGGGCTAGGGTTAGAGACCCGGTTAGGGTTACGATTGGACCTAGGGTTAGGGTTATGTTGAGGGCTAGGGTTAGAGATCCGGTTAGGGTTACGATTGGACCTAGGGTTAGGGTTATGTTGAGGGCTAGGGTTAGAGATCCGGTTAGGGTTACGATTGGACCTAGGGTTAGGGTTATGTTGAGGGCTAGGGTTAGAGATCCGGTTAGGGTTACGATTGGACCTAGGGTTAGGGTTATGTTGAGGGCTAGGGTTAGAGACCCGGTTAGGGTTACGATTGGACCTAGGGTTAGGGTTATGTTGAGGGCTAGGGTTAGAGATCCGGTTAGGGTTACGATTGGACCTAGGGTTAGGGTTATGTTGAGGGCTAGGGTTAGAGATCCGGTTAGGGTTACGATTGGACCTAGGGTTAAGGTTATGTTGAGGGCTAGGGTTAGAGATCCGGTTAGGGTTACGATTGGACCTAGGGTTAGGGTTATGTTGAGCGCTAGGGTTAGAGATCCGGTTAGGATTACGATTGGACCTAGGGTTAGGGTTATGTTGAGGGCTAGGGTTAGAGACCCGGTTAGGGTTACGATTGAACCTAGGGTTAGGGTTATGTTGAGGGCTGGGGTTAGAGATCCGGTTAGGGTTACGATTGGACCTAGGGTTAGGGTTATGTTGAGGGCTAGGGTTAGAGATCCGGTTAGGGTTACGATTGGACCTAGGGTTAGGGTTATGTTGAGGGCTAGGGTTAGAGATCCGGTTAGGGTTACGATTGGACCTAGGGTTAGGGTTATGTTGAGGGCTAGGGTTAGAGACCCGGTTAGGGTTACGATTGGACCTAGGGTTAGGGTTATGTTGAGGGCTAGGGTTAGAGATCTGGTTAGGGTTACGATTTGACCTAGGGTTAGGGTTTTGTTGAGGGCTAGTGTTAGAGATCCGGTTAGGGTTACGATTGGACCTAGGGTTAGGGTTATGTTGAGGGCTAGGGTTAGAGATCCGGTTAGGGTCGCGATTGGACCTAGGGTTAGGGTTATGTTGAGGGCTAGGGTTAGAGACCCTTTTAGGGTTACGATTGGACCTAGGGTTAGGGTTATGTTGAGGGCTAGGGTTAGAGATCCGGTTAGGGTTACGATTGGACCTAGGGTTAGGGTTATGTTGAGGGCTAGGGTTAGAGATCCGGTTAGGGTTAAGATTGGTCCTAGGGTTAGGGTTATGTTGAGGTCTAGGGTTAGAGATCCGGTTAGGGTTACGATTGGACCTCGGGTTAGGGTTATGTTGAGGGCTAGGGTTAGAGATCCGGTTAGGGTTACGATTGGACCTCGTGTTAGGGTTATGTTGAGGGCTAGGCTTAGACATCCGGTTAGGGTTACGATTGGACCTCGGGTTAGGGTTATGTTGAGGGCTAGGGTTAGAGATCCGGTTAGGGTTACGATTGGACCTAGGGTTAGGGTTATGTTGAGGGCCAGGGTTAGAGATCCGGTTAGGGTTACGATTGGACCTAGGGTTAGGGTTATGTTGAGGGCTAGGGTTAGAGATCCGGTTAGGGTTACGATTGGACCTAGGGTTAGGGTTATGTTGAGGGCTAGGGTTAGAGATACGGTTAGGGTTACGATTGGACCTAGGGTTAGGGTTATGTTGAGGGCTAGGGTTAGAGATCCGGTTAGGGTCGCGATTGGACCTAGGGTTAGGGTTATGTTGAGGGCTAGGGTTAGAGATCCGGTTAGGGTTACGATTGGACCTAGGGTTAGGGTTATGTTGAGGGCTAGGGTTAGAGATCCGGTTAGGGTTACGATTGGACCTAGGGTTAATGTTATGTTGAGGGCTAGGGTTAGAGATCCGGTTAGGGTTACGATTGGACCTAGGGTTAGGGTTATGTTGAGGGCTAGGGTTAGAGATCCGGTTAGGGTTACGATTGGACCTAGGGTTAGGGTTATGTTGAGGGCTAGGGATAGAGACCCGGTTAGGGTTACGATTGGACCTAGGGTTAGGGTTATGTTGAGGGCTAGGTTTAGAGATCCGGTTAGGGTTACGATTGGACCTAGGGTTAGGGTTATGTTGAGGGCTAGGGTTAGAGATCCGGTTAGGGTTACGATTGGACCTAGGGTTAAGGTTATGTTGAGGGCTAGGGTTAGAGATCCGGTTAGGGTTACGATTGGACCTAGGGTTAGGGTTATGTTGAGCGCTAGGGTTAGAGATCCGGTTAGGGTTACGATTGGACCTAGGGTTAGGGTTATGTTGAGGGCTAGGGTTAGAGACCCGGTTAGGGTTACGATTGAACCTAGGGTTAGGGTTATGTTGAGGGCTGGGGTTAGAGATCCGGTTAGGGTTACGATTGGACCTAGGGTTAGGGTTATGTTGAGGGCTAGGGTTAGAGATCCGGTTAGGGTTACGATTGGACCTAGGGTTAGGGTTATGTTGAGGGCTAGGGTTAGAGATCCGGTTAGGGTTACGATTGGACCTAGGGTTAGGGTTATGTTGAGGGCTAGGGTTAGAGACCCGGTTAGGGTTACGATTGGACCTAGGGTTAGGGTTATGTTGAGGGCTAGGGTTAGAGATCTGGTTAGGGTTACGATTTGACCTAGGGTTAGGGTTTTGTTGAGGGCTAGTGTTAGAGATCCGGTTAGGGTTACGATTGGACCTAGGGTTAGGGTTATGTTGAGGGCTAGGGTTAGAGATCCGGTTAGGGTCGCGATTGGACCTAGGGTTAGGGTTATGTTGAGGGCTAGGGTTAGAGACCCTTTTAGGGTTACGATTGGACCTAGGGTTAGGGTTATGTTGAGGGCTAGGGTTAGAGATCCGGTTAGGGTTACGATTGGACCTAGGGTTAGGGTTATGTTGAGGGCTAGGGTTAGAGATCCGGTTAGGGTTAAGATTGGTCCTAGGGTTAGGGTTATGTTGAGGTCTAGGGTTAGAGATCCGGTTAGGGTTACGATTGGACCTCGGGTTAGGGTTATGTTGAGGGCTAGGGTTAGAGATCCGGTTAGGGTTACGATTGGACCTCGGGTTAGGGTTATGTTGAGGGCTAGGCTTAGACATCCGGTTAGGGTTACGATTGGACCTCGGGTTAGGGTTATGTTGAGGGCTAGGGTTAGAGATCCGGTTAGGGTTACGATTGGACCTAGGGTTAGGGTTATGTTGAGGGCCAGGGTTAGAGATCCGGTTAGGGTTACGATTGGACCTAGGGTTAGGGTTATGTTGAGGGCTAGGGTTAGAGATCCGGTTAGGGTTACGATTGGACCTAGGGTTAGGGTTATGTTGAGGGCTAGGGTTAGAGATCCGGTTAAGGTTACGATTGGACCTAGGGTTAGGGTTATGTTGAGGGCTAGGGTTAGAGATCCGGTTAGGGTCGCGATTGGACCTAGGGTTAGGGTTATGTTGAGGGCTAGGTTTAGAGATCCGGTTAGGGTTACGATTGGACCTAGGGTTAGGGTTATGTTGAGGGCTAGGGATAGAGATCCGGTTAGGGTTACGATTGGACCTAGGGTTAATGTTATGTTGAGGGCTAGGGTTAGAGATCCGGTTAGGGTTACGATTTGACCTAGGGTTAGGGTTATGTTGAGGGCTAGGGTTAGAGATCCGGTTAGGGTTACGATTGGACCTAGGGTTAGGGTTATGTTGAGGGCTAGGGATAGAGACCCGGTTAGGGTTACGATTGGACCTAGGGTTAGGGTTATGTTGAGGGCTAGGGTTAGAGATCCGGTTAGGGTTACGATTGGACCTAGGGTTAGGGTTATGTTGAGGGCTAGGGTTAGAGATTCGGTTAGGGTTACGATTGGACCTAGGGTTAGGGTTATGTTGAGGGCTAGGGTTAGAGATCCGGTTAGGGTTACGATTGGACCTAGGGTTAGGGTTATGTTGAGGGCTAGGGTTAGAGATCCGGTTAGGGATACGATTGGACCTAGGGTTAGGGTTATGTTGAGGGCTAGGGTTAGAGATCCGGTTAGGGTTAAGATTGGTCCTAGGGTTAGGGTTATGTTGAGGTCTAGGGTTAGAGATCCGGTTAGGGTTACGATTGGACCTCGGGTTAGGGTTATGTTGAGGGCTAGGGTTAGAGATCCGGTTAGGGTTACGATTGGACCTCGTGTTAGGGTTATGTTGAGGGCTAGGCTTAGACATCCGGTTAGGGTTACGATTGGACCTCGGGTTAGGGTTATGTTGAGGGCTAGGGTTAGAGATCCGGTTAGGGTTACGATTGGACCTAGGGTTAGGGTTATGTTGAGGGCCAGGGTTAGAGATCCGGTTAGGGTTACGATTGGACCTAGGGTTAGGGTTATGTTGAGGGCTAGGGTTAGAGATCCGGTTAGGGTTACGATTGGACCTAGGGTTAGGGTTATGTTGAGGGCTAGGGTTAGAGATACGGTTAGGGTTACGATTGGACCTAGGGTTAGGGTTATGTTGAGGGCTAGGGTTAGAGATCCGGTTAGGGTCGCGATTGGACCTAGGGTTAGGGTTATGTTGAGGGCTAGGGTTAGAGATCCGGTTAGGGTTACGATTGGACCTAGGGTTAGGGTTATGTTGAGGGCTAGGGTTAGAGATCCGGTTAGGGTTACGATTGGACCTAGGGTTAATGTTATGTTGAGGGCTAGGGTTAGAGATCCGGTTAGGGTTACGATTGGACCTAGGGTTAGGGTTATGTTGAGGGCTAGGGTTAGAGATCCGGTTAGGGTTACGATTGGACCTAGGGTTAGGGTTATGTTGAGGGCTAGGGATAGAGACCCGGTTAGGGTTACGATTGGACCTAGGGTTAGGGTTATGTTGAGGGCTAGGTTTAGAGATCCGGTTAGGGTTACGATTGGACCTAGGGTTAGGGTTATGTTGAGGTCTAGGGTTAGAGATCCGGTTAGGGTTACGATTGGACCTAGGGTTAGGGTTATGTTGAGGGCTAGGGTTAGAGATCCGGTTAGGGTTACGATTGGACCTAGGGTTAGGGTTATGTTGAGGGCTAGGGTTAGAGATCCGGTTAGGGTTACGATTGGACCTCGGGTTAGGGTTATGTTGAGGGCTAGGCTTAGACATCCGGTTAGGGTTACGATTGGACCTCGGGTTAGGGTTATGTTGAGGGCTAGGGTTAGAGATCCGGTTAGGGTTACGATTGGACCTAGGGTTAGGGTTATGTTGAGGGCCAGGGTTAGAGATCCGGTTAGGGTTACGATTGGACCTAGGGTTAGGGTTATGTTGAGGGCTAGGGTTAGAGATCCGGTTAGGGTTACGATTGGACCTAGGGTTAGGGTTATGTTGAGGGCTAGGGTTAGAGATCCGGTTAAGGTTACGATTGGACCTAGGGTTAGGGTTATGTTGAGGGCTAGGGTTAGAGATCCGGTTAGGGTCGCGATTGGACCTAGGGTTAGGGTTATGTTGAGGGCTAGGTTTAGAGATCCGGTTAGGGTTACGATTGGACCTAGGGTTAGGGTTATGTTGAGGGCTAGGGATAGAGATCCGGTTAGGGTTACGATTGGACCTAGGGTTAATGTTATGTTGAGGGCTAGGGTTAGAGATCCGGTTAGGGTTACGATTTGACCTAGGGTTAGGGTTATGTTGAGGGCTAGGGTTAGAGATCCGGTTAGGGTTACGATTGGACCTAGGGTTAGGGTTATGTTGGGGGCTAGGGATAGAGACCCGGTTAGGGTTACGATTGGACCTAGGGTTAGGGTTATGTTGTGGGCTAGGGTTAGAGATCCGGTTAGGGTTACGATTGGACCTAGGGTTAGGGTTATGTTGAGGGCTAGGGTTAGAGATTCGGTTAGGGTTACGATTGGACCTAGGGTTAGGGTTATGTTGAGGGCTAGGGTTAGAGATCCGGATAGGGTTACGATTGGACCTAGGGTTAGGGTTATGTTGAGGGCTAGGGTTAGAGATCCGGTTAGGGATACGATTGGACCTAGGGTTAGGGTTATGTTGAGGGCTAGGGTTAGAGATCCGGTTAGGGTTAAGATTGGTCCTAGGGTTAGGGTTATGTTGAGGTCTAGGGTTAGAGATCCGGTTAGGGTTACGATTGGACCTCGGGTTAGGGTTATGTTGAGGGCTAGGGTTAGAGATCCGGTTAGGGTTACGATTGGACCTCGTGTTAGGGTTATGTTGAGGGCTAGGCTTAGACATCCGGTTAGGGTTACGATTGGACCTCGGGTTAGGGTTATGTTGAGGGCTAGGGTTAGAGATCCGGTTAGGGTTACGATTGGACCTAGGGTTAGGGTTATGTTGAGGGCCAGGGTTAGAGATCCGGTTAGGGTTACGATTGGACCTAGGGTTAGGGTTATGTTGAGGGCTAGGGTTAGAGATCCGGTTAGGGTTACGATTGGACCTAGGGTTAGGGTTATGTTGAGGGCTAGGGTTAGAGATCCGGTTAGGGTTACGATTGGACCTAGGGTTAGGGTTATGTTGAGGGCTAGGGTTAGAGATCCGGTTAGGGTCGCGATTGGACCTAGGGTTAGGGTTATGTTGAGGGCTAGGGTTAGAGATCCGGTTAGGGTTACGATTGGACCTAGGGTTAGGGTTATGTTGAGGGCTAGGGTTAGAGATCCGGTTAGGGTTACGATTGGACCTAGGGTTAATGTTATGTTGAGGGCTAGGGTTAGAGATCCGGTTAGGGTTACGATTGGACCTAGGGTTAGGGTTATGTTGAGGGCTAGGGTTAGAGATCCGGTTAGGGTTACGATTGGACCTAGGGTTAGGGTTATGTTGAGGGCTAGGGATAGAGACCCGGTTAGGGTTACGATTGGACCTAGGGTTAGGGTTATGTTGAGGGCTAGGTTTAGAGATCCGGTTAGGGTTACGATTGGACCTAGGGTTAGGGTTATGTTGAGGGCTAGGGTTAGAGATCCGGTTAGGGTTACGATTGGACCTAGGGTTAGGGTTATGTTGAGGGCTAGGGTTAGAGATCCGGTTAGGGTTACGATTGGACCTAGGGTTAGGGTTATGTTGAGGGCTAGGGTTAGAGATCCAGTTAGGGTTACGATTGGACCTAGGGTTAGGGTTATGTTGAGGGCTAGGGTTAGAGATCCGGTTAGGGTCGCGATTGGACCTAGGGTTAGGGTTATGTTGAGGGCTAGGGTTAGAGATCCGGTTAGGGTTACGATCGGACCTAGGGTTAGGGTTATGTTGAGGGCTAGGGTTAGAGATCCGGTTAGGGTTACAATTGGACCTAGGGTTAGGGTTATGTTGAGGGCTAGGGTTAGAGATCCGGTTAGGGTTACGATTGGACCTAGGTTTAGGGTTATGTTGACGGCTAGGGATAGAGACCCGGTTAGGGTTATGATTGGACCTAGGGTTAGGGTTATGTTGAGGGCTAGGGTTAGAGATCAGCTTAGGGTTACGATTGGACCTAGGGTTAGGGTTATGTTGAGGGCTAGGGTTAGAGATCCGGTTAGGGTTACGATTGGACCTAGGGTTAGGGTTATGTTGAGGGCTAGGGTTAGAGATCCGGTTAGGGTTACGATTGGACCTAGGGTTAGGGTTATGTTGAGGGCTAGGGTTAGAGATCCGGTTAGGGTTAAGATTGGTCCTAGGGTTAGGGTTATGTTGAGGGCTAGGGTTAGAGATCCGGTTAGGGTTACGATTGGACCTCGGGTTAGGGTTATGTTGAGGGCTAGGGTTAGAGATCCGGTTAGGGTTACGATTGGACCTCGGGTTAGGGTTATGTTGAGGGCTAGGCTTAGACATCCGGTTAGGGTTACGATTGGACCTCGGGTTAGGGTTATGTTGAGGGCTAGGGTTAGAGATCCGGTTAGGGTTACGATTGGACCTAGGGTTAGGGTTATGTTGAGGGCTAGGGTTAGAGATCCGGTTAGGGTTACGATTGGACCTAGGGTTAGGGTTATGTTGAGGGCTAGGGTTAGAGATCCGGTTTGGGTTACGATTGGACCTAGGGTTAGGGTTATGTTGAGGGCTAGGGTTAGAGATCTGGTTAGGGTTACGATTTGACCTAGGGTTAGGGTTTTGTTGAGGGCTAGTGTTAGAGATCCGGTTAGGGTTACGATTGGACCTAGGGTTAGGGTTATGTTGAGGGCTAGGGTTAGAGATCCGGTTAGGGTCGCGATTGGACCTAGGGTTAGGGTTATGTTGAGGGCTAGGGTTAGAGATCCGGTTAGGGTTACGATTGGACCTCGGGTTAGGGTTATGTTGAGGGCTAGGGTTAGAGATCCGGTTAGGGTTACGATTGGACCTCGGGTTAGGGTTATGTTGAGGGCTAGGCTTAGACATCCGGTTAGGGTTACGATTGGACCTCGGGTTAGGGTTATGTTGAGGGCTAGGGTTAGAGATCCGGTTAGGGTTACGATTGGACCTAGGGTTAGGGTTATGTTGAGGGCCAGGGTTAGAGATCCGGTTAGGGTTACGATTGGACCTAGGGTTAGGGTTATGTTGAGGGCTAGGGTTAGAGATCCGGTTAGGGTTACGATTGGACCTAGGGTTAGGGTTATGTTGAGGGCTAGGGTTAGACATCCGGTTAGGGTTACGATTGGACCTAGGGTTAGGGTTATGTTGAGGGCTAGGGTTAGAGATCCGGTTAGGGTCGCGATTGGACCTAGGGTTAGGGTTATGTTGAGGGCTAGGTTTAGAGATCCGGTTAGGGTTACGATTGGACCTAGGGTTAGGGTTATGTTGAGGGCTAGGGATAGAGATCCGGTTAGGGTTACGATTGGACCTAGGGTTAATGTTATGTTGAGGGCTAGGGTTAGAGATCCGGTTAGGGTTACGATTTGACCTAGGGTTAGGGTTATGTTGAGGGCTAGGGTTAGAGATCCGGTTAGGGTTACGATTGGACCTAGGGTTAGGGTTATGTTGAGGGCTAGGGATAGAGACCCGGTTAGGGTTACGATTGGACCTAGGGTTAGGGTTATGTTGAGGGCTAGGGTTAGAGATCCGGTTAGGGTTACGATTGGACCTAGGGTTAGGGTTATGTTGAGGGCTAGGGTTAGAGATCCGGTTAGGGTTACGATTGGACCTAGGGTTAGGGTTATGTTGAGGGCTAGGGTTAGAGATCCGGTTAGGGTTACGATTGGACCTAGGGTTAGGGTTATGTTGAGGGCTAGGGTTAGAGATCCGGTTAGGGTTACGATTGGACCTAGGGTTAGGGTTATGTTGAGGGCTAGGGTTAGAGATCCGGTTAGGGTTAAGATTGGTCCTAGGGTTAGGGTTATGTTGAGGTCTAGGGTTAGAGATCCGGTTAGGGTTACGATTGGACCTCGGGTTAGGGTTATGTTGAGGGCTAGGGTTAGAGATCCGGTTAGGGTTACGATTGGACCTCGTGATAGGGTTATGTTGAGGGCTAGGCTTAGACATCCGGTTAGGGTTACGATTGGACCTCGGGTTAGGGTTATGTTGAGGGCTAGGGTTAGAGATCCGGTTAGGGTTACGATTGGACCTAGGGTTAGGGTTATGTTGAGGGCCAGGGTTAGAGATCAGGTTAGGGTTACGATTGGACCTAGGGTTAGGGTTATGTTGAGGGCTAGGGTTAGAGATCCGGTTAGGGTTACGATTGGACCTAGGGTTAGGGTTATGTTGAGGGCTAGGGTTAGAGATCCGGTTAGGGTTACGATTGGACCTAGGGTTAGGGTTATGTTGAGGGCTAGGGTTAGAGATCCGGTTAGGGTCGCGATTGGACCTAGGGTTAGGGTTATGTTGAGGGCTAGGGTTAGAGATCCGGTTAGGGTTACCATTGGACCTAGGGTTAGGGTTATGTTGAGGGCTAGGGTTAGAGATCCGGTTAGGGTTACGATTGGACCTAGGGTTAATGTTATGTTGAGGGCTAGGGTTAGAGATCCGGTTAGGGTTACGATTGGACCTAGGGTTAGGGTTATGTTGAGGGCTAGGGTTAGAGATCCGGTTAGGGTTACGATTGGACCTAGGGTTAGGGTTATGTTGAGGGCTAGGGATAGAGACCCGGTTAGGGTTACGATTGGACCTAGGGTTAGGGTTATGTTGAGGGCTAGGTTTAGAGATCCGGTTAGGGTTACGATTGGACCTAGGGTTAGGGTTATGTTGAGGGCTAGGGTTAGAGATCCGGTTAGGGTTACGATTGGACCTAGGGTTAGGGTTATGTTGAGGGCTAGGGTTAGAGATCCGGTTAGGGTTACGATTGGACCTAGGGTTAGGGTTATGTTGAGGGCTAGGGTTAGAGATCCGGTTAGGGTTACGATTGGACCTAGGGTTAGGGTTATGTTGAGGGCTAGGGTTAGAGATCCGGTTAGGGTCGCGATTGGACCTAGGGTTAGGGTTATGTTGAGGGCTAGGGTTAGAGATCCGGTTAGGGTTACGATAGGACCTAGGGTTAGGGTTATGTTGAGGGCTAGGGTTAGAGATCCGGTTAGGGTTACAATTGGACCTAGGGTTAGGGTTATGTTGAGGGCTAGGGTTAGAGATCCGGTTAGGGTTATGATTGGACCTAGGTTTAGGGTTATGTTGAGGGCTAGGGATAGAGACCCGGTTAGGGTTATGATTGGACCTAGGGTTAGGGTTATGTTGAGGGCTAGGGTTAGAGATCAGGTTAGGGTTACGATTGGACCTAGGGTTAGGGTTATGTTGAGGGCTAGGGTTAGAGATCCGGTTAGGGTTACGATTGGACCTAGGGTTAGGGTTATGTTGAGGGCTAGGGTTAGAGATCCGGTTAGGGTTACGATTGGACCTAGGGTTAGGGTTATGTTGAGGGCTAGGGTTAGAGATCCGGTTAGGGTTAAGATTGGTCCTAGGGTTAGGGTTATGTTGAGGACTAGGGTTAGAGATCCGGTTAGGGTTACGATTGGACCTAGGGTTAGGGTTATGTTGAGGGCTAGGGTTAGAGATCCGGTTTGGGTTACGATTGGACCTCGGGTTAGGGTTATGTTGAGGGCTAGGGTTAGAGATCCGGTTAGGGTTACGATTGGACCTCGGGTTAGGGTTATGTTGAGGGCTAGGCTTAGACATCCGGTTAGGGTTACGATTGGACCTCGGGTTAGGGTTATGTTGAGGGCTAGGGTTAGAGATCCGGTTAGGGTTACGATTGGACCTAGGGTTAGGGTTATGTTGAGGGCTAGGGTTAGAGATCCGGTTAGGGTGGCGATTGGACCTAGCGTTAGGGTTATGTTGAGGGCTAGGGTTAGAGACCCTTTTAGGGTTACGATTGGACCTAGGGTTAGGGTTATGTTGAGGGCTAGGGTTAGAGATCCGGTTAGGGTCGCGATTGGACCTAGGGTTAGGGTTATGTTGAGGGCTAGGGTTAGAGACCCTTTTAGGGTTACGATTGGACCTAGGGTTAGGGTTATGTTGAGGGCTAGGGTTAGAGATCCGGTTAGGGTTACGATTGGACCTAGGGTTAGGGTTATGTTGAGGGCTAGGGTTAGAGATCCGGTGTGGGTTAAGATTGGTCCTAGGGTTAGGGTTATGTTGAGGGCTAGGGTTAGAGATCCGGTTAGGGTTACGATTGGACCTAGGGTTAGGGTTATGTTGAGGGCTAGGGTTAGAGATCCGGTTAGGGTTACGATTGGACCTCGGGTTAGGGTTATGTTGAGGGCTAGGGTTAGAGATCCGGTTAGGGTTACGATTGGACCTCGGGTTAGGGTTATGTTGAGGGCTAGGCTTAGACATCCGGTTAGGGTTACGATTGGACCTCGGGTTAGGGTTATGTTGAGGGCTAGGGTTAGAGATCCGGTTAGGGTTACGATTGGACCTAGGGTTAGGGTTATGTTGAGGGCTAGGGTTAGAGATCCGGTTAGGGTTACGATTGGACCTAGGGTTAGGGTTATGTTGAGGGCTAGGGTTAGAGATCCGGTTAGGGTTACGATTGGACCTAGGGTTAGGGTTATGTTGAGGGCTAGGGTTAGAGATCCGGTTAGGGTTACTATTGGACCTCGGGTTAGGGTTATGTTGAGGGCTAGGGATAGAGACCCGGTTAGGGTTATGATTGGACCTAGGGTTAGGGTTATGTTGAGGGCTAGGGTTAGAGATCAGGTTAGGGTTACGATTGGACCTAGGGTTAGGGTTATGTTGAGGGCTAGGGTTAGAGATCCGGTTAGGGTTACGATTGGACCTAGGGTTAGGGTTATGTTGAGGGCTAGGCTTAGACATCCGGTTAGGGTTACGATTGGACCTCGGGTTAGGGTTATGTTGAGGGCTAGGGTTAGAGATCCGGTTAGGGTTACGATTGGACCTAGGGTTAGGGTTATGTTGAGGGCTAGGGTTAGAGATCCGGTTAGGGTTACGATTGGACCTCGGGTTAGGGTTATGTTGAGGGCTAGGCTTAGACATCCGGTTAGGGTTACGATTGGACCTCGGGTTAGGGTTATGTTGAGGGCTAGGGTTAGAGATCCGGTTAGGGTTACGATTGGACCTAGGGTTAGGGTTATGTTGAGGGCTAGGGTTAGAGATCCGGTTAGGGTTACGATTGGACCTAGGGTTAGGGTTATGTTGAGGGCTAGGGTTAGAGATCCGGTTTGGGTTACGATTGGACCTAGGGTTAGGGTTATGTTGAGGGCTAGGGTTAGAGATCCGGTTAGGGTTACGATCGGACCTAGGGTTAGGGTTATGTTGAGGGTTAGGGTTAGAGATCCGGTTAGGGTCGCGATTGGACCTAGGGTTAGGGTTATGTTGAGGGCTAGGGTTAGAGATCCGGTTAGGGTTACGATTGGACCTAGGGTTAGGGTTATGTTGAGGGCTAGGGTTAGAGATCCGGTTAGGGTTACGATTGGACCTAGGGTTAATGTTATGTTGAGGGCTAGGGTTAGAGATCCGGTTAGGGTTACGATTGGACCTAGGGTTAGGGTTATGTTGAGGGCTAGGGTTAGAGATCCGGTTAGGGTTACGATTGGACCTAGGGTTAGGGTTATGTTGAGGGCTAGGGATAGAGACCCGGTTAGGGTTACGATTGGACCTAGGGTTAGGGTTATGTTGAGGGCTAGGGTTAGAGATCCGGTTAGGGTCGCGATTGGACCTAGCGTTAGGGTTATGTTGAGGGCTAGGGTTAGAGACCCTTTTAGGGTTACGATTGGACCTAGGGTTAGGGTTATGTTGAGGGCTAGGGTTAGAGATCCGGTTAGGGTCGCGATTGGACCTAGGGTTAGGGTTATGTTGAGGGCTAGGGTTAGAGACCCTTTTAGGGTTACGATTGGACCTAGGGTTAGGGTTATGTTGAGGGCTAGGGTTAGAGATCCGGTTAGGGTTACGATTGGACCTAGGGTTAGGGTTATGTTGAGGGCTAGGGTTAGAGATCCGGTGTGGGTTAAGATTGGTCCTAGGGTTAGGGTTATGTTGAGGGCTAGGGTTAGAGATCAGGTTAGGGTTACGATTGGACCTAGGGTTAGGGTTATGTTGAGGGCTAGGGTTAGAGATCCGGTTAGGGTTACGATTGGACCTAGGGTTAGGGTTATGTTGAGGGCTAGGGTTAGAGATCCGGTTTGGGTTACGATTGGACCTCGGGTTAGGGTTATGTTGAGGGCTAGGGTTAGAGATCCGGTTAGGGTTACGATTGGACCTCGGGTTAGGGTTATGTTGAGGGCTAGGCTTAGACATCCGGTTAGGGTTACGATTGGACCTCGGGTTAGGGTTATGTTGAGGGCTAGGGTTAGAGATCCGGTTAGGGTTACGATTGGACCTAGGGTTAGGGTTATGTTGAGGGCTAGGGTTAGAGATCCGGTTAGGGTTACGATTGGACCTAGGGTTAGGGTTATGTTGAGGGCTAGGGTTAGAGATCCGGTTAGGGTTACGATTGGACCTAGGGTTAGGGTTATGTTGAGGGCTAGGGTTAGAGATCCGGTTAGGGTTACGATTGGACCTAGGGTTAGGGTTATGTTGAGGGCTAGGGTTAGAGATCCGGTTAGGGTTACTATTGGACCTCGGGTTAGGGTTATGTTGAGGGCTAGGGATAGAGACCCGGTTAGGGTTATGATTGGACCTAGGGTTAGGGTTATGTTGAGGGCTAGGGTTAGAGATCAGGTTAGGGTTACGATTGGACCTAGGGTTAGGGTTATGTTGAGGGCTAGGGTTAGAGATCCGGTTAGGGTTACGATTGGACCTAGGGTTAGGGTTATGTTGAGGGCTAGGCTTAGACATCCGGTTAGGGTTACGATTGGACCTCGGGTTAGGGTTATGTTGAGGGCTAGGGTTAGAGATCCGGTTAGGGTTACGATTGGACCTAGGGTTAGGGTTATGTTGAGGGCTAGGGTTAGAGATCCGGTTAGGGTTACGATTGGACCTCGGGTTAGGGTTATGTTGAGGGCTAGGCTTAGACATCCGGTTAGGGTTACGATTGGACCTCGGGTTAGGGTTATGTTGAGGGCTAGGGTTAGAGATCCGGTTAGGGTTACGATTGGACCTAGGGTTAGGGTTATGTTGAGGGCTAGGGTTAGAGATCCGGTTAGGGTTACGATTGGACCTAGGGTTAGGGTTATGTTGAGGGCTAGGGTTAGAGATCCGGTTTGGGTTACGATTGGACCTAGGGTTAGGGTTATGTTGAGGGCTAGGGTTAGAGATCCGGTTAGGGTTACGATCGGACCTAGGGTTAGGGTTATGTTGAGGGTTAGGGTTAGAGATCCGGTTAGGGTCGCGATTGGACCTAGGGTTAGGGTTATGTTGAGGGCTAGGGTTAGAGATCCGGTTAGGGTTACGATTGGACCTAGGGTTAGGGTTATGTTGAGGGCTAGGGTTAGAGATCCGGTTAGGGTTACGATTGGACCTAGGGTTAATGTTATGTTGAGGGCTAGGGTTAGAGATCCGGTTAGGGTTACGATTGGACCTAGGGTTAGGGTTATGTTGAGGGCTAGGGTTAGAGATCCGGTTAGGGTTACGATTGGACCTAGGGTTAGGGTTATGTTGAGGGCTAGGGATAGAGACCCGGTTAGGGTTACGATTGGACCTAGGGTTAGGGTTATGTTGAGGGCTAGGGTTAGAGATCCGGTTAGGGTCGCGATTGGACCTAGCGTTAGGGTTATGTTGAGGGCTAGGGTTAGAGACCCTTTTAGGGTTACGATTGGACCTAGGGTTAGGGTTATGTTGAGGGCTAGGGTTAGAGATCCGCTTAGGGTCGCGATTGGACCTAGGGTTAGGGTTATGTTGAGGGCTAGGGTTAGAGACCCTTTTAGGGTTACGATTGGACCTAGGGTTAGGGTTATGTTGAGGGCTAGGGTTAGAGATCCGGTTAGGGTTACGATTGGACCTAGGGTTAGGGTTATGTTGAGGGCTAGGGTTAGAGATCCGGTGTGGGTTAAGATTGGTCCTAGGGTTAGGGTTATGTTGAGGGCTAGGGTTAGAGATCAGGTTAGGGTTACGATTGGACCTAGGGTTAGGGTTATGTTGAGGGCTAGGGTTAGAGATCCGGTTAGGGTTACGATTGGACCTAGGGTTAGGGTTATGTTGAGGGCTAGGGTTAGAGATCCGGTTTGGGTTACGATTGGACCTCGGGTTAGGGTTATGTTGAGGGCTAGGGTTAGAGATCCGGTTAGGGTTACGATTGGACCTCGGGTTAGGGTTATGTTGAGGGCTAGGCTTAGACATCCGGTTAGGGTTACGATTGGACCTCGGGTTAGGGTTATGTTGAGGGCTAGGGTTAGAGATCCGGTTAGGGTTACGATTGGACCTAGGGTTAGGGTTATGTTGAGGGCTAGGGTTAGAGATCCGGTTAGGGTTACGATTGGACCTAGGGTTAGGGTTATGTTGAGGGCTAGGGTTAGAGATCCGGTTAGGGTTACGATCGGACCTAGGGTTAGGGTTATGTTGAGGGTTAGGGTTAGAGATCCGGTTAGGGTCGCGATTGGACCTAGGGTTAGGGTTATGTTGAGGGCTAGGGTTAGAGATCCGGTTAGGGTTACGATTGGACCTAGGGTTAGGGTTATGTTGAGGGCTAGGGTTAGAGATCCGGTTAGGGTTACGATTGGACCTAGGGTTAGGGTTATGTTGAGGGCTAGGGATAGAGACCCGGTTAGGGTTACGATTGGACCTAGGGTTAGGGTTATGTTGAGGGCTAGGGTTAGAGATCCGGTTAGGGTCGCGATTGGACCTAGCGTTAGGGTTATGTTGAGGGCTAGGGTTAGAGACCCTTTTTGGGTTACGATTGGACCTAGGGTTAGGGTTATGTTGAGGGCTAGGGTTAGAGATCCGGTTAGGGTCGCGATTGGACCTAGGGTTAGGGTTATGTTGAGGGCTAGGGTTAGAGACCCTTTTAGGGTTACGATTGGACCTAGGGTTAGGGTTATGTTGAGGGCTAGGGTTAGAGATCCGGTTAGGGTTACGATTGGACCTAGGGTTAGGGTTATGTTGAGGGCTAGGGTTAGAGATCCGGTGTGGGTTAAGATTGGTCCTAGGGTTAGGGTTATGTTGAGGGCTAGGGTTAGATATCCGGTTAGGGTTACGATTGGACCTAGGGTTAGGGTTATGTTGAGGGCTAGGGTTAGAGATCCGGTTAGGGTTACGATTGGACCTTGGGTTAGGGTTATGTTGAGGGCTAGGGTTAGAGATCCGGTTAGGGTTACGATTGGACCTCGGGTTAGGGTTATGTTGAGGGCTAGGCTTAGACATCCGGTTAGGGTTACGATTGGACCTCGGGTTAGGGTTATGTTGAGGGCTAGGGTTAGAGATCCGGTTAGGGTTACGATTGGACCTAGGGTTAGGGTTATGTTGAGGGCTAGGGTTAGAGATCCGGTTAGGGTTACGATTGGACCTAGGGTTAGGGTTATGTTGAGGGCTAGGGTTAGAGATCCGGTTAGGGTTACGATTGGACCTAGGGTTAGGGTTATGTTGAGGGCTAGGGTTAGAGATCCGGTTAGGGTTACTATTGGACCTCGGGTTAGGGTTATGTTGAGGGCTAGGGTTAGAGATCCGGTTAGGGTTACGATTGGACCTCGGGTTAGGGTTATGTTGAGGGCTAGGCTTAGACATCCGGGTTACGATTGGACCTCGGGTTAGGGTTATGTTGAGGGCTAGGGTTAGAGATCCGGTTAGGGTTACGTTTGGACCTAGGGTTAGGGTTATGTTGAGGGCTAGGGTTAGAGATCCGGTTAGGGTTACCATTGGGCCTAGGGTTAGGGTTATGTTGAGGGCTAGGGTTAGAGATCCGGTTAGGGTAACGATTGGACCTCGGGTTAGGGTTATGTTGAGGGCTAGGGTTAGAGATCCGGTTAGGGTTACGATTGGACCTCGGGTTAGGGTTATGTTGAGGGCTAGGCTTAGACATCCGGTTAGGGTTACGATTGGACCTCGGGTTAGGGTTATGTTGAGGGCTAGGGTTAGAGATCCGGTTAGGGTTACGATTGGACCTAGGGTTAGCGTTATGTTGATGGCTACGGTTAGAGATCCGGTTAGGATTACGATTGGACCTAGGGTTAGGGTTATGTTGAGGGCTAGGGTTAGAGATCCGGTTAGGGTTACGATTGGACCTAGGATTAGGGTTATGTTGAGGGCTAGGGTTAGAGATCCGGTTAGGGTTACGATCGGACCTAGGGTTAGGGTTATGTTGAGGGCTAGGGTTAGAGATCCGGTTAGGGTTACGATCGGACCTAGGGTTAGGGTTATGTTGAGGGCTAGGGTTAGAGATCCGGTTAGGGTCGCGATTGGACCTAGGGTTAGGGTTATGTTGAGGGCTAGGGTTAGAGATCCGGTTAGGGTTACGATTGGACCTAGGGTTAGGGTTATGTTGAGGGCTAGGGTTAGAGATCGGGTTAGGGTTACGATTGGACCTAGGGTTAATGTTATGTTGAGGGCTAGGGTTAGAGATCCGGTTAGGGTTACGATTGGACCTAGGGTTAGGGTTATGTTGAGGGCTAGGGTTAGAGATCCGGTTAGGGTTACGATTGGACCTAGGGTTAGGGTTATGTTGAGGGCTAGGGATAGAGACCCGGTTAGGGTTACGATTGGACCTAGGGTTAGGGTTATGTTGAGGGCTAGGGTTAGAGATCCGGTTAGGGTCGCGATTGGACCTAGCGTTAGGGTTATGTTGAGGGCTAGGGTTAGAGACCCTTTTAGGGTTAAGATTGGACCTAGGGTTAGGGTTATGTTGAGGGCTAGGGTTAGAGATCCGGTTAGGTTTACGATTGGACCTAGGGTTAGGGTTATGTTGAGGGCTAGGGTTAGAGATCCGGTTAGGGTTAAGATTGGTCCTAGGGATAGGGTTATGTTGAGGGCTAGGGTTAGAGATCCGGTTAGGGTTACGATTGGACCTAGGGTTAGGGTTATGTTGAGGGCTAGGGTTAGAGATCCGGTTAGGGTTACGATTGGACCTCGGGTTAGGGTTATGTTGAGGGCTAGGGTTAGAGATCCGGTTAGGGATACGATTGGACCTCGGGTTAGGGTTATGTTGAGGGCTAGGCTTAGACATCCGGTTAGGGTTACGATTGGACCTCGGGTTAGGGTTATGTTGAGGGCTAGGGTTAGAGATCCGGTTAGGGTTACGATTGGACCTAGGGTTAGGGTTATGTTGAGGGCTAGGGTTAGAGATCCGGTTAGGGTTACGATTGGACCTAGGGTTAGGGTTATGTTGAGGGCTAGGGTTAGAGATCCGGTTAGGGTTACGATTGGACCTAGGATTAGGGTTATGTTGAGGGCTAGGGTTAGAGATCCGGTTAGGGTTACGATCGGACCTAGGCTTAGGGTTATGTTGAGGGCTAGGGTTAGAGATCCGGTTAGGGTCGCGATTGGACCTAGGGTTAGGGTTATGTTGAGGGCTAGGGTTAGAGATCCGGTTAGGGTTACGATTGGACCTAGGGTTAGGGTTATGTTGAGGGCTAGGGATAGAGACCCGGTTAGGGTTACGATTGGACCTAGGGTTAGGGTTATGTTGAGGGCTAGGGTTAGAGATCCGGTTAGGGTTACGATTGGACCTAGGGTTAGGGTTATGTTGAGGGCTAGGGTTAGAGATCCGGTTAGGGTTACGATTGGACCTACTGTTAGGGTTATGTTGAGGGCTAGGGTTAGAGATCCGGTTAGGGTTAAGATTGGTCCTAGGGTTAGGGTTATGTTGAGGGCTAGGGTTAGAGATCCGGTTAGGGTTACGATTGGACCTAGGGTTAGGGTTATGTTGAGGGCTAGGGTTAGAGATCCGGTTTGGGTTACGATTGGACCTCGGGTTAGGGTTATGTTGAGGGCTAGGGTTAGAGATCCGGTTAGGGTTACGATTGGACCTCGGGTTAGGGTTATGTTGAGGGCTAGGCTTAGACATCCGGTTAGGGTTACGATTGGACCTCGGGTTAGGGTTATGTTGAGGGTTAGGGTTAGAGATCCGGTTAGGGTTACGATTGGACCTCGGGTTAGGGTTATGTTGAGGGCTAGGCTTAGACATCCGGTTAGGGTTACGATTGGACCTCGGGTTAGGGTTATGTTGAGGGCTAGGGTTAGAGATCCGGTTAGGGTTACGATTGGACCTAGGGTTAGGGTTATGTTGAGGGCTAGGGTTAGAGATCCGGTTAGGGTTACGATTGGACCTAGGGTTAGGGTTATGTTGAGGGCTAGGGTTAGAGATCCGGTTAGGGTTACGATTGGACCTAGGATTAGGGTTATGTTGAGGGCTAGGGTTAGAGATCCGGTTAGGGTTACGATCGGACCTAGGCTTAGGGTTATGTTGAGGGCTAGGGTTACAGATCCGGTTAGGGTCGCGATTGGACCTAGGGTTAGGGTTATGTTGAGGGCTAGGGTTAGAGATCCGGTTAGGGTTACGATTGGACCTAGGGTTAGGGTTATGTTGAGGGCTAGGGTTAGAGATCCGGTTAGGGTTACGATTGGACCTAGGGTTAATGTTATGTTGAGGGCTAGGGTTAGAGATCCGGTTAGGGTTACGATTGGACCTAGGGTTAGGGTTATGTTGAGGGCTAGGGTTAGAGATCCGGTTAGGGTTACGATTGGACCTAGGGTTAGGGTTATGTTGAGGGCTAGGTATAGAGACCCGGTTAGGGTTACGATTGGACCTAGGGTTAGGGTTATGTTGAGGGCTAGGGTTAGAGATCCGGTTAGGGTTACGATTGGACCTAGGGTTAGGGTTATGTTGAGGGCTAGGGTTAGAGATCCGGTTAGGGTTACGATTGGACCTAGGGTTAGGGTTATGTTGAGGGCTAGGGTTAGAGATCCGGTTAGGGTTAAGATTGGTCCTAGGGTTAGGGTTATGTTGAGGGCTAGGGTTAGAGATCTGGTTAGGGTTACGATTGGACCTAGGGTTAGGGTTATGTTGAGGGCTAGGGTTAGAGATCCGGTTAGGGTTACGATTGGACCTCGGGTTAGGGTTATGTTGAGGGCTAGGTTTAGAGATCCGGTTAGGGTTACGATTGGAACCCGGGTTAGGGTTATGTTGAGGGCTAGGCTTAGACATCCGGTTAGGGTTACGATTGGACCTCGGGTTAGGGTTATGTTGAGGGCTAGGGTTAGAGATCCGGTTAGGGTTACGATTGGACCTAGGGTTAGGGTTATGTTGAGGGCTAGGGTTAGAGATCCGGTTAGGGTTACGATTGGACCTAGGGTTAGGGTTATGTTGAGGGCTAGGGTTAGAGATCCGGTTAGGGTTACGATTGGACCTAGGGTTAGGGTTATGTTGAGGGCTAGGGTTAGAGATCCGGTTAGGGTTACGATCGGACCTAGGGTTAGGGTTATGTTGAGGGCTAGGGTTAGAGATCCGGTTAGGGTCGCGATTGGACCTAGGGTTAGGGTTATGTTGAGGGCTAGGGTTAGAGATCCGGTTAGGGTTACGATTGGACCTAGGGTTAGGGTTATGTTGAGGGCTAGGGATAGAGACCCGGTTAGGGTTACGATTGGACCTAGGGTTAGGGTTATGTTGAGGGCTAGGGTTAGAGATCCGGTTAGGGTCGCGATTGGACCTAGCGTTAGGGTTATGTTGAGGGCTAGGGTTAGAGACCCTTTTAGGGTTACGATTGGACCTAGGGTTAGGGTTATGTTGAGGGCTAGGGTTAGAGATCCGGTTAGGGTCGCGATTGGACCTAGGGTTAGGGTTATGTTGAGGGCTAGGGTTAGAGACCCTTTTAGGGTTACGATTGGACCTAGGGTTAGGGTTATGTTGAGGGCTAGGCTTAGAGATCCGGTTAGGGTTACGATTGGACCTAGGGTTAGGGTTATGTTGAGGGCTAGGGTTAGAGATCCGGTGTGGGTTAAGATTGGTCCTAGGGTTAGGGTTATGTTGAGGGCTAGGGTTAGATATCCGGTTAGGGTTACGATTGGACCTAGGGTTAGGGTTATGTTGAGGGCTAGGGTTAGAGATCCGGTTAGGGTTACGATTGGACCTTGGGTTAGGGTTATGTTGAGGGCTAGGGTTAGAGATCCGGTTAGGGTTACGATTGGACCTCGGGTTAGGGTTATGTTGAGGGCTAGGCTTAGACATCCGGTTAGGGTTACGATTGGACCTCGGGTTAGGGTTATGTTGAGGGCTAGGGTTAGAGATCCGGTTAGGGTTACGATTGGACCTAGGGTTAGGGTTATGTTGAGGGCTAGGGTTAGAGATCCGGTTAGGGTTACGATTGGACCTAGGGTTAGGGTTATGTTGAGGGCTAGGGTTAGAGATCCGGTTAGGGTTACGATTGGACCTAGGGTTAGGGTTATGTTGAGGGCTAGGGTTAGAGATCCGGTTAGGGTTACTATTGGACCTCGGGTTAGGGTTATGTTGAGGGCTAGGGTTAGAGATCCGGTTAGGGTTACGATTGGACCTCGGGTTAGGGTTATGTTGAGGGCTAGGCTTAGACATCCGGGTTACGATTGGACCTCGGGTTAGGGTTATGTTGAGGGCTAGGGTTAGAGATCCGGTTAGGGTTACGTTTGGACCTAGGGTTAGGGTTATGTTGAGGGCTAGGGTTAGAGATCCGGTTAGGGTTACCATTGGGCCTAGGGTTAGGGTTATGTTGAGGGCTAGGGTTAGAGATCCGGTTAGGGTAACGATTGGACCTCGGGTTAGGGTTATGTTGAGGGCTAGGGTTAGAGATCCGGTTAGGGTTACGATTGGACCTCGGGTTAGGGTTATGTTGAGGGCTAGGCTTAGACATCCGGTTAGGGTTACGATTGGACCTCGGGTTAGGGTTATGTTGAGGGCTAGGGTTAGAGATCCGGTTAGGGTTACGATTGGACCTAGGGTTAGCGTTATGTTGAGGGCTACGGTTAGAGATCCGGTTAGGATTACGATTGGACCTAGGGTTAGGGTTATGTTGAGGGCTAGGGTTAGAGATCCGGTTAGGGTTACGATTGGACCTAGGATTAGGGTTATGTTGAGGGCTAGGGTTAGAGATCCGGTTAGGGTTACGATCGGACCTAGGGTTAGGGTTATGTTGAGGGCTAGGGTTAGAGATCCGGTTAGGGTTACGATCGGACCTAGGGTTAGGGTTATGTTGAGGGCTAGGGTTAGAGATCCGGTTAGGGTCGCGATTGGACCTAGGGTTAGGGTTATGTTGAGGGCTAGGGTTAGAGATCCGGTTAGGGTTACGATTGGACCTAGGGTTAGGGTTATGTTGAGGGCTAGGGTTAGAGATCGGGTTAGGGTTACGATTGGACCTAGGGTTAATGTTATGTTGAGGGCTAGGGTTAGAGATCCGGTTAGGGTTACGATTGGACCTAGGGTTAGGGTTATGTTGAGGGCTAGGGTTAGAGATCCGGTTAGGGTTACGATTGGACCTAGGGTTAGGGTTATGTTGAGGGCTAGGGATAGAGACCCGGTTAGGGTTACGATTGGACCTAGGGTTAGGGTTATGTTGAGGGCTAGGGTTAGAGATCCGGTTAGGGTCGCGATTGGACCTAGCGTTAGGGTTATGTTAAGGGCTAGGGTTAGAGACCCTTTTAGGGTTAAGATTGGACCTAGGGTTAGGGTTATGTTGAGGGCTAGGGTTAGAGATCCGGTTAGGTTTACGATTGGACCTAGGGTTAGGGTTATGTTGAGGGCTAGGGTTAGAGATCCGGTTAGGGTTAAGATTGGTCCTAGGGATAGGGTTATGTTGAGGGCTAGGGTTAGAGATCCGGTTAGGGTTACGATTGGACCTAGGGTTAGGGTTATGTTGAGGGCTAGGGTTAGAGATCCGGTTAGGGTTACGATTGGACCTCGGGTTAGGGTTATGTTGAGGGCTAGGGTTAGAGATCCGGTTAGGGATACGATTGGACCTCGGGTTAGGGTTATGTTGAGGGCTAGGCTTAGACATCCGGTTAGGGTTACGATTGGACCTCGGGTTAGGGTTATGTTGAGGGCTAGGGTTAGAGATCCGGTTAGGGTTACGATTGGACCTAGGGTTAGGGTTATGTTGAGGGCTAGGGTTAGAGATCCGGTTAGGGTTACGATTGGACCTAGGGTTAGGGTTATGTTGAGGGCTAGGGTTAGAGATCCGGTTAGGGTTACGATTGGACCTAGGATTAGGGTTATGTTGAGGGCTAGGGTTAGAGATCCGGTTAGGGTTACGATCGGACCTAGGCTTAGGGTTATGTTGAGGGCTAGGGTTAGAGATCCGGTTAGGGTCGCGATTGGACCTAGGGTTAGGGTTATGTTGAGGGCTAGGGTTAGAGATCCGGTTAGGGTTACGATTGGACCTAGGGTTAGGGTTATGTTGAGGGCTAGGGATAGAGACCTGGTTAGGGTTACGATTGGACCTAGGGTTAGGGTTATGTTGAGGGCTAGGGTTAGAGATCCGGTTAGGGTTACGATTGGACCTAGGGTTAGGGTTATGTTGAGGGCTAGGGTTAGAGATCCGGTTAGGGTTACGATTGGACCTAGGGTTAGGGTTATGTTGAGGGCTAGGGTTAGAGATCCGGTTAGGGTTAAGATTGGTCCTAGGGTTAGGGTTATGTTGAGGGCTAGGGTTAGAGATCCGGTTAGGGTTACGATTGGACCTAGGGTTAGGGTTATGTTGAGGGCTAGGGTTAGAGATCCGGTTTGGGTTACGATTGGACCTCGGGTTAGGGTTATGTTGAGGGCTAGGGTTAGAGATCCGGTTAGGGTTACGATTGGACCTCGGGTTAGGGTTATGTTGAGGGCTAGGCTTAGACATCCGGTTAGGGTTACGATTGGACCTCGGGTTAGGGTTATGTTGAGGGTTAGGGTTAGAGATCCGGTTAGGGTTACGATTGGACCTCGGGTTAGGGTTATGTTGAGGGCTAGGCTTAGACATCCGGTTAGGGTTACGATTGGACCTCGGGTTAGGGTTATGTTGAGGGCTAGGGTTAGAGATCCGGTTAGGGTTACGATTGGACCTAGGGTTAGGGTTATGTTGAGGGCTAGGGTTAGAGATCCGGTTAGGGTTACGATTGGACCTAGGGTTAGGGTTATGTTGAGGGCTAGGGTTAGAGATCCGGTTAGGGTTACGATTGGACCTAGGATTAGGGTTATGTTGAGGGCTAGGGTTAGAGATCCGGTTAGGGTTACGATCGGACCTAGGCTTAGGGTTATGTTGAGGGCTAGGGTTACAGATCCGGTTAGGGTCGCGATTGGACCTAGGGTTAGGGTTATGTTGAGGGCTAGGGTTAGAGATCCGGTTAGGGTTACGATTGGACCTAGGGTTAGGGTTATGTTGAGGGCTAGGGTTAGAGATCCGGTTAGGGTTACGATTGGACCTAGGGTTAATGTTATGTTGAGGGCTAGGGTTAGAGATCCGGTTAGGGTTACGATTGGACCTAGGGTTAGGGTTATGTTGAGGGCTAGGGTTAGAGATCCGGTTAGGGTTACGATTGGACCTAGGGTTAGGGTTATGTTGAGGGCTAGGTATAGAGACCCGGTTAGGGTTACGATTGGACCTAGGGTTAGGGTTATGTTGAGGGCTAGGGTTAGAGATCCGGTTAGGGTTACGATTGGACCTAGGGTTAGGGTTATGTTGAGGGCTAGGGTTAGAGATCCGGTTAGGGTTACGATTGGACCTAGGGTTAGGGTTATGTTGAGGGCTAGGGTTAGAGATCCGGTTAGGGTTACGATTGGACCTAGGGTTAGGGTTATGTTGAGGGCTAGGGTTAGAGATCCGGTTAGGGTTACGATCGGACCTAGGGTTAGGGTTATGTTGAGGGCTAGGGTTAGAGATCCGGTTAGGGTCGCGATTGGACCTAGGGTTAGGGTTATGTTGAGGGCTAGGGTTAGAGATCCGGTTAGGGTTACGATTGGACCTAGGGTTAGGGTTATGTTGAGGGCTAGGGTTAGAGATCCGGTTAGGGTTACGATCGGACCTAGGGTTAGGGTTATGTTGAGGGTTAGGGTTAGAGATCCGGTTAGGGTCGCGATTGGACCTAGGGTTAGGGTTATGTTGAGGGCTAGGGTTAGAGATCCGGTTAGGGTTCCGATTGGACCTAGGGTTAGGGTTATGTTGAGGGCTAGGGTTAGAGATCCGGTTAGGGTTACGATTGGACCTAGGGTTAATGTTATGTTGAGGGCTAGGGTTAGAGATCCGGTTAGGGTTACGATTGGACCTAGGGTTAGGGTTATGTTGAGGGCTAGGGTTAGAGATCCGGTTAGGGTTACGATTGGACCTCGGGTTAGGGTTATGTTGAGGGCTAGGGTTAGAGATCCGGTTAGGGTTACGATTGGACCTAGGGTTAGGGTTATGTTGAGGGCTAGGGATAGAGACCCGGTTAGGGTTACGATTGGACCTAGGGTTAGGGTTATGTTGAGGGCTAGGGTTAGAGATCCGGTTAGGGTCGCGATTGGACCTAGCGTTAGGGTTATGTTGAGGGCTAGGGTTAGAGACCCTTTTAGGGTTACGATTGGACCTAGGGTTAGGGTTATGTTGAGGGCTAGGGTTAGAGATCCGGTTAGGGTCGCGATTGGACCTAGGGTTAGGGTTATGTTGAGGGCTAGGGTTAGAGACCCTTTTAGGGTTACGATTGGACCTAGGGTTAGGGTTATGTTGAGGGCTAGGGTTAGAGATCCGGTTAGGGTTACGATTGGACCTCGGGTTAGGGTTATGTTGAGGGCTAGGCTTAGACATCCGGTTAGGGTTACGATTGGACCTCGGGTTAGGGTTATGTTGAGGGCTAGGGTTAGAGATCCGGTTAGGGTTACGTTTGGACCTAGGGTTAGGGTTATGTTGAGGGCTAGGGTTAGAGATCCGGTTAGGGTTACCATTGGACCTAGGGTTAGGGTTATGTTGAGGGCTAGGGTTAGAGATCCGGTTAGGGTTACGATTGGACCTCGGGTTAGGGTTATGTTGAGGGCTAGGGTTAGAGATCCGGTTAGGGTTACGATTGGACCTCGGGTTAGGGTTATGTTGAGGGCTAGGCTTAGACATCCGGTTAGGGTTACGATTGGACCTCGGGTTAGGGTTATGTTGAGGGCTAGGGTTACAGATCCGGTTAGGGTTACGATTGGACCTAGGGTTAGGGTTATGTTGAGGGCTAGGGTTAGAGATCCGGTTAGGATTAGGATTGGACCTAGGGTTAGGGTTATGTTGAGGGCTAGGGTTAGAGATCCGGTTAGGGTTACGATTGGACCTAGGATTAGGGTTATGTTGAGGGCTAGGGTTAGAGATCCGGTTAGGGTTACGATCGGACCTAGGGTTAGGGTTATGTTGAGGGCTAGGGTTAGAGATCCGGTTAGGGTTACGATCGGACCTAGGGTTAGGGTTATGTTGAGGGCTAGGGTTAGAGATCCGGTTAGGGTCGCGATTGGACCTAGGGTTAGGGTTATGTTGAGGGCTAGGGTTAGAGATCCGGTTAGGGTTACGATTGGACCTAGGGTTAGGGTTATGTTGAGGGCTAGGGTTAGAGATCCGGTTAGGGTTACGATTGGACCTAGGGTTAATGTTATGTTGAGGGCTAGGGTTAGAGATCCGGTTAGGGTTACGATTGGACCTAGGGTTAGGGTTATGTTGAGGGCTAGGGTTAGAGATCCGGTTAGGGTTACGATTGGACCTAGGGTTAGGGTTATGTTGAGGGCTAGGGATAGAGACCCGGTTAGGGTTACGATTGGACCTAGGGTTAGGGTTATGTTGAGGGCTAGGGTTAGAGATCCGGTTAGGGTCGCGATTGGACCTAGCGTTAGGGTTATGTTGAGGGCTAGGGTTAGAGACCCTTTTAGGGTTAAGATTGGACCTAGGGTTAGGGTTATGTTGAGGGCTAGGGTTAGAGATCCGGTTAGGTTTACGATTGGACCTAGGGTTAGGGTTATGTTGAGGGCTAGGGTTAGAGATCCGGTTAGGGTTAAGATTGGTCCTAGGGTTAGGGTTATGTTGAGGGCTAGGGTTAGAGATCCGGTTAGGGTTACGATCGGACCTAGGGTTAGGGTTATGTTGAGGGCTAGGGTTAGAGATCCGGTTAGGGTTACGATTGGACCTCGGGTTAGGGTTATGTTGAGGGCTAGGGTTAGAGATCCGGTTAGGGTTACGATTGGACCTCGGGTTAGGGTTATGTTGAGGGCTAGGCTTAGACATCCGGTTAGGGTTACGATTGGACCTCGGGTTAGGGTTATGTTGAGGGCTAGGGTTAGAGATCCGGTTAGGGTTACGATTGGACCTAGGGTTAGGGTTATGTTGAGGGCTAGGGTTAGAGATCCGGTTAGGGTTACGATTGGACCTAGGATTAGGGTTATGTTGAGGGCTAGGGTTAGAGATCCGGTTAGGGTTACGATTGGACCTAGGATTAGGGTTATGTTGAGGGCTAGGGTTAGAGATCCGGTTAGGGTTACGATCGGACCTAGGTTTAGGGTTATGTTGAGGGCTAGGGTTAGAGATCCGGTTAGGGTCGCGATTGGACCTAGGGTTAGGGTTATGTTGAGGGCTAGGGTTAGAGATCCGGTTAGGGTTACGATTGGACCTAGGGTTAGGGTTATGTTGAGGGCTAGGGTTAGAGATCCGGTTAGGGTTACGATTGGACCTAGGGTTAATGTTATGTTGAGGGCTAGGGTTAGAGATCCGGTTAGGGTTACGATTGGACCTAGGGTTAGGGTTATGTTGAGGGCTAGGGTTAGAGATCCGGTTAGGGTTACGATTGGACCTAGGGTTAGGGTTATGTTGAGGGCTAGGGATAGAGACCCGGTTAGGGTTACGATTGGACCTAGGGTTAGGGTTATGTTGAGGGCTAGGGTTAGAGATCAGGTTAGGGTTACGATTGGACCTAGGGTTAGGGTTATGTTGAGGGCTAGGGTTAGAGATCGGGTTAGGGTTACGATTGGACCTAGGGTTAGGGTTATGTTGAGGGCTAGGGTTAGAAATCCGGTTAGGGTTAAGATTGGTCCTAGGGTTAGGGTTATGTTGAGGGCTAGGGTTAGAGATCCGGTTAGGGTTACGATTGGACCTAGGGTTAGGGTTATGTTGAGGGCTAGGGTTAGAGATCCGGTTAGGGTTACGATTGGACCTCGGGTTAGGGTTATGTTGAGGGCTAGGGTTAGAGATCCGGTTAGGGTTACGATTGGAACCCGGGTTAGGGTTATGTTGAGGGCTAGGCTTAGACATCCGGTTAGGGTTACGTTTGGACCTCGGGTTAGGGTTATGTTGAGGGCTAGGGTTAGAGATCCGGTTAGGGTTACGATCGGACCTAGGGTTAGGGTTATGTTGAGGGTTAGGGTTAGAGATCCGGTTAGGGTCGCGATTGGACCTAGGGTTAGGGTTATGTTGAGGGCTAGGGTTAGAGATCCGGTTAGGGTCGCGATTGGACCTAGGGTTAGGGTTATGTTGAGGGCTAGGGTTAGAGATCCGGTTAGGGTTACGATAGTACCTAGGGTTAGGGTTATGTTGAGGGCTAGGGTTAGAGATCCGGTTAGGGTTACAATTGGACCTAGGGTTAGGGTTATGTTGAGGGCTAGGGTTAGAGATCCGGTTAGGGTTACGATTGGACCTAGGGTTAGGGTTATGTTGAGGGCTAGGGTTAGAGATCCGGTTAGGGTTACGATTGGACCTAGGGTTAGGGTTATGTTGAGGGCTAGGGTTAGAGATCCGGTTAGGGTTACGATTGGACCTAGGGTTAGGGTTATGTTGAGGGCTAGGGTTAGAGACCCGGTTAGGGTTACGATTGGACCTAGGGTTAGGGTTATGTTGAGGGCTAGGGTTAGAGATCCGGTTAGGGTTACGATTGGACCTAGGGTTAGGGTTATGTTGAGGGCTAGGGTTAGAGATCCGGTTAGGGTTACGATTGGACCTAGGGTTAGGGTTATGTTGAGGGCTAGGGTTAGAGATCCGGTTAGGGTTACGATTGGACCTAGGGTTAGGGTTATGTTGAGGGCTAGGGTTAGAGATCCGGTTAGGGTCGCGATTGGACCTAGGGTTAGGGTTATGTTGAGGGCTAGGGTTAGAGATCCGGTTAGGGTTACGATAGGACCTAGGGTTAGGGTTATGTTGAGGGCTAGGGTTACAGATCCGGTTAGGGTTACAATTGGACCTAGGGTTATGGTTATGTTGAGGGCTAGGGTTAGAGATCCGGTTAGGGTTACGATTGGACCTAGGGTTAGGGTTATGTTGAGGGCTAGGCTTAGACATCCGGTTAGGGTTACGATTGGACCTCGGGTTAGGGTTATGTTGAGGGCTAGGGTTAGAGATCCGGTTAGGGTTACGATTGGACCTAGGGTTAGGGTTATGTTGAGGGCTAGGGTTAGAGATCCGGTTAGGGTTACGATTGGACCTAGGGTTAGGGTTATGTTGAGGGCTAGGGTTAGAGATCCGGTTAGGGTTACGATTGGACCTAGGATTAGGGTTATGTTGAGGGCTAGGGTTAGAGATCCGGTTAGGGTTACGATCGGACCTAGGCTTAGGGTTATGTTGAGGGCTAGGGTTACAGATCCGGTTAGGGTCGCGATTGGACCTAGGGTTAGGGTTATGTTGAGGGCTAGGGTTAGAGATCCGGTTAGGGTTACGATTGGACCTAGGGTTAGGGTTATGTTGAGGGCTAGGGTTAGAGATCCGGTTAGGGTTACGATTGGACCTAGGGTTAATGTTATGTTGAGGGCTAGGGTTAGAGATCCGGTTAGGGTTACGATTGGACCTAGGGTTAGGGTTATGTTGAGGGCTAGGGTTAGAGATCCGGTTAGGGTTACGATTGGACCTAGGGTTAGGGTTATGTTGAGGGCTAGGTATAGAGACCCGGTTAGGGTTACGATTGGACCTAGGGTTAGGGTTATGTTGAGGGCTAGGGTTAGAGATCCGGTTAGGGTTACGATTGGACCTAGGGTTAGGGTTATGTTGAGGGCTAGGGTTAGAGATCCGGTTAGGGTTACGATTGGACCTAGGGTTAGGGTTATGTTGAGGGCTAGGGTTAGAAATCCGGTTAGGGTTAAGATTGGTCCTAGGGTTAGGGTTATGTTGAGGGCTAGGGTTAGAGATCTGGTTAGGGTTACGATTGGACCTAGGGTTAGGGTTATGTTGAGGGCTAGGGTTAGAGATCCGGTTAGGGTTACGATTGGACCTCGGGTTAGGGTTATGTTGAGGGCTAGGTTTAGAGATCCGGTTAGGGTTACGATTGGAACCCGGGTTAGGGTTATGTTGAGGGCTAGGCTTAGACATCCGGTTAGGGTTACGATTGGACCTCGGGTTAGGGTTATGTTGAGGGCTAGGGTTAGAGATCCGGTTAGGGTTACGATTGGACCTAGGGTTAGGGTTATGTTGAGGGCTAGGGTTAGAGATCCGGTTAGGGTTACGATTGGACCTAGGGTTAGGGTTATGTTGAGGGCTAGGGTTAGAGATCCGGTTAGGGTTACGATTGGACCTAGGGTTAGGGTTATGTTGAGGGCTAGAGTTACAGATCCGGTTAGGGTTACGATCGGACCTAGGGTTAGGGTTATGTTGAGGGCTAGGGTTAGAGATCCGGTTAGGGTCGCGATTGGACCTAGGGTTAGGGTTATGTTGAGGGCTAGGGTTAGAGATCCGGTTAGGGTTACGATTGGACCTAGGGTTAGGGTTATGTTGAGGGCTAGGGTTAGAGATCCGGTTAGGGTTACGATCGGACCTAGGGTTAGGGTTATGTTGAGGGTTAGGGTTAGAGATCCGGTTAGGGTCGCGATTGGACCTAGGGTTAGGGTTATGTTGAGGGCTAGGGTTAGAGATCCGGTTAGGGTTCCGATTGGACCTAGGGTTAGGGTTATGTTGAGGGCTAGGGTTAGAGATCCGGTTAGGGTTACGATTGGACCTAGGGTTAATGTTATGTTGAGGGCTAGGGTTAGAGATCCGGTTAGGGTTACGATTGGACCTAGGGTTAGGGTTATGTTGAGGGCTAGGGTTAGAGATCCGGTTAGGGTTACGATTGGACCTCGGGTTAGGGTTATGTTGAGGGCTAGGGTTAGAGATCCGGTTAGGGTTACGATTGGACCTAGGGTTAGGGTTATGTTGAGGGCTAGGGATAGAGACCCGGTTAGGGTTACGATTGGACCTAGGGTTAGGGTTATGTTGAGGGCTAGGGTTAGAGATCCGGTTAGGGTCGCGATTGGACCTAGCGTTAGGGTTATGTTGAGGGCTAGGGTTAGAGACCCTTTTAGGGTTACGATTGGACCTAGGGTTAGGGTTATGTTGAGGGCTAGGGTTAGAGATCCGGTTAGGGTCGCGATTGGACCTAGGGTTAGGGTTATGTTGAGGGCTAGGGTTAGAGACCCTTTTAGGGTTACGATTGGACCTAGGGTTAGGGTTATGTTGAGGGCTAGGGTTAGAGATCCGGTTAGGGTTACGATTGGACCTAGGGTTAGGGTTATGTTGAGGGCTAGGGTTAGAGATCCGGTTAGGGTTAAGATTGGTCCTAGGGTTAGGGTTATGTTGAGGGCTAGGGTTAGAGATCCGGTTAGGGTTACGATTGGACCTAGGGTTAGGGTTATGTTGAGGGCTAGGGTTAGAGATCCGGTTAGGGTTACGATTGGACCTCGGGTTAGGGTTATGTTGAGGGCTAGGGTTAGAGATCCGGTTAGGGTTACGATTGGACCTCGGGTTAGGGTTATGTTGAGGGCTAGGCTTAGACATCCGGTTAGGGTTACGATTGGACCTCGGGTTAGGGTTATGTTGAGGGCTAGGGTTAGAGATCCGGTTAGGGTTACGATTGGACCTAGGGTTAGGGTTATGTTGAGGGCTAGGGTTAGAGATCCGGTTAGGGTTACGTTTGGACCTAGGGTTAGGGTTATGTTGAGGGCTAGGGTTAGAGATCCGGTTAGGGTTACGATTGGACCTCGGGTTAGGGTTTTGTTGAGGGCTAGGGTTAGAGATCCGGTTAGGGTTACGATTGGACCTCGGGTTAGGGTTATGTTGAGGGCTAGGCTTAGACATCCGGTTAGGGTTACGATTGGACCTCGGGTTAGGGTTATGTTGAGGGCTAGGGTTAGAGATCCGGTTAGGGTTACGTTTGGACCTAGGGTTAGGGTTATGTTGAGGGCTAGGGTTAGAGATCCGGTTAGGGTTACCATTGGACCTAGGGTTAGGGTTATGTTGAGGGCTAGGGTTAGAGATCCGGTTAGGGTTACGATTGGACCTCGGGTTAGGGTTATGTTGAGGGCTAGGGTTAGAGATCCGGTTAGGGTTACGATTGGACCTCGGGTTAGGGTTATGTTGAGGGCTAGGCTTAGACATCCGGTTAGGGTTACGATTGGACCTCGGGTTAGGGTTATGTTGAGGGCTAGGGTTACAGATCCGGTTAGGGTTACGATTGGACCTAGGGTTAGGGTTATGTTGAGGGCTAGGGTTAGAGATCCGGTTAGGATTAGGATTGGACCTAGGGTTAGGGTTATGTTGAGGGCTAGGGTTAGAGATCCGGTTAGGGTTACGATTGGACCTAGGATTAGGGTTATGTTGAGGGCTAGGGTTAGAGATCCGGTTAGGGTTACGATCGGACCTAGGGTTAGGGTTATGTTGAGGGCTAGGGTTAGAGATCCGGTTAGGGTTACGATCGGACCTAGGGTTAGGGTTATGTTGAGGGCTAGGGTTAGAGATCCGGTTAGGGTCGCGATTGGACCTAGGGTTAGGGTTATGTTGAGGGCTAGGGTTAGAGATCCGGTTAGGGTTACGATTGGACCTAGGGTTAGGGTTATGTTGAGGGCTAGGGTTAGAGATCCGGTTAGGGTTACGATTGGACCTAGGGTTAATGTTATGTTGAGGGCTAGGGTTAGAGATCCGGTTAGGGTTACGATTGGACCTAGGGTTAGGGTTATGTTGAGGGCTAGGGTTAGAGATCCGGTTAGGGTTACGATTGGACCTAGGGTTAGGGTTATGTTGAGGGCTAGGGATAGAGACCCGGTTAGGGTTACGATTGGACCTAGGGTTAGGGTTATGTTGAGGGCTAGGGTTAGAGATCCGGTTAGGGTCGCGATTGGACCTAGCGTTAGGGTTATGTTGAGGGCTAGGGTTAGAGACCCTTTTAGGGTTAAGATTGGACCTAGGGTTAGGGTTATGTTGAGGGCTAGGGTTAGAGATCCGGTTAGGTTTACGATTGGACCTAGGGTTAGGGTTATGTTGAGGGCTAGGGTTAGAGATCCGGTTAGGGTTAAGATTGGTCCTAGGGTTAGGGTTATGTTGAGGGCTAGGGTTAGAGATCCGGTTAGGGTTACGATCGGACCTAGGGTTAGGGTTATGTTGAGGGCTAGGGTTAGAGATCCGGTTAGGGTTACGATTGGACCTCGGGTTAGGGTTATGTTGAGGGCTAGGGTTAGAGATCCGGTTAGGGTTACGATTGGACCTCGGGTTAGGGTTATGTTGAGGGCTAGGCTTAGACATCCGGTTAGGGTTACGATTGGACCTCGGGTTAGGGTTATGTTGAGGGCTAGGGTTAGAGATCCGGTTAGGGTTACGATTGGACCTAGGGTTAGGGTTATGTTGAGGGCTAGGGTTAGAGATCCGGTTAGGGTTACGATTGGACCTAGGATTAGGGTTATGTTGAGGGCTAGGGTTAGAGATCCGGTTAGGGTTACGATTGGACCTAGGATTAGGGTTATGTTGAGGGCTAGGGTTAGAGATCCGGTTAGGGTTACGATCGGACCTAGGTTTAGGGTTATGTTGAGGGCTAGGGTTAGAGATCCGGTTAGGGTCGCGATTGGACCTAGGGTTAGGGTTATGTTGAGGGCTAGGGTTAGAGATCCGGTTAGGGTTACGATTGGACCTAGGGTTAGGGTTATGTTGAGGGCTAGGGTTAGAGATCCGGTTAGGGTTACGATTGGACCTAGGGTTAATGTTATGTTGAGGGCTAGGGTTAGAGATCCGGTTAGGGTTACGATTGGACCTAGGGTTAGGGTTATGTTGAGGGCTAGGGTTAGAGATCCGGTTAGGGTTACGATTGGACCTAGGGTTAGGGTTATGTTGAGGGCTAGGGATAGAGACCCGGTTAGGGTTACGATTGGACCTAGGGTTAGGGTTATGTTGAGGGCTAGGGTTAGAGATCAGGTTAGGGTTACGATTGGACCTAGGGTTAGGGTTATGTTGAGGGCTAGGGTTAGAGATCGGGTTAGGGTTACGATTGGACCTAGGGTTAGGGTTATGTTGAGGGCTAGGGTTAGAAATCCGGTTAGGGTTAAGATTGGTCCTAGGGTTAGGGTTATGTTGAGGGCTAGGGTTAGAGATCCGGTTAGGGTTACGATTGGACCTAGGGTTAGGGTTATGTTGAGGGCTAGGGTTAGAGATCCGGTTAGGGTTACGATTGGACCTCGGGTTAGGGTTATGTTGAGGGCTAGGGTTAGAGATCCGGTTAGGGTTACGATTGGAACCCGGGTTAGGGTTATGTTGAGGGCTAGGGTTAGAGATCCGGTTAGGGTTACGATCGGACCTAGGGTTAGGGTTATGTTGAGGGTTAGGGTTAGAGATCCGGTTAGGGTCGCGATTGGACCTAGGGTTAGGGTTATGTTGAGGGCTAGGGTTAGAGATCCGGTTAGGGTCGCGATTGGACCTAGGGTTAGGGTTATGTTGAGGGCTAGGGTTAGAGATCCGGTTAGGGTTACGATAGTACCTAGGGTTAGGGTTATGTTGAGGGCTAGGGTTAGAGATCCGGTTAGGGTTACAATTGGACCTAGGGTTAGGGTTATGTTGAGGGCTAGGGTTAGAGATCCGGTTAGGGTTACGATTGGACCTAGGGTTAGGGTTATGTTGAGGGCTAGGGTTAGAGATCCGGTTAGGGTTACGATTGGACCTAGGGTTAGGGTTATGTTGAGGGCTAGGGTTAGAGATCCGGTTAGGGTTACGATTGGACCTAGGGTTAGGGTTATGTTGAGGGCTAGGGTTAGAGACCCGGTTAGGGTTACGATTGGACCTAGGGTTAGGGTTATGTTGAGGGCTAGGGTTAGAGATCCGGTTAGGGTTACGATTGGACCTAGGGTTAGGGTTATGTTGAGGGCTAGGGTTAGAGATCCGGTTAGGGTTACGATTGGACCTAGGGTTAGGGTTATGTTGAGGGCTAGGGTTAGAGATCCGGTTAGGGTTACGATTGGACCTAGGGTTAGGGTTATGTTGAGGGCTAGGGTTAGAGATCCGGTTAGGGTCGCGATTGGACCTAGGGTTAGGGTTATGTTGAGGGCTAGGGTTAGAGATCCGGTTAGGGTTACGATAGGACCTAGGGTTAGGGTTATGTTGAGGGCTAGGGTTACAGATCCGGTTAGGGTTACAATTGGACCTAGGGTTATGGTTATGTTGAGGGCTAGGGTTAGAGATCCGGTTAGGGTTACGATTGGACCTAGGGTTAGGGTTATGTTGAGGGCTAGGGTTAGAGATCCGGTTAGGGTTACGATTGGACCTAGGGTTAGGGTTATGTTGAGGGCTATGTTTAGAGATCCGGTTAGGGTCGCGATTGGACCTAGGGTTAGGGTTATGTTGAGGGCTAGGGTTAGAGATCTGGTTAGGGTTACGATTGGACCTAGGGTTAGGGTTATGTTGAGGGCTAGGGTTAGAGATCTGGTTAGGGTTACGATTTGACCTAGGGTTAGGGTTTTGTTGAGGGCTAGTGTTAGAGATCCGGTTAGGGTTACGATTGGACCTAGGGTTAGGGTTATGTTGAGGGCTAGGCTTAGACATCCGGTTAGGGTTACGATTGGACCTCGGGTTAGGGTTATGTTGAGGGCTAGGGTTAGAGATCCGGTTAGGGTTACGATTGGACCTAGGGTTAGGGTTATGTTGAGGGCTAGGGTTAGAGATCCGGTTAGGGTTACGATTGGACCTAGGGTTAGGGTTATGTTGAGGGCTAGGGTTAGAGATCCGGTTAGGGTTACGATTGGACCTAGGGTTAGGGTTATGTTGAGGGCTAGGGTTACAGATCCGGTTAGGGTTACGATCGGACCTAGGGTTAGGGTTATGTTGAGGGCTAGGGTTAGAGATCCGGTTAGGGTCGCGATTGGACCTAGGGTTAGGGTTATGTTGAGGGCTAGGGTTAGAGATCCGGTTAGGGTTACGATTGGACCTAGGGTTAGGGTTATGTTGAGGGCTAGGGTTAGAGATCCGGTTAGGGTTACGATCGGACCTAGGGTTAGGGTTATGTTGAGGGTTAGGGTTAGAGATCCGGTTAGGGTCGCGATTGGACCTAGGGTTAGGGTTATGTTGAGGGCTAGGGTTAGAGATCCGGTTAGGGTTCCGATTGGACCTAGGGTTAGGGTTATGTTGAGGGCTAGGGTTAGAGATCCGGTTAGGGTTACGATTGGACCTAGGGTTAATGTTATGTTGAGGGCTAGGGTTAGAGATCCGGTTAGGGTTACGATTGGACCTAGGGTTAGGGTTATGTTGAGGGCTAGGGTTAGAGATCCGGTTAGGGTTACGATTGGACCTCGGGTTAGGGTTATGTTGAGGGCTAGGGTTAGAGATCCGGTTAGGGTTACGATTGGACCTAGGGTTAGGGTTATGTTGAGGGCTAGGGATAGAGACCCGGTTAGGGTTACGATTGGACCTAGGGTTAGGGTTATGTTGAGGGCTAGGGTTAGAGATCCGGTTAGGGTCGCGATTGGACCTAGCGTTAGGGTTATGTTGAGGGCTAGGGTTAGAGACCCTTTTAGGGTTACGATTGGACCTAGGGTTAGGGTTATGTTGAGGGCTAGGGTTAGAGATCCGGTTAGGGTCGCGATTGGACCTAGGGTTAGGGTTATGTTGAGGGCTAGGGTTAGAGACCCTTTTAGGGTTACGATTGGACCTAGGGTTAGGGTTATGTTGAGGGCTAGGGTTAGAGATCCGGTTAGGGTTACGATTGGACCTAGGGTTAGGGTTATGTTGAGGGCTAGGGTTAGAGATCCGGTTAGGGTTAAGATTGGTCCTAGGGTTAGGGTTATGTTGAGGGCTAGGGTTAGAGATCCGGTTAGGGTTACGATTGGACCTAGGGTTAGGGTTATGTTGAGGGCTAGGGTTAGAGATCCGGTTAGGGTTACGATTGGACCTCGGGTTAGGGTTATGTTGAGGGCTAGGGTTAGAGATCCGGTTAGGGTTACGATTGGACCTCGGGTTAGGGTTATGTTGAGGGCTAGGCTTAGACATCCGGTTAGGGTTACGATTGGACCTCGGGTTAGGGTTATGTTGAGGGCTAGGGTTAGAGATCCGGTTAGGGTTACGATTGGACCTAGGGTTAGGGTTATGTTGAGGGCTAGGGTTAGAGATCCGGTTAGGGTTACGTTTGGACCTAGGGTTAGGGTTATGTTGAGGGCTAGGGTTAGAGATCCGGTTAGGGTTACGATTGGACCTCGGGTTAGGGTTTTGTTGAGGGCTAGGGTTAGAGATCCGGTTAGGGTTACGATTGGACCTCGGGTTAGGGTTATGTTGAGGGCTAGGCTTAGACATCCGGTTAGGGTTACGATTGGACCTCGGGTTAGGGTTATGTTGAGGGCTAGGGTTAGAGATCCGGTTAGGGTTACGTTTGGACCTAGGGTTAGGGTTATGTTGACGGCTAGGGTTAGAGATCCGGTTAGGGTTACCATTGGACCTAGGGTTAGGGTTATGTTGAGGGCTAGGGTTAGAGATCCGGTTAGGGTTACGATTGGACCTCGGGTTAGGGTTATGTTGAGGGCTAGGGTTAGAGATCCGGTTAGGGTTACGATTGGACCTCTTGTTAGGGTTATGTTGAGGGCTAGGCTTAGACATCCGGTTAGGGTTACGATTGGACCTCGGGTTAGGGTTATGTTGAGGGCTAGGGTTACAGATCCGGTTAGGGTTACGATTGGACCTAGGGTTAGGGTTATGTTGAGGGCTAGGGTTAGAGATCCGGTTAGGATTAGGATTGGACCTAGGGTTAGGGTTATGTTGAGGGCTAGGGTTAGAGATCCGGTTAGGGTTACGATTGGACCTAGGATTAGGGTTATGTTGAGGGCTAGGGTTAGAGATCCGGTTAGGGTTACGATCGGACCTAGGGTTAGGGTTATGTTGAGGGCTAGGGTTAGAGATCCGGTTAGGGTTACGATCGGACCTAGGGTTAGGGTTATGTTGAGGGCTAGGGTTAGAGATCCGGTTAGGGTCGCGATTGGACCTAGGGTTAGGGTTATGTTGAGGGCTAGGGTTAGAGATCCGGTTAGGGTTACGATTGGACCTAGGGTTAGGGTTATGTTGAGGGCTAGGGTTAGAGATCCGGTTAGGGTTACGATTGGACCTAGGGTTAATGTTATGTTGAGGGCTAGGGTTAGAGATCCGGTTAGGGTTACGATTGGACCTAGGGTTAGGGTTATGTTGAGGGCTAGGGTTAGAGATCCGGTTAGGGTTACGATTGGACCTAGGGTTAGGGTTATGTTGAGGGCTAGGGATAGAGACCCGGTTAGGGTTACGATTGGACCTAGGGTTAGGGTTATGTTGAGGGCTAGGGTTAGAGATCCGGTTAGGGTCGCGATTGGACCTAGCGTTAGGGTTATGTTGAGGGCTAGGGTTAGAGACCCTTTTAGGGTTAAGATTGGACCTAGGGTTAGGGTTATGTTGAGGGCTAGGGTTAGAGATCCGGTTAGGTTTACGATTGGACCTAGGGTTAGGGTTATGTTGAGGGCTAGGGTTAGAGATCCGGTTAGGGTTAAGATTGGTCCTAGGGTTAGGGTTATGTTGAGGGCTAGGGTTAGAGATCCGGTTAGGGTTACGATCGGACCTAGGGTTAGGGTTATGTTGAGGGCTAGGGTTAGAGATCCGGTTAGGGTTACGATTGGACCTCGGGTTAGGGTTATGTTGAGGGCTAGGGTTAGAGATCCGGTTAGGGTTACGATTGGACCTCGGGTTAGGGTTATGTTGAGGGCTAGGCTTAGACATCCGGTTAGGGTTACGATTGGACCTCGGGTTAGGGTTATGTTGAGGGCTAGGGTTAGAGATCCGGTTAGGGTTACGATTGGACCTAGGGTTAGGGTTATGTTGAGGGCTAGGGTTAGAGATCCGGTTAGGGTTACGATTGGACCTAGGGTTAGGGTTATGTTGAGGGCTAGGGTTAGAGATCCGGTTAGGGTTACGATTGGACCTAGGATTAGGGTTATGTTGAGGGCTAGGGTTAGAGATCCGGTTAGGGTTACGATCGGACCTAGGTTTAGGGTTATGTTGAGGGCTAGGGTTAGAGATCCGGTTAGGGTCGCGATTGGACCTAGGGTTAGGGTTATGTTGAGGGCTAGGGTTAGAGATCCGGTTAGGGTTACGATTGGACCTAGGGTTAGGGTTATGTTGAGGGCTAGGGTTAGAGATCCGGTTAGGGTTACGATTGGACCTAGGGTTAATGTTATGTTGAGGGCTAGGGTTAGAGATCCGGTTAGGGTTACGATTGGACCTAGGGTTAGGGTTATGTTGAGGGCTAGGGTTAGAGATCCGGTTAGGGTTACGATTGGACCTAGGGTTAGGGTTATGTTGAGGGCTAGGGATAGAGACCCGGTTAGGGTTACGATTGGACCTAGGGTTAGGGTTATGTTGAGGGCTAGGGTTAGAGATCAGGTTAGGGTTACGATTGGACCTAGGGTTAGGGTTATGTTGAGGGCTAGGGTTAGAGATCGGGTTAGGGTTACGATTGGACCTAGGGTTAGGGTTATGTTGAGGGCTAGGGTTAGAAATCCGGTTAGGGTTAAGATTGGTCCTAGGGTTAGGGTTATGTTGAGGGCTAGGGTTAGAGATCCGGTTAGGGTTACGATTGGACCTAGGGTTAGGGTTATGTTGAGGGCTAGGGTTAGAGATCCGGTTAGGGTTACGATTGGACCTCGGGTTAGGGTTATGTTGAGGGCTAGGGTTAGAGATCCGGTTAGGGTTACGATTGGAACCCGGGTTAGGGTTATGTTGAGGGCTAGGCTTAGACATCCGGTTAGGGTTACGTTTGGACCTCGGGTTAGGGTTATGTTGAGGGCTAGGGTTAGAGATCCGGTTAGGGTTACGATCGGACCTAGGGTTAGGGTTATGTTGAGGGTTAGGGTTAGAGATCCGGTTAGGGTCGCGATTGGACCTAGGGTTAGGGTTATGTTGAGGGCTAGGGTTAGAGATCCGGTTAGGGTCGCGATTGGACCTAGGGTTAGGGTTATGTTGAGGGCTAGGGTTAGAGATCCGGTTAGGGTTACGATAGTACCTAGGGTTAGGGTTATGTTGAGGGCTAGGGTTAGAGATCCGGTTAGGGTTACAATTGGACCTAGGGTTAGGGTTATGTTGAGGGCTAGGGTTAGAGATCCGGTTAGGGTTACGATTGGACCTAGGGTTAGGGTTATGTTGAGGGCTAGGGTTAGAGATCCGGTTAGGGTTACGATTGGACCTAGGGTTAGGGTTATGTTGAGGGCTAGGGTTAGAGATCCGGTTAGGGTTACGATTGGACCTAGGGTTAGGGTTATGTTGAGGGCTAGGGTTAGAGACCCGGTTAGGGTTACGATTGGACCTAGGGTTAGGGTTATGTTGAGGGCTAGGGTTAGAGATCCGGTTAGGGTTACGATTGGACCTAGGGTTAGGGTTATGTTGAGGGCTAGGGTTAGAGATCCGGTTAGGGTTACGATTGGACCTAGGGTTAGGGTTATGTTGAGGGCTAGGGTTAGAGATCCGGTTAGGGTTACGATTGGACCTAGGGTTAGGGTTATGTTGAGGGCTAGGGTTAGAGATCCGGTTAGGGTCGCGATTGGACCTAGGGTTAGGGTTATGTTGAGGGCTAGGGTTAGAGATCCGGTTAGGGTTACGATAGGACCTAGGGTTAGGGTTATGTTGAGGGCTAGGGTTACAGATCCGGTTAGGGTTACAATTGGACCTAGGGTTATGGTTATGTTGAGGGCTAGGGTTAGAGATCCGGTTAGGGTTACGATTGGACCTAGGGTTAGGGTTATGTTGAGGGCTAGGGTTAGAGATCCGGTTAGGGTTACGATTGGACCTAGGGTTAGGGTTATGTTGAGGGCTATGTTTAGAGATCCGGTTAGGGTCGCGATTGGACCTAGGGTTAGGGTTATGTTGAGGGCTAGGGTTAGAGATCTGGTTAGGGTTACGATTGGACCTAGGGTTAGGGTTATGTTGAGGGCTAGGGTTAGAGATCTGGTTAGGGTTACGATTTGACCTAGGGTTAGGGTTTTGTTGAGGGCTAGTGTTAGAGATCCGGTTAGGGTTACGATTGGACCTAGGGTTAGGGTTATGTTGAGGGCTAGGGTTAGAGATCCGGTTAGGGTCGCGATTGGACCTAGGGTTAGGGTTATGTTGAGGGCTAGGGTTAGAGACCCTTTTAGGGTTACGATTGGACCTAGGGTTAGGGTTATGTTGAGGGCTAGGGTTAGAGATCCGGTTAGGGTTACGATTGGACCTAGGGTTAGGGTTATGTTGAGGGCTAGGGTTAGAGATCCGGTTAGGGTTAAGATTGGTCCTAGGGTTAGGGTTATGTTGAGGGCTAGGGTTAGAGATCCGGTTAGGGTTACGATTGGACCTAGGGTTAGGGTTATGTTGAGGGCTAGGGTTAGAGATCCGGTTAGGGTTACGATTGGACCTCGGGTTAGGGTTATGTTGAGGGCTAGGGTTAGAGAACCGGTTAGGGTTACGATTGGACCTCGGGTTAGGGTTATGTTGAGGGCTAGGCTTAGACATCCGGTTAGGGTTACGATTGGACCTCGGGTTAGGGTTATGTTGAGGGCTAGGGTTAGAGATCCGGTTAGGGTTACGATTGGACCTAGGGTTAGGGTTATGTTGAGGGCTAGGGTTAGAGATCCGGTTAGGGTTACGATTGGACCTAGGGTTAGGGTTATGTTGAGGACTAGGGTTAGAGATCCGGTTAGGGTTACGATCGGACCTAGGGTTAGGGTTATGTTGAGGGCTAGGGTTAGAGATCCGGTTAGGGTTACGATCGGACCTAGGGTTAGGGTTATGTTGAGGGCTAGGGTTAGAGATCCGGTTAGGGTCGCGATTGGACCTAGGGTTAGGGTTATGTTGAGGGCTAGGGTTAGAGATCCGGTTAGGGTTACGATTGGACCTAGGGTTAGGGTTATGTTGAGGGCTAGGGTTAGAGATCCGGTTAGGGTTACGATTGGACCTAGGGTTAATGTTATGTTGAGGGCTAGGGTTAGAGATCCGGTTAGGGTTACGATTGGACCTAGGGTTAGGGTTATGTTGAGGGCTAGGGTTAGAGATCCGGTTAGGGTTACGATTGGACCTAGGGTTAGGGTTATGTTGAGGGCTAGGGATAGAGACCCGGTTAGGGTTACGATTGGACCTAGGGTTAGGGTTATGTTGAGGGCTAGGGTTAGAGATCCGGTTAGGGTTACGATTGGACCTAGGGTTAGGGTTATGTTGAGGGCTAGGGTTAGAGATCCGGTTAGGGTTACGATTGGACCTAGGGTTAGGGTTATGTTGAGGGCTAGGGTTAGAGATCCGGTTAGGGTCGCGATTGGACCTAGGGTTAGGGTTATGTTGAGGGCTAGGGTTAGAGATCCGGTTAGGGTTACGATAGGACCTAGGGTTAGGGTTATGTTGAGGGCTAGGGTTAGAGATCCGGTTAGGGTTACAATTGGACCTAGGGTTAGGGTTATGTTGAGGGCTAGGGTTAGAGATCCGGTTAGGGTTACGATTGGACCTAGGGTTAGGGTTATGTTGAGGGCTAGGGTTAGAGATCCGGTTAGGGTTACGATTGTACCTAGGGTTAGGGTTATGTTGAGGGCTAGGGTTAGAGATCCGGTTAGGGTTACGATTGGACCTAGGGTTAGGGTTATGTTGAGGGCTAGGGTTAGAGATCCGGTTAGGGTTACGATTGGACCTAGGGTTAGGGTTATGTTGAGGGCTAGGGTTAGAGATCCGGTTAGGGTCGCGATTGGACCTAGGGTTAGGGTTATGTTGAGGGCTAGGGTTAGAGATCCGGTTAGGGTTACGATAGGACCTAGGGTTAGGGTTATGTTGAGGACTAGGGTTAGAGATCCGGTTAGGGTTACAATTGGACCTAGGGTTAGGGTTATGTTGAGGGCTAGGGTTAGAGATCCGGTTAGGGTTACGATTGGACCTAGGGTTAGGGTTATGTTGAGGGCTAGGGATAGAGACCCGGTTAGGGTTATGATTGGACCTAGGGTTAGGGTTATGTTGAGGGCTAGGGTTAGAGATCAGGTTAGGGTTACGATTGGACCTAGGGTTAGGGTTATGATGAGGGCTAGGGTTAGAGATCCGGTTAGGGTTACGATTGGACCTAGGGTTAGGGTTATGTTGAGGGCTAGGGTTAGAGATCCGGTTAGGGTTACGATTGGACCTAGGGTTAGGGTTATGTTGAGGGCTAGGGTTAGAGATCCGGTTAGGGTTAAGATTGGTCCTAGGGTTAGGGTTATGTTGAGGGCTAGGGTTAGAGATCCGGTTAGGGTTACGATTGGACCTAGGGTTAGGGTTATGTTGAGGGCTAGGGTTAGAGATCCGGTTAAGGTTACGATTGGACCTAGGGTTAGGGTTATGTTGAGGGCTAGGGTTAGAGATCCGGTTAGGGTTACGATTGGACCTAGGGTTAGGGTTATGTTGAGGGCTAGGGATAGAGACCCGGTTAGGGTTACGATTGGACCTAGGGTGAGGGTTATGTTGAGGGCTAGGGTTAGAGATCCGGTTAGGGTTACGATAGGACCTAGGGTTAGGGTTATGTTGAGGGCTAGGGTTAGAGATCCGGTTAGGGTTACAATTGGACCTAGGGTTAGGGTTATGTTGAGGGCTAGGGTTAGAGATCCGGTTAGGGTTACGATTGGACCTCGGGTTAGGGTTATGTTGAGGGCTAGGGTTAGAGATCCGGTTAGGGTTACGATTGGACCTCGGGTTAGGGTTATGTTGAGGGCTAGGCTTAGACATCCGGTTAGGGTTACGATTGGACCTCGGGTTAGGGTTATGTTGAGGGCTAGGGTTAGAGATCCGGTTAGGGTTACGATTGGACCTAGGGTTAGGGTTATGTTGAGGGCTAGGGTTAGAGATCCGGTTAGGGTTACGATTGGACCTAGGGTTAGGGTTATGTTGAGGACTAGGGTTAGAGATCCGGTTAGGGTTACGATCGGACCTAGGGTTAGGGTTATGTTGAGGGCTAGGGTTAGAGATCCGGTTAGGGTTACGATCGGACCTAGGGTTAGGGTTATGTTGAGGGCTAGGGTTAGAGATCCGGTTAGGGTCGCGATTGGACCTAGGGTTAGGGTTATGTTGAGGGCTAGGGTTAGAGATCCGGTTAGGGTTACGATTGGACCTAGGGTTAGGGTTATGTTGAGGGCTAGGGTTAGAGATCCGGTTAGGGTTACGATTGGACCTAGGGTTAATGTTATGTTGAGGGCTAGGGTTAGAGATCCGGTTAGGGTTACGATTGGACCTAGGGTTAGGGTTATGTTGAGGGCTAGGGTTAGAGATCCGGTTAGGGTTACGATTGGACCTAGGGTTAGGGTTATGTTGAGGGCTAGGGATAGAGATCCGGTTAGGGTTACGATCGGACCTAAGGTTAGGGTTATGTTGAGGGCTAGGGTTAGAGATCCGGTTAGGGTTACGATCGGACCTAGGGTTAGGGTTATGTTGAGGGCTAGGGTTAGAGATCCGGTTAGGGTTACGATCGGACCTAGGGTTAGGGTTATGTTGAGGGCTAGGGTTAGAGATCCGGTTAGGGTCGCGATTGGACCTAGGGTTAGGGTTATGTTGAGGGCTAGGGTTAGAGATCCGGTTAGGGTTACGATTGGACCTAGGGTTAGGGTTATGTTGAGGGCTAGGGTTAGAGATCCGGTTAGGGTTACGATTGGACCTAGGGTTAGGGTTATGTTGAGGGCTAGGGTTAGAGATCCGGTTAGGGTTACGATTGGACCTAGGGTTAATGTTATGTTGAGGGCTAGGGTTAGAGATCCGGTTAGGGTTACGATTGGACCTAGGGTTAGGGTTATGTTGAGGGCTAGGGTTAGAGATCCGGTTAGGGTTACGATTGGACCTAGGGTTAGGGTTATGTTGAGGGCTAGGGATAGAGACCCGGTTAGGGTTACGATTGGACCTAGGGTTAGGGTTATGTTGAGGGCTAGGGTTAGAGATCCGGTTAGGGTTACGATTGGACCTAAGGTTAGGGTTATGTTGAGGGCTAGGGTTAGAGATCCGGTTAGGGTTACGATTGGACCTAGGGTTAGGGTTATGTTGAGGGCTAGGGTTAGAGATCCGGTTAGGGTTACGATTGGACCTAGGGTTAGGGTTATGTTGAGGGCTAGGGTTAGAGATCCGGTTAGGGTCGCGATTGGACCTAGGGTTAGGGTTATGTTGAGGGCTAGGGTTAGAGATCCGGTTAGGTTTACGATAGGACCTAGGGTTAGGGTTATGTTGAGGGCTAGGGTTAGAGATCCGGTTAGGGTTACGATTGGACCTAGGGTTAGGGTTATGTTGAGGGCTAGGGTTAGAGATCCGGTTAGGGTTACGATTGGACCTAGGGTTAGGGTTATGTTGAGGGCTAGGGTTAGAGATCCGGTTAGGGTTACGATTGGACCTAGGGTTAGGGTTATGTTGAGGGCTAGGGTTAGAGATCCGGTTAGGGTTACGATTGGACCTAGGTTTAGGGTTATGTTGAGGGCTAGGGTTAGAGACTCGGTTAGGGTTACGATTGGACCTAGGGTTAGGGTTATATTGAGGGCTAGGGTTAGAGATACGGTTAGGGTTACGATTGGACCTAGGGTTAGGGTTATGTTTGGGCTAGGGTTAGAGATCCGGTTAGGGTTACGATTGGACCTAGGGTTAGGGTTATGTTGAGGGCTAGGGTTAGAGATCCGGTTAGGGTTACGATCGGACCTAGGGTTAGGGTTATGTTGAGGGCTAGGGTTAGAGATCCGGTTAGGGTCGCGATTGGACCTAGGGTTAGGGTTATGTTGAGGGCTAGGGTTAGAGATCCGGTTAGGGTTACGATTGGACCTAGGGTTAGGGTTATGTTGAGGGCTAGGGTTAGAGATCCGGTTAGGGTTACGATTGGACCTAGGGCTAATGTTATGTTGAGGGCTAGGGTTAGAGATCCGGTTAAGGTTACGATTGGACCTAGGGTTAGGGTTATGTTGAGGGCTAGGGTTAGAGATCCGGTTAGGGTTACGATTGGACCTAGGGTTAGGGTTATGTTGAGGGCTAGGGATAGAGACCCGGTTAGGGTTACGATTGGACCTAGGGTGAGGGTTATGTTGAGGGCTAGGGTTAGAGATCCGGTTAGGGTTACGATAGGACCTAGGGTTAGGGTTATGTTGAGGGCTAGGGTTAGAGATCCGGTTAGGGTTACAATTGGACCTAGGGTTAGGGTTATGTTGAGGGCTAGGGTTAGAGATCCGGTTAGGGTTACGATTGGACCTCGGGTTAGGGTTATGTTGAGGGCTAGGGTTAGAGATCCGGTTAGGGTTACGATTGGACCTCGGGTTAGGGTTATGTTGAGGGCTAGGCTTAGACATCCGGTTAGGGTTACGATTGGACCTCGGGTTAGGGTTATGTTGAGGGCTAGGGTTAGAGATCCGGTTAGGGTTACGATTGGACCTAGGGTTAGGGTTATGTTGAGGGCTAGGGTTAGAGATCCGGTTAGGGTTACGATTGGACCTAGGGTTAGGGTTATGTTGAGGACTAGGGTTAGAGATCCGGTTAGGGTTACGATCGGACCTAGGGTTAGGGTTATGTTGAGGGCTAGGGTTAGAGATCCGGTTAGGGTTACGATCGGACCTAGGGTTAGGGTTATGTTGAGGGCTAGGGTTAGAGATCCGGTTAGGGTCGCGATTGGACCTAGGGTTAGGGTTATGTTGAGGGCTAGGGTTAGAGATCCGGTTAGGGTTACGATTGGACCTAGGGTTAGGGTTATGTTGAGGGCTAGGGTTAGAGATCCGGTTAGGGTTACGATTGGACCTAGGGTTAATGTTATGTTGAGGGCTAGGGTTAGAGATCCGGTTAGGGTTACGATTGGACCTAGGGTTAGGGTTATGTTGAGGGCTAGGGTTAGAGATCCGGTTAGGGTTACGATTGGACCTAGGGTTAGGGTTATGTTGAGGGCTAGGGATAGAGATCCGGTTAGGGTTACGATCGGACCTAAGGTTAGGGTTATGTTGAGGGCTAGGGTTAGAGATCCGGTTAGGGTTACGATCGGACCTAGGGTTAGGGTTATGTTGAGGGCTAGGGTTAGAGATCCGGTTAGGGTTACGATCGGACCTAGGGTTAGGGTTATGTTGAGGGCTAGGGTTAGAGATCCGGTTAGGGTCGCGATTGGACCTAGGGTTAGGGTTATGTTGAGGGCTAGGGTTAGAGATCCGGTTAGGGTTACGATTGGACCTAGGGTTAGGGTTATGTTGAGGGCTAGGGTTAGAGATCCGGTTAGGGTTACGATTGGACCTAGGGTTAATGTTATGTTGAGGGCTAGGGTTAGAGATCCGGTTAGGGTTACGATTGGACCTAGGGTTAGGGTTATGTTGAGGGCTAGGGTTAGAGATCCGGTTAGGGTTACGATCGGACCTAGGGTTAGGGTTATGTTGAGGGCTAAGGTTAGAGATCCGGTTAGGGTTACGATCGGACCTAGGGTTAGGGTTATGTTGAGGGCTAGGGTTAGAGATCCGGTTAGGGTCGCGATTGGACCTAGGGTTAGGGTTATGTTGAGGGCTAGGGTTAGAGATCCGGTTAGGGTTACGATTGGACCTAGGGTTAGGGTTATGTTGAGGGCTAGGGTTAGAGATCCGGTTAGGGTTACGATTGGACCTAGGGTTAATGTTATGTTGAGGGCTAGGGTTAGAGATCCGGTTAGGGTTACGATTGGACCTAGGGTTAGGGTTATGTTGAGGGCTAGGGTTAGAGATCCGGTTAGGGTTACGATTGGACCTAGGGTTAGGGTTATGTTGAGGGCTAGGGATAGAGATCCGGTTAGGGTTACGATCGGACCTAAGGTTAGGGTTATGTTGAGGGCTAGGGTTAGAGATCCGGTTAGGGTTACGATCGGACCTAGGGTTAGGGTTATGTTGAGGGCTAGGGTTAGAGATCCGGTTAGGGTTACGATCGGACCTAGGGTTAGGGTTATGTTGAGGGCTAGGGTTAGAGATCCGGTTAGGGTCGCGATTGGACCTAGGGTTAGGGTTATGTTGAGGGCTAGGGTTAGAGATCCGGTTAGGGTTACGATTGGACCTAGGGTTAGGGTTATGTTGAGGGCTAGGGTTAGAGATCCGGTTAGGGTTACGATTGGACCTAGGGTTAGGGTTATGTTGAGGGCTAGGGTTAGAGATCCGGTTAGGGTTACGATCGGACCTAGGGTTAGGGTTATGTTGAGGGCTAGGGTTAGAGATCCGGTTAGGGTCGCGATTGGACCTAGGGTTAGGGTTATGTTGAGGGCTAGGGTTAGAGATCCGGTTAGGGTTACGATTGGACCTAGGGTTAGGGTTATGTTGAGGGCTAGGGTTAGAGATCCGGTTAGGGTTACGATTGGACCTAGGGCTAATGTTATGTTGAGGGCTAGGGTTAGAGATCCGGTTAGGGTTACGATTGGACCTAGGGTTAGGGTTATGTTGAGGGCTAGGGTTAGAGATCCGGTTAGGGTTACGATTGGACCTAGGGTTAGGGTTATGTTGAGGGCTAGGGATAGAGACCCGGTTAGGGTTACGATTGGACCTAGGGTGAGGGTTATGTTGAGGGCTAGGGTTAGAGATCCGGTTAGGGTTACAATAGGACCTAGGGTTAGGGTTATGTTGAGGGCTAGGGTTAGAGATCCGGTTAGGGTTACAATTGGACCTAGGGTTAGGGTTATGTTGAGGGCTAGGGTTAGAGATCCGGTTAGGGTTACGATTGGACCTCGGGTTAGGGTTATGTTGAGGGCTAGGGTTAGAGATCCGGTTAGGGTTACGATTGGACCTCGGGTTAGGGTTATGTTGAGGGCTAGGCTTAGACATCCGGTTAGGGTTACGATTGGACCTCGGGTTAGGGTTATGTTGAGGGCTAGGGTTAGAGATCCGGTTAGGGTTACGATTGGACCTAGGGTTAGGGTTATGTTGAGGGCTAGGGTTAGAGATCCGGTTAGGGTTACGATTGGACCTAGGGTTAGGGTTATGTTGAGGACTAGGGTTAGAGATCCGGTTAGGGTTACGATCGGACCTAGGGTTAGGGTTATGTTGAGGGCTAGGGTTAGAGATCCGGTTAGGGTTACGATCGGACCTAGGGTTAGGGTTATGTTGAGGGCTAGGGTTAGAGATCCGGTTAGGGTCGCGATTGGACCTAGGGTTAGGGTTATGTTGAGGGCTAGGGTTAGAGATCCGGTTAGGGTTACGATTGGACCTAGGGTTAGGGTTATGTTGAGGGCTAGGGTTAGAGATCCGGTTAGGGTTACGATTGGACCTAGGGTTAATGTTATGTTGAGGGCTAGGGTTAGAGATCCGGTTAGGGTTACGATTGGACCTAGGGTTAGGGTTATGTTGAGGGCTAGGGTTAGAGATCCGGTTAGGGTTACGATTGGACCTAGGGTTAGGGTTATGTTGAGGGCTAGGGATAGAGATCCGGTTAGGGTTACGATCGGACCTAAGGTTAGGGTTATGTTGAGGGCTAGGGTTAGAGATCCGGTTAGAGTTACGATCGGACCTAGGGTTAGGGTTATGTTGAGGGCTAGGGTTAGAGATCCGGTTAGGGTTACGATCGGACCTAGGGTTAGGGTTATGTTGAGGGCTAGGGTTAGAGATCCGGTTAGGGTCGCGATTGGACCTAGGGTTAGGGTTATGTTGAGGGCTAGGGTTAGAGATCCGGTTAGGGTTACGATTGGACCTAGGGTTAGGGTTATGTTCAGGGCTAGGGTTAGAGATCCGGTTAGGGTTACGATTGGACCTAGGGTTAATGTTATGTTGAGGGCTAGGGTTAGAGATCCGGTTAGGGTTACGATTGGACCTAGGGTTAGGGTTATGTTGAGGGCTAGGGTTAGAGATCCGGTTAGGGTTACGATCGGACCTAGGGTTAGGGTTATGTTGAGGGCTAAGGTTAGAGATCCGGTTAGGGTTACGATCGGACCTAGGGTTAGGGTTATGTTGAGGGCTAGGGTTAGAGATCCGGTTAGGGTCGCGATTGGACCTAGGGTTAGGGTTATGTTGAGGGCTAGGGTTAGAGATCCGGTTAGGGTTACGATTGGACCTAGGGTTAGGGTTATGTTGAGGGCTAGGGTTAGAGATCCGGTTAGGGTTACGATTGGACCTAGGGTTAATGTTATGTTGAGGGCTAGGGTTAGAGATCCGGTTAGGGTTACGATTGGACCTAGGGTTAGGGTTATGTTGAGGGCTAGGGTTAGAGATCCGGTTAGGGTTACGATTGGACCTAGGGTTAGGGTTATGTTGAGGGCTAGGGATAGAGATCCGGTTAGGGTTACGATCGGACCTAAGGTTAGGGTTATGTTGAGGGCTAGGGTTAGAGATCCGGTTAGGGTTACGATCGGACCTAGGGTTAGGGTTATGTTGAGGGCTAGGGTTAGAGATCCGGTTAGGGTTACGATCGGACCTAGGGTTAGGGTTATGTTGAGGGCTAGGGTTAGAGATCCGGTTAGGGTCGCGATTGGACCTAGGGTTAGGGTTATGTTGAGGGCTAGGGTTAGAGATCCGGTTAGGGTTACGATTGGACCTAGGGTTAGGGTTATGTTGAGGGCTAGGGTTAGAGATCCGGTTAGGGTTACGATTGGACCTAGGGTTAGGGTTATGTTGAGGGCTAGGGTTAGAGATCCGGTTAGGGTTACGATTGGACCTAGGGTTAGGGTTATGTTGAGGGCTAGGGTTAGAGATCCGGTTAGGGTTACGATCGGACCTAGGGTTAGGGTTATGTTGAGGGCTAGGGTTAGAGATCCGGTTAGGGTTACGATCGGACCTAGGGTGAGGGTTATGTTGAGGGCTAGGGTTAGAGATCCGGTTAGGGTCGCGATTGGACCTAGGGTTAGGGTTATGTTGAGGGCTAGGGTTAGAGATCCGGTTAGGGTTACGATTGGACCTAGGGTTAGGGTTATGTTGAGGGCTAGGTTTAGAGATCCGGTTAGGGTTACGATTGGACCTAGGGTTAATGTTATGTTGAGGGCTAGGGTTAGAGATCCGGTTAGGGTTACGATTGGACCTAGGGTTAGGGTTATGTTGAGGGCTAGGGTTAGAGATCCGGTTAGGGTTACGATTGGACCTAGGGTTAGGGTTATGTTGAGGGCTAGGTATAGAGACCCGGTTAGGGTTACGATTGGACCTAGGGTTAGGGTTATGTTGAGGGCTAGGGTTAGAGATCCGGTTAGGGTTACGATTGGACCTAGGGTTAGGGTTATGTTGAGGGCTAGGGTTAGAGATCCGGTTAGGGTTACGATTGGACCTAGGGTTAATGTTATGTTGAGGGCTAGGGTTAGAGATCCGGTTAGGGTTACGATTGGACCTAGGGTTAGGGTTATGTTGAGGGCTAGGGTTAGAGATCCGGTTAGGGTTACGATTGGACCTAGGGTTAGGGTTATGTTGAGGGCTAGGGATAGAGACCCGGTTAGGGTTACGATTGGACCTAGGGTTAGGGTTATGTTGAGGGCTAGGGTTAGAGATCCGGTTAGGGTTACGATTGGACCTAAGGTTAGGGTTATGTTGAGGGCTAGGGTTAGAGATCCGGTTAGGGTTACGATTGGACCTAGGGTTAGGGTTATGTTGAGGGCTAGGGTTAGAGATCCGGTTAGGGTTACGATTGGACCTAGGGTTAGGGTTATGTTGAGGGCTAGGGTTAGAGATCCGGTTAGGGTCGCGATTGGACCTAGGGTTAGGGTTATGTTGAGGGCTAGGGTTAGAGATCCGGTTAGGGTTACGATAGGACCTAGGGTTAGGGTTATGTTGAGGGCTAGGGTTAGAGATCCGGTTAGGGTTACGATTGGACCTAGGGTTAGGGTTATGTTGAGGGCTAGGGTTAGAGATCCGGTTAGGGTTACGATTGGACCTAGGGTTAGGGTTATGTTGAGGGCTAGGGTTAGAGATCCGGTTAGGGTTACGATTGGACCTAGGGTTAGGGTTATGTTGAGGGCTAGGGTTAGAGATCCGGTTAGGGTTACGATTGGACCTAGGTTTAGGGTTATGTTGAGGGCTAGGGTTAGAGACTCGGTTAGGGTTACGATTGGACCTAGGGTTAGGGTTATATTGAGGGCTAGGGTTAGAGATACGGTTAGGGTTACGATTGGACCTAGGGTTAGGGTTATGTTTGGGCTAGGGTTAGAGATCCGGTTAGGGTTACGATTGGACCTAGGGTTAGGGTTATGTTGAGGGCTAGGGTTAGAGATCCGGTTAGGGTTACGATCGGACCTAGGGTTAGGGTTATGTTGAGGGCTAGGGTTAGAGATCCGGTTAGGGTCGCGATTGGACCTAGGGTTAGGGTTATGTTGAGGGCTAGGGTTAGAGATCCGGTTAGGGTTACGATTGGACCTAGGGTTAGGGTTATGTTGAGGGCTAGGGTTAGAGATCCGGTTAGGGTTACGATTGGACCTAGGGCTAATGTTATGTTGAGGGCTAGGGTTAGAGATCCGGTTAGGGTTACGATTGGACCTAGGGTTAGGGTTATGTTGAGGGCTAGGGTTAGAGATCCGGTTAGGGTTACGATTGGACCTAGGGTTAGGGTTATGTTGAGGGCTAGGGATAGAGACCCGGTTAGGGTTACGATTGGACCTAGGGTGAGGGTTATGTTGAGGGCTAGGGTTAGAGATCCGGTTAGGGTTACGATAGGACCTAGGGTTAGGGTTATGTTGAGGGCTAGGGTTAGAGATCCGGTTAGGGTTACAATTGGACCTAGGGTTAGGGTTATGTTGAGGGCTAGGGTTAGAGATCCGGTTAGGGTTACGATTGGACCTCGGGTTAGGGTTATGTTGAGGGCTAGGGTTAGAGATCCGGTTAGGGTTACGATTGGACCTCGGGTTAGGGTTATGTTGAGGGCTAGGCTTAGACATCCGGTTAGGGTTACGATTGGACCTCGGGTTAGGGTTATGTTGAGGGCTAGGGTTAGAGATCCGGTTAGGGTTACGATTGGACCTAGGGTTAGGGTTATGTTGAGGGCTAGGGTTAGAGATCCGGTTAGGGTTACGATTGGACCTAGGGTTAGGGTTATGTTGAGGACTAGGGTTAGAGATCCGGTTAGGGTTACGATCGGACCTAGGGTTAGGGTTATGTTGAGGGCTAGGGTTAGAGATCCGGTTAGGGTTACGATCGGACCTAGGGTTAGGGTTATGTTGAGGGCTAGGGTTAGAGATCCGGTTAGGGTCGCGATTGGACCTAGGGTTAGGGTTATGTTGAGGGCTAGGGTTAGAGATCCGGTTAGGGTTACGATTGGACCTAGGGTTAGGGTTATGTTGAGGGCTAGGGTTAGAGATCCGGTTAGGGTTACGATTGGACCTAGGGTTAGGGTTATGTTGAGGGCTAGGGTTAGAGATCCGGTTAGGGTTACGATTGGACCTAGGGTTAGGGTTATGTTGAGGGCTAGGGTTAGAGATCCGGTTAGGGTTACGATCGGACCTAGGGTTAGGGTTATGTTGAGGGCTAGGGTTAGAGATCCGGTTAGGGTTACGATCGGACCTAGGGTGAGGGTTATGTTGAGGGCTAGGGTTAGAGATCCGGTTAGGGTCGCGATTGGACCTAGGGTTAGGGTTATGTTGAGGGCTAGGGTTAGAGATCCGGTTAGGGTTACGATTGGACCTAGGGTTAGGGTTATGTTGAGGGCTAGGTTTAGAGATCCGGTTAGGGTTACGATTGGACCTAGGGTTAATGTTATGTTGAGGGCTAGGGTTAGAGATCCGGTTAGGGTTACGATTGGACCTAGGGTTAGGGTTATGTTGAGGGCTAGGGTTAGAGATCCGGTTAGGGTTACGATTGGACCTAGGGTTAGGGTTATGTTGAGGGCTAGGTATAGAGACCCGGTTAGGGTTACGATTGGACCTAGGGTTAGGGTTATGTTGAGGGCTAGGGTTAGAGATCCGGTTAGGGTTACGATTGGACCTAGGGTTAGGGTTATGTTGAGGGCTAGGGTTAGAGATCCGGTTAGGGTTACGATTGGACCTAGGGTTAATGTTATGTTGAGGGCTAGGGTTAGAGATCCGGTTAGGGTTACGATTGGACCTAGGGTTAGGGTTATGTTGAGGGCTAGGGTTAGAGATCCGGTTAGGGTTACGATTGGACCTAGGGTTAGGGTTATGTTGAGGGCTAGGGATAGAGACCCGGTTAGGGTTACGATTGGACCTAGGGTTAGGGTTATGTTGAGGGCTAGGGTTAGAGATCCGGTTAGGGTTACGATTGGACCTAAGGTTAGGGTTATGTTGAGGGCTAGGGTTAGAGATCCGGTTAGGGTTACGATTGGACCTAGGGTTAGGGTTATGTTGAGGGCTAGGGTTAGAGATCCGGTTAGGGTTACGATTGGACCTAGGGTTAGGGTTATGTTGAGGGCTAGGGTTAGAGATCCGGTTAGGGTCGCGATTGGACCTAGGGTTAGGGTTATGTTGAGGGCTAGGGTTAGAGATCCGGTTAGGGTTACGATAGGACCTAGGGTTAGGGTTATGTTGAGGGCTAGGGTTAGAGATCCGGTTAGGGTTACGATTGGACCTAGGGTTAGGGTTATGTTGAGGGCTAGGGTTAGAGATCCGGTTAGGGTTACGATTGGACCTAGGGTTAGGGTTATGTTGAGGGCTAGGGTTAGAGATCCGGTTAGGGTTACGATTGGACCTAGGGTTAGGGTTATGTTGAGGGCTAGGGTTAGAGATCCGGTTAGGGTTACGATTGGACCTAGGTTTAGGGTTATGTTGAGGGCTAGGGTTAGAGACTCGGTTAGGGTTACGATTGGACCTAGGGTTAGGGTTATATTGAGGGCTAGGGTTAGAGATACGGTTAGGGTTACGATTGGACCTAGGGTTAGGGTTATGTTTGGGCTAGGGTTAGAGATCCGGTTAGGGTTACGATTGGACCTAGGGTTAGGGTTATGTTGAGGGCTAGGGTTAGAGATCCGGTTAGGGTTACGATCGGACCTAGGGTTAGGGTTATGTTGAGGGCTAGGGTTAGAGATCCGGTTAGGGTCGCGATTGGACCTAGGGTTAGGGTTATGTTGAGGGCTAGGGTTAGAGATCCGGTTAGGGTTACGATTGGACCTAGGGTTAGGGTTATGTTGAGGGCTAGGGTTAGAGATCCGGTTAGGGTTACGATTGGACCTAGGGCTAATGTTATGTTGAGGGCTAGGGTTAGAGATCCGGTTAGGGTTACGATTGGACCTAGGGTTAGGGTTATGTTGAGGGCTAGGGTTAGAGATCCGGTTAGGGTTACGATTGGACCTAGGGTTAGGGTTATGTTGAGGGCTAGGGATAGAGACCCGGTTAGGGTTACGATTGGACCTAGGGTGAGGGTTATGTTGAGGGCTAGGGTTAGAGATCCGGTTAGGGTTACGATAGGACCTAGGGTTAGGGTTATGTTGAGGGCTAGGGTTAGAGATCCGGTTAGGGTTACAATTGGACCTAGGGTTAGGGTTATGTTGAGGGCTAGGGTTAGAGATCCGGTTAGGGTTACGATTTGACCTCGGGTTAGGGTTATGTTGAGGGCTAGGGTTAGAGATCCGGTTAGGGTTACGATTGGACCTCGGGTTAGGGTTATGTTGAGGGCTAGGCTTAGACATCCGGTTAGGGTTACGATTGGACCTCGGGTTAGGGTTATGTTGAGGGCTAGGGTTAGAGATCCGGTTAGGGTTACGATTGGACCTAGGGTTAGGGTTATGTTGAGGGCTAGGGTTAGAGATCCGGTTAGGGTTACGATTGGACCTAGGGTTAGGGTTATGTTGAGGACTAGGGTTAGAGATCCGGTTAGGGTTACGATCGGACCTAGGGTTAGGGTTATGTTGAGGGCTAGGGTTAGAGATCCGGTTAGGGTTACGATCGGACCTAGGGTTAGGGTTATGTTGAGGGCTAGGGTTAGAGATCCGGTTAGGGTCGCGATTGGACCTAGGGTTAGGGTTATGTTGAGGGCTAGGGTTAGAGATCCGGTTAGGGTTACGATTGGACCTAGGGTTAGGGTTATGTTGAGGGCTAGGGTTAGAGATCCGGTTAGGGTTACGATTGGACCTAGGGTTAATGTTATGTTGAGGGCTAGGGTTAGAGATCCGGTTAGGGTTACGATTGGACCTAGGGTTAGGGTTATGTTGAGGGCTAGGGTTAGAGATCCGGTTAGGGTTACGATTGGACCTAGGGTTAGGGTTATGTTGAGGGCTAGGGATAGAGATCCGGTTAGGGTTACGATCGGACCTAAGGTTAGGGTTATGTGGAGGGCTAGGGTTAGAGATCCGGTTAGGGTTACGATCGGACCTAGGGTTAGGGTTATGTTGAGGGCTAGGGTTAGAGATCCGGTTAGGGTTACGATCGGACCTAGGGTTAGGGTTATGTTGAGGGCTAGGGTTAGAGATCCGGTTAGGGTCGCGATTGGACCTAGGGTTAGGGTTATGTTGAGGGCTAGGGTTAGAGATCCGGTTAGGGTTACGATTGGACCTAGGGTTAGGGTTATGTTGAGGGCTAGGGTTAGAGATCCGGTTAGGGTTACGATTGGACCTAGGGTTAATGTTATGTTGAGGGCTAGGGTTAGAGATCCGGTTAGGGTTACGATTGGACCTAGGGTTAGGGTTATGTTGAGGGCTAGGGTTAGAGATCCGGTTAGGGTTACGATCGGACCTAGGGTTAGGGTTATGTTGAGGGCTAGGGTTAGAGATCCGGTTAGGGTTACGATCGGACCTAGGGTTAGGGTTATGTTGAGGGCTAGGGTTAGAGATCCGGTTAGGGTCGCGATTGGACCTAGGGTTAGGGTTATGTTGAGGGCTAGGGTTAGAGATCCGGTTAGGGTTACGATTGGACCTAGGGTTAGGGTTATGTTGAGGGCTAGGGTTAGAGATCCGGTTAGGGTTACGATTGGACCTAGGGTTAATGTTATGTTGAGGGCTAGGGTTAGAGATCCGGTTAGGGTTACGATTGGACCTAGGGTTAGGGTTATGTTGAGGGCTAGGGTTAGAGATCCGGTTAGGGTTACGATTGGACCTAGGGTTAGGGTTATGTTGAGGGCTAGGGATAGAGATCCGGTTAGGGTTACGATCGGACCTAAGGTTAGGGTTATGTTGAGGGCTAGGGTTAGAGATCCGGTTAGGGTTACGATCGGACCTAGGGTTAGGGTTATGTTGAGGGCTAGGGTTAGAGATCCGGTTAGGGTTACGATCGGACCTAGGGTTAGGGTTATGTTGAGGGCTAGGGTTAGAGATCCGGTTAGGGTCGCGATTGGACCTAGGGTTAGGGTTATGTTGAGGGCTAGGGTTAGAGATCCGGTTAGGGTTACGATTGGACCTAGGGTTAGGGTTATGTTGAGGGCTAGGGTTAGAGATCCGGTTAGGGTTACGATTGGACCTAGGGTTAGGGTTATGTTGAGGGCTAGGGTTAGAGATCCGGTTAGGGTTACGATTGGACCTAGGGTTAGGGTTATGTTGAGGGCTAGGGTTAGAGATCCGGTTAGGGTTACGATTGGACCTAGGGTTAGGGTTATGTTGAGGGCTAGGGTTAGAGATCCGGTTAGGGTTACGATTGGACCTAGGGTTAGGGTTATGTTGAGGGCTAGGGTTAGAGATCCGGTTAGGGTCGCGATTGGACCTAGGGTTAGGGTTATGTTGAGGGCTAGGGTTAGAGATCCGGTTAGGGTTACGATAGGACATAGGGTTAGGGTTATGTTGAGGGCTAGGGTTAGAGATCCGGTTAGGGTTACAATTGGACCTAGGGTTAGGGTTATGTTGAGGGCTAGGGTTAGAGATCCGGTTAGGGTTACGATTGGACCTAGGGTTAGGGTTATGTTGAGGGCTAGGGTTAGAGATCCGGTTAGGGTTACGATTGGACCTAGGGTTAGGGTTATGTTGAGGGCTAGGGTTAGAGATCCGGTTAGGGTTACGATTGGACCTAGGGTTAGGGTTATGTTGAGGGCTAGGGTTAGAGATCCGGTTAGGGTTACGATTGGACCTAGGGTTAGGGTTATGTTGAGGGCTAGGGTTAGAGATCCGGTTAGGGTCGCGATTGGACCTAGGGTTAGGGTTATGTTGAGGGCTAGGGTTAGAGATCCGGTTAGGGTTACGATAGGACCTAGGGTTAGGGTTATGTTGAGGGCTAGGGTTAGAGATCCGGTTAGGGTTACAATTGGACCTAGGGTTAGGGTTATGTTTAGGGCTAGGGTTAGAGATCCGGTTAGGGTTACGATTGGACCTAGGGTTAGGGTTATGTTGAGGGCTAGGGATAGAGACCCGGTTAGGGTTATGATTGGACCTAGGGTTAGGGTTATGTTGAGGGCTAGGGTTAGAGATCAGGTTAGGGTTACGATTGGACCTAGGGTTAGGGTTATGTTGAGGGCTAGGGTTAGAGATCCGGTTAGGGTTACGATTGGACCTAGGGTTAGGGTTATGTTGAGGGCTAGGGTTAGAGATCCGGTTAGGGTTACGATTGGACCTAGGGTTAGGGTTATGTTGAGGGCTAGGGTTAGAGATCCGGTTAGGGTTAAGATTGGTCCTAGGGTTAGGGTTATGTTGAGGGCTAGGGTTAGAGATCCGGTTAGGGTTACGATTGGACCTAGGGTTAGGGTTATGTTGAGGGCTAGGGTTAGAGATCCGGTTAGGGTTACGATTGGACCTCGGGTTAGGGTTATGTTGAGGGCTAGGGTTAGAGATCCGGTTAGGGTTACGATTGGACCTCGGGTTAGGGTTATGTTGAGGGCTAGGCTTAGACATCCGGTTAGGGTTACGATTGGACCTCGGGTTAGGGTTATGTTGAGGGCTAGGGTTAGAGATCCGGTTAGGGTTACGATTGGACCTAGGGTTAGGGTTATGTTGAGGGCTAGGGTTAGAGATCCGGTTAGGGTTACGATTGGACCTAGGGTTAGGGTTATGTTGAGGGCTAGGGTTAGAGATCCGGTTTGGGTTACGATTGGACCTAGGGTTAGGGTTATGTTGAGGGCTAGGGTTAGAGATCCGGTTAGGGTTACGATCGGACCTAGGGTTAGGGTTATGTTGAGGGTTAGGGTTAGAGATCCGGTTAGGGTCGCGATTGGACCTAGGGTTAGGGTTATGTTGAGGGCTAGGGTTAGAGATCCGGTTAGGGTTACGATTGGACCTAGGGTTAGGGTTATGTTGAGGGCTAGGGTTAGAGATCCGGTTAGGGTTACGATTGGACCTAGGGTTAATGTTATGTTGAGGGCTAGGGTTAGAGATCCGGTTAGGGTTACGATTGGACCTAGGGTTAGGGTTATGTTGAGGGCTAGGGTTAGAGATCCGGTTAGGGTTACGATTGGACCTAGGGTTAGGGTTATGTTGAGGGCTAGGGATAGAGACCCGGTTAGGGTTACGATTGGACCTAGGGTTAGGGTTATGTTGAGGGCTAGGGTTAGAGATCCGGTTAGGGTCGCGATTGGACCTAGCGTTAGGGTTATGTTGGGGGTTAGGGTTAGAGACCCTTTTAGGGTTACGATTGGACCTAGGGTTAGGGTTATGTTGAGGGCTAGGGTTAGAGATCCGGTTAGGGTCGCGATTGGACCTAGGGTTAGGGTTATGTTGAGGGCTAGGGTTAGAGACCCTTTTAGGGTTACGATTGGACCTAGGGTTAGGGTTATGTTGAGGGCTAGGGTTAGAGATCCGGTTAGGGTTACGATTGGACCTAGGGTTAGGGTTATGTTGAGGGCTAGGGTTAGAGATCCGGTTAGGGTTAAGATTGGTCCTAGGGTTAGGGTTATGTTGAGGGCTAGGGTTAGAGATCCGGTTAGGGTTACGATTGGACCTAGGGTTAGGGTTATGTTGAGGGCTAGGGTTAGAGATCCGGTTAGGGTTACGATTGGACCTCGGGTTAGGGTTATGTTGAGGGCTAGGGTTAGAGATCCGGTTAGGGTTACGATTGGACCTCGGGTTAGGGTTATGTTGAGGGCTAGGCTTAGACATCCGGTTAGGGTTACGATTGGACCTCGGGTTAGGGTTATGTTGAGGGCTAGGGTTAGAGATCCGGTTAGGGTTACGATTGGACCTAGGGTTAGGGTTATGTTGAGGGCTAGGGTTAGAGATCCGGTTAGGGTTACGATTGGACCTAGGGTTAGGGTTATGTTGAGGGCTAGGGTTAGAGATCCGGTTAGGGTTACGATTGGACCTAGGATTAGGGTTATGTTGAGGGCTAGGGTTAGAGATCCGGTTAGGGTTACGATCGGACCTAGGCTTAGGGTTATGTTGAGGGCTAGGGTTAGAGATCCGGTTAGGGTCGCGATTGGACCTAGGGTTAGGGTTATGTTGAGGGCTAGGGTTAGAGATCCGGTTAGGGTTACGATTGGACCTAGGGTTAGGGTTATGTTGAGGGCTAGGGTTAGAGATCCGGTTAGGGTTACGATTGGACCTAGGGTTAATGTTATGTTGAGGGCTAGGGTTAGAGATCCGGTTAGGGTTACGATTGGACCTAGGGTTAGGGTTATGTTGAGGGCTAGGGTTAGAGATCCGGTTAGGGTTACGATTGGACCTAGGGTTAGGGTTATGTTGAGGGCTAGGGATAGAGACCCGGTTAGGGTTACGATTTGACCTAGGGTTAGGGTTATGTTGAGGGCTAGGGTTAGAGATCAGGTTAGGGTTACGATTGGACCTAGGGTTAGGGTTATGTTGAGGGCTAGGGTTAGAGATCCGGTTAGGGTTACGATTGGACCTAGGGTTAGGGTTATGTTGAGGGCTATGGTTAGAGATCCGGTTAGGGTTACGATTGGACCTAGGGTTAGGGTTATGTTGAGGGCTAGGGTTAGAGATCCGGTTAGGGTTAAGATTGGTCCTAGGGTTAGGGTTATGTTGAGGGCTAGGGTTAGAGATCCGGTTAGGGTTACGATTGGACCTAGGGTTAGGGTTATGTTGAGGGCTAGGGTTAGAGATCCGGTTAGGGTTACGATTGGACCTCGGGTTAGGGTTATGTTGAGGGCTAGGGTTAGAGATCCGGTTAGGGTTACGATTGGACCTCGGGTTAGGGTTATGTTGAGGGCTAGGCTTAGACATCCGGTTAGGGTTACGATTGGACCTCGGGTTAGGGTTATGTTGAGGGCTAGGGTTAGAGATCCGGTTAGGGTTACGACTGGACCTAGGGTTAGGGTTATGTTGAGGGCTAGGGTTAGAGATCCGGTTAGGGTTACGATTGGACCTAGGGTTAGGGTTATGTTGAGGGCTAGGGTTAGAGATCCGGTTAGGGTTACGATTGGACCTAGGGTTAGGGTTATGTTGAGGGCTAGGGTTAGAGATCCGGTTAGGGTTACGATCGGACCTAGGGTTAGGGTTATGTTGAGGGCTAGGGTTAGAGATCCGGTTAGGGTTACGATTGGACCTAGGGTTAGGGTTATGTTGAGGGCTAGGGTTAGAGATCCGGTTAGGGTCGCGATTGGTCCTAGCGTTAGGGTTATGTTGAGGGCTAGGGTTAGAGACCCTTTTAGGGTTACGATTGGACCTAGGGTTAGGGTTATGTTGAGGGCTAGGGTTAGAGATCCGGTTAGGGTTACGATTGGACCTAGGGTTAGGGTTATGTTGAGGGCTAGGGTTAGAGATCCGGTTAGGGTCGCGATTGGACCTAGGGTTAGGGTTATGTTGAGGGCTAGGGTTAGAGATCCGGTTAGGGTTACGATTGGACCTAGGGTTAGGGTTATGTTGAGGGCTAGGGTTAGAGATCCGGTTAGGGTTACGATTGGACCTAGGGTTAGGGTTATGTTGAGGGCTAGGGTTAGAGATCCGGTTAGGGTTACGATTGGACCTAGGGTTAGGGTTATGTTGAGGGCTAGGGTTAGAGATCCGGTTAGGGTTACGATTGGACCTAGGGTTAGGGTTATGTTGAGGGCTAGGGTTAGAGATCCGGTTAGGGTTAAGATTGGTCCTAGGGTTAGGGTTATGTTGAGGGCTAGGGTTAGAGATCCGGTTAGGGTTACGATTGGACCTAGGGTTAGGGTTATGTTGAGGGCTAGGGTTAGAGATCCGGTTAGGGTTACGATTGGACCTCGGGTTAGGGTTATGTTGAGGGCTAGGGTTAGAGATCCGGTTAGGGTTACGATTGGACCTCGGGTTAGGGTTATGTTGAGGGCTAGGCTTAGACATCCGGTTAGGGTTACGATTGGACCTCGGGTTAGGGTTATGTTGAGGGCTAGGGTTAGAGATCCGGTTAGGGTTACGATTGGACCTAGGGTTAGGGTTATGTTGAGGGCTAGGGTTAGAGATCCGGTTAGGGTTACGATTGGACCTAGGGTTAGGGTTATGTTGAGGGCTAGGGTTAGAGATCCGGTTTGGGTTACGATTGGACCTAGGGTTAGGGTTATGTTGAGGGCTAGGGTTAGAGATCCGGTTAGGGTTACGATCGGACCTAGGGTTAGGGTTATGTTGAGGGTTAGGGTTAGAGATCCGGTTAGGGTCGCGATTGGACCTAGGGTTAGGGTTATGTTGAGGGCTAGGGTTAGAGATCCGGTTAGGGTTACGATTGGACCTAGGGTTAGGGTTATGTTGAGGGCTAGGGTTAGAGATCCGGTTAGGGTTACGATTGGACCTAGGGTTAATGTTATGTTGAGGGCTAGGGTTAGAGATCCGGTTAGGGTTACGATTGGACCTAGGGTTAGGGTTATGTTGAGGGCTAGGGTTAGAGATCCGGTTAGGGTTACGATTGGACCTAGGGTTAGGGTTATGTTGAGGGCTAGGGATAGAGACCCGGTTAGGGTTACGATTGGACCTAGGGTTAGGGTTATGTTGAGGGCTAGGGTTAGAGATCCGGTTAGGGTCGCGATTGGACCTAGCGTTAGGGTTATGTTGGGGGTTAGGGTTAGAGACCCTTTTAGGGTTACGATTGGACCTAGGGTTAGGGTTATGTTGAGGGCTAGGGTTAGAGATCCGGTTAGGGTCGCGATTGGACCTAGGGTTAGGGTTATGTTGAGGGCTAGGGTTAGAGACCCTTTTAGGGTTACGATTGGACCTAGGGTTAGGGTTATGTTGAGGGCTAGGGTTAGAGATCCGGTTAGGGTTACGATTGGACCTAGGGTTAGGGTTATGTTGAGGGCTAGGGTTAGAGATCCGGTTAGGGTTAAGATTGGTCCTAGGGTTAGGGTTATGTTGAGGGCTAGGGTTAGAGATCCGGTTAGGGTTACGATTGGACCTAGGGTTAGGGTTATGTTGAGGGCTAGGGTTAGAGATCCGGTTAGGGTTACGATTGGACCTCGGGTTAGGGTTATGTTGAGGGCTAGGGTTAGAGATCCGGTTAGGGTTACGATTGGACCTCGGGTTAGGGTTATGTTGAGGGCTAGGCTTAGACATCCGGTTAGGGTTACGATTGGACCTCGGGTTAGGGTTATGTTGAGGGCTAGGGTTAGAGATCCGGTTAGGGTTACGATTGGACCTAGGGTTAGGGTTATGTTGAGGGCTAGGGTTAGAGATCCGGTTAGGGTTACGATTGGACCTAGGGTTAGGGTTATGTTGAGGGCTAGGGTTAGAGATCCGGTTAGGGTTACGATTGGACCTAGGATTAGGGTTATGTTGAGGGCTAGGGTTAGAGATCCGGTTAGGGTTACGATCGGACCTAGGCTTAGGGTTATGTTGAGGGCTAGGGTTAGAGATCCGGTTAGGGTCGCGATTGGACCTAGGGTTAGGGTTATGTTGAGGGCTAGGGTTAGAGATCCGGTTAGGGTTACGATTGGACCTAGGGTTAGGGTTATGTTGAGGGCTAGGGTTAGAGATCCGGTTAGGGTTACGATTGGACCTAGGGTTAATGTTATGTTGAGGGCTAGGGTTAGAGATCCGGTTAGGGTTACGATTGGACCTAGGGTTAGGGTTATGTTGAGGGCTAGGGTTAGAGATCCGGTTAGGGTTACGATTGGACCTAGGGTTAGGGTTATGTTGAGGGCTAGGGATAGAGACCCGGTTAGGGTTACGATTTGACCTAGGGTTAGGGTTATGTTGAGGGCTAGGGTTAGAGATCAGGTTAGGGTTACGATTGGACCTAGGGTTAGGGTTATGTTGAGGGCTAGGGTTAGAGATCCGGTTAGGGTTACGATTGGACCTAGGGTTAGGGTTATGTTGAGGGCTATGGTTAGAGATCCGGTTAGGGTTACGATTGGACCTAGGGTTAGGGTTATGTTGAGGGCTAGGGTTAGAGATCCGGTTAGGGTTAAGATTGGTCCTAGGGTTAGGGTTATGTTGAGGGCTAGGGTTAGAGATCCGGTTAGGGTTACGATTGGACCTAGGGTTAGGGTTATGTTGAGGGCTAGGGTTAGAGATCCGGTTAGGGTTACGATTGGACCTCGGGTTAGGGTTATGTTGAGGGCTAGGGTTAGAGATCCGGTTAGGGTTACGATTGGACCTCGGGTTAGGGTTATGTTGAGGGCTAGGCTTAGACATCCGGTTAGGGTTACGATTGGACCTCGGGTTAGGGTTATGTTGAGGGCTAGGGTTAGAGATCCGGTTAGGGTTACGACTGGACCTAGGGTTAGGGTTATGTTGAGGGCTAGGGTTAGAGATCCGGTTAGGGTTACGATTGGACCTAGGGTTAGGGTTATGTTGAGGGCTAGGGTTAGAGATCCGGTTAGGGTTACGATTGGACCTAGGGTTAGGGTTATGTTGAGGGCTAGGGTTAGAGATCCGGTTAGGGTTACGATCGGACCTAGGGTTAGGGTTATGTTGAGGGCTAGGGTTAGAGATCCGGTTAGGGTTACGATTGGACCTAGGGTTAGGGTTATGTTGAGGGCTAGGGTTAGAGATCCGGTTAGGGTCGCGATTGGTCCTAGCGTTAGGGTTATGTTGAGGGCTAGGGTTAGAGACCCTTTTAGGGTTACGATTGGACCTAGGGTTAGGGTTATGTTGAGGGCTAGGGTTAGAGATCCGGTTAGGGTTACGATTGGACCTAGGGTTAGGGTTATGTTGAGGGCTAGGTTTAGAGATCCGGTTAGGGTTAAGATTGGTCCTAGGGTTAGGGTTATGTTGAGGGCTAGGGTTAGAGATCCGGTTAGGGTTACGATTGGACCTAGGGTTAGGGTTATGTTGAGGGCTAGGGTTAGAGATCCGGTTAGGGTTACGATTGGACCTCGGGTTAGGGTTATGTTGAGGGCTAGGGTTAGAGATCCGGTTAGGGTTACGATTGGACCTCGGGTTAGGGTTATGTTGAGGGCTAGGCTTGGAAATCCGGTTAGGGTTACGATTGGACCTCGGGTTAGGGTTATGTTGAGGGCTAGGGTTAGAGATCCGGTTAGGGTTACGATTGGACCTAGGGTTAGGGTTATGTTGAGGGCTAGGGTTAGAGATCCGGTTAGGGTTACGATTGGACCTAGGGTTAGGGTTATGTTGAGGGCTAGGGTTAGAGATCCGGTTAGGGTTACGATTGGACCTAGGGTTAGGGTTATGTTGAGGGCTAGGGTTAGAGATCCGGTAAGGGTTACGATCGGACCTAGGGTTAGGGTTATGTTGAGGGCTAGGGTTAGAGATCCGGTTAGGGTCGCGATTGGACCTAGGGTTAGGGTTATGTTGAAGGCTAGGGTTTGAGATCCGGTTAGGGTTACGATTGGACCTAGGGTTAGGGTTATGTTGAGGGCTAGGGTTAGAGATCCGGTTAGGGTTACGATTGGACCTAGGGTTAATGTTATGTTGAGGGCTAGGGTTAGAGATCCGGTTAGGGTTACGATTGGACCTAGGGTTAGGGTTATGTTGAGGGCTAGGGTTAGAGATCCGGTTAGGGTTACGATTGGACCTAGGGTTAGGGTTATGATGAGGGCTAGGGATAGAGACCCTGTTAGGGTTACGATTGGACCTATGGTTAGGGTTATGTTGAGGGCTAGGGTTAGAGATCAGGTTAGGGTTACGATTGGACCTAGGGTAAGGGTTATGTTGAGGGTTAGGGTTACAGATCCGGTTAGGGTTACGATTGGACCTAGGGTTAGGGTTATGTTGAGGGCTAGGGTTAGAGATCCGGTTAGGGTTACGATTGGACCTAGGGTTAGGGTTATGTTGAGGGCTAGGGTTAGAGATCCGGTTAGGGTTACGATTGGACCTAGGGTTAGGGTTAAGTTGAGGACTAGGGTTAGAGATCCGGTTAGGGTCGCGATTGGACCTAGGGTTAGGGTTATGTTGAGGGCAAGGGTTAGAGATCCGGTTAGGGTTACGATAGGACCTAGGGTTAGGGTTATGTTGAGGGCTAGGGTTAGAGATCCGGTTAGGGTTACAATTGGACCTAGGGTTAGGGTTATGTTGAGGGCTAGGGTTAGAGATCCGGTTAGGGTTACGATTGGACCTAGGGTTAGGGTTATGTTGAGGGCTAGGGTTAGAGATCCGGTTAGGGTTACGATTGGACCTAGGGTTAGGGTTATGTTGAGGGCTAGGGTTAGAGATCCGGTTAGGGTTACGATTGGACCTAGGGTTAGGGTTATGTTGAGGGCTAGGGTTAGAGACCCGGTTAGGGTTACGATTGGACCTAGGGTTAGGGTTATGTTGAGGGCTAGGGTTAGAGATCCGGTTAGGGTTACGATTGGACCTAGGGTTAGGGTTATGTTGAGGGCTAGGGTTAGAGATCCGGTTAGGGTTACGATTGGACCTAGGGTTAGGGTTATGTTGAGGGCTAGGTTTAGAGATCCGGTTAGGGTTACGATTAGACCTAGGGTTAGCGTTATGTTGAGGGCTAGGGTTAGAGATCCGGTTAGGGTCGCGATTGGACCTAGGGTTAGGGTTATGTTGAGGGCTAGGGTTAGAGATCCGGTTAGGGTTACGATAGGACCTAGGGTTAGGGTTATGTTGAGGGCTAGGGTTAGAGATCCGGTTAGGGTTACAATTGGACCTAGGGTTAGGGTTATGTTGAGGGCTAGGGTTAGAGATCCGGTTAGGGTTACGATTGGACCTAGGGTTAGGGTTATGTTGAGGGCTAGGGTTAGAGATCCGGTTAGGGTTACGATTGGACCTAGGGTTAGGGTTATGTTGAGGGCTAGGTTTAGAGATCCGGTTAGGGTCGCGATTGGACCTAGGGTTAGGGTTATGTTGAGGGCTAGGGTTAGAGATCTGGTTAGGGTTACGATTGGACCTAGGGTTAGGGTTATGTTGAGGGCTAGGGTTAGAGATCTGGTTAGGGTTACGATTTGACCTAGGGTTAGGGTTTTGTTGAGGGCTAGTGTTAGAGATCCGGTTAGGGTTACGATTGGACCTAGGGTTAGGGTTATGTTGAGGGCTAGGGTTAGAGATCCGGTTAGGGTCGCGATTGGACCTAGGGTTAGGGTTATGTTGAGGGCTAGGGTTAGAGACCCTTTTAGGGTTACGATTGGACCTAGGGTTAGGGTTATGTTGAGGGCTAGGGTTAGAGATCCGGTTAGGGTTACGAATGGACCTAGGGTTAGGGTTATGTTGAGGGCTAGGGTTAGAGATCCGGTTAGGGTTAAGATTGGTCCTAGGGTTAGGGTTATGTTGAGGGCTAGGGTTAGAGATCCGGTTAGGGTTACGATTGGACCTAGGGTTAGGGTTATGTTGAGGGCTAGGGTTAGAGATCCGGTTAGGGTTACGATTGGACCTCGGGTTAGGGTTATGTTGAGGGCTAGGGTTAGAGATCCGGTTAGGGTTACGATTGGACCTCGGGTTAGGGTTATGTTGAGGGCTAGGCTTAGACATCCGGTTAGCGTTAGGATTGGACCTCGGGTTAGGGTTATGTTGAGGGCTAGGGTTAGAGATCCGGTTAGGGTTACGATTGGACCTAGGGTTAGGGTTATGTTGAGGTCTAGGGTTAGAGATCCGGTTAGGGTTACGATTGGACCTAGGGTTAGGGTTATGTTGAGGACTAGGGTTAGAGATCCGGTTAGGGTTACGATCGGACCTAGGGTTAGGGTTATGTTGAGGGCTAGGGTTAGAGATCCGGTTAGGGTTACGATCGGACCTAGGGTGAGGGTTATGTTGAGGGCTAGGGTTAGAGATCCGGTTAGGGTCGCGATTGGACCTAGGGTTAGGGTTATGTTGAGGGCTAGGGTTAGAGATCCGGTTAGGGTTACGATTGGACCTAGGGTTAGGGTTATGTTGAGGGCTAGGTTTAGAGATCCGGTTAGGGTTACGATTGGACCTAGGGTTAATGTTATGTTGAGGGCTAGGGTTAGAGATCCGGTTAGGGTTACGATTGGACCTAGGGTTAGGGTTATGTTGAGGGCTAGGGTTAGAGATCCGGTTAGGGTTACGATTGGACCTAGGGTTAGGGTTATGTTGAGGGCTAGGTATAGAGACCCGGTTAGGGTTACGATTGGACCTAGGGTTAGGGTTATGTTGAGGGCTAGGGTTAGAGATCCGGTTAGGGTTACGATTGGACCTAGGGTTAGGGTTATGTTGAGGGCTAGGGTTAGAGATCCGGTTAGGGTTACGATTGGACCTAGGGTTAATGTTATGTTGAGGGCTAGGGTTAGAGATCCGGTTAGGGTTACGATTGGACCTAGGGTTAGGGTTATGTTGAGGGCTAGGGTTAGAGATCCGGTTAGGGTTACGATTGGACCTAGGGTTAGGGTTATGTTGAGGGCTAGGGATAGAGACCCGGTTAGGGTTACGATTGGACCTAGGGTTAAGGTTATGTTGAGGGCTAGGGTTAGAGATCCGGTTAGGGTTACGATTGGACCTCGGGTTAGGGTTATGTTGAGGGCTAGGGTTAGAGATCCGGTTAGGGTTACGATTGGACTTCGGGTTAGGGTTATGTTGAGGGCTAGGGTTAGAGATCCGGTTAGGGTTACGATTGGACCTCGGGTTAGGGTTATGTTGAGGGCTAGGGTTAGAGATCCGGTTAGGGTTACGATTGGACCTCGGGTTAGGGTTATGTTGAGGGCTAGGGTTAGAGATCCGGTTAGGGTTACGATTGGACCTCGGGTTAGGGTTATGTTGAGGGCTAGGGTTAGAGATCCGGTTAGGGTTACGATTGGACCTCGGGTTAGGGTTATGTTGAGGGCTAGGCTTAGACATCCGGTTAGGGTTACGATTGGACCTCGGGTTAGGGTTATGTTGAGGGCTAGGGTTAGAGATCCGGTTAGGGTTACGATTGGACCTAGGGTTAGGGTTATGTTGAGGGCTAGGGTTAGAGATCCGGTTAGGGTTACGATTGGACCTAGGGTTAGGGTTATGTTGAGGGCTAGGGTTAGAGATCCGGTTTGGGTTACGATTGGACCTAGGGTTAGGGTTATGTTGAAGGCTAGGGTTAGAGATCCGGTTAGGGTTACGATCGGACCTAGGGTTAGGGTTATGTTGAGGGTTAGGGTTAGAGATCCGGTTAGGGTCGCGATTGGACCTAGGGTTAGGGTTATGTTGAGGGCTAGGGTTAGAGATCCGGTTAGGGTTACGATTGGACCTAGGGTTAGGGTTATGTTGAGGGCTAGGGTTAGAGATCCGGTTAGGGTTACGATTGGACCTAGGGTTAATGTTATGTTGAGGGTAGGGTTAGAGATCCGGTTAGGGTTACGATTGGACCTAGGGTTAGGGTTATGTTGAGGGCTAGGGTTAGAGATCCGGTTAGGGTTACGATTGGACCTAGGGTTAGGGTTATGTTGAGGGCTAGGGATAGAGACCCGGTTAGGGTTACGATCGGACCTAAGGTTAGGGTTATGTTGAGGGCTAGGGTTAGAGATCCGGTTAGGGTTACGATCGGACCTAGGGTTAGGGTTATGTTGAGGGCTAGGGTTAGAGATCCGGTTAGGGTTACGATCGGACCTAGGGTTAGGGTTATGTTGAGGGCTAGGGTTAGAGATCCGGTTAGGGTCGCGATTGGACCTAGGGTTAGGGTTATGTTGAGGGCTAGGGTTAGAGATCCGGTTAGGGTTACGATTGGACCTAGGGTTAGGGTTATGTTGAGGGCTAGGGTTAGAGATCCGGTTAGGGTTACGATTGGACCTAGGGTTAGGGTTATGTTGAGGGCTAGGGTTAGAGATCCGGTTAGGGTTACGATCGGACCTAGGGTTAGGGTTATGTTGAGGGCTAGGGTTAGAGATCCGGTTAGGGTTACGATTGGACCTAGGGTTAGGGTTATGTTGAGGGCTAGGTATAGAGACCCGGTTAGGGTTACGATTGGACCTAGGGTTAGGGTTATGTTGAGGGCTAGGGTTAGAGATCCGGTTAGGGTTACGATTGGACCTAGGGTTAGGGTTATGTTGAGGGCTAGGGTTAGAGATCCGGTTAGGGTTACGATTGGACCTAGGGTTAATGTTATGTTGAGGGCTAGGGTTAGAGATCCGGTTAGGGTTACGATTGGACCTAGGGTTAGGGTTATGTTGAGGGCTAGGGTTAGAGATCCGGTTAGGGTTACGATTGGACCTAGGGTTAGGGTTATGTTGAGGGCTAGGGATAGAGACCCGGTTAGGGTTACGATTGGACCTAGGGTTAGGGTTATGTTGAGGGCTAGGGTTAGAGATCCGGTTAGGGTTACGATTGGACCTAAGGTTAGGGTTATGTTGAGGGCTAGGGTTAGAGATCCGGTTAGGGTTACGATTGGACCTAGGGTTAGGGTTATGTTGAGGGCTAGGGTTAGAGATCCGGTTAGGGTTACGATTGGACCTAGGGTTAGGGTTATGTTGAGGGCTAGGGTTAGAGATCCGGTTAGGGTCGCGATTGGACCTAGGGTTAGGGTTATGTTGAGGGCTAGGGTTAGAGATCCGGTTAGGGTTACGATAGGACCTAGGGTTAGGGTTATGTTGAGGGCTAGGGTTAGAGATCCGGTTAGGGTTACGATTGGACCTAGGGTTAGGGTTATGTTGAGGGCTAGGGTTAGAGATCCGGTTAGGGTTACGATTGGACCTAGGGTTAGGGTTATGTTGAGGGCTAGGGTTAGAGATCCGGTTAGGGTTACGATTGGACCTAGGGTTAGGGTTATGTTGAGGGCTAGGGTTAGAGATCCGGTTAGGGTTACGATTGGACCTAGGTTTAGGGTTATGTTGAGGGCTAGGGTTAGAGACTCGGTTAGGGTTACGATTGGACCTAGGGTTAGGGTTATATTGAGGGCTAGGGTTAGAGATACGGTTAGGGTTACGATTGGACCTAGGGTTAGGGTTATGTTTGGGCTAGGGTTAGAGATCCGGTTAGGGTTACGATTGGACCTAGGGTTAGGGTTATGTTGAGGGCTAGGGTTAGAGATCCGGTTAGGGTTACGATCGGACCTAGGGTTAGGGTTATGTTGAGGGCTAGGGTTAGAGATCCGGTTAGGGTCGCGATTGGACCTAGGGTTAGGGTTATGTTGAGGGCTAGGGTTAGAGATCCGGTTAGGGTTACGATTGGACCTAGGGTTAGGGTTATGTTGAGGGCTAGGGTTAGAGATCCGGTTAGGGTTACGATTGGACCTAGGGTTAATGTTATGTTGAGGGCTAGGGTTAGAGATCCGGTTAGGGTTACGATTGGACCTAGGGTTAGGGTTATGTTGAGGGCTAGGGTTAGAGATCCGGTTAGGGTTACGATTGGACCTAGGGTTAGGGTTATGTTGAGGGCTAGGGATAGAGACCCGGTTAGGGTTACGATTGGACCTAGGGTTAGGGTTATGTTGAGGGCTAGGGTTAGAGATCCGGTTAGGGTTACGATTGGACCTAAGGTTAGGGTTATGTTGAGGGCTAGGGTTAGAGATCCGGTTAGGGTTACGATTGGACCTAGGGTTAGGGTTATGTTGAGGGCTAGGGTTAGAGATCCGGTTAGGGTTACGATTGGACCTAGGGTTAGGGTTATGTTGAGGGCTAGGGTTAGAGATCCGGTTAGGGTCGCGATTGGACCTAGGGTTAGGGTTATGTTGAGGGCTAGGGTTAGAGATCCGGTTAGGGTTACGATAGGACCTAGGGTTAGGGTTATGTTGAGGGCTAGGGTTAGAGATCCGGTTAGGGTTACGATTGGACCTAGGGTTAGGGTTATGTTGAGGGCTAGGGTTAGAGATCCGGTTAGGGTTACGATTGGACCTAGGGTTAGGGTTATGTTGAGGGCTAGGGTTAGAGATCCGGTTAGGGTTACGATTGGACCTAGGGTTAGGGTTATGTTGAGGGCTAGGGTTAGAGATCCGGTTAGGGTTACGATTGGACCTAGGTTTAGGGTTATGTTGAGGGCTAGGGTTAGAGACTCGGTTAGGGTTACGATTGGACCTAGGGTTAGGGTTATATTGAGGGCTAGGGTTAGAGATACGGTTAGGGTTACGATTGGACCTAGGGTTAGGGTTATGTTTGGGCTAGGGTTAGAGATCCGGTTAGGGTTACGATTGGACCTAGGGTTAGGGTTATGTTGAGGGCTAGGGTTAGAGATCCGGTTAGGGTTACGATCGGACCTAGGGTTAGGGTTATGTTGAGGGCTAGGGTTAGAGATCCGGTTAGGGTCGCGATTGGACCTAGGGTTAGGGTTATGTTGAGGGCTAGGGTTAGAGATCCGGTTAGGGTTACGATTGGACCTAGGGTTAGGGTTATGTTGAGGGCTAGGGTTAGAGATCCGGTTAGGGTTACGATTGGACCTAGGGCTAATGTTATGTTGAGGGCTAGGGTTAGAGATCCGGTTAGGGTTACGATTGGACCTAGGGTTAGGGTTATGTTGAGGGCTAGGGTTAGAGATCCGGTTAGGGTTACGATTGGACCTAGGGTTAGGGTTATGTTGAGGGCTAGGGATAGAGACCCGGTTAGGGTTACGATTGGACCTAGGGTGAGGGTTATGTTGAGGGCTAGGGTTAGAGATCCGGTTAGGGTTACGATAGGACCTAGGGTTAGGGTTATGTTGAGGGCTAGGGTTAGAGATCCGGTTAGGGTTACAATTGGACCTAGGGTTAGGGTTATGTTGAGGGCTAGGGTTAGAGATCCGGTTAGGGTTACGATTTGACCTCGGGTTAGGGTTATGTTGAGGGCTAGGGTTAGAGATCCGGTTAGGGTTACGATTGGACCTCGGGTTAGGGTTATGTTGAGGGCTAGGCTTAGACATCCGGTTAGGGTTACGATTGGACCTCGGGTTAGGGTTATGTTGAGGGCTAGGGTTAGAGATCCGGTTAGGGTTACGATTGGACCTAGGGTTAGGGTTATGTTGAGGGCTAGGGTTAGAGATCCGGTTAGGGTTACGATTGGACCTAGGGTTAGGGTTATGTTGAGGACTAGGGTTAGAGATCCGGTTAGGGTTACGATCGGACCTAGGGTTAGGGTTATGTTGAGGGCTAGGGTTAGAGATCCGGTTAGGGTTACGATCGGACCTAGGGTTAGGGTTATGTTGAGGGCTAGGGTTAGAGATCCGGTTAGGGTCGCGATTGGACCTAGGGTTAGGGTTATGTTGAGGGCTAGGGTTAGAGATCCGGTTAGGGTTACGATTGGACCTAGGGTTAGGGTTATGTTGAGGGCTAGGGTTAGAGATCCGGTTAGGGTTACGATTGGACCTAGGGTTAATGTTATGTTGAGGGCTAGGGTTAGAGATCCGGTTAGGGTTACGATTGGACCTAGGGTTAGGGTTATGTTGAGGGCTAGGGTTAGAGATCCGGTTAGGGTTACGATTGGACCTAGGGTTAGGGTTATGTTGAGGGCTAGGGATAGAGATCCGGTTAGGGTTACGATCGGACCTAAGGTTAGGGTTATGTGGAGGGCTAGGGTTAGAGATCCGGTTAGGGTTACGATCGGACCTAGGGTTAGGGTTATGTTGAGGGCTAGGGTTAGAGATCCGGTTAGGGTTACGATCGGACCTAGGGTTAGGGTTATGTTGAGGGCTAGGGTTAGAGATCCGGTTAGGGTCGCGATTGGACCTAGGGTTAGGGTTATGTTGAGGGCTAGGGTTAGAGATCCGGTTAGGGTTACGATTGGACCTAGGGTTAGGGTTATGTTGAGGGCTAGGGTTAGAGATCCGGTTAGGGTTACGATTGGACCTAGGGTTAATGTTATGTTGAGGGCTAGGGTTAGAGATCCGGTTAGGGTTACGATTGGACCTAGGGTTAGGGTTATGTTGAGGGCTAGGGTTAGAGATCCGGTTAGGGTTACGATCGGACCTAGGGTTAGGGTTATGTTGAGGGCTAGGGTTAGAGATCCGGTTAGGGTTACGATCGGACCTAGGGTTAGGGTTATGTTGAGGGCTAGGGTTAGAGATCCGGTTAGGGTCGCGATTGGACCTAGGGTTAGGGTTATGTTGAGGGCTAGGGTTAGAGATCCGGTTAGGGTTACGATTGGACCTAGGGTTAGGGTTATGTTGAGGGCTAGGGTTAGAGATCCGGTTAGGGTTACGATTGGACCTAGGGTTAATGTTATGTTGAGGGCTAGGGTTAGAGATCTGGTTAGGGTTACGATTGGACCTAGGGTTAGGGTTATGTTGAGGGCTAGGGTTAGAGATCCGGTTAGGGTTACGATTGGACCTAGGGTTAGGGTTATGTTGAGGGCTAGGGATAGAGATCCGGTTAGGGTTACGATCGGACCTAAGGTTAGGGTTATGTTGAGGGCTAGGGTTAGAGATCCGGTTAGGGTTACGATCGGACCTAGGGTTAGGGTTATGTTGAGGGCTAGGGTTAGAGATCCGGTTAGGGTTACGATCGGACCTAGGGTTAGGGTTATGTTGAGGGCTAGGGTTAGAGATCCGGTTAGGGTCGCGATTGGACCTAGGGTTAGGGTTATGTTGAGGGCTAGGGTTAGAGATCCGGTTAGGGTTACGATTGGACCTAGGGTTAGGGTTATGTTGAGGGCTAGGGTTAGAGATCCGGTTAGGGTTACGATTGGACCTAGGGTTAGGGTTATGTTGAGGGCTAGGGTTAGAGATCCGGTTAGGGTTACGATTGGACCTAGGGTTAGGGTTATGTTGAGGGCTAGGGTTAGAGATCCGGTTAGGGTTACGATTGGACCTAGGGTTAGGGTTATGTTGAGGGCTAGGGTTAGAGATCCGGTTAGGGTTACGATTGGACCTAGGGTTAGGGTTATGTTGAGGGCTAGGGTTAGAGATCCGGTTAGGGTCGCGATTGGACCTAGGGTTAGGGTTATGTTGAGGGCTAGGGTTAGAGATCCGGTTAGGGTTACGATAGGACATAGGGTTAGGGTTATGTTGAGGGCTAGGGTTAGAGATCCGGTTAGGGTTACAATTGGACCTAGGGTTAGGGTTATGTTGAGGGCTAGGGTTAGAGATCCGGTTAGGGTTACGATTGGACCTAGGGTTAGGGTTATGTTGAGGGCTAGGGTTAGAGATCCGGTTAGGGTTACGATTGGACCTAGGGTTAGGGTTATGTTGAGGGCTAGGGTTAGAGATCCGGTTAGGGTTACGATTGGACCTAGGGTTAGGGTTATGTTGAGGGCTAGGGTTAGAGATCCGGTTAGGGTTACGATTGGACCTAGGGTTAGGGTTATGTTGAGGGCTAGGGTTAGAGATCCGGTTAGGGTCGCGATTGGACCTAGGGTTAGGGTTATGTTGAGGGCTAGGGTTAGAGATCCGGTTAGGGTTACGATAGGACCTAGGGTTAGGGTTATGTTGAGGGCTAGGGTTAGAGATCCGGTTAGGGTTACAATTGGACCTAGGGTTAGGGTTATGTTTAGGGCTAGGGTTAGAGATCCGGTTAGGGTTACGATTGGACCTAGGGTTAGGGTTATGTTGAGGGCTAGGGATAGAGACCCGGTTAGGGTTATGATTGGACCTAGGGTTAGGGTTATGTTGAGGGCTAGGGTTAGAGATCAGGTTAGGGTTACGATTGGACCTAGGGTTAGGGTTATGTTGAGGGCTAGGGTTAGAGATCCGGTTAGGGTTACGATTGGACCTAGGGTTAGGGTTATGTTGAGGGCTAGGGTTAGAGATCCGGTTAGGGTTACGATTGGACCTAGGGTTAGGGTTATGTTGAGGGCTAGGGTTAGAGATCCGGTTAGGGTTAAGATTGGTCCTAGGGTTAGGGTTATGTTGAGGGCTAGGGTTAGAGATCCGGTTAGGGTTACGATTGGACCTAGGGTTAGGGTTATGTTGAGGGCTAGGGTTAGAGATCCGGTTAGGGTTACGATTGGACCTCGGGTTAGGGTTATGTTGAGGGCTAGGGTTAGAGATCCGGTTAGGGTTACGATTGGACCTCGGGTTAGGGTTATGTTGAGGGCTAGGCTTAGACATCCGGTTAGGGTTACGATTGGACCTCGGGTTAGGGTTATGTTGAGGGCTAGGGTTAGAGATCCGGTTAGGGTTACGATTGGACCTAGGGTTAGGGTTATGTTGAGGGCTAGGGTTAGAGATCCGGTTAGGGTTACGATTGGACCTAGGGTTAGGGTTATGTTGAGGGCTAGGGTTAGAGATCCGGTTTGGGTTACGATTGGACCTAGGGTTAGGGTTATGTTGAGGGCTAGGGTTAGAGATCCGGTTAGGGTTACGATCGGACCTAGGGTTAGGGTTATGTTGAGGGTTAGGGTTAGAGATCCGGTTAGGGTCGCGATTGGACCTAGGGTTAGGGTTATGTTGAGGGCTAGGGTTAGAGATCCGGTTAGGGTTACGATTGGACCTAGGGTTAGGGTTATGTTGAGGGCTAGGGTTAGAGATCCGGTTAGGGTTACGATTGGACCTAGGGTTAATGTTATGTTGAGGGCTAGGGTTAGAGATCCGGTTAGGGTTACGATTGGACCTAGGGTTAGGGTTATGTTGAGGGCTAGGGTTAGAGATCCGGTTAGGGTTACGATTGGACCTAGGGTTAGGGTTATGTTGAGGGCTAGGGATAGAGACCCGGTTAGGGTTACGATTGGACCTAGGGTTAGGGTTATGTTGAGGGCTAGGGTTAGAGATCCGGTTAGGGTCGCGATTGGACCTAGCGTTAGGGTTATGTTGGGGGTTAGGGTTAGAGACCCTTTTAGGGTTACGATTGGACCTAGGGTTAGGGTTATGTTGAGGGCTAGGGTTAGAGATCCGGTTAGGGTCGCGATTGGACCTAGGGTTAGGGTTATGTTGAGGGCTAGGGTTAGAGACCCTTTTAGGGTTACGATTGGACCTAGGGTTAGGGTTATGTTGAGGGCTAGGGTTAGAGATCCGGTTAGGGTTACGATTGGACCTAGGGTTAGGGTTATGTTGAGGGCTAGGGTTAGAGATCCGGTTAGGGTTAAGATTGGTCCTAGGGTTAGGGTTATGTTGAGGGCTAGGGTTAGAGATCCGGTTAGGGTTACGATTGGACCTAGGGTTAGGGTTATGTTGAGGGCTAGGGTTAGAGATCCGGTTAGGGTTACGATTGGACCTCGGGTTAGGGTTATGTTGAGGGCTAGGGTTAGAGATCCGGTTAGGGTTACGATTGGACCTCGGGTTAGGGTTATGTTGAGGGCTAGGCTTAGACATCCGGTTAGGGTTACGATTGGACCTCGGGTTAGGGTTATGTTGAGGGCTAGGGTTAGAGATCCGGTTAGGGTTACGATTGGACCTAGGGTTAGGGTTATGTTGAGGGCTAGGGTTAGAGATCCGGTTAGGGTTACGATTGGACCTAGGGTTAGGGTTATGTTGAGGGCTAGGGTTAGAGATCCGGTTAGGGTTACGATTGGACCTAGGATTAGGGTTATGTTGAGGGCTAGGGTTAGAGATCCGGTTAGGGTTACGATCGGACCTAGGCTTAGGGTTATGTTGAGGGCTAGGGTTAGAGATCCGGTTAGGGTCGCGATTGGACCTAGGGTTAGGGTTATGTTGAGGGCTAGGGTTAGAGATCCGGTTAGGGTTACGATTGGACCTAGGGTTAGGGTTATGTTGAGGGCTAGGGTTAGAGATCCGGTTAGGGTTACGATTGGACCTAGGGTTAATGTTATGTTGAGGGCTAGGGTTAGAGATCCGGTTAGGGTTACGATTGGACCTAGGGTTAGGGTTATGTTGAGGGCTAGGGTTAGAGATCCGGTTAGGGTTACGATTGGACCTAGGGTTAGGGTTATGTTGAGGGCTAGGGATAGAGACCCGGTTAGGGTTACGATTTGACCTAGGGTTAGGGTTATGTTGAGGGCTAGGGTTAGAGATCAGGTTAGGGTTACGATTGGACCTAGGGTTAGGGTTATGTTGAGGGCTAGGGTTAGAGATCCGGTTAGGGTTACGATTGGACCTAGGGTTAGGGTTATGTTGAGGGCTATGGTTAGAGATCCGGTTAGGGTTACGATTGGACCTAGGGTTAGGGTTATGTTGAGGGCTAGGGTTAGAGATCCGGTTAGGGTTAAGATTGGTCCTAGGGTTAGGGTTATGTTGAGGGCTAGGGTTAGAGATCCGGTTAGGGTTACGATTGGACCTAGGGTTAGGGTTATGTTGAGGGCTAGGGTTAGAGATCCGGTTAGGGTTACGATTGGACCTCGGGTTAGGGTTATGTTGAGGGCTAGGGTTAGAGATCCGGTTAGGGTTACGATTGGACCTCGGGTTAGGGTTATGTTGAGGGCTAGGCTTAGACATCCGGTTAGGGTTACGATTGGACCTCGGGTTAGGGTTATGTTGAGGGCTAGGGTTAGAGATCCGGTTAGGGTTACGACTGGACCTAGGGTTAGGGTTATGTTGAGGGCTAGGGTTAGAGATCCGGTTAGGGTTACGATTGGACCTAGGGTTAGGGTTATGTTGAGGGCTAGGGTTAGAGATCCGGTTAGGGTTACGATTGGACCTAGGGTTAGGGTTATGTTGAGGGCTAGGGTTAGAGATCCGGTTAGGGTTACGATCGGACCTAGGGTTAGGGTTATGTTGAGGGCTAGGGTTAGAGATCCGGTTAGGGTTACGATTGGACCTAGGGTTAGGGTTATGTTGAGGGCTAGGGTTAGAGATCCGGTTAGGGTCGCGATTGGTCCTAGCGTTAGGGTTATGTTGAGGGCTAGGGTTAGAGACCCTTTTAGGGTTACGATTGGACCTAGGGTTAGGGTTATGTTGAGGGCTAGGGTTAGAGATCCGGTTAGGGTTACGATTGGACCTAGGGTTAGGGTTATGTTGAGGGCTAGGTTTAGAGATCCGGTTAGGGTTAAGATTGGTCCTAGGGTTAGGGTTATGTTGAGGGCTAGGGTTAGAGATCCGGTTAGGGTTACGATTGGACCTAGGGTTAGGGTTATGTTGAGGGCTAGGGTTAGAGATCCGGTTAGGGTTACGATTGGACCTCGGGTTAGGGTTATGTTGAGGGCTAGGGTTAGAGATCCGGTTAGGGTTACGATTGGACCTCGGGTTAGGGTTATGTTGAGGGCTAGGCTTGGAAATCCGGTTAGGGTTACGATTGGACCTCGGGTTAGGGTTATGTTGAGGGCTAGGGTTAGAGATCCGGTTAGGGTTACGATTGGACCTAGGGTTAGGGTTATGTTGAGGGCTAGGGTTAGAGATCCGGTTAGGGTTACGATTGGACCTAGGGTTAGGGTTATGTTGAGGGCTAGGGTTAGAGATCCGGTTAGGGTTACGATTGGACCTAGGGTTAGGGTTATGTTGAGGGCTAGGGTTAGAGATCCGGTAAGGGTTACGATCGGACCTAGGGTTAGGGTTATGTTGAGGGCTAGGGTTAGAGATCCGGTTAGGGTCGCGATTGGACCTAGGGTTAGGGTTATGTTGAAGGCTAGGGTTTGAGATCCGGTTAGGGTTACGATTGGACCTAGGGTTAGGGTTATGTTGAGGGCTAGGGTTAGAGATCCGGTTAGGGTTACGATTGGACCTAGGGTTAATGTTATGTTGAGGGCTAGGGTTAGAGATCCGGTTAGGGTTACGATTGGACCTAGGGTTAGGGTTATGTTGAGGGCTAGGGTTAGAGATCCGGTTAGGGTTACGATTGGACCTAGGGTTAGGGTTATGATGAGGGCTAGGGATAGAGACCCTGTTAGGGTTACGATTGGACCTATGGTTAGGGTTATGTTGAGGGCTAGGGTTAGAGATCAGGTTAGGGTTACGATTGGACCTAGGGTAAGGGTTATGTTGAGGGTTAGGGTTACAGATCCGGTTAGGGTTACGATTGGACCTAGGGTTAGGGTTATGTTGAGGGCTAGGGTTAGAGATCCGGTTAGGGTTACGATTGGACCTAGGGTTAGGGTTATGTTGAGGGCTAGGGTTAGAGATCCGGTTAGGGTTACGATTGGACCTAGGGTTAGGGTTATGTTGAGGACTAGGGTTAGAGATCCGGTTAGGGTCGCGATTGGACCTAGGGTTAGGGTTATGTTGAGGGCAAGGGTTAGAGATCCGGTTAGGGTTACGATAGGACCTAGGGTTAGGGTTATGTTGAGGGCTAGGGTTAGAGATCCGGTTAGGGTTACAATTGGACCTAGGGTTAGGGTTATGTTGAGGGCTAGGGTTAGAGATCCGGTTAGGGTTACGATTGGACCTAGGGTTAGGGTTATGTTGAGGGCTAGGGTTAGAGATCCGGTTAGGGTTACGATTGGACCTAGGGTTAGGGTTATGTTGAGGGCTAGGGTTAGAGATCCGGTTAGGGTTACGATTGGACCTAGGGTTAGGGTTATGTTGAGGGCTAGGGTTAGAGACCCGGTTAGGGTTACGATTGGACCTAGGGTTAGGGTTATGTTGAGGGCTAGGGTTAGAGATCCGGTTAGGGTTACGATTGGACCTAGGGTTAGGGTTATGTTGAGGGCTAGGGTTAGAGATCCGGTTAGGGTTACGATTGGACCTAGGGTTAGGGTTATGTTGAGGGCTAGGTTTAGAGATCCGGTTAGGGTTACGATTAGACCTAGGGTTAGCGTTATGTTGAGGGCTAGGGTTAGAGATCCGGTTAGGGTCGCGATTGGACCTAGGGTTAGGGTTATGTTGAGGGCTAGGGTTAGAGATCCGGTTAGGGTTACGATAGGACCTAGGGTTAGGGTTATGTTGAGGGCTAGGGTTAGAGATCCGGTTAGGGTTACAATTGGACCTAGGGTTAGGGTTATGTTGAGGGCTAGGGTTAGAGATCCGGTTAGGGTTACGATTGGACCTAGGGTTAGGGTTATGTTGAGGGCTAGGGTTAGAGATCCGGTTAGGGTTACGATTGGACCTAGGGTTAGGGTTATGTTGAGGGCTAGGTTTAGAGATCCGGTTAGGGTCGCGATTGGACCTAGGGTTAGGGTTATGTTGAGGGCTAGGGTTAGAGATCTGGTTAGGGTTACGATTGGACCTAGGGTTAGGGTTATGTTGAGGGCTAGGGTTAGAGATCTGGTTAGGGTTACGATTTGACCTAGGGTTAGGGTTTTGTTGAGGGCTAGTGTTAGAGATCCGGTTAGGGTTACGATTGGACCTAGGGTTAGGGTTATGTTGAGGGCTAGGGTTAGAGATCCGGTTAGGGTCGCGATTGGACCTAGGGTTAGGGTTATGTTGAGGGCTAGGGTTAGAGACCCTTTTAGGGTTACGATTGGACCTAGGGTTAGGGTTATGTTGAGGGCTAGGGTTAGAGATCCGGTTAGGGTTACGAATGGACCTAGGGTTAGGGTTATGTTGAGGGCTAGGGTTAGAGATCCGGTTAGGGTTAAGATTGGTCCTAGGGTTAGGGTTATGTTGAGGGCTAGGGTTAGAGATCCGGTTAGGGTTACGATTGGACCTAGGGTTAGGGTTATGTTGAGGGCTAGGGTTAGAGATCCGGTTAGGGTTACGATTGGACCTCGGGTTAGGGTTATGTTGAGGGCTAGGGTTAGAGATCCGGTTAGGGTTACGATTGGACCTCGGGTTAGGGTTATGTTGAGGGCTAGGCTTAGACATCCGGTTAGCGTTAGGATTGGACCTCGGGTTAGGGTTATGTTGAGGGCTAGGGTTAGAGATCCGGTTAGGGTTACGATTGGACCTAGGGTTAGGGTTATGTTGAGGTCTAGGGTTAGAGATCCGGTTAGGGTTACGATTGGACCTAGGGTTAGGGTTATGTTGAGGACTAGGGTTAGAGATCCGGTTAGGGTTACGATCGGACCTAGGGTTAGGGTTATGTTGAGGGCTAGGGTTAGAGATCCGGTTAGGGTTACGATCGGACCTAGGGTGAGGGTTATGTTGAGGGCTAGGGTTAGAGATCCGGTTAGGGTCGCGATTGGACCTAGGGTTAGGGTTATGTTGAGGGCTAGGGTTAGAGATCCGGTTAGGGTTACGATTGGACCTAGGGTTAGGGTTATGTTGAGGGCTAGGTTTAGAGATCCGGTTAGGGTTACGATTGGACCTAGGGTTAATGTTATGTTGAGGGCTAGGGTTAGAGATCCGGTTAGGGTTACGATTGGACCTAGGGTTAGGGTTATGTTGAGGGCTAGGGTTAGAGATCCGGTTAGGGTTACGATTGGACCTAGGGTTAGGGTTATGTTGAGGGCTAGGTATAGAGACCCGGTTAGGGTTACGATTGGACCTAGGGTTAGGGTTATGTTGAGGGCTAGGGTTAGAGATCCGGTTAGGGTTACGATTGGACCTAGGGTTAGGGTTATGTTGAGGGCTAGGGTTAGAGATCCGGTTAGGGTTACGATTGGACCTAGGGTTAATGTTATGTTGAGGGCTAGGGTTAGAGATCCGGTTAGGGTTACGATTGGACCTAGGGTTAGGGTTATGTTGAGGGCTAGGGTTAGAGATCCGGTTAGGGTTACGATTGGACCTAGGGTTAGGGTTATGTTGAGGGCTAGGGATAGAGACCCGGTTAGGGTTACGATTGGACCTAGGGTTAAGGTTATGTTGAGGGCTAGGGTTAGAGATCCGGTTAGGGTTACGATTGGACCTCGGGTTAGGGTTATGTTGAGGGCTAGGGTTAGAGATCCGGTTAGGGTTACGATTGGACTTCGGGTTAGGGTTATGTTGAGGGCTAGGGTTAGAGATCCGGTTAGGGTTACGATTGGACCTCGGGTTAGGGTTATGTTGAGGGCTAGGGTTAGAGATCCGGTTAGGGTTACGATTGGACCTCGGGTTAGGGTTATGTTGAGGGCTAGGGTTAGAGATCCGGTTAGGGTTACGATTGGACCTCGGGTTAGGGTTATGTTGAGGGCTAGGGTTAGAGATCCGGTTAGGGTTACGATTGGACCTCGGGTTAGGGTTATGTTGAGGGCTAGGCTTAGACATCCGGTTAGGGTTACGATTGGACCTTGGGTTAGGGTTATGTTGAGGGCTAGGGTTAGAGATCCGGTTAGGGTTACGATTGGACCTAGGGTTAGGGTTATGTTGAGGGCTAGGGTTAGAGATCCGGTTAGGGTTACGATTGGACCTAGGGTTAGGGTTATGTTGAGGGCTAGGGTTAGAGATCCGGTTTGGGTTACGATTGGACCTAGGGTTAGGGTTATGATGAAGGCTAGGGTTAGAGATCCGGTTAGGGTTACGATCGGACCTAGGGTTAGGGTTATGTTGAGGGTTAGGGTTAGAGATCCGGTTAGGGTCGCGATTGGACCTAGGGTTAGGGTTATGTTGAGGGCTAGGGTTAGAGATCCGGTTAGGGTTACGATTGGACCTAGGGTTAGGGTTATGTTGAGGGCTAGGGTTAGAGATCCGGTTAGGGTTACGATTGGACCTAGGGTTAATGTTATGTTGAGGGTAGGGTTAGAGATCCGGTTAGGGTTACGATTGGACCTAGGGTTAGGGTTATGTTGAGGGCTAGGGTTAGAGATCCGGTTAGGGTTACGATTGGACCTAGGGTTAGGGTTATGTTGAGGGCTAGGGATAGAGACCCGGTTAGGGTTACGATCGGACCTAAGGTTAGGGTTATGTTGAGGGCTAGGGTTAGAGATCCGGTTAGGGTTACGATCGGACCTAGGGTTAGGGTTATGTTGAGGGCTAGGGTTAGAGATCCGGTTAGGGTTACGATCGGACCTAGGGTTAGGGTTATGTTGAGGGCTAGGGTTAGAGATCCGGTTAGGGTCGCGATTGGACCTAGGGTTAGGGTTATGTTGAGGGCTAGGGTTAGAGATCCGGTTAGGGTTACGATTGGACCTAGGGTTAGGGTTATGTTGAGGGCTAGGGTTAGAGATCCGGTTAGGGTTACGATTGGACCTAGGGTTAGGGTTATGTTGAGGGCTAGGGTTAGAGATCCGGTTAGGGTTACGATCGGACCTAGGGTTAGGGTTATGTTGAGGGCTAGGGTTAGAGATCCGGTTAGGGTCGCGATTGGACCTAGGGTTAGGGTTATGTTGAGGGCTAGGGTTAGAGATCCGGTTAGGGTTACGATTGGACCTAGGGTTAGGGTTATGTTGAGGGCTAGGGTTAGAGATCCGGTTAGGGTTACGATTGGACCTAGGGCTAATGTTATGTTGAGGGCTAGGGTTAGAGATCCGGTTAGGGTTACGATTGGACCTAGGGTTAGGGTTATGTTGAGGGCTAGGGTTAGAGATCCGGTTAGGGTTACGATTGGACCTAGGGTTAGGGTTATGTTGAGGGCTAGGGATAGAGACCCGGTTAGGGTTACGATTGGACCTAGGGTGAGGGTTATGTTGAGGGCTAGGGTTAGAGATCCGGTTAGGGTTACGATAGGACCTAGGGTTAGGGTTATGTTGAGGGCTAGGGTTAGAGATCCGGTTAGGGTTACAATTGGACCTAGGGTTAGGGTTATGTTGAGGGCTAGGGTTAGAGATCCGGTTAGGGTTACGATTGGACCTCGGGTTAGGGTTATGTTGAGGGCTAGGGTTAGAGATCCGGTTAGGGTTACGATTGGACCTCGGGTTAGGGTTATGTTGAGGGCTAGGCTTAGACATCCGGTTAGGGTTACGATTGGACCTCGGGTTAGGGTTATGTTGAGGGCTAGGGTTAGAGATCCGGTTAGGGTTACGATTGGACCTAGGGTTAGGGTTATGTTGAGGGCTAGGGTTAGAGATCCGGTTAGGGTTACGATTGGACCTAGGGTTAGGGTTATGTTGAGGACTAGGGTTAGAGATCCGGTTAGGGTTACGATCGGACCTAGGGTTAGGGTTATGTTGAGGGCTAGGGTTAGAGATCCGGTTAGGGTTACGATCGGACCTAGGGTTAGGGTTATGTTGAGGGCTAGGGTTAGAGATCCGGTTAGGGTCGCGATTGGACCTAGGGTTAGGGTTATGTTGAGGGCTAGGGTTAGAGATCCGGTTAGGGTTACGATTGGACCTAGGGTTAGGGTTATGTTGAGGGCTAGGGTTAGAGATCCGGTTAGGGTTACGATTGGACCTAGGGTTAATGTTATGTTGAGGGCTAGGGTTAGAGATCCGGTTAGGGTTACGATTGGACCTAGGGTTAGGGTTATGTTGAGGGCTAGGGTTAGAGATCCGGTTAGGGTTACGATTGGACCTAGGGTTAGGGTTATGTTGAGGGCTAGGGATAGAGATCCGGTTAGGGTTACGATCGGACCTAAGGTTAGGGTTATGTTGAGGGCTAGGGTTAGAGATCCGGTTAGGGTTACGATCGGACCTAGGGTTAGGGTTATGTTGAGGGCTAGGGTTAGAGATCCGGTTAGGGTTACGATCGGACCTAGGGTTAGGGTTATGTTGAGGGCTAGGGTTAGAGATCCGGTTAGGGTCGCGATTGGACCTAGGGTTAGGGTTATGTTGAGGGCTAGGGTTAGAGATCCGGTTAGGGTTACGATTGGACCTAGGGTTAGGGTTATGTTGAGGGCTAGGGTTAGAGATCCGGTTAGGGTTACGATTGGACCTAGGGTTAATGTTATGTTGAGGGCTAGGGTTAGAGATCCGGTTAGGGTTACGATTGGACCTAGGGTTAGGGTTATGTTGAGGGCTAGGGTTAGAGATCCGGTTAGGGTTACGATCGGACCTAGGGTTAGGGTTATGTTGAGGGCTAAGGTTAGAGATCCGGTTAGGGTTACGATCGGACCTAGGGTTAGGGTTATGTTGAGGGCTAGGGTTAGAGATCCGGTTAGGGTCGCGATTGGACCTAGGGTTAGGGTTATGTTGAGGGCTAGGGTTAGAGATCCGGTTAGGGTTACGATTGGACCTAGGGTTAGGGTTATGTTGAGGGCTAGGGTTAGAGATCCGGTTAGGGTTACGATTGGACCTAGGGTTAATGTTATGTTGAGGGCTAGGGTTAGAGATCCGGTTAGGGTTACGATTGGACCTAGGGTTAGGGTTATGTTGAGGGCTAGGGTTAGAGATCCGGTTAGGGTTACGATTGGACCTAGGGTTAGGGTTATGTTGAGGGCTAGGGATAGAGATCCGGTTAGGGTTACGATCGGACCTAAGGTTAGGGTTATGTTGAGGGCTAGGGTTAGAGATCCGGTTAGGGTTACGATCGGACCTAGGGTTAGGGTTATGTTGAGGGCTAGGGTTAGAGATCCGGTTAGGGTTACGATCGGACCTAGGGTTAGGGTTATGTTGAGGGCTAGGGTTAGAGATCCGGTTAGGGTCGCGATTGGACCTAGGGTTAGGGTTATGTTGAGGGCTAGGGTTAGAGATCCGGTTAGGGTTACGATTGGACCTAGGGTTAGGGTTATGTTGAGGGCTAGGGTTAGAGATCCGGTTAGGGTTACGATTGGACCTAGGGTTAATGTTATGTTGAGGGCTAGGGTTAGAGATCCGGTTAGGGTTACGATTGGACCTAGGGTTAGGGTTATGTTGAGGGCTAGGGTTAGAGATCCGGTTAGGGTTACGATCGGACCTAGGGTTAGGGTTATGTTGAGGGCTAAGGTTAGAGATCCGGTTAGGGTTACGATCGGACCTAGGGTTAGGGTTATGTTGAGGGCTAGGGTTAGAGATCCGGTTAGGGTCGCGATTGGACCTAGGGTTAGGGTTATGTTGAGGGCTAGGGTTAGAGATCCGGTTAGGGTTACGATTGGACCTAGGGTTAGGGTTATGTTGAGGGCTAGGGTTAGAGATCCGGTTAGGGTTACGATTGGACCTAGGGTTAATGTTATGTTGAGGGCTAGGGTTAGAGATCCGGTTAGGGTTACGATTGGACCTAGGGTTAGGGTTATGTTGAGGGCTAGGGTTAGAGATCCGGTTAGGGTTACGATTGGACCTAGGGTTAGGGTTATGTTGAGGGCTAGGGATAGAGATCCGGTTAGGGTTACGATCGGACCTAAGGTTAGGGTTATGTTGAGGGCTAGGGTTAGAGATCCGGTTAGGGTTACGATCGGACCTAGGGTTAGGGTTATGTTGAGGGCTAGGGTTAGAGATCCGGTTAGGGTTACGATCGGACCTAGGGTTAGGGTTATGTTGAGGGCTAGGGTTAGAGATCCGGTTAGGGTCGCGATTGGACCTAGGGTTAGGGTTATGTTGAGGGCTAGGGTTAGAGATCCGGTTAGGGTTACGATTGGACCTAGGGTTAGGGTTATGTTGAGGGCTAGGGTTAGAGATCCGGTTAGGGTTACGATTGGACCTAGGGTTAGGGTTATGTTGAGGGCTAGGGTTAGAGATCCGGTTAGGGTTACGATCGGACCTAGGGTTAGGGTTATGTTGAGGACTAGGGTTAGAGATCCGGTTAGGGTTACGATCGGACCTAGGGTTAGGGTTATGTTGAGGGCTAGGGTTAGAGATCCGGTTAGGGTTACGATCGGACCTAGGGTGAGGGTTATGTTGAGGGCTAGGGTTAGAGATCCGGTTAGGGTCGCGATTGGACCTAGGGTTAGGGTTATGTTGAGGGCTAGGGTTAGAGATCCGGTTAGGGTTACGATTGGACCTAGGGTTAGGGTTATGTTGAGGGCTAGGTTTAGAGATCCGGTTAGGGTTACGATTGGACCTAGGGTTAATGTTATGTTGAGGGCTAGGGTTAGAGATCCGGTTAGGGTTACGATTGGACCTAGGGTTAGGGTTATGTTGAGGGCTAGGGTTAGAGATCCGGTTAGGGTTACGATTGGACCTAGGGTTAGGGTTATGTTGAGGGCTAGGTATAGAGACCCGGTTAGGGTTACGATTGGACCTAGGGTTAGGGTTATGTTGAGGGCTAGGGTTAGAGATCCGGTTAGGGTTACGATTGGACCTAGGGTTAGGGTTATGTTGAGGGCTAGGGTTAGAGTTCCGGTTAGGGTTACGATTGGACCTAGGCTTAATGTTATGTTGAGGGCTAGGGTTAGAGATCCGGTTAGGGTTACGATTGGACCTAGGGTTAGGGTTATGTTGAGGGCTAGGGTTAGAGATCCGGTTAGGGTTACGATTGGACCTAGGGTTAGGGTTATGTTGAGGGCTAGGGATAGAGACCCGGTTAGGGTTACGATTGGACCTAGGGTTAGGGTTATGTTGAGGGCTAGGGTTAGAGATCCGGTTAGGGTTACGATTGGACCTAAGGTTAGGGTTATGTTGAGGGCTAGGGTTAGAGATCCGGTTAGGGTTACGATTGGACCTAGGGTTAGGGTTATGTTGAGGGCTAGGGTTAGAGATCCGGTTAGGGTTACGATTGGACCTAGGGTTAGGGTTATGTTGAGGGCTAGGGTTAGAGATCCGGTTAGGGTCGCGATTGGACCTAGGGTTAGGGTTATGTTGAGGGCTAGGGTTAGAGATCCGGTTAGGGTTACGATAGGACCTAGGGTTAGGGTTATGTTGAGGGCTAGGGTTAGAGATCCGGTTAGGGTTACGATTGGACCTAGGGTTAGGGTTATGTTGAGGGCTAGGGTTAGAGATCCGGTTAGGGTTACGATTGGACCTAGGGTTAGGGTTATGTTGAGGGCTAGGGTTAGAGATCCGGTTAGGGTTACGATTGGACCTAGGGTTAGGGTTATGTTGAGGGCTAGGGTTAGAGATCCGGTTAGGGTTACGATTGGACCTAGGTTTAGGGTTATGTTGAGGGCTAGGGTTAGAGACTCGGTTAGGGTTACGATTGGACCTAGGGTTAGGGTTATATTGAGGGCTAGGGTTAGAGATACGGTTAGGGTTACGATTGGACCTAGGGTTAGGGTTATGTTTGGGCTAGGGTTAGAGATCCGGTTAGGGTTACGATTGGACCTAGGGTTAGGGTTATGTTGAGGGCTAGGGTTAGAGATCCGGTTAGGGTTACGATCGGACCTAGGGTTAGGGTTATGTTGAGGGCTAGGGTTAGAGATCCGGTTAGGGTCGCGATTGGACCTAGGGTTAGGGTTATGTTGAGGGCTAGGGTTAGAGATCCGGTTAGGGTTACGATTGGACCTAGGGTTAGGGTTATGTTGAGGGCTAGGGTTAGAGATTCGGTTAGGGTTACGATTGGACCTAGGGCTCATGTTATGTTGAGGGCTAGGGTTAGAGATCCGGTTAGGGTTACGATTGGACCTAGGGTTAGGGTTATGTTGAGGGCTAGGGTTAGAGATCCGGTTAGGGTTACGATTGGACCTAGGGTTAGGGTTATGTTGAGGGCTAGGGATAGAGACCCGGTTAGGGTTACGATTGGACCTAGGGTGAGGGTTATGTTGAGGGCTAGGGTTAGAGATCCGGTTAGGGTTACGATAGGACCTAGGGTTAGGGTTATGTTGAGGGCTAGGGTTAGAGATCCGGTTAGGGTTACAATTGGACCTAGGGTTAGGGTTATGTTGAGGGCTAGGGTTAGAGATCCGGTTAGGGTTACGATTGGACCTCGGGTTAGGGTTATGTTGAGGGCTAGGGTTAGAGATCCGGTTAGGGTTACGATTGGACCTCGGGTTAGGGTTATGTTGAGGGCTAGGCTTAGACATCCGGTTAGGGTTACGATTGGACCTCGGGTTAGGGTTATGTTGAGGGCTAGGGTTAGAGATCCGGTTAGGGTTACGATTGGACCTAGGGTTAGGGTTATGTTGAGGGCTAGGGTTAGAGATCCGGTTAGGGTTACGATTGGACCTAGGGTTAGGGTTATGTTGAGGACTAGGGTTAGAGATCCGGTTAGGGTTACGATCGGACCTAGGGTTAGGGTTATGTTGAGGGCTAGGGTTAGAGATCCGGTTAGGGTTACGATCGGACCTAGGGTTAGGGTTATGTTGAGGGCTAGGGTTAGAGATCCGGTTAGGGTCGCGATTGGACCTAGGGTTAGGGTTATGTTGAGGGCTAGGGTTAGAGATCCGGTTAGGGTTACGATTGGACCTAGGGTTAGGGTTATGTTGAGGGCTAGGGTTAGAGATCCGGTTAGGGTTACGATTGGACCTAGGGTTAGGGTTATGTTGAGGGCTAGGGTTAGAGATCCGGTTAGGGTTACGATTGGACCTAGGGTTAGGGTTATGTTGAGGGCTAGGGTTAGAGATCCGGTTAGGGTTACGATCGGACCTAGGGTTAGGGTTATGTTGAGGGCTAGGGTTAGAGATCCGGTTAGGGTTACGATCGGACCTAGGGTGAGGGTTATGTTGAGGGCTAGGGTTAGAGATCCGGTTAGGGTCCCGATTGGACCTAGGGTTAGGGTTATGTTGAGGGCTAGGGTTAGAGATCCGGTTAGGGTTACGATTGGACCTAGGGTTAGGGTTATGTTGAGGGCTAGGTTTAGAGATCCGGTTAGGGTTACGATTGGACCTAGGGTTAATGTTATGTTGAGGGCTAGGGTTAGAGATCCGGTTAGGGTTACGATTGGACCTAGGGTTAGGGTTATGTTGAGGGCTAGGGTTAGAGATCCGGTTAGGGTTACGATTGGACCTAGGGTTAGGGTTATGTTGAGGGCTAGGTATAGAGACCCGGTTAGGGTTACGATTGGACCTAGGGTTAGGGTTATGTTGAGGGCTAGGGTTAGAGATCCGGTTAGGGTTACGATTGGACCTAGGGTTAGGGTTATGTTGAGGGCTAGGGTTAGAGATCCGGTTAGGGTTACGATTGGACCTAGGGTTAATGTTATGTTGAGGGCTAGGGTTAGAGATCCGGTTAGGGTTACGATTGGACCTAGGGTTAGGGTTATGTTGAGGGCTAGGGTTAGAGATCCGGTTAGGGTTACGATTGGACCTAGGGTTAGGGTTATGTTGAGGGCTAGGGATAGAGACCCGGTTAGGGTTACGATTGGACCTAGGGTTAGGGTTATGTTGAGGGCTAGGGTTAGAGATCCGGTTAGGGTTACGATTGGACCTAAGGTTAGGGTTATGTTGAGGGCTAGGGTTAGAGATCCGGTTAGGGTTACGATTGGACCTAGGGTTAGGGTTATGTTGAGGGCTAGGGTTAGAGATCCGGTTAGGGTTACGATTGGACCTAGGGTTAGGGTTATGTTGAGGGCTAGGGTTAGAGATCCGGTTAGGGTCGCGATTGGACCTAGGGTTAGGGTTATGTTGAGGGCTAGGGTTAGAGATCCGGTTAGGGTTACGATAGGACCTAGGGTTAGGGTTATGTTGAGGGCTAGGGTTAGAGATCCGGTTAGGGTTACGATTGGACCTAGGGTTAGGGTTATGTTGAGGGCTAGGGTTAGAGATCCGGTTAGGGTTACGATTGGACCTAGGGTTAGGGTTATGTTGAGGGCTAGGGTTAGAGATCCGGTTAGGGTTACGATTGGACCTAGGGTTAGGGTTATGTTGAGGGCTAGGGTTAGAGATCCGGTTAGGGTTACGATTGGACCTAGGTTTAGGGTTATGTTGAGGGCTAGGGTTAGAGACTCGGTTAGGGTTACGATTGGACCTAGGGTTAGGGTTATATTGAGGGCTAGGGTTAGAGATACGGTTAGGGTTACGATTGGACCTAGGGTTAGGGTTATGTTTGGGCTAGGGTTAGAGATCCGGTTAGGGTTACGATTGGACCTAGGGTTAGGGTTATGTTGAGGGCTAGGGTTAGAGATCCGGTTAGGGTTACGATCGGACCTAGGGTTAGGGTTATGTTGAGGGCTAGGGTTAGAGATCCGGTTAGGGTCGCGATTGGACCTAGGGTTAGGGTTATGTTGAGGGCTAGGGTTAGAGATCCGGTTAGGGTTACGATTGGACCTAGGGTTAGGGTTATGTTGAGGGCTAGGGTTAGAGATCCGGTTAGGGTTACGATTGGACCTAGGGCTAATGTTATGTTGAGGGCTAGGGTTAGAGATCCGGTTAGGGTTACGATTGGACCTAGGGTTAGGGTTATGTTGAGGGCTAGGGTTAGAGATCCGGTTAGGGTTACGATTGGACCTAGGGTTAGGGTTATGTTGAGGGCTAGGGATAGAGACCCGGTTAGGGTTACGATTGGACCTAGGGTGAGGGTTATGTTGAGGGCTAGGGTTAGAGATCCGGTTAGGGTTACGATAGGACCTAGGGTTAGGGTTATGTTGAGGGCTAGGGTTAGAGATCCGGTTAGGGTTACAATTGGACCTAGGGTTAGGGTTATGTTGAGGGCTAGGGTTAGAGATCCGGTTAGGGTTACGATTGGACCTCGGGTTAGGGTTATGTTGAGGGCTAGGGTTAGAGATCCGGTTAGGGTTACGATTGGACCTCGGGTTAGGGTTATGTTGAGGGCTAGGCTTAGACATCCGGTTAGGGTTACGATTGGACCTCGGGTTAGGGTTATGTTGAGGGCTAGGGTTAGAGATCCGGTTAGGGTTACGATTGGACCTAGGGTTAGGGTTATGTTGAGGGCTAGGGTTAGAGATCCGGTTAGGGTTACGATTGGACCTAGGGTTAGGGTTATGTTGAGGACTAGGGTTAGAGATCCGGTTAGGGTTACGATCGGACCTAGGGTTAGGGTTATGTTGAGGGCTAGGGTTAGAGATCCGGTTAGGGTTACGATCGGACCTAGGGTTAGGGTTATGTTGAGGGCTAGGGTTAGAGATCCGGTTAGGGTCGCGATTGGACCTAGGGTTAGGGTTATGTTGAGGGCTAGGGTTAGAGATCCGGTTAGGGTTACGATTGGACCTAGGGTTAGGGTTATGTTGAGGGCTAGGGTTAGAGATCCGGTTAGGGTTACGATTGGACCTAGGGTTAATGTTATGTTGAGGGCTAGGGTTAGAGATCCGGTTAGGGTTACGATTGGACCTAGGGTTAGGGTTATGTTGAGGGCTAGGGTTAGAGATCCGGTTAGGGTTACGATTGGACCTAGGGTTAGGGTTATGTTGAGGGCTAGGGATAGAGATCCGGTTAGGGTTACGATCGGACCTAAGGTTAGGGTTATGTTGAGGGCTAGGGTTAGAGATCCGGTTAGGGTTACGATCGGACCTAGGGTTAGGGTTATGTTGAGGGCTAGGGTTAGAGATCCGGTTAGGGTTACGATCGGACCTAGGGTTAGGGTTATGTTGAGGGCTAGGGTTAGAGATCCGGTTAGGGTCGCGATTGGACCTAGGGTTAGGGTTATGTTGAGGGCTAGGGTTAGAGATCCGGTTAGGGTTACGATTGGACCTAGGGTTAGGGTTATGTTGAGGGCTAGGGTTAGAGATCCGGTTAGGGTTACGATTGGACCTAGGGTTAATGTTATGTTGAGGGCTAGGGTTAGAGATCCGGTTAGGGTTACGACTGGACCTAGGGTTAGGGTTATGTTGAGGGCTAGGGTTAGAGATCCGGTTAGGGTTACGATCGGACCTAGGGTTAGGGTTATGTTGAGGGCTAGGGTTAGAGATCCGGTTAGGGTTACGATCGGACCTAGGGTTAGGGTTATGTTGAGGGCTAGGGTTAGAGATCCGGTTAGGGTCGCGATTGGACCTAGGGTTAGGGTTATGTTGAGGGCTAGGGTTAGAGATCCGGTTAGGGTTACGATTGGACCTAGGGTTAGGGTTATGTTGAGGGCTAGGGTTAGAGATCCGGTTAGGGTTACGATTGGACCTAGGGTTAATGTTATGTTGAGGGCTAGGGTTAGAGATCCGGTTAGGGTTACGATTGGACCTAGGGTTAGGGTTATGTTGAGGGCTAGGGTTAGAGATCCGGTTAGGGTTACGATTGGACCTAGGGTTAGGGTTATGTTGAGGGCTAGGGATAGAGATCCGGTTAGGGTTACGATCGGACCTAAGGTTAGGGTTATGTTGAGGGCTAGGGTTAGAGATCCGGTTAGGGTTACGATCGGACCTAGGGTTAGGGTTATGTTGAGGGCTAGGGTTAGAGATCCGGTTAGGGTTACGATCGGACCTAGGGTTAGGGTTATGTTGAGGGCTAGGGTTAGAGATCCGGTTAGGGTCGCGATTGGACCTAGGGTTAGGGTTATGTTGAGGGCTAGGGTTAGAGATCCGGTTAGGGTTACGATTGGACCTAGGGTTAGGGTTATGTTGAGGGCTAGGGTTAGAGATCCGGTTAGGGTTACGATTGGACCTAGGGTTAGGGTTATGTTGAGGGCTAGGGTTAGAGATCCGGTTAGGGTTACGATTGGACCTAGGGTTAGGGTTATGTTGAGGGCTAGGGTTAGAGATCCGGTTAGGGTTACGATTGGACCTAGGGTTAGGGTTATGTTGAGGGCTAGGGTTAGAGATCCGGTTAGGGTTACGATTGGACCTAGGGTTAGGGTTATGTTGAGGGCTAGGGTTAGAGATCCGGTTAGGGTCGCGATTGGACCTAGGGTTAGGGTTATGTTGAGGGCTAGGGTTAGAGATCCGGTTAGGGTTACGATAGGACATAGGGTTAGGGTTATGTTGAGGGCTAGGGTTAGAGATCCGGTTAGGGTTACAATTGGACCTAGGGTTAGGGTTATGTTGAGGGCTAGGGTTAGAGATCCGGTTAGGGTTACGATTGGACCTAGGGTTAGGGTTATGTTGAGGGCTAGGGTTAGAGATCCGGTTAGGGTTACGATTGGACCTAGGGTTAGGGTTATGTTGAGGGCTAGGGTTAGAGATCCGGTTAGGGTTACGATTGGACCTAGGGTTAGGGTTATGTTGAGGGCTAGGGTTAGAGATCCGGTTAGGGTTACGATTGGACCTAGGGTTAGGGTTATGTTGAGGGCTAGGGTTAGAGATCCGGTTAGGGTCGCGATTGGACCTAGGGTTAGGGTTATGTTGAGGGCTAGGGTTAGAGATCCGGTTAGGGTTACGATAGGACCTAGGGTTAGGGTTATGTTGAGGGCTAGGGTTAGAGATCCGGTTAGGGTTACAATTGGACCTAGGGTTAGGGTTATGTTTAGGGCTAGGGTTAGAGATCCGGTTAGGGTTACGATTGGACCTAGGGTTAGGGTTATGTTGAGGGCTAGGGATAGAGACCCGGTTAGGGTTATGATTGGACCTAGGGTAAGGTTATGTTGAGGGCTAGGGTTAGAGATCAGGTTAGGGTTACGATTGGACCTAGGGTTAGGGTTATGTTGAGGGCTAGGGTTAGAGATCCGGTTAGGGTTACGATTGGACCTAGGGTTAGGGTTATGTTGAGGGCTAGGGTTAGAGATCCGGTTAGGGTTACGATTGGACCTAGGGTTAGGGTTATGTTGAGGGCTAGGGTTAGAGATCCGGTTAGGGTTAAGATTGGTCCTAGGGTTAGGGTTATGTTGAGGGCTAGTGTTAGAGATCCGGTTAGGGTTACGATTGGACCTAGGGTTAGGGTTATGTTGAGGGCTAGGGTTAGAGATCCGGTTAGGGTTACGATTGGACCTCGGGTTAGGGTTATGTTGAGGGCTAGGGTTAGAGATCCGGTTAGGGTTACGATTGGACCTCGGGTTAGGGTTATGTTGAGGGCTAGGCTTAGACATCCGGTTAGGGTTACGATTGGACCTCGGGTTAGGGTTATGTTGAGGGCTAGGGTTAGAGATCCGGTTAGGGTTACGATTGGACCTAGGGTTAGGGTTATGTTGAGGGCTAGGGTTAGAGATCCGGTTAGGGTTACGATTGGACCTAGGGTTAGGGTTATGTTGAGGGCTAGGGTTAGAGATCCGGTTTGGGTTACGATTGGACCTAGGGTTAGGGTTATGTTGAGGGCTAGGGTTAGAGATCCGGTTAGGGTTACGATCGGACCTAGGGTTAGGGTTATGTTGAGGTTTAGGGTTAGAGATCCGGTTAGGGTCGCGATTGGACCTAGGGTTAGGGTTATGTTGAGGGCTAGGGTTAGAGATCCGGTTAGGGTTACGATTGGACCTAGGGTTAGGGTTATGTTGAGGGCTAGGGTTAGAGATCCGGTTAGGGTTACGATTGGACCTAGGGTTAATGTTATGTTGAGGGCTAGGGTTAGAGATCCGGTTAGGGTTACGATTGGACCTAGGGTTAGGGTTATGTTGAGGGCTAGGGTTAGAGATCCGGTTAGGGTTACGATTGGACCTAGGGTTAGGGTTATGTTGAGGGCTAGGGATAGAGACCCGGTTAGGGTTACGATTGGACCTAGGGTTAGGGTTATGTTGAGGGCTAGGGTTAGAGATCCGGTTAGGGTCGCGATTGGACCTAGCGTTAGGGTTATGTTGAGGGCTAGGGTTAGAGACCCTTTTAGGGTTACGATTGGACCTAGGGTTAGGGTTATGTTGAGGGCTAGGGTTAGAGATCCGGTTAGGGTCGCGATTGGACCTAGGGTTAGGGTTATGTTGAGGGCTAGGGTTAGAGACCCTTTTAGGGTTACGATTGGACCTAGGGTTAGGGTTATGTTGAGGGCTAGGGTTAGAGATCCGGTTAGGGTTACGATTGGACCTAGGGTTAGGGTTATGTTGAGGGCTAGGGTTAGAGATCCGGTTAGGGTTAAGATTGGTCCTAGGGTTAGGGTTATGTTGAGGGCTAGGGTTAGAGATCCGGTTAGGGTTACGATTGGACCTAGGGTTAGGGTTATGTTGAGGGCTAGGGTTAGAGATCCGGTTAGGGTTACGATTGGACCTCGGGTTAGGGTTATGTTGAGGGCTAGGGTTAGAGATCCGGTTAGGGTTACGATTGGACCTCGGGTTAGGGTTATGTTGAGGGCTAGGCTTAGACATCCGGTTAGGGTTACGATTGGACCTCGGGTTAGGGTTATGTTGAGGGCTAGGGTTAGAGATCCGGTTAGGGTTACGATTGGACCTAGGGTTAGGGTTATGTTGAGGGCTAGGGTTAGAGATCCGGTTAGGGTTACGATTGGACCTAGGGTTAGGGTTATGTTGAGGGCTAGGGTTAGAGATCCGGTTAGGGTTACGATTGGACCTAGGATTAGGGTTATGTTGAGGGCTAGGGTTAGAGATCCGGTTAGGGTTACGATCGGACCTAGGCTTAGGGTTATGTTGAGGGCTAGGGTTAGAGATCCGGTTAGGGTCGCGATTGGACCTAGGGTTAGGGTTATGTTGAGGGCTAGGGTTAGAGATCCGGTTAGGGTTACGATTGGACCTAGGGTTAGGGTTATGTTGAGGGCTAGGGTTAGAGATCCGGTTAGGGTTACGATTGGACCTAGGGTTAATGTTATGTTGAGGGCTAGGGTTAGAGATCCGGTTAGGGTTACGATTGGACCTAGGGTTAGGGTTATGTTGAGGGCTAGGGTTAGAGATCCGGTTAGGGTTACGATTGGACCTAGGGTTAGGGTTATGTTGAGGGCTAGGGATAGAGACCCGGTTAGGGTTACGATTTGACCTAGGGTTAGGGTTATGTTGAGGGCTAGGGTTAGAGATCAGGTTAGGGTTACGATTGGACCTAGGGTTAGGGTTATGTTGAGGGCTAGGGTTAGAGATCCGGTTAGGGTTACGATTGGACCTAGGGTTAGGGTTATGTTGAGGGCTATGGTTAGAGATCCGGTTAGGGTTACGATTGGACCTAGGGTTAGGGTTATGTTGAGGGCTAGGGTTAGAGATCCGGTTAGGGTTAAGATTGGTCCTAGGGTTAGGGTTATGTTGAGGGCTAGGGTTAGAGATCCGGTTAGGGTTACGATTGGACCTAGGGTTAGGGTTATGTTGAGGGCTAGGGTTAGAGATCCGGTTAGGGTTACGATTGGACCTCGGGTTAGGGTTATGTTGAGGGCTAGGGTTAGAGATCCGGTTAGGGTTACGATTGGACCTCGGGTTAGGGTTATGTTGAGGGCTAGGCTTAGACATCCGGTTAGGGTTACGATTGGACCTCGGGTTAGGGTTATGTTGAGGGCTAGGGTTAGAGATCCGGTTAGGGTTACGACTGGACCTAGGGTTAGGGTTATGTTGAGGGCTAGGGTTAGAGATCCGGTTAGGGTTACGATTGGACCTAGGGTTAGGGTTATGTTGAGGGCTAGGGTTAGAGATCCGGTTAGGGTTACGATTGGACCTAGGGTTAGGGTTATGTTGAGGGCTAGGGTTAGAGATCCGGTTAGGGTTACGATCGGACCTAGGGTTAGGGTTATGTTGAGGGCTAGGGTTAGAGATCCGGTTAGGGTTACGATTGGACCTAGGGTTAGGGTTATGTTGAGGGCTAGGGTTAGAGATCCGGTTAGGGTCGCGATTGGTCCTAGCGTTAGGGTTATGTTGAGGGCTAGGGTTAGAGACCCTTTTAGGGTTACGATTGGACCTAGGGTTAGGGTTATGTTGAGGGCTAGGGTTAGAGATCCGGTTAGGGTTACGATTGGACCTAGGGTTAGGGTTATGTTGAGGGCTAGGTTTAGAGATCCGGTTAGGGTTAAGATTGGTCCTAGGGTTAGGGTTATGTTGAGGGCTAGGGTTAGAGATCCGGTTAGGGTTACGATTGGACCTAGGGTTAGGGTTATGTTGAGGGCTAGGGTTAGAGATCCGGTTAGGGTTACGATTGGACCTCGGGTTAGGGTTATGTTGAGGGCTAGGGTTAGAGATCCGGTTAGGGTTACGATTGGACCTCGGGTTAGGGTTATGTTGAGGGCTAGGCTTGGAAATCCGGTTAGGGTTACGATTGGACCTCGGGTTAGGGTTATGTTGAGGGCTAGGGTTAGAGATCCGGTTAGGGTTACGATTGGACCTAGGGTTAGGGTTATGTTGAGGGCTAGGGTTAGAGATCCGGTTAGGGTTACGATTGGACCTAGGGTTAGGGTTATGTTGAGGGCTAGGGTTAGAGATCCGGTTAGGGTTACGATTGGACCTAGGGTTAGGGTTATGTTGAGGGCTAGGGTTAGAGATCCGGTAAGGGTTACGATCGGACCTAGGGTTAGGGTTATGTTGAGGGCTAGGGTTAGAGATCCGGTTAGGGTCGCGATTGGACCTAGGGTTAGGGTTATGTTGAAGGCTAGGGTTTGAGATCCGGTTAGGGTTACGATTGGACCTAGGGTTAGGGTTATGTTGAGGGCTAGGGTTAGAGATCCGGTTAGGGTTACGATTGGACCTAGGGTTAATGTTATGTTGAGGGCTAGGGTTAGAGATCCGGTTAGGGTTACGATTGGACCTAGGGTTAGGGTTATGTTGAGGGCTAGGGTTAGAGATCCGGTTAGGGTTACGATTGGACCTAGGGTTAGGGTTATGATGAGGGCTAGGGATAGAGACCCTGTTAGGGTTACGATTGGACCTATGGTTAGGGTTATGTTGAGGGCTAGGGTTAGAGATCAGGTTAGGGTTACGATTGGACCTAGGGTAAGGGTTATGTTGAGGGTTAGGGTTACAGATCCGGTTAGGGTTACGATTGGACCTAGGGTTAGGGTTATGTTGAGGGCTAGGGTTAGAGATCCGGTTAGGGTTACGATTGGACCTAGGGTTAGGGTTATGTTGAGGGCTAGGGTTAGAGATCCGGTTAGGGTTACGATTGGACCTAGGGTTAGGGTTATGTTGAGGACTAGGGTTAGAGATCCGGTTAGGGTCGCGATTGGACCTAGGGTTAGGGTTATGTTGAGGGCAAGGGTTAGAGATCCGGTTAGGGTTACGATAGGACCTAGGGTTAGGGTTATGTTGAGGGCTAGGGTTAGAGATCCGGTTAGGGTTACAATTGGACCTAGGGTTAGGGTTATGTTGAGGGCTAGGGTTAGAGATCCGGTTAGGGTTACGATTGGACCTAGGGTTAGGGTTATGTTGAGGGCTAGGGTTAGAGATCCGGTTAGGGTTACGATTGGACCTAGGGTTAGGGTTATGTTGAGGGCTAGGTTTAGAGATCCGGTTAGGGTTACGATTGGACCTAGGGTTAGGGTTATGTTGAGGGCTAGGGTTAGAGACCCGGTTAGGGTTACGATTGGACCTAGGGTTAGGGTTATGTTGAGGGCTAGGGTTAGAGATCCGGTTAGGGTTACGATTGGACCTAGGGTTAGGGTTATGTTGAGGGCTAGGGTTAGAGATCCGGTTAGGGTTACGATTGGACCTAGGGTTAGGGTTATGTTGAGGGCTAGGTTTAGAGATCCGGTTAGGGTTACGATTAGACCTAGGGTTAGCGTTATGTTGAGGGCTAGGGTTAGAGATCCGGTTAGGGTCGCGATTGGACCTAGGGTTAGGGTTATGTTGAGGGCTAGGGTTAGAGATCCGGTTAGGGTTACGATAGGACCTAGGGTTAGGGTTATGTTGAGGGCTAGGGTTAGAGATCCGGTTAGGGTTACAATTGGACCTAGGGTTAGGGTTATGTTGAGGGCTAGGGTTAGAGATCCGGTTAGGGTTACGATTGGACCTAGGGTTAGGGTTATGTTGAGGGCTAGGGTTAGAGATCCGGTTAGGGTTACGATTGGACCTAGGGTTAGGGTTATGTTGAGGGCTAGGTTTAGAGATCCGGTTAGGGTCGCGATTGGACCTAGGGTTAGGGTTATGTTGAGGGCTAGGGTTAGAGATCTGGTTAGGGTTACGATTGGACCTAGGGTTAGGGTTATGTTGAGGGCTAGGGTTAGAGATCTGGTTAGGGTTACGATTTGACCTAGGGTTAGGGTTTTGTTGAGGGCTAGTGTTAGAGATCCGCTTAGGGTTACGATTGGACCTAGGGTTAGGGTTATGTTGAGGGCTAGGGTTAGAGATCCGGTTAGGGTCGCGATTGGACCTAGGGTTAGGGTTATGTTGAGGGCTACGGTTAGAGACCCTTTTAGGGTTACGATTGGACCTAGGGTTAGGGTTATGTTGAGGGCTAGGGTTAGAGATCCGGTTAGGGTTACGAATGGACCTAGGGTTAGGGTTATGTTGAGGGCTAGGGTTAGAGATCCGGTTAGGGTTAAGATTGGTCCTAGGGTTAGGGTTATGTTGAGGGCTAGGGTTAGAGATCCGGTTAGGGTTACGATTGGACCTAGGGTTAGGGTTATGTTGAGGGCTAGGGTTAGAGATCCGGTTAGGGTTACGATTGGACCTCGGGTTAGGGTTATGTTGAGGGCTAGGGTTAGAGATCCGGTTAGGGTTACGATTGGACCTCGGGTTAGGGTTATGTTGAGGGCTAGGCTTAGACATCCGGTTAGCGTTACGATTGGACCTCGGGTTAGGGTTATGTTGAGGGCTAGGGTTAGAGATCCGGTTAGGGTTACGATTGGACCTAGGGTTAGGGTTATGTTGAGGGCTAGGGTTAGAGATCCGGTTAGGGTTACGATTGGACCTAGGGTTAGGGTTATGTTGAGGACTAGGGTTAGAGATCCGGTTAGGGTTACGATCGGACCTAGGGTTAGGGTTATGTTGAGGGCTAGGGTTAGAGATCCGGTTAGGGTTACGATCGGACCTAGGGTGAGGGTTATGTTGAGGGCTAGGGTTAGAGATCCGGTTAGGGTCGCGATTGGACCTAGGGTTAGGGTTATGTTGAGGGCTAGGGTTAGAGATCCGGTTAGGGTTACGATTGGACCTAGGGTTAGGGTTATGTTGAGGGCTAGGTTTAGAGATCCGGTTAGGGTTACGATTGGACCTAGGGTTAATGTTATGTTGAGGGCTAGGGTTAGAGATCCGGTTAGGGTTACGATTGGACCTAGGGTTAGGGTTATGTTGAGGGCTAGGGTTAGAGATCCGGTTAGGGTTACGATTGGACCTAGGGTTAGGGTTATGTTGAGGGCTAGGTATAGAGACCCGGTTAGGGTTACGATTGGACCTAGGGTTAGGGTTATGTTGAGGGCTAGGGTTAGAGATCCGGTTAGGGTTACGATTGGACCTAGGGTTAGGGTTATGTTGAGGGCTAGGGTTAGAGATCCGGTTAGGGTTACGATTGGACCTAGGGTTAATGTTATGTTGAGGGCTAGGGTTAGAGATCCGGTTAGGGTTACGATTGGACCTAGGGTTAGGGTTATGTTGAGGGCTAGGGTTAGAGATCCGGTTAGGGTTACGATTGGACCTAGGGTTAGGGTTATGTTGAGGGCTAGGGATAGAGACCCGGTTAGGGTTACGATTGGACCTAGGGTTAAGGTTATGTTGAGGGCTAGGGTTAGAGATCCGGTTAGGGTTACGATTGGACCTCGGGTTAGGGTTATGTTGAGGGCTAGGGTTAGAGATCCGGTTAGGGTTACGATTGGACTTCGGGTTAGGGTTATGTTGAGGGCTAGGGTTAGAGATCCGGTTAGGGTTACGATTGGACCTCGGGTTAGGGTTATGTTGAGGGCTAGGGTTAGAGATCCGGTTAGGGTTACGATTGGACCTCGGGTTAGGGTTATGTTGAGGGCTAGGGTTAGAGATCCGGTTAGGGTTACGATTGGACCTCGGGTTAGGGTTATGTTGAGGGCTAGGGTTAGAGATCCGGTTAGGGTTACGATTGGACCTCGGGTTAGGGTTATGTTGAGGGCTAGGCTTAGACATCCGGTTAGGGTTACGATTGGACCTCGGGTTAGGGTTATGTTGAGGGCTAGGGTTAGAGATCCGGTTAGGGTTACGATTGGACCTAGGGTTAGGGTTATGTTGAGGGCTAGGGTTAGAGATCCGGTTAGGGTTACGATTGGACCTAGGGTTAGGGTTATGTTGAGGGCTAGGGTTAGAGATCCGGTTTGGGTTACGATTGGACCTAGGGTTAGGGTTATGTTGAGGGCTAGGGTTAGAGATCCGGTTAGGGTTACGATCGGACCTAGGGTTAGGGTTATGTTGAGGGTTAGGGTTAGAGATCCGGTTAGGGTCGCGATTGGACCTAGGGTTAGGGTTATGTTGAGGGCTAGGGTTAGAGATCCGGTTAGGGTTACGATTGGACCTAGGGTTAGGGTTATGTTGAGGGCTAGGGTTAGAGATCCGGTTAGGGTTACGATTGGACCTAGGGTTAATGTTATGTTGAGGGTAGGGTTAGAGATCCGGTTAGGGTTACGATTGGACCTAGGGTTAGGGTTATGTTGAGGGCTAGGGTTAGAGATCCGGTTAGGGTTACGATTGGACCTAGGGTTAGGGTTATGTTGAGGGCTAGGGATAGAGACCCGGTTAGGGTTACGATTGGACCTAGGGTTAGGGTTATGTTGAGGGCTAGGGTTAGAGATCCGGTTAGGGTCGCGATTGGACCTAGCGTTAGGGTTATGTTGAGGGCTAGGGTTAGAGACCCTTTTAGGGTTACGATTGGACCTAGGGTTAGGGTTATGTTGAGGGCTAGGGTTAGAGATCCGGTTAGGGTCGCGATTGGGCCTAGGGTTAGGGTTATGTTGAGGGCTAGGGTTAGAGACCCTTTTAGGGTTACGATTGGACCTAGGGTTAGGGTTATGTTGAGGGCTAGGGTTAGAGATCCGGTTAGGGTTACGATTGGACCTAGGGTTAGGGTTATGTTGAGGGCTAGGGTTAGAGATCCGGTTAGGGTTAAGATTGGTCCTAGGGTTAGGGTTATGTTGAGGGCTAGGGTTAGAGATCCGGTTAGGGTTACGATTGGACCTAGGGTTAGGGTTATGTTGAGGGCTAGGGTTAGAGATCCGGTTAGGGTTACGATTGGACCTCGGGTTAGGGTTATGTTGAGGGCTAGGGTTAGAGATCCGGTTAGGGTTACGATTGGACCTCGGGTTAGGGTTATGTTGAGGGCTAGGCTTAGACATCCGGTTAGGGTTACGATTGGACCTCGGGTTAGGGTTATGTTGAGGGCTAGGGTTAGAGATCCGGTTAGGGTTACGATTGGACCTAGGGTTAGGGTTATGTTGAGGGCTAGGGTTAGAGATCCGGTTAGGGTTACGATTGGACCTAGGGTTAGGGTTATGTTGAGGGCTAGGGTTAGAGATCCGGTTAGGGTTACGATTGGACCTAGGATTAGGGTTATGTTGAGGGCTAGGGTTAGAGATCCGGTTAGGGTTACGATCGGACCTAGGCTTAGGGTTATGTTGAGGGCTAGGGTTAGAGATCCGGTTAGGGTCGCGATTGGACCTAGGGTTAGGGTTATGTTGAGGGCTAGGGTTAGAGATCCGGTTAGGGTTACGATTGGACCTAGGGTTAGGGTTATGTTGAGGGCTAGGGTTAGAGATCCGGTTAGGGTTACGATTGGACCTAGGGTTAATGTTATGTTGAGGGCTAGGGTTAGAGATCCGGTTAGGGTTACGATTGGACCTAGGGTTAGGGTTATGTTGAGGGCTAGGGTTAGAGATCCGGTTAGGGTTACGATTGGACCTAGGGTTAGGGTTATGTTGAGGGCTAGGGATAGAGACCCGGTTAGGGTTACGATTTGACCTAGGGTTAGGGTTATGTTGAGGGCTAGGGTTAGAGATCAGGTTAGGGTTACGATTGGACCTAGGGTTAGGGTTATGTTGAGGGCTAGGGTTAGAGATCCGGTTAGGGTTACGATTGGACCTAGGGTTAGGGTTATGTTGAGGGCTAGGGTTAGAGATCCGGTTAGGGTTAAGATTGGTCCTAGGGTTAAGGTTATGTTGAGGGCTAGGGTTAGAGATCCGGTTAGGGTTACGATTGGACCTAGGGTTAGGGTTATGTTGAGGGCTAGGGTTAGAGATCCGGTTAGGGTTAAGATTGGTCCTAGGGTTAGGGTTATGTTGAGGGCTAGGGTTAGAGATCCGGTTAGGGTTACGATTGGACCTAGGGTTAGGGTTATGTTGAGGGCTAGGGTTAGAGATCCGGTTAGGGTTACGATTGGACCTCGGGTTAGGGTTATGTTGAGGGCTAGGGTTAGAGATCCGGTTAGGGTTACGATTGGACCTCGGGTTAGGGTTATGTTGAGGGCTAGGTATAGAGACCCGGTTAGGGTTACGATTGGACCTAGGGTTAGGGTTATGTTGAGGGCTAGGGTTAGAGATCCGGTTAGGGTTACGATTGGACCTAGGGTTAGGGTTATGTTGAGGGCTAGGGTTAGAGATCCGGTTAGGGTTACGATTGGACCTAGGGTTAATGTTATGTTGAGGGCTAGGGTTAGAGATCCGGTTAGGGTTACGATTGGACCTAGGGTTAGGGTTATGTTGAGGGCTAGGGTTAGAGATCCGGTTAGGGTTACGATTGGACCTAGGGTTAGGGTTATGTTGAGGGCTAGGGTTAGAGATCCGGTTAGTGTTAAGATTGGTCCTAGGGTTAAGGTTATGTTGAGGGCTAGGGTTAGAGATCCGGTTAGGGTTACGATTGGACCTAGGGTTAGGGTTATGTTGAGGGCTAGGGTTAGAGATCCGGTTAGGGTTAAGATTGGTCCTAGGGTTAGGGTTATGTTGAGGGCTAGGGTTAGAGATCCGGTTAGGGTTACGATTGGACCTAGGGTTAGGGTTATGTTGAGGGCTAGGGTTAGAGATCCGGTTAGGGTTACGATTGGACCTCGGGTTAGGGTTATGTTGAGGGCTAGGGTTAGAGATCCGGTTAGGGTTACGATTGGACCTCGGGTTAGGGTTATGTTGAGGGCTAGGTATAGAGACCCGGTTAGGGTTACGATTGGACCTAGGGTTAGGGTTATGTTGAGGGCTAGGGTTAGAGATCCGGTTAGGGTTACGATTGGACCTAGGGTTAGGGTTATGTTGAGGGCTAGGGTTAGAGATCCGGTTAGGGTTACGATTGGACCTAGGGTTAATGTTATGTTGAGGGCTAGGGTTAGAGATCCGGTTAGGGTTACGATTGGACCTAGGGTTAGGGTTATGTTGAGGGCTAGGGTTAGAGATCCGGTTAGGGTTACGATTGGACCTAGGGTTAGGGTTATGTTGAGGGCTAGGGATAGAGACCCGGTTAGGGTTACGATTGGACCTAGGGTTAAGGTTATGTTGAGGGCTAGGGTTAGAGATCCGGTTAGGGTTACGATTGGACCTCGGGTTAGGGTTATGTTGAGGGCTAGGGTTAGAGATCCGGTTAGGGTTACGATTGGACCTCGGGTTAGGGTTATGTTGAGGGCTAGGGTTAGAGATCCGGTTAGGGTTACGATTGGACCTCGGGTTAGGGTTATGTTGAGGGCTAGGGTTAGAGATCCGGTTAGGGTTACGATTGGACCTCGGGTTAGGGTTATGTTGAGGGCTAGGGTTAGAGATCCGGTTAGGGTTACGATTGGACCTCGGGTTAGGGTTATGTTGAGGGCTAGGGTTAGAGATCCGGTTAGGGTTACGATTGGACCTCGGGTTAGGGTTATGTTGAGGGCTAGGCTTAGACATCCGGTTAGGGTTACGATTGGACCTCGGGTTAGGGTTATGTTGAGGGCTAGGGTTAGAGATCCGGTTAGGGTTACGATTGGACCTAGGGTTAGGGTTATGTTGAGGGCTAGGGTTAGAGATCCGGTTAGGGTTACGATTGGACCTAGGGTTAGGGTTATGTTGAGGGCTAGGGTTAGAGATCCGGTTTGGGTTACGATTGGACCTAGGGTTAGGGTTATGTTGAGGGCTAGGGTTAGAGATCCGGTTAGGGTTACGATCGGACCTAGGGTTAGGGTTATGTTGAGGGTTAGGGTTAGAGATCCGGTTAGGGTCGCGATTGGACCTAGGGTTAGGGTTATGTTGAGGGCTAGGGTTAGAGATCCGGTTAGGGTTACGATTGGACCTAGGGTTAGGGTTATGTTGAGGGCTAGGGTTAGAGATCCGGTTAGGGTTACGATTGGACCTAGGGTTAATGTTATGTTGAGGGCTAGGGTTAGAGATCCGGTTAGGGTTACGATTGGACCTAGGGTTAGGGTTATGTTGAGGGCTAGGGATAGAGACCCGGTTAGGGTTACGATTGGACCTAGGGTTAGGGTTATGTTGAGGGCTAGGGTTAGAGATCCGGTTAGGGTCGCGATTGGACCTAGCGTTAGGGTTATGTTGAGGGCTAGGGTTAGAGACCCTTTTAGGGTTACGATTGGACCTAGGGTTAGGGTTATGTTGAGGGCTAGGGTTAGAGATCCGGTTAGGGTCGCGATTGGACCTAGGGTTAGGGTTATGTTGAGGGCTAGGGTTAGAGACCCTTTTAGGGTTACGATTGGACCTAGGGTTAGGGTTATGTTGAGGGCTAGGGTTAGAGATCCGGTTAGGGTTACGATTGGACCTAGGGTTAGGGTTATGTTGAGGGCTAGGGTTAGAGATCCGGTTAGGGTTAAGATTGGTCCTAGGGTTAGGGTTATGTTGAGGGCTAGGGTTAGAGATCCGGTTAGGGTTACGATTGGACCTAGGGTTAGGGTTATGTTGAGGGCTAGGGTTAGAGATCCGGTTAGGGTTACGATTGGACCTCAGGTTAGGGTTATGTTGAGGGCTAGGGTTAGAGATCCGGTTAGGGTTACGATTGGACCTCGGGTTAGGGTTATGTTGAGGGCTAGGCTTAGACATCCGGTTAGGGTTACGATTGGACCTCGGGTTAGGGTTATGTTGAGGGCTAGGGTTAGAGATCCGGTTAGGGTTACGATTGGACCTAGGGTTAGGGTTATGTTGAGGGCTAGGGTTAGAGATCCGGTTAGGGTTACGATTGGACCTAGGGTTAGGGTTATGTTGAGGGCTAGGGTTAGAGATCCGGTTAGGGTTACGATTGGACCTAGGATTAGGGTTATGTTGAGGGCTAGGGTTAGAGATCCGGTTAGGGTTACGATCGGACCTAGGCTTAGGGTTATGTTGAGGGCTAGGGTTAGAGATCCGGTTAGGGTCGCGATTGGACCTAGGGTTAGGGTTATGTTGAGGGCTAGGGTTAGAGATCCGGTTAGGGTTACGATTGGACCTAGGGTTAGGGTTATGTTGAGGGCTAGGGTTAGAGATCCGGTTAGGGTTACGATTGGACCTAGGGTTAATGTTATGTTGAGGGCTAGGGTTAGAGATCCGGTTAGGGTTACGATTGGACCTAGGGTTAGGGTTATGTTGAGGGCTAGGGTTAGAGATCCGGTTAGGGTTACGATTGGACCTAGGGTTAGGGTTATGTTGAGGGCTAGGGATAGAGACCCGGTTAGGGTTACGATTTGACCTAGGGTTAGGGTTATGTTGAGGGCTAGTGTTAGAGATCAGGTTAGGGTTACGATTGGACCTAGGGTTAGGGTTATGTTGAGGGCTAGGGTTAGAGATCCGGTTAGGGTTACGATTGGACCTAGGGTTAGGGTTATGTTGAGGGCTAGGGTTAGAGATCCGGTTAGGGTTACGATTGGACCTAGGGTTAGGGTTATGTTGAGGGCTAGGGTTAGAGATCCGGTTAGGGTTAAGATTGGTCCTAGGGTTAGGGTTATGTTGAGGGCTAGGGTTAGAGATCCGGTTAGGGTTACGATTGGACCTAGGGTTAGGGTTATGTTGAGGGCTAGGTTTAGAGATCCGGTTAGGGTTACGATTGGACCTCGGGTTAGGGTTATGTTGAGGGCTAGGGTTAGAGATCCGGTTAGGGTTACGATTGGACCTCGGGTTAGGGTTATGTTGAGGGCTAGGCTTAGACATCCGGTTAGGGTTACGATTGGACCTCGGGTTAGGGTTATGTTGAGGGCTAGGGTTAGAGATCCGGTTAGGGTTACGACTGGACCTAGGGTTAGGGTTATGTTGAGGGCTAGGGTTAGAGATCCGGTTAGGGTTACGATTGGACCTAGGGTTAGGGTTATGTTGAGGGCTAGGGTTAGAGATCCGGTTAGGGTTACGATTGGACCTAGGGTTAGGGTTATGTTGAGGGCTAGGGTTAGAGATCCGGTTAGGGTTACGATCGGACCTAGGGTTAGGGTTATGTTGAGGGCTAGGGTTAGAGATCCGGTTAGGGTTACGATTGGACCTAGGGTTAGGGTTATGTTGAGGGCTAGGGTTAGAGATCCGGTTAGGGTCGCGATTGGACCTAGCGTTAGGGTTATGTTGAGGGCTAGGGTTAGAGACCCTTTTAGGGTTACGATTGGACCTAGGGTTAGGGTTATGTTGAGGGCTAGGGTTAGAGTTCCGGTTAGGGTTACGATTGGACCTAGGGTTAGGGTTATGTTGAGGGCTAGGTTTAGAGATCCGGTTAGGGTTAAGATTGGTCCTAGGGTTAGGGTTATGTTGAGGGCTAGGGTTAGAGATCCGGTTAGGGTTACGATTGGACCTAGGGTTAGGGTTATGTTGAGGGCTAGGGTTAGAGATCCGGTTAGGGTTACGATTGGACCTCGGGTTAGGGTTATGTTGAGGGCTAGGGTTAGAGATCCGGTTAGGGTTACGATTGGACCTCGGGTTAGGGTTATGTTGAGGGCTAGGCTTGGAAATCCGGTTAGGGTTACGATTGGACCTCGGGTTAGGGTTATGTTGAGGGCTAGGGTTAGAGATCCGGTTAGGGTTACGATTGGACCTAGGGTTAGGGTTATGTTGAGGGCTAGGGTTAGAGATCCGGTTAGTGTTACGATTGGACCTAGCGTTAGGGTTATGTTGAGGGCTAGGGTTAGAGATCCGGTTAGGGTTACGATTGGACCTAGGGTTAGGGTTATGTTGAGGGCTAGGGTTAGAGATCCGGTTAGGGTTACGATCGGACCTAGGCTTAGGGTTATGTTGAGGGCTAGGGTTAGAGATCCGGTTAGGGTCGCGATTGGACCTAGGGTTAGGGTTATGTTGAAGGCTAGGGTTTGAGATCCGGTTAGGGTTACGATTGGACCTAGGGTTAGGGTTATGTTGAGGGCTAGGGTTAGAGATCCGGTTAGGGTTACGATTGGACCTAGGGTTAATGTTATGTTGAGGGCTAGGGTTAGAGATCCGGTTAGGGTTACGATTGGACCTAGGGTTAGGGTTATGTTGAGGGCTAGGGTTAGAGATCCGGTTAGGGTTACGATTGGACCTAGGGTTAGGGTTATGTTGAGGGCTAGGGATAGAGACCCTGTTAGGGTTACGATTGGACCTATGGTTAGGGTTATGTTGAGGGCTAGGGTTAGAGATCAGGTTAGGGTTACGATTGGACCTAGGGTAAGGGTTATGTTGAGGGTTAGGGTTACAGATCCGGTTAGGGTTACGATTGGACCTAGGGTTAGGGTTATGTTGAGGGCTAGGGTTAGAGATCCGGTTAGGGTTACGATTGGACCTAGGGTTAGGGTTATGTTGAGGGCTAGGGTTAGAGATCCGGTTTGGGTTACGATTGGATCTAGGGTTAGGGTTATGTTGAGGACTAGGGTTAGAGATCCGGTTAGGGTCGCGATTGGACCTAGGGTTAGGGTTATGTTGAGGGCTAGGGTTAGAGATCCGGTTAGGGTTACGATAGGACCTAGGGTTAGGGTTATGTTGAGGGCTAGGGTTAGAGATCCGGTTAGGGTTACAATTGGACCTAGGGTTAGGGTTATGTTGAGGGCTAGGGTTAGAGATCCGGTTAGGGTTACGATTGGACCTAGGGTTAGGGTTATGTTGAGGGCTAGGGTTAGAGATCCGGTTAGGGTTACGATTGGACCTAGGGTTAGGGTTATGTTGAGGGCTAGGGTTAGAGATCCGGTTAGGGTTACGATTGGACCTAGGGTTAGGGTTATGTTGAGGGCTAGGGTTAGAGATCCGGTTTGGGTTACGATTGGACCTAGGGTTAGGGTTATGTTGAGGGCTAGGGTTAGAGATCCGGTTAGGGTTACGATCGGACCTAGGGTTAGGGTTATGTTGAGGGTTAGGGTTAGAGATCCGGTTAGGGTCGCGATTGGACCTAGGGTTAGGGTTATGTTGAGGGCTAGGGTTAGAGATCCGGTTAGGGTTACGATTGGACCTAGGGTTAGGGTTATGTTGAGGGCTAGGGTTAGAGATCCGGTTAGGGTTACGATTGGACCTAGGGTTAATGTTATGTTGAGGGCTAGGGTTAGAGATCCGGTTAGGGTTACGATTGGACCTAGGGTTAGGGTTATGTTGAGGGCTAGGGATAGAGACCCGGTTAGGGTTACGATTGGACCTAGGGTTAGGGTTATGTTGAGGGCTAGGGTTAGAGATCCGGTTAGGGTCGCGATTGGACCTAGCGTTAGGGTTATGTTGAGGGCTAGGGTTAGAGACCCTTTTAGGGTTACGATTGGACCTAGGGTTAGGGTTATGTTGAGGGCTAGGGTTAGAGATCCGGTTAGGGTCGCGATTGGACCTAGGGTTAGGGTTATGTTGAGGGCTAGGGTTAGAGACCCTTTTAGGGTTACGATTGGACCTAGGGTTAGGGTTATGTTGAGGGCTAGGGTTAGAGATCCGGTTAGGGTTACGATTGGACCTAGGGTTAGGGTTATGTTGAGGGCTAGGGTTAGAGATCCGGTTAGGGTTAAGATTGGTCCTAGGGTTAGGGTTATGTTGAGGGCTAGGGTTAGAGATCCGGTTAGGGTTACGATTGGACCTAGGGTTAGGGTTATGTTGAGGGCTAGGGTTAGAGATCCGGTTAGGGTTACGATTGGACCTCAGGTTAGGGTTATGTTGAGGGCTAGGGTTAGAGATCCGGTTAGGGTTACGATTGGACCTCGGGTTAGGGTTATGTTGAGGGCTAGGCTTAGACATCCGGTTAGGGTTACGATTGGACCTCGGGTTAGGGTTATGTTGAGGGCTAGGGTTAGAGATCCGGTTAGGGTTACGATTGGACCTAGGGTTAGGGTTATGTTGAGGGCTAGGGTTAGAGATCCGGTTAGGGTTACGATTGGACCTAGGGTTAGGGTTATGTTGAGGGCTAGGGTTAGAGATCCGGTTAGGGTTACGATTGGACCTAGGATTAGGGTTATGTTGAGGGCTAGGGTTAGAGATCCGGTTAGGGTTACGATCGGACCTAGGCTTAGGGTTATGTTGAGGGCTAGGGTTAGAGATCCGGTTAGGGTCGCGATTGGACCTAGGGTTAGGGTTATGTTGAGGGCTAGGGTTAGAGATCCGGTTAGGGTTACGATTGGACCTAGGGTTAGGGTTATGTTGAGGGCTAGGGTTAGAGATCCGGTTAGGGTTACGATTGGACCTAGGGTTAATGTTATGTTGAGGGCTAGGGTTAGAGATCCGGTTAGGGTTACGATTGGACCTAGGGTTAGGGTTATGTTGAGGGCTAGGGTTAGAGATCCGGTTAGGGTTACGATTGGACCTAGGGTTAGGGTTATGTTGAGGGCTAGGGATAGAGACCCGGTTAGGGTTACGATTTGACCTAGGGTTAGGGTTATGTTGAGGGCTAGTGTTAGAGATCAGGTTAGGGTTACGATTGGACCTAGGGTTAGGGTTATGTTGAGGGCTAGGGTTAGAGATCCGGTTAGGGTTACGATTGGACCTAGGGTTAGGGTTATGTTGAGGGCTAGGGTTAGAGATCCGGTTAGGGTTACGATTGGACCTAGGGTTAGGGTTATGTTGAGGGCTAGGGTTAGAGATCCGGTTAGGGTTAAGATTGGTCCTAGGGTTAGGGTTATGTTGAGGGCTAGGGTTAGAGATCCGGTTAGGGTTACGATTGGACCTAGGGTTAGGGTTATGTTGAGGGCTAGGTTTAGAGATCCGGTTAGGGTTACGATTGGACCTCGGGTTAGGGTTATGTTGAGGGCTAGGGTTAGAGATCCGGTTAGGGTTACGATTGGACCTCGGGTTAGGGTTATGTTGAGGGCTAGGCTTAGACATCCGGTTAGGGTTACGATTGGACCTCGGGTTAGGGTTATGTTGAGGGCTAGGGTTAGAGATCCGGTTAGGGTTACGACTGGACCTAGGGTTAGGGTTATGTTGAGGGCTAGGGTTAGAGATCCGGTTAGGGTTACGATTGGACCTAGGGTTAGGGTTATGTTGAGGGCTAGGGTTAGAGATCCGGTTAGGGTTACGATTGGACCTAGGGTTAGGGTTATGTTGAGGGCTAGGGTTAGAGATCCGGTTAGGGTTACGATCGGACCTAGGGTTAGGGTTATGTTGAGGGCTAGGGTTAGAGATCCGGTTAGGGTTACGATTGGACCTAGGGTTAGGGTTATGTTGAGGGCTAGGGTTAGAGATCCGGTTAGGGTCGCGATTGGACCTAGCGTTAGGGTTATGTTGAGGGCTAGGGTTAGAGACCCTTTTAGGGTTACGATTGGACCTAGGGTTAGGGTTATGTTGAGGGCTAGGGTTAGAGTTCCGGTTAGGGTTACGATTGGACCTAGGGTTAGGGTTATGTTGAGGGCTAGGTTTAGAGATCCGGTTAGGGTTAAGATTGGTCCTAGGGTTAGGGTTATGTTGAGGGCTAGGGTTAGAGATCCGGTTAGGGTTACGATTGGACCTAGGGTTAGGGTTATGTTGAGGGCTAGGGTTAGAGATCCGGTTAGGGTTACGATTGGACCTCGGGTTAGGGTTATGTTGAGGGCTAGGGTTAGAGATCCGGTTAGGGTTACGATTGGACCTCGGGTTAGGGTTATGTTGAGGGCTAGGCTTGGAAATCCGGTTAGGGTTACGATTGGACCTCGGGTTAGGGTTATGTTGAGGGCTAGGGTTAGAGATCCGGTTAGGGTTACGATTGGACCTAGGGTTAGGGTTATGTTGAGGGCTAGGGTTAGAGATCCGGTTAGTGTTACGATTGGACCTAGCGTTAGGGTTATGTTGAGGGCTAGGGTTAGAGATCCGGTTAGGGTTACGATTGGACCTAGGGTTAGGGTTATGTTGAGGGCTAGGGTTAGAGATCCGGTTAGGGTTACGATCGGACCTAGGCTTAGGGTTATGTTGAGGGCTAGGGTTAGAGATCCGGTTAGGGTCGCGATTGGACCTAGGGTTAGGGTTATGTTGAAGGCTAGGGTTTGAGATCCGGTTAGGGTTACGATTGGACCTAGGGTTAGGGTTATGTTGAGGGCTAGGGTTAGAGATCCGGTTAGGGTTACGATTGGACCTAGGGTTAATGTTATGTTGAGGGCTAGGGTTAGAGATCCGGTTAGGGTTACGATTGGACCTAGGGTTAGGGTTATGTTGAGGGCTAGGGTTAGAGATCCGGTTAGGGTTACGATTGGACCTAGGGTTAGGGTTATGTTGAGGGCTAGGGATAGAGACCCTGTTAGGGTTACGATTGGACCTATGGTTAGGGTTATGTTGAGGGCTAGGGTTAGAGATCAGGTTAGGGTTACGATTGGACCTAGGGTAAGGGTTATGTTGAGGGTTAGGGTTACAGATCCGGTTAGGGTTACGATTGGACCTAGGGTTAGGGTTATGTTGAGGGCTAGGGTTAGAGATCCGGTTAGGGTTACGATTGGACCTAGGGTTAGGGTTATGTTGAGGGCTAGGGTTAGAGATCCGGTTTGGGTTACGATTGGATCTAGGGTTAGGGTTATGTTGAGGACTAGGGTTAGAGATCCGGTTAGGGTCGCGATTGGACCTAGGGTTAGGGTTATGTTGAGGGCTAGGGTTAGAGATCCGGTTAGGGTTACGATAGGACCTAGGGTTAGGGTTATGTTGAGGGCTAGGGTTAGAGATCCGGTTAGGGTTACAATTGGACCTAGGGTTAGGGTTATGTTGAGGGCTAGGGTTAGAGATCCGGTTAGGGTTACGATTGGACCTAGGGTTAGGGTTATGTTGAGGGCTAGGGTTAGAGATCCGGTTAGGGTTACGATTGGACCTAGGGTTAGGGTTATGTTGAGGGCTAGGGTTAGAGATCTGTTTAGGGTTACGATTGGACCTAGGGTTAGGGTTATGTTGAGGGCTAGGGTTAGAGACCCGGTTAGGGTTACGATTGGACCTAGGGTTAGGGTTATGTTGAGGGCTAGGTTTAGAGATCCGGTTAGGGTTACGATTGGACCTAGGGTTAGGGTTATGTTGAGGGCTAGGGTTAGAGATCCGGTTAGGGTTACGATTGGACCTAGGGTTAGGGTTATGTTGAGGGCTAGGTTTAGAGATCCGGTTAGGGATACGATTAGACCTAGGGTTAGCGTTATGATGAGGGCTAGGGTTAGAGATCCGGTTAGGGTCGCGATTGGACCTAGGGTTAGGGTTATGTTGAGGGCTAGGGTTAGAGATCCGGTTAGGGTTACGATAGGACCTAGGGTTAGGGTTATGTTGAGGGCTAGGGTTAGAGATCCGGTTAGGGTTACAATTGGACCTAGGGTTAGGGTTATGTTGAGGGCTAGGGTTAGAGATCCGGTTAGGGTTACGATTGGACCTAGGGTTAGGGTTATGTTGAGGGCTAGGGTTAGAGATCCG